>NC_092671.1:17820000-18512643 GCF_964355755.1 Antedon mediterranea | reverse complement strand
TAATACACTTATCGTATTTTACCTATAAAATGAAAGATGAAAAAGAAAGAAAGAAATATAGAAAAAAACAACACTTCAATACGATAAAAGAGGGTATGTGCCAACATAACCAATTATGTTATGTTTTAAAAGGATATAATATCTCTTTTAACCATAATTATTATAGTACATACATTTTTTTTTTTTTGAAAATGTACTCTTTGTATATCTTTGTCATGGAACGGAATAATGAATAAAAGTGGGCTATACCCACGAAATAGAAAAAAAAAACAATTGGTGTATGTCTTCTGTTGTAGTTCTTCGAATATGTATTCTGAAGTGGATAGTAGATTTTCTTACAAATTTTTAAATTTGTTAAAACTCAGAGGAGACAGATTATGTGATAGAGGGCGTTCACTCGTAGAAAAATGATAATGAAAAGACACGGAATCAATCCGGAAAAAACAAATCTTGGAAATGCGATTTCAAGACAACATAAAGGCGACCGTCATCGTCAGAAGCCGAAACGTTGTGATCTAAAGACTCCCAGTGGATCGATCGGCAATAAAGGCCAAAGCAAAGTTAAGCAGCAAAACCAGGGAGAGGAAACATTACAGCAAGGAAGACACTGAAAAAATAGTGAACTTGTACTTTAACGCCAGAATCGACAAGACGACGGCGAGAAAAATCGACGAAGCAAGATGTTGTGCGAAATAGCAGAAGTTCCTGTTAATTTCCAATAATATTTTTTTTTTATCTTATGTGGGTTCATCCCACTTTTATTTCCATACCACTGTTCTCTTTACATGTATTTTTCACTATACACTATACACATCATTATATTTACAATGTTTGTTTAATCATCTGTTTACATATACTTATTTAAAGAGTTTTATTCATTTGTTTACATATTATCACATTGATTACATAGCTTCCTCTTTTTAAACATATTATCTGTAACACATTTTCATTAACAAGCTTATTTTTTTCTTACCTAGTTGTTTTTGATTTTTTCATCTACCACATTTTCATTTAACAATTCATATTCTCTGTTATACTCATTACTTACTAAATGTTTACTGTTAACATAATATTGTTCTCATCCTTTAACATTAATATTAATATTTTTATTCTTTAATGTTTACAAAACTTTTATTTCCAGCAGATTATCCTTTTTTTTGCATCTATAACTTCTTAAATTTTCATTTAACTTTTTTACTTTCTTCTCTTATGTGGATTCATTCCACTTTTTTTTTTACTTATTTTCTTTAAAAAAAAACTATTTCCATATATTATTTTGTTTATACATACATTATCATTTAACCACATTGATTACATAGTTTCCTCTTTTTATACATATTATCTATAACACATTTTCATTAACAAAGCTTATTTTTTCTTACATAGTTGTTTTTGTTTTTTTTTCATCTACATGCATATTTATTTCATACAATTATAATACGTTTATGTTTAATAAATCCATCCCATGGGTTTGTCCCATTTTATTTTTCTTTGGATTTATCTATGCAAACATATTTTCATTTAAACAATGCATATTCTCTGTTATACTAATTACTTACTAACTTTTTACTGTTAACATTATATTTTCCTCATCCGTTAACATTGATTTTTTTGATCTTTAAATGTTTACAAAATTTATTTCCAACAGATTATCCTTTTTTTGCATCTACAGTATAACCCATCAAAGTTTCATTTAACTTTTTTTTTCCTATGTGGGTTCATTCAATTATTTTTTTTTACTTATTATTTATTCTATTATTTTTTTATACATACATTATCATTTAACAACATTTATGTTTAATGATCCATTAAAAAAATTTGACATTTTTTTTTCTTTTTAACCAATTTATCATTTCAAAATTCCACATGCAGTAAGAATGTGCAAATTACATATATACGGTATATACCTATAATATGAAAGCTTTGATGAAAACACTTCACCACTTAAACCTAAACCTTCTTATCCTTCATCATTTTTTTATCATCAATCTATAAAAAGCTTTTCACATTTTGTCTTTTTGTTTTCAAATCATCAAGGTATACATATTTACAAAACATACAATATAGTAGCAAGAAAAAAAAAACATAATAGATTCATCATTCATGGTATCTCATTTACATATTCTCTTCCTTAATCTGGTTGAGCATATACAGTATACCTGCAGATTTACATATTTCTTATCTTTTTTTCAGATTTAAACATTTGTAGGAGATTGATTTTTTTTTCTTTTTCCAATAAACTTAATATCTTTACTTTATAAATACAAAATGCTCCTAAAGTGTATAATTTATTTACGTAATTATTGTCAGTTTCAAATAAAAGTCTTTTGAAAGAAAAAACAGGAATATGTATGCTTACTGCTCTAATTATTTCGTTTATCTCTCTCCATAAACATTTTACTGTTATGCACTCTACTAACATATGTTTATCATTCTCAATAACATTGCATGTGTCACAACATGGGGAATTTACAAGTCTCCACCTATGTAATCTTTCATTTGTTGGCAATATTCTGTGCAACAATTTAAAATTAAAATGTGCCAGTTTTTTTTCTTTAAGACCAGAAACTTTCTTAACCCATATTTTTGTCCATGGCATATTACCAAATATGGATTCCCACTTAACCTGTGCCGTAGGTGTAATGTATTGAGCATCTATTATGAATCTATATAATTGTCTAGACGTCATATTTAAGACCTTATTGTTTGTAATAGGTATATCATTTACATTAATGTCATGTGTTGATTTTAAAATACATTTCCATTCTTTTGGAATGGCTTTCAATATACATGAATATTCACTGATCCAATTTTGTGTACATCTTAACCTTCTTTTTATCTCTATCGCAGGCTTAAACACATTATTATTTATTACATCATATATTTTTAAAAACCCTGAACTAATCCAGTTACAGTTATATAACGGCTTCTTTTTAATACATATAAACTCATTACCCCATAATCATTGATTAATAATGTCATCATAGCTTATTGGTTCCTTATTTAATCTATTATTACAAGCATTAGCTACTGCTATAGACTTAATAAATGAGAGGTAAAATGGTGGTACGGATATATTACACGGAACTTTTGATAAATTTGAGGTTAATGATTTTGGGCCTATCTTTTCTATATAAAATGTAGGTAAATATTTCAGTTTGGCATCATCGTTTTCATACAGTCTCCTGTACCATTTAACTTGGAAAGATATTACCTGAGATCTGAATTCTACCATTTTTAGACCACCTTGACTGTAATTGGCACACATGGTTTTTCTTTTTATTTTCTCTTTCTTAGTTTCCCAAATGAATTTAAAAATTAATTTATCCACCTCTTTTATTACTTTTTCTGGTACTAGCAAAATGCAGGAATTGTATATAATTTTTGAGAGCGCTAATGTTTTTACAATAGTAATTCTTCCAAAAAAAGTGAAGTGTCTTTTCTCCCATGTTTTTAGGGTATTTTCTAATGCGTCTATTTTTTCTTTCCAGTTCTTTTGATAACAATATTCCTTATCATGTCCAACATAGATACCTAATATCCGAATTGGTGTGGATGTCCAAGAAATGTTACCATGTGTGTCCTTGCAGTCTCTTAAACTGCCAAGCCAAAAAGCATTTGTTTTATTCTTATTTAATTTTAATCCAGAAACCTCTCCAAACTTATCAATAATACTTATGCTGTTATCTATACTATTTATATCCTTTAGAAAAAGCACAGTGTCATCTGCTAGCTGTGCAATCTTAATATTTTTAAATATACCATTGCCTGCAGGAACAATCAGGCCTTTGACCATATCACATGCTCTTATTTTTGTAGCTAGGACTTCAGCTACTAAAATAAACAATAGAGCAGACAAGGGACATCCTTGTCTAATACCTTGGTGCATTGCAAAACTTTCTGATTGCCAACCATTATTTGTGAATATACAATTTGTATTGTTATACAGTGCTTTTACCCAGTTCACAAATGAAATACCAAAATTGAATTTATATAAGGCTTCTATTAAAAATGATCTATTGACACTGTCAAATGCTTTTTGGAAATCTAAACTTATAAGTATACCTTCAAGCTGTTCATTTTCCATGTAAGTAATTATGTCCTCTATTAGTCTTATATTGTCACCACCAAAGCGACCTTTTACATACCCTTTTTGGTCATTGTTTATTATATACTTTGCAACTCGATGTAATCTTGTTGCAAGAACAAAAGAAGCTATTTTTGTAGTCAATATTGAGTAAAGTGATAGGGCGCCAGTTATTTAAATCTTTGTGATCACCTTTTTTGTAAATAAGGTTGATTATTCCCCTTCTTTGTGACACAGACATTTCTTGTGTGGCAAAACCATAATTTAGTGCATCACAAACAAGGTCACAGATAAGGTACCAGAAGAGTTGATAAAACTGTTAAACCGTCACTGCCTGGAGCTTTATTTTTTTTCATTTTCTTTATTGCTTGCTCACATTCGAAGAGAGAGAGATGACCCTCACACATCTCTTGTTCTGCCTCTGTTAGTTTAGTTAAATTAACATGAGATAGGTACTTATCAATTGATTTGTAAGGAACATCTTGTTTTGGATATATTTTTTTGAAGAAATTAACCTCTTCCTTCAATATCTCTGTGGAATTTGATATAATGGATCCGTCCTGTTTTTTTTATTTTTTAATATGTTTTTTATTACTATTATTTTTCTCTAAACCAAGAAAGTATTTAGTGTTTCGTTCGCCATCTTCTATCCACTTTACTCTTGACCTAATTTGAGCACCTTTAGCTTCCAATAGGTAAATTTGCTCAAGTTCATTCTTTTTTTTATCTAATTCTGTTTCATACTGGATATTATTATCAGTATTATCCTTTTTCATAATTAAATCATTAATGATAGCAATTTCCTGTTGAAGTATTTCTTTTCTTTTGCATTTATTTTTATTTTTCATTTTCCCATATTTTATGGAGAATTCCTTTATTTTTACTTTAATCATTTCCCATTTATCCTTTGGGTTAAGTTCTTCTAATCTAGCTCTTTCAATTATGTTTTTGATGTTGTTTATATAATCTTCATTATCTAAGTGAGAATTGTTCATTTTCCATAATCCTGGGCCTCTTTCTTCATTAGTTAAACTTATTTTTAAGGATATGGCTTGGTGATCAGACATGATTGACGGCCTGATATCACATGTGTTAACATATTCACATAAGTCGTTAGATATAAAAAAATAGTCCAACCTTCTGTACGTTTGGGTGGATTTCCTTCGCCATGTGAATTGACATGTATCCGGGTTATTTTTTCTCCAGATGTCATTAAGATTCAGATTTTTCATAAAATGTTTTATTGTAAAAACAGAATTATCTACTCTATCGACACTACCTTTTTGGTCAAATTTTCTGTCTAGAGCACAATTCATGTCACCACCTATAATTATTTTATCATTTTTGCTTTCTTTGAAGTCAATAATTGTTTTATGTAAAGTCCTAAAGTAAGAACATCGATCTTTTACATAATTTGGGGCATATGAATTAACAAGAATGAAATAGTTGTCATCTATTTCAACTCTTAGAAGTAAAAATCTACCATTAATATCTTTGTATTGTTTTGTTACCCTGTGGTGAATTTTACTAGCAATAAATATGGATGTTCCTCTACTGTGTGATGAGCCAAAGCAGTGGTAGGAATCACCTTGCCATATATCATTCAGTGACTGGGTTTTATCATTTGTCAAATGTGATTCTTGAATGAAGATGATATCTGCTTTGTTGTCTTTGACCCATTTAAAAATACTAATTTGTTTTTGTTTTTCTCTAAATCCTCTAACATTTAATGATAAAAGGTGTATGTTTGGTGTCATATGATTATTAAATATAAAAACATTTTATAAACCTTATAATTTATCTTAAATAAAAAAACTAAATTGTAATAATAAACATTTGAAGTCATATTGCACAGTATGATACAGTAGTTCTGCAACTTACTTCCTTGTAACCCTTTTCCTTAGGTGATTTTTTTTTGGGTTTTCTGTGGTGGATTTTCTGGTGATGTTTCCTTTAAATCTTTTTCAGTTCTACTTTCATCAGTGGTAGCCCCTTTCCTTTCATTGTTACTTTTTGAGTTTTGAGTGGAAGAAACAAAAATCTGTTACCTTCTTCTGTTCTTTGCTTTCACTTGCTTCACTAATGGTCTTTTCCTCACTGTCCAAAATTATTTTATCTTTGTCTTTTACATGTTCTTGTTCTTCATCAGATTCACTTCCGCTGCTGTCATCTGCAGTATCTTGTGAGCTGAACACTTCATCAATATCTACTTCTGTGTCTGAATTTGGGTTTGCATTATCATGTGATTTATCTTTACCTGTTATCTTTAAGTCTTTATCTGTTATTTGTTTTGGTATTGGAGTGTGCACAAATGATTCCCACATACGGTTAATATATGCCCCTGTTGATCCCATTGAGTTGGCTGATATTTGCTGTTGGCCTATTTCATTGTTGCAAGTGCTCATAGTATGACCTTCTTGGTGACATTTAAAGCATACTCTATTAGCCTTACATTGATAAGCTTCGTGTCCATTTTTCAAGCATTTGTTACATTTGATCTCTTGTCCTTCGTGAAACACACGAGCTTTGAAACCATTTAGAACGATTTGCCTAGGTATGGGGGATGACATTTTTTCAACAAAGACAGCCCTATCACCATTAAGCCAACTTGTCAGTTGTCCGTTGACTCTGATTTTTTGCCTCATTATATCACTTACTGGTTTGCAACCCAATGCTTTTAACCGGTTTGCTATCTCGGAGTCCGCTACAGACAACGGAATATCTTTAATGAGGATTCTCGTACTGTCCGTTTTGTTATATGCAAGATATGGATTAATGTCGAACACTGTGACATTACAATTTCTTATGTTAATACCGTTCGTTATTAGTTGCACTCTGTCTTTCCTATCATTGACATAGATTCTCCAGAGATTCCGGATTTTCTGAACACCTACGATGTGATCGGCGGGTATAATTTTTGTTAATGTAATGCATAGATCTTCATCTCTAAAGAACGATTTATCGGTTGGAATTTGGTCTGCTTTTAAAAACACCGGCTTCACACCTCCTTGTTGTTGCGTTGTTTGCATACCGGCTTTGTTTACTCGGTTGCTTGTAGCACCCGCTGACTCTGTAGAAGCGGCGGGAGATTTCGGTTGATATGTAGCCATTAAGCTACGTTGGATTTTACACGCTAAACTTGAGTATATTATCGTAATTTATACCAAACGACAAACGTCTTTTTGTTAAGAATCCTTAAGTAAATCAGGATTACTTACTTAATCCTTGTTTTACCGTGAAATATGGTGTAAAAATAACTATTTTACTCAGAGCTTAGTTTGGCCTGTCACCTTGGTTTCCTGACCAGAGCGCCCTGTATTATTTCCAATAATATTTCATTCTGTCGTCGTTTTGCGTTGTCATCATCATCACCATCACCATCATCATCAACATCATTCAGACAATTGAAATAAAAGGAAACAGTTTTAATGTCACCAAAATATAAAACTAAAACATATATAATATGTACAAAAATAGTATCAAAAGTTAGTATAAAATTGATTACAGTAAAAAGTCCAACAAATCAGTGCTTTCTAAATTTCCTGCTTTTTTTTTGTTCGTTCTGTTGTAGAAGGCGATATTTGTTTTGCTTTTCTTAACAGGCTGTTCTCTTTGTATTTTTTAGTGTGATTACTTGCGTCGTTGTTGATTGAGGCGATGGTCGTAGGAGCTAATGCCCTATCCTCTGGCGTTGGTGTTGATAGCGCACCTTTTGGGTGCATTGTGTCATATCGCCACAGCTGTAGCATCGTTTCTCCTTGTTACGAAAAAAAAGTAGAGCACGTGTGCATCTTCTTCCACGGCGTAAAATGGCAGTTTCGCTATCCGGTCGAGACGCCTCTGTCACTGTACAAACGACGACGTATTTCTGACCGTCGTCGTTTGCACAAAAAAGCAGCACACAAAGTTCGTGCTTATTTGCCTTGACTAGAGTCATTGATGTCACCATTGCTCTGAATGCATTTGTATATTTGAGTGCCTTTGCCTTTCCTGTATACGTCACCTGCCTGGTTCCTTTTTGTACACCACCGCAGTAATCCGTTAACTTCTTCAAGCTACCTCTGACGTGTATCACACGTTGCGGTTGTCGTAGCCTTCTGTCCAACGACTCCACTGCGACTTGATATCCGGTCACTGCAATGTCAACACTATTGAGATTATTTATAAAAAAAAAGATTAAGGAAAGAATGGAAATTTATGAAATAACACATGTTATATATAATATAATAAAATCTTACCAGGTTGAATTTCGGTGGTGGGTACACTTTCGGCTGCTGCAATGTCGGTAACATCGGTCCCACTTTCGGCCGCTGAAATATCAGTGACGTCGGGTCCACTTTCGGCAGCTGAAATATCAGTGACGTTGGGTCCACTTTCGACCACTGCAATGTCGGTGATGTTGGGTCCACTGTCGGCAATTTCTGCTCGACGTTCGGCTACTTCAATATCGCTGGATGCTGCAGCGTTAATTATTCTTCTTAAAAAAAAGAGGGGTAAATTTGTGTGTTTTTTGTATTGGTTCATGCTTTGATGTATCCTAACTTGCATGTAGGCCCTTGTAGGCCCTAGCATTTATTTTGTTGTATATATATAAATCAATTGTGTTGCGTAGCACTGTGTAAATTATAAAAATCATGCTGTAAATTATAGAAACAGTGCTCATATTCGGAACATGATCTCATAATCGCGTCGAGCATAGCTTATTGGTGAAATTTTTGGGTTTTTTTTGTATGAAAAATGTCTCTGGCGGGATTCGAACCTGCAACCTCTTGCTTACAGGGCGAGTATCATACCACTAGACCACATTTGATAGCTGTTGTGTCATTCTCATACGGAGAGTGCTTTTTGTTTCCCCGACGTACTGTTTGCCACAAATATTACAGTATATGAGATAAATGAATTGGTTAGACAATTAATTGATTGTCTTATCCAAAATATGCGGCCAGTTTGGTTAAATTTTTCAGTAGAATCAACCAATGAACATGTTTTGCAAGATTTTCCGCAAAGGTGACTGCCCAAATTTTGGCTGTCATGAGAGTTAATATCACTCTTAATTTTGAATCTGACTAATATATCACTAAGGTTGGGAGGTCTACGAAATGCAATAATGGGTGGTTGCGGAAAAACAGTCCTGAGACTTTCTGTGGACTGTAGAATGGGCATATGTTTCTCAATAATAGCCCGTAATAGAGACAACCTAGGTTGATAGGTTGTGACCAATGGCACTCTGGTCGAATTTGGCTGACGTGGTTTGTACGTCAGTGTTTGACATCGAGGAATATCTTTTGCTTTCTTTATAGCAGTTTCGATGTATTCCTTCTTGTAATTTATATTCCGGAGATGTCCGGTTAGTTCTTCGGTACGATTCTGAAAATCTAAATCTGAAGAACAGATTTGGCCTCAAATTGTCCCATAGATAAATTTGAAGAAGATGGCGCCATTTTTGTGCCCATCGCTGTGCCATGAATTTGAAGGTAATGGTCATTTCCAAAAATAAAATTGTTGTTGTTAAAATCAACATTACCAGTTCTCGTAAATGACCTTTAATAGGCGTTTTGCCTGGAATATGTTTGTAATTTAAAATACATGCGTCGTCTCCTTCTTCGTGAGGGATATTAGTATACAATGATGACACATCTAATGTAGCCAGAACAGAATTATTTGGTAAATTTTGAATTTGGTTAATTTTGCGGATTAAGTCCGTGGAATCCTGAAAGTATGGTCTGAGTAAATCATCCACATATTCAGAATTTTCTCTGTAGCAGTGCTATTGCCTGAAATAATGGGTCTACCAGGACTGCCTGCTTTGTGGATTTTATATAGGAAATAAAATCTGCTTTGAACTGTATTAACCTGTGCCAAATGAGGTCCATTCTTAGGATCAATGGAGTGTTTTTTTTATCATCACAGAAACAGATTTGGCCACATTATCCGCAATTTCCGGGGTGGGATCCGTTGTAAGTTTACGATAATGAAGAAGGATTGTCTTAAAGACTGCTCTTCATAAAATGTGATGTCCATAGCAACAGTGGCAGAACCTTTATCAGCGGGTTTAATGATGATATCATTACGCTGATGCAATTTGGCAATGGCCTGCCTCTCTTGTTTTGAGAGATTGTCATGTTTATCTGGACTCGGGACGTAGTTTTGTACATCCTCCTCAATAGCCTGATTAAATGTTTATAAAGCTGGACAACGATTAGGTGGATTCCATGAACTTGTTGGTTTAAATTTGCTAACGTTGCCTTCGTTTTGCTTGGTGCTGCTGTAATAATAATCGTAATCTTCTGTAGAAAGACTCCATATCCAAAGATAGTTGTGCGCCGACCTGCCTTGGTTTTAGGCAGAATTTAAGTCCTCGGGAAAGAAGTTTTTTCTCTTCTTCGGAAAGTCGACAATTAATTTCAACAACTGAATCAGAGGTGTTGCTCTGATTCTTGTTATAGGTCCGAACGAACCTTCTGCAGGGTTTCCTAAAAGCCCTGAAATCATCCGAATGTAGAGTCATTTGTGTTGAAATAACAAAGTCTGCAGGTAGACCAAAGTTGTGATGTCCACTTCGGGCCATTACCGTTGATTGCGTACGACAATCAGTGGCGATAATCCCGAGTTTGTTTTGAAACTCGGATGCAAGAATTTCTCTTTTCACTTTCTTAGTTCTAGAGTGAATTTCAACGTCAAACTCAGTGAGGATTTTGCGGCAATTGCCAATTTGGATCTCATTAAGTTGACAAGCATTTTTGTAAAGGACAGCGTTCCAACGAGAACGCATGCCATCATCTGCAAATTATATATACATATATATAATTGTTTATATCTCTACCAAGCTACCTTCTTTGTTTTCTACTCTTATTCAGACTCCATCCTGGCTCCCTTTGTTATATTTCTTTTATTCCTGTCCACCCAGGCAGCACTTGCCAGCTTTATACTATGACGTTATCCAAATTCCTTCACTTGCACTGATGAAGGGCTAGTGTTGCCCGAAAGCTCTGCTAACTTTTCTGGCTGTTTACTTTATCGTTTTGATTTAGCTTTTCGCTTTTTATTTTTGTATCTCCATTGAGATCCAGCCACTGATACCCACAGTTCCATTCCTGTCCATTACCAAAACTTGACAGAACATGACAGTAGCCATCAGGGCAGTGACGAAAAAAAAGACTTTCAAGACCGCATACGCATGACAATATCAGTAAATGTAGTGCACAAAGGCAGATTTTGTATAATTGTTTCACATAAATAAAACGGATAACATATAGATTATATATATATATATGTAATGAAGGGCTAGTGTTGCCCGAAAGCTCTGCTAACTTTTCTGGCTATTTACTTTATCGTTTTGATTTAGCTTTTCGCTTTTTTTTTGTATCTCCATTGAGATCCAGCCACTGATACCCACAGCATTGTCATTTTTTTCAGTAATTTGCCTTTGGATTTATATATATATATATATATATATATATATATATATTATATATATATATATATATATATATAAATCAATGATGTTGCGTAGCACTGTGTAAATTATATATAAATCATACTGTAAATTATAGAAACAGTGCTCATATTCGGAACATGATCTCATAATCGCGTCGAGCATAGCTCATTGGCGAAAGTTCCGTATTTTTTTAAAGACATTTATTCATACAACTAAAAAAAATACGGAACTTTCGCCAATGAGCTATGCTCGACGCGATTATGAGATCATGTTCCGAATATGAGCACTGTTTCTATAATTTACAGTATGATTTATATATATATATATATATATATATATATATATATATATATATATATATATATAAATCCAAAGGCAAATTACTGAAAAAAATGACAATGCTGTGGGTATCAGTGGCTGGATCTCAATGGAGATACAAAAAAAAAGCGAAAAGCTAAATCAAAACGATAAAGTAAATAGCCAGAAAAGTTAGCAGAGCTTTCGGGCAACACTAGCCCTTCATTACATATATATATATATAATCTATATGTTATCCGTTTTATTTATGTGAAACAATTATACAAAATCTGCCTTTGTGCACTACATTTACTGATATTGTCATGCACATGCGGTCTTGAAAGTCTTTTTTTTCGTCACTGCCCTGATGGCTACTGTCATGTTCTGTCAAGTTTTGGTAATGGACAGGAATTATGTGGTGGCCAGACCTTACTCCTCCTTCGACTCATCGTGTACACGTACGACAATTATCCTGTTGCCTGTGGGCGAAGGAGCGATACGCATTTCTGCCACGTTCAACATGAGTTACGTGCCGTTAAATAGACAAGACTATCGCCATGCCGTCTCAGAGATGGTGCCTGCCGTATATCACGTTTCTGGAGCGAACAAATTTCTTACCATTTCGGTTGATCCAAGAACAAAAGGACGTATTACTTGCCACAACAAATAGCAAAAATAGTTTGGTATAGTTTCAAAATGAAGAAGACACTTACATATGTATATATTTGTGTTTAATACATTCTTATAAAAAATACATAGTGGTTAAAGAGATAATTGAAAAGGTTTTCAAATTTCAGCCACTTTGAATTTAAGAATATTAGTTAAAATAGTCAAATCATGGTAGATTTTGGATACTAATATATATACATAGGCCTACGCATAATACTCTAGTAGCTAGATCAACTTTCGTATGCACTTTGAGGTCCAGAGAATTTGACTTCAGAAATTGGTTTAGGATGGTCAAACAATCATTATTGGCTTGGTTACACATTTTGAAAATGTGGCGAAAGGTCAAAAGGTCAGGTGAAAGGTTATCAAACTAAACACCAATAAGTCCTTAAATCTCGACAACCACTGATCACAGCGAGGTAATTTTCGTCTCAAATTGATCAGAAGGTATACATTTATATTCAGTCTAATGGGACATTTTAGTCAAAAATGACCGAAAATGCCATTTCTGACCTTTGACCCACACCCCAGGGCATGTATGTATCTCCGTAACTACTGATTGTAGACACTTGAATTTGGCCTTAAATTGTTTGAAATAAAAAGTTTGTTATTTGCTGCACATTTTTAAAAATGTTACAAAAGGTCAAAGGGTCAGGGTCAAAGGTTATATGAACACATATAAATAGATACTTGTATCTCGGCAACCACTCGTCGCAGCAAGTCAATTTTAGTCTCTAAATGTTCAGAAGGCATGCTTTCATATTCAATCTAATGGGACATTTTAGTCAAATTTAGTCAGAAAACGAATCATGTAAAGTACCTTTTATCAGTTGAGAAACGATTATAATTATTAATATTTATTCGCATTAACACCCGCTTTGAATAAAAGCCTCCCTCAAATAAACGCCACCATTCCCTCCAATAGAACATCATGTGGAATAAACGCTCCGCCACATGCATTTACAAAATAATTGTATCACAACACATTTCATTAACTACCATAATCTACAAGCATTTTGACATAATTTTATCATTTTTTGAAATTAATTGTGCTGTATTTTTTTTACATCTAGGTGGTATTTATTTGATTATGCTACCATATTATACTCCAAATAAAGATGCCTCCCCTCCCCCTAAAAAGCCTTTTGAACAATAAATGCCCGGGGTGTTTAATCGGATACACATGGCAAGTTCTAGCATTCTGAAAAAAGACTGTTGAGCTTGACGTTTATATCAAAATTGTTCTCGTGGACAGCAATAACTAGTACTTGAAATTGAAACAATTTAAAGTATCAGTTATTGCATTGTGTAGAGATATGTTTTTTGTTTTAAACATTAGTAATAGTATTTTCTGTTCATCTTTTAACCACATTTTCTATTACAATGAATGTAAATATGTATATTTCGAACAATTTGATACCAAATTTAAGTTTCTACGACCAGTACTTACAGAGATATTAAGATGCCCTGGTATGTGGGTCAAAGGTCAGAAATGGCATTTCTGATCATTTTTTATTAAAATACCCCATTAGACGGAATATAAATGCATGCCTTCTGAACATTTTGAGACCAAAATTGACTTGCTGCGACCAGTAGTTGCCGAGATACAAGTACCTTTATTTATTTGTTTATATAACCCTTGACCCTGACCCTTTGACCTTTTGTAACATTTTTCAAAATGTGTAACAAATAACAAAATATATATTTCAAACAATTTAAAACCAAATTCAAGTGTCTACGACCAGTAGTTACGGAGATAAATACATGCCCTGGGTTGTGGGTCAAAGGTCAGAAATGTCATTTCCGATCATTTTTAACTAAAATGTCCCATTAGACTGAATATATAATGTATACCTTCTGATCAATTTGAGACCAAATTTTCTTCGCTGTGACCAGTGGTTGTTGAGATTTAAGGACATATTGGTGTTTGGTCTTATGACCTTTCACCCTGACCTTTTGACCTTTCGCCACATTTTCAAAATGTGTAACCAAGCCAAAAATGATTGTTTGACCACCCTAAACCAATTTCTGAAGTCAAATTCTCTGGACCTCAAAGTGCATATGAAAATTGATCTAGCTACTAGAGTATAATATATATGTTGGTATGTTTAACAGAAAATATTTTTTGGACTGAAAAAGCTATACAACCTATGTATAATACAAATAACAAACAACACTACACAAAATTTACATGATTCCCCACAATAATTAAAATTATGTAAATGTGTAATGTGTAAATATTTATTTTAGTGTCTTTTTGTTGCATTAACAGGATTTCCGAAGCGAGCGTATGCTCTGGTGGATAATACATTAAACATAAATAAACGCAGGAATTTCTTATTCGAACTATTGATAAAATAACATATCTTTATTTAGCATGTTTATACGCTATAACTAACAATTTCAACTTCATTGTAATACAAAGAGCGAATAATTTATAAGCGTTATAAAAATACCCTGTATAAGCAGCAGTGGGGGAGATATAATAAAATAAGTGTATGAAATATTTTTTTACTTAATTTAAATTCAATTTAATAAGTTACATGAGATGAAAATATTTGTTTGAGTAAAATGTACAGTATAGCATCTATTCCATATGTATGCTTTCTTCTAAGTTTTGAAGAAAGTTTAGAATCGTGCCGATTCATACTTTCATTTACATACCAACATCTTCTCCTGGCTTCACGATTATACCAAATTGAACTGCTACTTTTTCCTATAATTTACTAATTCAAATAATTGACACTTTTCAAAAATTTTTGTTTAGACAAAATGCATCTATCTATAAATTATGCTTACAAACAATTTCATAGAATTTCTTATGTGCGTACTCCATATTTCAAATTTCATTATAAAACAATTGAAAATATAACTATATGAAGCACGTCTAATGAAACACGGTAAATGATTTGACAATTAGGATAAACAACTACAAAAAGAAAAACAAAACAAATAAATATAACGAACCTCCATAATAATTGTAGCAGTAAACAACTTAAAATTAAATTTTAAAGATGTAGGCCTATTGTCCCTTGAAACACAAAAAATGAAATTTAAATGGCCATATCAAAGTAATATTAAAGTTATTCACTTTAAGTCGAAAATTCAAGCCAAAAACAACAATTTTACGTAATTAACAGCTAAATTAATTTGATAACATTTCATCTGGATAATCGTCCCGAGCGAAAGTAAACAAAGATTTCAAACCATGAGTATACATTATGCATGATGCTAATTAGGATTGTTTACAACTCGTCACGGATGTGAAGGTGTTTTCACACAGATCGCGAGGAAGTTTTATGATTATGCATACAGAGTAGCCAAATAAGCTTGCGCATTATGAGATATGTTTTGATCGAAAACTTTGACTGGAAGTCAAAGTTATTTTTTCGACTCATTTTTGGTGAAAATTAATAACTATTATGATACTTCAAAATGACCCAATTTTTTTGGATTTGTTTATTTTTTTTTTAATTTGACAAAGGGAAAATACATCTTTAAAGTGGCGTGTTATAATAAGTGTATTTTGGCAAAGCAAAGCTACCACTGCCCCACATTTTTATTGATAACCAATACTTGATAACCAATGTTGAAGTCAAATTTATGGGACCCTGGACTTGATAATGATTATAACATGGTATTATTGTATAAAACCGTTCATGATTGGAATATGCTTATCCACTTTGGAACTCGGAAAGTATATTCCGAAAGAGTTTGCAAAATGCATCTTAGGCAATGCTTATTTTTCTTATTCGGCTTAAAATTCGTGTAGAAATAAAATTATACAAAGATTTTACTGTTAAAGCTTCCAAATGTCCCTCAAGCATACAGTAATAAACATAATAAAGAATACATTTGTACGTAATTATTTCTCTAATACATTACCATCCCATAATATAATGGCCGAATTTTTTGTCTACAATACGGTACCTTTTGATGTCAATTTGATATATCTTATTGATATAAATGTTTACTGTAAACATGCGATTTTATTCAGTCTTTGGCTGCCAATATCTTTTACAGTATGCCCTACTTTGAGAAAAGGGCTTATCTACAAAAATTTACTTTTGTTTTTGATTTTCCTTACAAAAGCTCGTGTCGTATTTTATTTCCAAATTAATATATTTCAGAAGTACATCATTAAAAAGTATCTTTTAAGAAATATTTTTTTATTTTGGGGGCTAAAATTGCAGATAAAGGCCATTTTTCGAAATTATTTGTACTTAAAAATGCCGGGACATACTTCGAAAACAGGGCAGTTTTGCAGTTATTTTGTTTAATTTTTGATCAAAATTTACCAAAACATTTAGTAAATTTAGTTCAAATAAATTACAAATGTAATTTAGATCAGGTAATTTTTAAAAAATTAAAAAAATATATATAAAAGAAGCTTTTCTCTTGAAAGCATATAATATATGTGCCTCATTATATATTCATTATACTGTTATCTGATTGGTCAATTGCTGTAGTTGAGGCCTTTTGCCAGATTATTTCTATGGGTGTTTGTAGATAAGCCCCAATTATTAGTAATAGACATATTTTGGGATAACTGGTAAATTCAAGTGATAGAGTATACCCTCAAGAGTTAAATAAGACAAAAATCTAAATTTCTAAAACAAATGTAGTTAAGCCCTTTTTTCTAAGTAGGGCAGTATAGTGTTGAATAATACTATACTTAGATTTAATTGAATTACACAATTTCCTTATTTCTTATGCCTTATAATGTCTAAACTCGTTCAAATAGCACGATCAATAATCTATAATTTATTTAAATTATGATTCAATTGATTTGTATAAACATAAACAGTAAATTGTATAAGCATACATGTCTTCAATTCCAAAATAATCATTGTAACCGGTTTACAGTAGTAACTTCTAGCTGTTTTATTCAGGATTGACTTTATTAGGTTTAGATAGTAATCCAGCTACGGCACAGATACATCCAATGACGAAGGCAAGGACCAGTGCGCCAGTTGAAACCATCAGAATCATAACTGACATCGTGAATGGACTGTCATCTATTAAAAAGTAAATTGTTACATTAGCCTATATAAAGAATAATGCATTTAATTGAACGAAATTAGCCAAGGCCTACATTTGATTCACATTGATTAAAACAGTAACATTTGGATTTTAATAATATTATATTAAATATTATATTCATATGGATTTACTACTGTAGTGTTAATTATGTCAACAAACGACCAAACAATCATGGACCTATCAAGGATTAAAACGCCTACTCTAGGCTGAAATGCAGCAAAATACGAAACGTTGACAGGCAATTGGAACTCATTTAGGCTAATTATATTTTTTCTAACGATTCTACGTCTTGTTGAGGTGTTCCAATTAATTAATCAAAATCCTACAAACAATCTAAAGCAAATTTGAATGCCTTTTTAATCTAAATTAGTACATATATCTCTCCAAAAATGTTCAATCGCGGCGAAAGTACAAAATAGGTGGCGCTGTTGTATTTCAAAAGCAATAGTATAAAAAACAAGGCCAACAGCCATAAGTCGCGTGCTAAAACGCATAGTAATACCGGACAGACAGACAGACCGACAGACCGACCGACCGACATAGTGAACTATAGAGTCGCGTCCACGCGACTAAAAACGTTTTCCAAACGCAAAAAGATTTTTTTTTTAGTACACGAAAAAAAGTACTATTAAACGATCGTTTAATAGTGCGTACTATTGCACGCATGTCACCCACAATCTTCCAATCCAATGACAGGAATTGATTTAGTTGTTATATAATAACACATATAACGTTATCATATAGGCCTGTAAAAATACCAATAAGGACCATAATACTATAATAATATAATTGTAATATAATAGGATAACAAATTAAAAGAAAAAAAAACAATTGCCCAGCACAGAAATTCACGCGAAAGTAAAATGACGAACATAAAAACAGGCGAATCATTACCATGGAAGTTTGGTGAGGAAAGAAATCGCACGTTTGGCATATCGTTCAGTTTGTGCGCTTGGAGCTAATATACTGTCCGTAGGTAAGCGATGCAGGCACATGAATTATTCATTATTTATATTTGGCTACTATTGAATCATTTTGCATTAGGTGAGACGTAGGTCTGTGTAGACGAATTGTTTAGGCAATGGCCTTTGCATGTCGATGTATGATTTAATACTTTATATAGTGTGAGAGATTATTTAGAAACTTATGTTAAGTAATATTTAGGAAGAAGTCGGCTTTCTTGTAATTCTTTCGAATTTCTAATATCCATACCATGGATACGAGAATTAATAGGGAACCATATGTTAATGTATTTGAACTGACGCATCGCGTCGTGATTTACAATAATCTGATTCTCCTCGTATCAAGAGTCTGGAGATTATTACTTTTAAAGTGAATTCAAATTACGTAACAGAAGTGTTTTTAGGTAAAAGGCAAATACAGAAAAGAACATTTCAAGAAAGCGAGTTTTTAGCCTATGCCTAACACGTACTCTCTGCAATACGTTCGTTACTTCCAAGAGCATCGCTTGTCCATCTTTCGATGTCAGTTTATCGAGAAAAAAAACAAGGTTAAAAGTATAGAGCAGAGTTAGTTCCGCAAACTTTTTATCTCGCAGCCCAAAATCATCTTCCCGTGGCCCAACTACCTAGCTGCACCAACGGAATGAAGGTAATGAAAGCTTGTTACACCTCAGCCTCTGGTTGGGGCTGATGTTAGACAATTTTAGAAATATTATATACCCCAGGTCCCCAGAAATTGCATTGTAATTTTGTTTTTAGAAGATAAGATAAGATAAGATAACTTTTATTGATCCTCAAAAAGGAAATTCATTGCTCGTCATAATAACAAAGAAAACACTATAAAAACAAATATAGCATAAAACCATTCATATAAAAACATCTAAAAAATTACAATATAAGATTATCTTCTTGACTTCCTGTTGTACTGGATGATACCGGAGGGAATAAAGGATTTAGCAAATCGATTTGTTTTCACACTGAGGAGCCTCAATCTACCACTTGGATTAAGTTGGTCTATGATCACTTTGTGGAGAGGATGAGAGGCATCCGACTCAATGCGTTCGAAATCTTTCTGGAGGTGTTCTAGGTGCACATCGGTAAAGGAAGGCAGTTCCAGACCAATCATTTTACTAGCCCGACGGATGAAAGTTTCAAGGCGTCCTTTATTCCCTCCGGTAACATTACCAGCCCAACAGGAGAGGCAATACGTCCAAACACTACATATAACGGATATATAGAACGAAAGTAACATCAAATCACAGGAGTTAAATTTATATAAAGTTCTCATACAATACATTCTGGGACTTAATTTTTTGCTGATGAAGTCTATATGGTCTCCCCAACTCAGTTTATCATTGAAAACAATTCCTTGATACTTACGTACTGGTCAACAATTTCAATTTCTTTACCTTTGATAGTGATTGGTTGAAAATTAAATTTATGTTTAGTCCTAAAATCAATGATCATCTTCTTTGTTTTTGATGCATTTATTTGGAGATAATTATCGTCACAAAATTTAACAAATCTTTGTATTTCGCTACGATAATTGTCATCATTGTTTGAAACTATGAGACCAATAGTACTAGTGTCATCAGCGAATTTAACAACGGGGCAAAGCTCATCATTTAAAGATCTGTAATCGGCCGTATACAAGGAATATAATTTAGGTGCGTTGACAGTACCCTGAGGAACACCGGTGTCAGAGGTTACGATTTCTGACTTGACACCATTAATATTAACAAATTGTTTTCTATCACAAATGAAATTTAAAACTAAACGAACAATCGGACGGGGAAACTCCATATTCAACATTTTGTCTGCTAAGATATGGGGTTGTATGGTATTAAACGCAGATTGAAAATCAAAATGCATAATACGTGCCGAGTGGCCTTTCTTTACATTATCTAGATGTGAATACAATTTATGTAATTTAAAATAAATCGCATCACTGGTACTACGGAGTGATCGGTAAGCAAAATGCAACGGGTCTAACACTTTTTCAGCATAAGGTTGCATAATTTTTAAAACAATACGTTCCAATATTTTCATCGCGACAGACGTGAGTGCAACGGGTCTCAAATCATTCATGCTGTTAATCTTAGGTTTCTTAGGTACCGGTATTATGCATGAAAGTTTCCAAATATCCGGGAACGCATGATAAGAAAGACACATATTGAAAATAAATGTAAATATACCATCAAGGTGAGGAGAGCAGACCTTAAGTACTCGTGGTGGGATTCTATCCGGCCCAGCAGCCTTCGATGAATTGAGTTTCATGAATTCGTTATGTACATCAGAAATGCTTATACTAAATTTGGGATCATCTTCAGTCACCCGACACAAGCTAAATAGAGCCTCTCTTTCTTTTTTAAAATCATGAACATTAAAACGGTTATAAAATTCATTTAACTCATTAACATATTGCACAGTAACATTCGGAATCGAGGTGGGTGTATTAGAAGGAAAATTGCGCTGATGATCTGGACAAAATCAACGCAGCCTTAGGTTTCTCCTTTTATAATTGTACATTACATTGCGGTGATCTGAATTTAGCCACACATATACAAGAACTAGATTCCTGGGAATTGCATTTTATTTTTTTTTGACGGCCCATAGTTTGCGGAATATTTATAATTTCCCCCATGTAATCGTTAAAACTATATCACCAAATTAAGGCTTGCGTAATGTGACCACAAATCAAATATATGATTGAAGGCGTGTAGCAACATTTATAAGTAATGTATAATGTGTTTGTTAAGTTGTTTTGTTTTGTATTAAAATAAATGCGAGGATAGACAGGTACTTACCTTCACTATTCACTGAGTCAGATGTTGTGTCTGCAATACCAGTGTACACATTACTCGCATCACTCCTGCTTTGTTCTAGTACATTACTTTCCGTCTGATACTCAGCATGTCTTGTTGTAAGTTCAGCCATCTTGGTACTGCTATCGTGAACTGCAGTGCTTGTAGTGGTACCATTGATCAAGTAATCAACACCAGTCACCTCGTTACCATTAATATGATTACCAACGTCATCTGTGCCGTTGCCACCATCTCCACCTCCTTGTCTTGTCCACGCACGAGAGTCTGGCTTAGTACGTGTACGATCACAATCATTCCACAGACAATTTTCACATTTGTCGTTCGTGCAGTTGCAGCCATGAGATGTGTTTGGCTGCACAGTAGGCATATCGATTGAGCAGTTGCAGTACCAAGTGCAATTCGGAGTTTCAAGATTGCCGGTCGACGATTGTAGGCCTACCATTGTTTCGGTACCGTTGTTACTGACATTACCGGTACTGCTTTCAGTTCCGTCAATGTTGTTACCGTTATTGCCGCGACCATTGTTTCCGTTACCATTATTGCCGTTATTACCGTTGTTATTGCCGTTACCAACGCCATTGTTACTTTGAGTGTAATTTTCATACATTGTGACTTCATCGCTAGTATAAACATCATATTCTGGAAACCAAGAAAAATTGACGTTTAGCTATGATTGATTGAGTAAATGGCCGTGATTTTTATTGGCGTATGATCGATCAAAATAATGTATACAGCAAATAGTCCAGTAAAGCCTGTTTTCCTGTCGACGTTATTCGACGCTATCGTTAACAAAAATCGGCGATCTTCAACGTAAACATAGAAATGTTAACGATTTACAGGAAAAGGGACTTTTTTAACTAACGATGACGATACAAAATGTCGGCGATTTACAGGAAAAGGTGTAATAATCGACGGTAATCGACGCTACAAGTCGCGATCGTTGACAATCGCAAGAGTTGAATCCAGTTCAACTCTAGCGATATCGCAACGCTAAAACGTAAGAACTGACCAATCATCATGGCGATACAGCACATGACGTCACATAATTGATGGCAAATTCTGCTGACTACATTTATTTTTGTTGCATCGCGGCGAGGTCAAAGCTAGGCCTAGCCTTACCAAAGTTACTATAAAATGATGTTCCGGAAAGTAGGCGCGGGGATATTAGGTAGGTCAAAGTCTTCAGCCTAGTTCAAAATGCTATTTGGACTAGGATAGGCCTACTGAAAACGAAGAACCATCAGTATAGAGATATTAGTATGCCTAGGCCCATGTGTCCTACACTGTGAGCCTACTGCTAGAGGCAGGGGAGTCCTCTATTAATTTTTGCGCGTTACGACAACGTCGAGAAAGAAGACCGGAGTTTCAACTCTAACTAGTCTGGGTTCCAGACGGAGTTTTGTCTTAATATTAGTAAAAAGATAAATATTTTGGCACATATGGCGTTTCATACGTATACTACTTGATTTTGGATACTCCGTCTGGGGAAACACGCACAAGTCACGTGGTTTGACACCAAGAATTCTTGGTGCATACGATTATCCGGTTGACTAGTTTCAGCTGCATGCGATTGGCTACTCACTCGTATACTGTTTTAATATTCATATTTCAGAATTTCAAAGACTCAACAACTAAGATGATGCGCCTGCGCTATGTTACGTTTAGACAATGTGTACTTGGGTACATTTATGAAAGTTTCTGAAGGCTAGAAATTATTTTATATGCCTAGTAGTCTGGTAAACATTTGATGGGATTTTTCCCAAGAACATGAAAACTCGTCTTGATATGATAGGCTAGCTTCTCCGCAAATCAAACATTGAATGGATCATTTATTACGCGGAGATAATTTTGATTTAATTCCCACCCAGACCCTGTCCTGTTCTGTGTGGTGGTGTAGCCCTGTTGTTGTGTGCCGCCGGTGGTGGTATGTAGGCCTACTTTATTGGCGTTTTATTTGGCAGGTCATACGTGCGAATTGAGTAGGACCTACGAAAGAGGCCTAGGCCAAGGACTAAACAATTAATAAACAAAACAACTTGGCATTACGATTTTATATTTCAACAGTCTCGATCGTACATTCAGCACTGTACGTACTCGATCTTTTTCATTTTGAAACAAAATGATCATTGGTTGATTCGAAATCCATATTTACATACCGCCCGCCCCATATAGCCAAATACGGTATGATAAACTACGTCATTCTTATCGGACGTTTGCGGTCTGCAAATCGATTTCTATACGTGTTTCACAAGTCTGTATTTTCAGACAAAAATCGCGGTCGAAATAAAAACAAATAAATAAAAAAAAAAGATAATACAGACTTGGGGCAAGTCTAAACTCTAACGTTCAACGCTAGAAATCAAATGTTCGCGCTATCGTTAACATTTCAACTTGAACGTTTTCAAACGATCGTCGTTGAACTTTTAACGATTAACGATGATAGCGTCGACTAACGTCGACAGGAAAACAGGCTTAAAGATAAGTCAAAAATAGGGTGAAGCTAGAACAAATTGCAACAGAATTGTTTTTTCTGGAAAATAATATGGTTTAAATGAACATCATATCCAAAGTTTACCAAAGTCGGACATCGGGAAGTGGGTTAATTAGCATAAATTCAAAATGGCCGCCATTTGCTATTTTGAAGCCCCATATCTCGTTAACGGTTGAATTTAGACCACCTAAGTGCATTACCAGTAGATATAAATGTGATATTAAATATTCTAATTAGCATATTTAACGTCATATTGCAGTTGTGACGTCATATATTATGTTATAACTGCTTAAATGATATTATACTATGCGAAAAATTTAGGAACTGCAGGAAAACAAGGTTCTTAACATTCTCCTTGTTGAAATGAACATAATTTCCAAAGTTTACCAAAATCAGACGTCAGGAAGTGGGTTAATTACCATAAATTCAAATTGGCCGCTATTTACTATACCATTTTGAAGCTCCGTATCTCCTTAATGGTTGGTTTTAGACCATCTTAGTGAATTGCGAGTAGATATAAATGTGATATTAAACTTTCCAATTACAATATTTAAATTACCATATAACGTACCTATGATGTCATAAGATAATTATGACGTACTATTATGTCACTATAATTCTCAATTGGCATTATTCTAAAGGAAAAATATAGAAGAAATCTCATGAAAATAGTAGAACATTTAACAGATCCAGGTTAATATCATGGGTATCAGAAGTTAATTTTCTGCCACACTCTGCATCTTTTTATAACTGCAATCTTTAAAGAAAAGAGATTCTTAAGTCTTTATATGGAGTTGAATTACAGTTTCCCATCCAAAGTACATATATACATAGAAAATGTAATAGTTGGCGCCGTCAAAATACTTCCACCATACATGTAGGCACAGCAAGTCTATTTCTTTTCTGATGTCTTGTTAATTTTGGACTGAACAGTTCTTGCTTCGAATATAATTCATCCCTCTGTTTCTTTGCAAGTGCAGACTGTTACAAAGATGTTGCAAATTTGCTTCTTAGGGTGTTTTCTTTAACTACCGATTATTTTACAATGTTTTGCTTATTCTGTCTTAAACGCAATCACTTTTTAAATGATCGGCATCTGCATTCAAAATTTCTATTTCATTTTCCTGACATTTTCTGTCAAGGATGTTGAATACTGCTTGTTGTCGAAAAATTATATCTTGTAATTAGTAGTGGCCAATTGGAAAATTACCCCTTTTGAATTCCGTTGAGGTGTTAAGCAGTATCTTTGCCTCTTGATCATTGTTGGCATATTACTGAATCTTGGAAACAGCTTTCAAAAGATAAACAATTGATGTCATAAAAAGTTATTGATTCATAAATGATCGACACCAAATAGATGCAATTTCCGCGTGAGTACAAATCAGTTGCGGAAACACAGTTGATGATCATAACCTTTCATAACTGTTCTGTAGAATTACTATTTTCATGAGATTTTGTAAATTAAATTACATTTTCCCTATATGATATGTCATTTGAGCATGAGTATTGTGACATTTTTTTTATTATTACATTCTATTTCTACTCGTAATGCACATAAGTTGTCTAAAACCAACTGTTAAGGAGATACGGGGCTTTAAAATGGTATAGTAAATAGCGGCCATTTTGAATTTATGCTAATTAATTCCTTTCTTGAAGTCCGATATACGTAAACTTTGGATATCATGTTCATTTTAACAGGAAAATGCAGTTATAATATATGACGTCACAACTACCTTATGACGTTATAGTTACGTCATATGATAATTTAAATGTGCTAGTTGGGAAGTTTAATGTCACATTTATATCTACCCGCAATGTACTTAGGTGGTTAAAACCAACCGTTAAGGAAATACGGAGCTTCAAAATGCAGTTTTTTTTTAAATTGTTGCCGTAGTATAATGTCATTAAGCAGTTATAACATAATATATTTATGACGTCTTAACTACCATATGACGTCATTGGTACGTGATATGGGAATTTAAACATGCTAATTAGAATGTTTAATATCGCATTTATATCTACTCGTAATGCACTTAGGGGGTCTAAATTCAACCGTTAAGGAGATATGGGGCTTTAAAATTGGAAATGGCCATTTTGAATTGATGCTAATTAAGCCACTTCCTGATGTCTGATTTTGGTCAACTTTGGATAGGATGTTCATTTGGATCATATCAACCAGCTAAAACAAAAACATTCTGTTGCAATTTGTTCTAGGTTCAACCATACTTTTACTGGACTAAAATTACTTAACGCACGTCAGAAAATTGGTCCCAAAAGCAGCGTGAATTATATGAACTATAAACTTCACCACATACTAATATTATAACCATAAGCACATGTACCATAATAATGGACATAAAAACGCGTTATCAAATTACTATTCGTGCATGGAAAGTGACAATTCTTCCTACTAATTAAAACCTACCCATCAATTTGATCGTTTAAATAAGTATAAGTATACGGCTTTACCACGTGTAAACACCGGTTCTCGTCAGATCACCGAAGTTAAGCAACGTTGGGCCTGGTTAGAGCTTGGATGGGAGACCATCTGGGAATAGCGGGTGCTGTATACGGAGCTGGGGTCCCATTAGGCATTTGAAATCAGCACTGCTGATCAAGGTGGGCACTGGACGAGAGAAGCCCTTGATCAATATTAGGACCAATCAAGGTGCTTTAAACAGTCATGGCTTTGTTTGTATCAAACCTGTTAGTGGCGGTAATTATCGCTGTTGGTTTCGATTGAATAAAATAAAATAAAATAAAATAAGAACTGATCGGGAACGATTATTTAAAGTTTCACGAATAAGGACAAGCGTTTTATTTTAGGTTTTAGTCGTAATTGGGTTTGTATTTTGTAAAAACAGATAAACATTTTGGCACAAATGGTGTGAAACGTATAAATCATTAACAACATAAAAGAAGACAATAACTAGGGGACTTGGAGCAAGTTTAATATTTTCTTTTTCCTACCTATTGTACACTGATGTGTGTCGTTGACATCATATATGAAGTACCTGCTCATGATATTGGGAACGATGTCATACGATAAGATAATTGTTGAATTGCTGTCTGTAATATCCAGTGACGTGTTGCTAATTGCAAACGTCAACGTCAACGGCGTAACTAGGTTCAAGGGCATTGACGCTGTGTTAGTATTGCCATGTGAAACAGTTATATTTTGTCCAACTGTTATGAAAATATTATCATTCATATCTTCTTTGGAGATGTATTCATTAACTGTAAAATAACACCACGATGGCAAATTCATAAAAGTAAGTGTTATCTTTGTGAAGTTGATCAATGATACCAAATTGAGGTCTTTGATTTCTTCTCCTTCACAATCTGTACAACAAATTTAAAAAGAAGAAAAAAAAATCGATCAGTTTTTCGGTCTAATATTACGTCAGTCTGTCATCATTCAGTTGCTCGGTGACTGTGGTTAGTCAGTTGGTCCATCATTTGGTATTTATTTTAAGTTTTATAATAATATAAAACAGGTAATTCAAGGAATTGATCGTGAGAAAAATGTCTTCACCTATAATTTGGTCGATTGTATAGTTTTAATTGGCCAATCAAACAGTCTAGTTGAGAGGAGGACGATCGTTTATACATTTTTTTTAACTTACCCATGTCATATTGTAACGGCGCTGATCGACAAAAACTAACAAGTGTAACCGGTATCATGTATAATGCAATCTTCATTTTCATGGCTACATTAAACTAGAAAGAGTAAAGTATATATATATATATATATATTTCTTTTATTCCTGTCCACCCATGCAGCACTTTCCAGCTCATAGGCCTATGCTATGACTTTATCCAAATTCCCTCACTTGCACTGATGAAGGGCTAGTGTTGCCCGGAAGCTCTGCTAACTTTTCTGGCTGTTTACTTTATCGTTTTGATTTAGCCTTTCGCTTTTTTTTGTATCTTCGTTGAGATCCAGCCACTGATACCCACAGCAATGCTGTGGGTATCTACCCAGTCAGTGGCTGGATCTAATATATATATTCATTCATTCAGGCTTATCGCCTGACTTTATTTACTTTAGGCCTCTGGCCCCTAGTAATTAACAAAATAATAATTACATAAGCAATTTATGGTCACAAGATAAATGAATGAATTAATTTTGTTCTCTAAGCCAAACATATATCTTAACTTATAAGCATGATAAATATATTTAGATAGATTATCAATAATTATTGGATCCTGTGATGACATTAACCGGCAGAATTTAAAAGTATTTGGATTTTCAAAATATAAAGAAGGTATACATTTTTTATGATTTCCTTGAAATAAGAGCAAACCGTAACAAAATGATATTCATCTTCAACTTCATTTATATTACATATTTTACATAGCCTATTGCTGCGCTCTATTCTTTTCCATCTTCCCTTTTCTACCTCTAGTTGAAGTGTGCCCAGTCTTAGTTGACTTAAAGCTAAAGCCCTTCATCAGTGCAAGTGAAGGAATTTGGATAACGTCATAGTATAAAGCTGGCAAGTGCTGCCTGGGTGGAATACAAGAAATATAACAATAGAAACAGCGTGTTGAATGGTGGGTGGAGACTGAATAAGAGTAGAAAACAAAGAAGGTAGCTTGGTAGAGATATAAACAATTTTGGAATGGAACTAAAAAAGCTAAAATGGTGGTTAAAGATGTATTGTCCCCCTGAAAAAATATTTTTTAAATTTTTTTTTGTTGAATATGCCATTTCAATGGCACATACTAATTATCCACTTTGACCAAAAATTGGATCGAAAAAAAATGTATTTACCTGAAAAAACTGTAATTTAAAGCAAAAAATGGTCAAATTGGCTGCCAGCCAATGTGTTTTGGTTGAATTTAACCATTTATTTTTGTCATTTTATAAGTGAAAACATATTTTTTCGGTTTTTTTTCTACGCAAGTGATTACCTTTATTAAAACTACAAAATGACCTATTCAAAGTCTGATTTAATTAATCTTCATTTTTCATGTTTTTGGGGACAATAAATCTTTAATATTGAAACTTAAATTTTGTTAGTCAATGGAATAATTTTACCGATCTGGGAGTATGTTCCTAATGTTAAGTCCAAAGGTTTTGTTGTTTTAAGTAGTAATTCCCAGTGGTTTTCTTTGTCTTTGCGAGTTTTGTCGCTCCATTTGACATTGTGGTCTATTGCAATAACTCTGAAATTTTCAATCGAGTGACCAGCTAAATTAAAATTTTCGGTTACAAGCCTTAATGTTTTGATCTATGTTGTGTCATTCTCATACGGAGAGTGTTTTTTGTTTCTCCGACGTACTGTTTTCCACAAATAGAGATAAATGACGTTTTTGGTTAGACAATTAATTGATTGTCTTATCCGAAAAATTCGGCCAGTTTGGTTACTCTCAAATTTTTCAGTAGAATCAACCAATGAACAAGATTTGCCGCAAAGGTGACTGCCCAAATTTTGGCTGTCATGAGAGTTAATTTCACTCTTAAATTTGGATCTGACTAATATATCACGAAGGTTGGGAGGTCTACAAAATGCAATAATGGGTGGTCCCGGAAAAACAGTCCTGAGACGTTCTGTGGACTGTAGAATGGGCATATGTTTCTCAACCTAGGGTGATAGGTTGTGACCAAGGCACTCTGGTCGAATTTTTTGGCTGACGTGGTTTGTACGTCAGTGCAGTGTTTGACATCGATGAATATCTTTTGCTTTCTTTATAGCAGTTTCGATGTATTCCTTCTTGTAATTTCTATTCCGGAGATGTCCGGTTAGTGCTTCGGTACGATTCTGAAAATCTAAATCTGAAGAACAAATACGTCTGATATGTAATGGTTGACTGGACGGTATGTTTTTAGTACAGTGTCTGGGGTGACAACTGCTAGGGAGCAGGTACATATTTGTATCCATGGGTTTACGGAATAGGTCAGTTTTGAGTGTACCATTTTCTATGGTCACTATAGTGTCCAAAAAATCAACGCTACTAGTGGATTTGGTAGCTGTAATTTTGATAGTTGGGTGGGCTGAATTAATATTGAGAAGAAAAGATTCCCAATTATCTTCACCATGCGTCCAGATCATGAAGATGTCGTACGTCAATGTATCTAAACCAAACAAGTGGTTTATTTGGTTGGAGGGACAGAAAATTGGCCTCAAATTGTCCCATAAATAAATTTGCAAAAGATGGCGCCATTTTTGTGCCCATCGCTGTGCCATGAATTTGAAGGTAATGGTCATTTCCAAAAATAAAATTGTTGTTGGTTAAAATCAACATGACCAGTTCTCGTAAATGAGCTTTAGTAGGCGTTTTTCCTGGAATTTGTTTGTAATTTAAAATACATGCGTCGGCTCCTTCTTCGTGAGGGATATTAGTATACAATGATGAAACATCTAATGTAGCCAGAACAGAATTATTAAGTAAATTTTGAATTTGGTTAATTTTGCGGATAAAGTCCGTGGAGTCCTGAATGTATGAAGGTAGATCAGTCACATATGATCTCAGTAAATCAATTTTTCTCTCTGTAGCAGTGCCATTGCCTGAAATAATGGGTCTACCAAGATTGCCTGCTTTGTGTAGGAAATAAAATCTGCCTGGAACTGGATTGACCTGTGCCAAATGAGGTCCAATCTTGATTGATGGAGTGTTTTTTTATCATCACAGAAACAGATTTGGCCACCTTATCCGCAATTTCCAGGGTGGGATCCGTTGTAAGTTTACGATAATCAAGAAGATTGTTTAGCTGTCTTAAAGACTCCTCTTCATAAAATTTGATGTCCATGGCAACAGTGGCAGAACCTTTATCAGCGGGTTTAATGATAATATCTTTACGCTGACGCAATTTTGCAATGGCCTGCCTCTCTTGTTTTGAGAGATTGTCACGTTTTTCTGGACTCGGGACGTAGTTTTGTACATCCTCCTCAATAGCCTGAATAAATATTTCTAAAGCTGGATAACGATTTTTTAGGTGGATTCCAGGAACTTTTTTGTTTAAATTTGTTAGCGTTGCCTTCGTTTTGCGTGGTGCTGCTGTCTGAATCAGCAAAATGTTCACGTAATCCTAATCTTCTGGAGAAAGACTCCATATCCATAGATAGTTGTTGTGCGCCGACCTGCCTTGGTTTTGGGCAGAATTTAAGTCCACGGGAAAGTAGTTTTTTCTCTCCTTCGGCAATTCGGCAATTAATTTCAACAACTGAATCAGAGGTGTTGCTCCGATTCTTGTTATAAGTCCGAACGAACCTTCTGCAGAGTTTCCTAAAAGCCCTGAAATCATCCGAAGGTAGAGTCAAGTGTGTTGAAATGACCAAGTCTGCTGGTAGACCAAAGTTGTGATGTCCCCTTCGGGCCATACCGTTGATTGCTTACGGCAATCATTGGCGATAATCCTGAGTTTGTTTTGAAACTCGGATGCAGGAAGTTCTCTTTTCAACTTCTTAGTTCTAGAGTGAATTTCAACGTCAAACTCAGTGAGGATTTTGCGGCAATTGCCAATTTGGAACTCATTGAGTTGACAAGAATTTTTGTGAAGGACAGCGTTCTCCATGTTATCATCTGCAAATCGAATACCAGATGTGACATAAAATTGAAGTCCTTTAGGGGTCGAATGTTTCGAACGATGTAAAAGAAAAGTATCTATATGGTGACGATACCTGACACGTTTTTGGGAAAGGCGACGTAATTTGGTAAAGTTATCCAAAGTAACCTCCATGATTACAGCAAAATCAGATCAAAATTGATACAAACAGTAGAAAATATATATAAATCCAAAGGCAAATTACTGAGAAAAAAAATGACAATGCTGTTGGTATCAGTGGCTGGATCTCAATGGAGATACAAAAAAAAGTGATAAGCTAAATCAAAACGATAAAGTAAAACAGCCAGAAAAGTTATCAGAACTTTCGGGCAACAGTAGCCCTTCATCAGTGCAAGTGAGGGAATTTGGATAAAGTCATAGCATAAGAGTTGACAAGTGCTGCATGTGTGAACAGGAACAAAAGAAATAATTATAAAAACAGCATGTTGAATGGTGGGTGGCGACTAAACCGCCCGGTGATATACTGAAATTTAACTAATTAATTTGAAACGATAAAAATGAGGAAATCTGTGAGAATGAGAAAAAGTCGCGTTTTTTTTGTATAAAAATACCAATGGAGACAGAAATTACCAATGCACATTATACATAACTACTGTACATTTCAAAATATTGATTCGCCAAAATTAATTATTTAGCTGATTAGAATATTCTCAATAGATTTTCAGCCACTTTGTTGTTCACTACTAGACATCGTGCATACTTTAGTATGGTTGCTATTAAAGTTACAAACTGCATATAATTACGCATCTACTTCCATGTATAAGCGCATTAGTAACCATATATTAACCAACAACCATAATGGTACATCTGCAAAAAAATTGCAAAGAAGCTGATTTCAACGGATATACCAAAAAAAGTAAGGAAGGATAGGGGTTGGGGGAAAATGTTTTTTGGTGCGTTAAAGGTCATTGACCTCCTTTTAAAATGCTAAAAATTGTATCTTCGCAACAAAATATGGTATATGGTTGGGCTTGGTGTCAAAATGCACACAATTATGCCAGTAATTTAACACAAATTGGACCCTTATGACCTTATCTTGACCTTCAAAAATCATGTCAAAGGTCAATATATCCATTTTTGGTTTAACATCTTCTTACAATGCACTATCAAGTGCATGTCAACTAAATTGTATAGGTATGGGTATACAGAAAAAATGTAAGGAAGAATATGGGGTGGGGAAATTTTTTCGTGTTAAAGGTCATTGAACTTCTTTAGATGAACCTTAATATATGGTTACTATATAAGCTTCTTTGTGATTGACATAGAAGAATATCATTTCTATTTGTTGGCCTTGCATCCTGAAAATCCACGTTCTGTTACAAGCTAATATCATTGTTGTATATGCCTATGTTCTCTCTATATTCATTATATTGCAGATTTTCTTTCAGATATTTTTTTTGTCAATTTTGTTTTGCTATACTTTATCGAAACAGTTGTGCCTTATAGAAATCCGCAAAGAGCGATGCTTTCTCAGTGGCTCATGAAGTTCTATTGTTTTCTTTCAATAAGTTGTTACATTAAGTGTGAGCTCTTCTTTATCATCTGTCAGGTCGAAACAATTATTGTGTATTCTGTTTGATTCGTGATCAGTCTCATGTCATGCAAAACCTATCACTGAATTACAGTAATCATTTCTTGTTATACCAATTATTCTATTTTGAATCTATCGATCATCCACTCAGTCTTTAAAATATTTGGTTAAGGAGAACCCATTTATCATTCTTTCCAACCTTGATAATAGAGTTTTTGAAAACAAAGACTCGATACCAAGTTTCTCTTTCGAGATTTCTTGAAACACAAACTTCAACAAAAAACTTGTATCATTGAAAGATTGAACAACAAAAATGTATCAATAATTACATTATAGACTACAACAAAAACTTCTCAACATTAGGTCATATTATATTTTCTAAAACAGACGCACTAACAAAAATTCTCAATATTAAGTCATTATAGGTATTAATAATATTATAGTAAAAAAATCATTATTTTGGCACATATGGCGTTTCATACATATAATAATTGAACTATTTTTCCGACAAACATCGTAACTCTGACTGCATGGACAACATAAAAAAGAAAAATTAACAACAGACTGGGGAAAGTCTATTATAAAACTGTGTAAAATTATGTGAAAACATTTTGAAAAAATGACACTTGAGTATTTCATTTCCTATGTTTTTATGTTTAAAATAAAATGTTTATCTCATAATTACTAGATATGAAACATCAGTTGATCTTCAGAAATAGTTTTTGTGGATAGATCTGTAGATGTCCCAAGTGTTGACCTTGTTTGACCCTTTGATCACATAAACTGAACTTAAAACCCGAAACTGAAGATGGCATCCACTCCTATCGTTGTTGTCACCCACAATAGATACATTCAACATTGTTGCCTGCTATTAACAAAAACTTGTTATAGAAGACGTTGTGTATTTTGCCTCTCTACTATTATGTTGCAGACATAAATTCACTAAATTTCGATCTATCGCAGGCTGATTGATCAAGTGTTTATAATGCCGATTGTAAATCTGCTATTGATACATTTAATTATATAAAATGCAAACAGCCCTGGATGACACCCACTCAGAGCACAATAAAACAACATACACAAGTTATAAGTTGTTTATTTCTCTGTGTCGAACTGCTAAAAAAAACAACATTATGAGAAAGAAAATTCAATTTGGTCATAAGTTTGGGGTGTGATAAATTCTGTATTGAATCCAGCTAAAAAATGTAAATAATTCCCACAGTCTTGAAAATTGGAGATGAATACATTCATGATACTAACTTAATATGTGACCACTTTAATAATTATGTTTCAGAAATCGGTTTAAAACGTTCAACTCTATTTATTCATAACCCTGTTACTGAAATGAAGTGTTGAACATGATCAACAATCTAGATTCCAATAAAGGATCACAGGACACGACTCCATTACTCCTTTTATTTTAAATCCTCTTATGTTATCAATTTATCTTTTACAGGTATCGTACCCGACCACTTAAAATTAGCTAAAAATATCGGGTTTCCCCTAATTTGTATTAACGGATACTAGTCCAGTCAATCTAATGATATACCCACCACAAATTGCAATAGTAACAAAGCAAGTATTTTTGAATTCCATATAAAGTGTAGAACGACATACTAAAAGTCACCGAAAATCCAAGCATTGGGTCAAGGGGTCAGAGGTCAATAAAGGTCATTTTAAGTCAAAATTAATATGCCCCATTAATTACATATATTTAAACATTTTAAATACATTATATACAAGTGTGATTTATGTCATCCGAAAGTTTATTAAATTTCCTATTCAGTGATATCAAACTTATAGTCATAACATTTTATTTAGCATGTCATTTTTGCGGAAAAACACAACATAATGTGTCAATTGGCTAAAAATGTTGTTTTCGCTGTAAACAACAATGGTATACACACAGGGATACCGTGGGGTGAACATTTCAGTCCAAAGCGATACACATGACCAGCTCAAGATGCAGATGAGTTCCTGTTCCTGTTGCTTCTGGATGATCTACATTCCATTTTTTTTCCAGATGGCATTTGTGTTGCCATGGTTACAGTATTTATATTGGGATGTGTAAGTATTTTAACGATTTTTTAACCAGTAGAAATACAAAGATGTTCAACAGCAGTTTGACAATGACCTCCATGTTGTATGACGTTCGGACCATCTGGGCTGGATTGTCAACAGACCTGGTGATTGAAAAGGTTTCTATGAGAAGCCTCAAAGAAAACCAGAGGTTTGAAAATAGATTTAGGAATGAGTACATCCAGACCAAATCTGCGTTGAATGTAATGCCTCGCAATAGTACCAGGGCGTTACTCCAGCAGCGGCCAACATGAGAACTTTGGCCACACGTCAGGAACACAATAGCAATTGACAAATCCATTTGGTTACGACTCAGAGACTTCATACCATTGACACGGGAGTTACTGCAGGTGACTCGGAATATTGGCAATGTGGTATTAAGCATTGAATATTTTGGACGGATGTTAGGCCAGAAAGTCTTGCAATGTATTCAAGATTCTGCCAATAAAGTACATAATGGCAAATATGTGTGCATTGATCCTACAGTTCCAGAGGAGACTCGAGGTGACAACAAGGAAGTTTTTGAACATGAACTTTGTTATCCACCAGCACTTTTTGAAACAACCAACTTACAATACTTTCAGCTAATAAACCAACATGATGCTATGTTGAAACAATGAATAGTCTAACACATCCAACTCACTGAATGATGTCCAGTAGGCCTACATTCTAGATGGTAGTGCTCTACTGCACAGCATTCCATGGAATAGTGTAGAGACTTATGATGCGATCTGCCATCATAGTCTCTGATGATTATGAAAGCGGCTCATCCACCAAAGACGGCGCACATGGTAAGGCGGGTCAGGTGGTAGTATCCCTGTACATTTTACCAGTGACATGTTCCACAAAATAGGATCACTTTCTGTAACAAACAACAATTTATAAATCTTCGTAATTAGTACCGGTATTTGAACAAAATGGCAATGAGTGAATGCAGCTGCTGATGCAGATGTTATTTCGGATAGTACAAAAAACCATTGAATCAGCAAACAGGAAAACAGCTGTCATTATCCAATGACACGGATCTATCTAGTGCTCCTCTACAATCAAACATTTAAAACATCTTGTGATATTCTTTAGACTGGAACTGAGATGCTGGACTATCAAACTCAAACTGGTTCAAACAGTACTTTTGAGAGACATCTGTGATAACCTTCTGTTTGCTCATGCGATACTGGTGACAAAACATATACAGAGTTTTCGGAATTGGAAAACAAGTGGCTCTAAAAAAAGCTTGTCATTGCACTTATTTCTGACATTATGCTGTAGTCTTCAGATGCAAACAAGCTACAAAGGATGACATTGTGGTTGCTAGAGAAAATGATTTAGTGTGTCTGTACAATGGACGACCTGGACAACGTGGAATGCCTTTGACTCCATCCCATCTACAAGTACAACCTCGCATATATAACTTCATAATCGTACCACAACCAAGGTACATAACATAATATTCAAGTTCAAATTCAAGTTATCTTTTAGCAATGGAGTGGGGTTGATATGTGTACCGAAGATTGGGGATGGAAGATCAGATGATGGAAACATGGTTCCTCTACACACAGACTTAAAGCCAGCACCTGAATCTCATTGAAGCCTTCAGGGGTAACTATAACTACATGTGGTGAATGCAACGGCATTGCACTGTACTGATACCCGAACAAGAAAGTGATACTGATTTTCTATTTGAAGGATTAAACAATATCATCCCATACGGGGCAATTCAAATAAAAAGGTCTGGATTAAAATGATCTTACAAAATATACAAAAATATCACAATACACAGTACAATATAACAAGAGTCAAAGTTCAAGAATTTAAGAGTCGGGTGGCAACTGGCAAAACAGAATTTCTGTTACGGTGTGTTCTACATGCCAGGCATCGAAAGCGACGCCTATGAGGCATGAGCTCGAAATCACTGAACAAAGCATGGTTAAAATTTTTTAGAATAGCTCTACTTTTTTCTAGAGTTTGCATGTCACAGAAGAAAGATAAGCTACGAAGTTGACAACCTATTAATTTAGAACTTAAATTAACAATTCTTTGTAGTGAGTCTCTCTTTTTGACCCTAAGACTAAAAAACCAGCATATAAAGTAAAACAGTTCAAACGTTCTCAATAAAGGAATTATAAAAAAAAACCTGAGGATGACTTTATCGACATTAAAATGGTTCAGCTTCCTTAACAGATAAAGTCTCTGGTGCCCTTTCTTTACTATTGCCTCTGTATTTAATTTTCAGCTGAGATTGTCCTAGGTATTTAAAGGAATGGACAATTTTGCTGGTTCGTCATTTATGAGGGATACCATAGGGCTGCGTCCTTTCTCCTTCCTAAAATCTACAATCATCTCCTTGGTTTTGGTCACATTGACTTCCATCTAATGCGGAACCATGGCCGTCCTGTGAATTTTTAAGGAGAGACAGCAAGACAGTGTCGTCAGCAAATTTGACAAGATGACTATTGTCCTGTTTGCTGCGACAGTCATCCGTGTATATAATATACAGGAGAGGAGAGAGGACGCAACCCTGGGGAGATCCAATACTTGTCATTACGTACATTCGTTGATACTAAAATCATCAAAAATCTATCAATAGTAAATCATGAGTTGATTCCAAATTATCAAGACTCATTAATTAATCAGCAATAGTACATACCGCTAATGAATTTCAATGTTCTTCTAGCTAGCATCATTTTTCCTATTTCATGACGATACAATAGGTACAGGAAAAACATTATTTGCACCAAATACTTCCAATATATAATTAAAAACATAATTTAGTTTTACGCTATTTTAAGAAAATTTGAGTTTTCGTAAAAGGTCACTGACCTCTATAGTTACATAACAACTGTTGTATCAATTAGTTTTTAGAGTAAGAAATACATATTATACACATTTGTAGTTATTTAGATTTTATTGGCAGGCATAAATGTTACCTCTAAACACAAGTTTCATCAAATGCATCGGCAATTATGGAATAAGACATTGCAGATAATAATTTTGTTAGGAAAAATTTGAGTTTTTGTAAAAGGTCAATGACCTTTTGACCTCTAGTTACGTATAACTGTTGTATTAATTGTTTTTTTAATGTATATTATTAGGATATATATACTATACACATTGGTACTAAAGCTATTTAGATATGGTTATAAAACAATGGATTATAGGCATAAACGCTACCCCCTACCACAAAATTGTTTACATAACATTTGATCAAGAATCAATTTCAATAAGAATAGTACATCATTACTTTTAAAATTCTTCTAGTTAACATCATGTTTCCTATTTTATATATCGATAGGTACGGAAAAAACACAATTTTGATTAAATGCATCCACAATTATGGCATACGATATTAAAGTTAATCATTTTTTTATGGAAAAAAATTAGTTTTTGTAAAAGCTCAATAACCTTTTGACCTCTAGTTATATAAATAGGTGTTGTATTTTGGTTTTTTAAATTGCATATTAGAAAGACATATATATTCTACATATTGATATCAAGATTATTGAGATTGGATTATAAAACCACAAGTTATGGGCATAAATGTTACCCCCTACCCCAAAAATATTTACGGAATAAAATCGCTATATAGTTGTTGAGATTACGTAAAAAATAATGTGTTCCAATGCTTCAATTTTCGGTGACTTTTAATATGTCATTCTAAAGTACATTTGGAATGAAAAAATCAATGTTTCGTTACTATTGCAATTTGTGGTGGGTTTACCTCTAAATATCACTAGATTGACTGGACTATACTGGCAAAAACAGAAAGACAATTAATGCAGTAACTAGGTCTTTTTTAGCTAGCGTACGATATTCGTACGTTACTGCTGATTACCAGCTAGGCCTACAAACTAAGCCTAGGCTATGCCTAAGACCGTGACCATGAGAGGACATTCACCGCGAGTTCTCGCTTTTTATCATAATTTACCATAAAACGTACAATTAAGACAAGAAATTACTTTAATGTTTTTATAGTATATGAATTATTTTTACAAAATGTCAAACATTGTAGGGAATGGGTCTTTAAGTCTTAATCTTTTCTTGACGACTGAACAAGTTTAGGAAAGGAATACAAAATTATAGCCTCCTGGGATATACGCCACTAATATTCAATTGGACATCTTTCTTCCAATTTTAACTATGTTTTCGGTTAGAGAAAAAAGAAAGTTAATAAGTAGATATATTCTTAAATGAATTAGTACATTGTGTTGCATAACTAAAACGTTATAACTGTATATTTTAAAATCCAAGAATGTCTCAATGATATAATGTATGTATAATTTCGATAAAGTACTGTATACTTACGTATTCATTCAAATAAAGACCTTTATGAACAGTACAAGATTCGCATGAGTAACAGTGCTTTCTGGCAGTGTTACAAGTACTAACTTACAATATACGTCAAAGCAGGGAAGAGTCCCTGGTCAAACCGTATCTACCAACAAGATTTACAGTAACTGTCTGTTTTCTGCAGTGTGTGTACGTTTAAGATTGCAGATACAAGTCACAACTTGTCTCACAAACAATTCCAAGATTTACAGTAACAATCTTCTTCTGCCAGTGTGTATACGTTTAAGCCTGCAAATAAAAGTCACAACTTGTCTTACAAACAGTCACAAGAGTTACAGTAACAATCTTCTTCTGCCAGTGTGTATACGTTTAAACTATAGCAGATAACAAGTCACACCTTGTCTTACAAACAGACCCAAAATTTACAGTAACAATCTGTTTTTTGGCAGTGTTGATACATTTAAGCCTGCAGTATAAAAGTCAAACCGAACCATCTAAGTTTTACAACGTCATTGTACCTTATTCTACATCAAAATGTTAAACAGTAACACTCACAATCTGTTATTAGATCAGCCCTCGCAAATCTCTAATTATAGATCTGTATTAAATTACACTACTCTATATAACAATAATCATTGCCAACTTTCATGGCTTTTCTTTATTGCATATTTTCTCTAAATATTGATCGTTTGCGACACACGATATCTCAATTGAATAGAATAGCATACCATGTATAAATATTAAATCCAATTTGAAATACTCATTTGTTGGTTTGGTAACGTATATTATACCGATAATCACCAGTTTGCGTTGCATTTTATAGATATTTTAATGGATTTTGTAAAAGTAGTTACATCTTTAAAACATCATAATCGATTTTAAACTAATAGCTTTAATAATAATCGTCGATTTAAATTATATTGAAGCCCAGAAATAATAATAAAATTATTAATAATTAAAATAATAATAATAATAATGTGAACAGCATCGTCATCTAACGATGCCATTTAGATTATTAAACTATACCCCTTTCACACCAAAAGCAAAACTCCGGAGACACTCAGGTGTTTTAGTGTGAAAGGTAAAATCAAGCAACTCCGAAGTTTAAAACAGCTGAACATTCTCCGGAGAGCGAACTACTGGGACACCCCGGTGTTTTGGTGTAAAAGGTACCAACATCAAACTCCGGAGTTTTTAGGTCAAAAGGTCATCCTCACACGATCACTCATTGCTTTAGTATTATTTAAAAAAACTTAAAATATTTGTAAAAATATATAGCGGGTCTAGAAAATAATAAATAGTATGAATAAAACATTATATGACTTCTGAGACTTTTGAAAATAATGATTAAATTAAAAAAATATCACCTAAAATGATTCTATTGATAGTCGCTATGTAAACAAACAAAATAGAGCTCGACATTTACAATTTTATTTTATAAACCCGGTGTTGCTTGGTTGGTGTGAAACGGTATACCCGGAGTTTCTCGATGTTTTGAATGGTCAATTTGGAGTTTTGGTGTGAAAGTATAATATTATGTAATTGACCTTATTATTCCTTGGCTGAGGTAAACACACGGTATTTGTTTCTGTTGAACACTGTTTATTACCTCTAAAACCAGGTAAGAAAATTTCGTATTTATTCGAATAAACACCCACATAAAACATCATTTGAAATAAACGCTCACATAGAATATCATTTGAAATAAACGCCCCGCCACATACATACAGTATCACACACACTATATTATTACAACACATTATATTTGTATAGTAGAATTCATTAATTGACATGGTCCACGATTTACCAAGCATCTTGATACAATTTTTATTATATTTTATCACTTCCTAATATTAATTGTGTTGTATTTTTTTCATATCTAGTATTATAGGGGTATTTATTTTATAACATATTAAACCCTCCTCCGAATAAACGCTTCCCCTAAAAGGCTCATTCTTCCTTGATTAGAACCATGGTCTTCATCTTCCGCCTCTGAAATAGCTCCATTGATGTATTGAAAATGTTATTGAAAATCAATATTTTGTGATGTTTGTAATTTTTTAAATAATGCTTGACGCATGTTTATTATTAATAATAACAAATTAACATAACCATATAAAGCGTTGCTAGATAACCAAGAATTACCAACGCAAGGCTTAAAAATATAAATGCGTTTAACGTAGTTACATAATCAGAAAACCTACAGCTATGTTGAAATCTATAAATATATTGACAGCCATTATATTACATTTATATCGTACATTTATATTTCCAAAATGTAATTTTAATGAAGAAAGGCTAAATGGAAACAATTTAAAACTAAATCATAGCTGTATCTTTGCGTTTCCCATATTATATTTGTATTGATGAAGCAAGCAATTATTAACGTTGCTATCTAAATATAATCGAAATACGAAGATGGTTTAATATAATTGCGAGTTGTTGGATCATCCGGTAAAAAGTAGTTCAAAGTTTTAAAATCACGTATGATTTAAGTAACCATTTCAAAATTAACTTAATCACCACCTTATAGGATTCAGCATGTTAAAATATTCAAATTTTCGTCACATAGAAATGTTTATATTCTTTAAATAAAATCGGATGTAGGCCTACATTAAATGGCAATAAGAGTAGAAGATTTAGTGTCAACTCTGAAATTAAATGTTTACTTAATTTAAAAATGAAAGAGATTAAAATCAAGAAGGAATACAAGTATTTATGTGACCCGGTCAGTTTTTAAGGTGAAATATAAAGCAAGGTGGTCACTTGATGTGTAATATTGACGTTCTCATAATATTATTCGTGTAGGCTAGTTAAAGGGAACCAATCCTTCAAATTGTGATAACATTCTGAAATTTGACACAGTTGTAAGGGTATATACAAAAATAGAATGGAAGGGCAGGGGAAAGCAGCCATTTTGGATTTCAAAATGGCCAAAACATTGCACCCTGAAACATAGGCATCCATTGTCATTGGAAAGAGAATATATCATTTTATTCCATTACACCCATAATACAAAAGTAGTTACACAGTAATTTTGCAATAAAAAAGTCACGTGACCAATTATGGTCAAAAGATCAACATCTAATTTAATGTTATGGATAATAACATTGATATCAGCATTCAATTGGTTTTCATTGTGCAATTAACTGCTTGATATAATATTTTCCCTTACCGGTTCTTTACGTACTCCTTTAGTGGTGCCTATATTGTTTTTTCAAACATGGTTTCTGCCTTGGTTGTGGCTCTATGGTAGTAATTTGTTATTGATACACATAGTGTGGATTGATTTTTAAACCCAAAATGGCCGTTTTCAACTGACCAAATTTTGGGCAACCCTTCCATGTTATATTTTTGATACACCAATGAATAGCAGTGCCAAGTTTTAGAATGTTATCACAATTTGAAAGATTTGCCTCAAACAAGCACCTCAACAATGTAACACGATGTGTACTATGAAAATGGTAATTTCTGCTTTAATTTATAATGCACCATGTATTTCCATAATTTTCTTTAGCAGTATAGATTTTTAAATTTCTTCTGAAACTATAGACTTGAAAATAATTAGAAAATATAAACGATACTATGTTCATATAGAACATAAATCCAGTCACATGACTTTTGTGAACTTTGACAACAATTACGGAGATGTAATATCGATAAAACATCCATACATAACTCATTCAGTCACGGAGTTTGAAGACCCAAGTTTCAGTTCGATCTGAGCAATTTTTAAATGTTACCATGACCTTGGTTGGCACCCTCCTTGATATCGGAAACATAGTCACCCTAGCCTCAGGATTGTTTTCCCCAAGTTTCAACTCGAATTTGAGATTTGACCTGACCTTTTTTGCTGTCAAGTTTGAAGACATTACCCAAGTTTCAGATCGATTGGATCGATCAAATTTTACCATTACCTTTGACATCGCATGATCTTCGATATCGGATTTACACTCACCCTATCCTCGTGATTGTTTTCCTTCCTTAAAATATGACCCTGAGGACTAACCTAAATACCGATTTCCACCCACCCAACAAGTTTGAGGACCGTGGAACCCTAATCTCTGAATAGAAAATAAAATATAGTTTTTCAAATTCGCCACCCAGGATTTACAAAAGAAAACTATAATTTCCATATGTGTGATTTGGCACATAAACGTCACATTTATTCCCCTGTTCAACCTTTGAGTACTATAAACTCACGAACAAGTAACGTATGGCAAGATGAGCCGTTCTCGGGGAGATACTCGTCTTTCATTAGGTAATCCCAGACAAATCGTCGGGAATCGAGGGAAGCACACCTGAGAATGAGTCCGGGACGATATAGACCAGGAGGAAATTAGATGGGTATCATCCGGCTTGGAAATTTGTCGGATCCATTTAGTATATACCATTGTAGGCCGCTGATTCCAAATGTATATGTTATATACGGACCGTTTAGGATGGTGTTTTTTTTTTAAGCGATCTTTTGTGACCAATTTTCACCTACTTATCAGTCCCTTGATTCCGTATCGGACTGTCACATCTTACGATGTTCACGTGACCAAAATGATACGCCTTTCTTGCCTTAGTAAAACACAATTAAGATATGATAAGCCCGATAATAATTAACTATTATTACAATGTATTATCAAGATACATTATCTATTTTATTACTACATTAAATTTAAGCATAGACACAATACGTACGCACATAAGTATACGAAATAATGTACGCGAATATAAAATATTATTTGGTGATTAAAAGGTGGTTTTTTTTCAAAATTTAATCACACAGCAAAATTCTGATTCTTGTTTTAAGAAAAAAAAAACTTGTTTCATTTCTTGAAACAAGTAAATTTTGACTTGTCCGTATTTCAATACTTTTTTGCTTACCAAGAATCGTAAAATTCCTAACAAGAATCACACAAATTCTTATCAAGAAAATTATTCTTACCAAGAAATAATACTTTAAGAACAATATTCTTACCAAGAATTTAATTGTTTTTTCATTCTTGTTTTAAGCAGTATCTGCCTTAAAATAAGTAACAATTTATCGATTTTTTAAAATAGAATTCTTGTTTCAAGCAATATTTTTCTTAAAATAGCCTAAGTAAGAATATTCCGATTTGTATTTTTTTGAATTCTTGTTTCAAGCAAGATATTTCTTAAAATAAGTAAGAATATTCCGATTTGTATTTTATAGAATTCTTGTTTCAAGCAATATATTTCTTAAAATAAGTAAGAATATTCCGATTTGTATTTTTTTGAATTCTTGTTTCAAGCAAGATATTTCTTAAAATAAGTAAGAATATTCCGATTTGTATTTTATAGAATTCTTGTTTCAAGCAATATATTTCTTAAAATAAGTAAGAATATTCCGATTTGTATTTTTTTGAATTCTTGTTTCAAGCAAGATATTTCTTAAAATAAGTAAGAATATTCCGATTTTTATTTTTTGAATTCTTGTTTCAAGCAATATTTTTCTTAAAATAAGTAAGAATATTCCGATTTGTATTTTTTGAATTCTTGTTTCAAGCAATATTTTTCTTAAAAAAAGTAAGAATATTCCGATTTGTATTTTTTGAATTCTTGTTTCAAGCAATATTTTTCTTAAAATAAGTAAGAATATTCCGATTTTTATTTTTTGAATTCTTGTTTTAAGCAATATTTTTCTTAAAATAAGTAAGAATATTCCGATTTATATTTTTAGTTTTCTTGTTTCAAGCAATATATTTCTTAAAATAAGTAAGAATATTCCGATTTTTATTTGTAGAATTCTTGTTTCAAGCAAAACTTTTTTAAAAATAAGTAAACAAGAAGTCTATCGAATAAAAACCAGTAAATGTTTACTTATTTTAAGAAAAGTATTGCTTGAAACAAGAATTCTATCAAATTAAAATTCGTAAATTCTTACTTATATTGGGAAAAAATTGCTTGAAACAAGAATTCTATAAAATATAAATCATTAAAAATGTATTTTAAGAACGATAAATGAATACTCATTTTAAGTAATATTTTACTTATTAAACAAATAAATTCAAGAATGTTATAAAACATAATATGTATTAACAATACTGTTATTTTCATTAAGAACTACAATTTACATGACATTAGGTACAATAATATATACAACTTCTTTAAAACAAACTTGTTTTTATTAATAATAAAATGCCATCAAAAGAAAACTTAAAAACATTAAAATGGTAAAATACAAATTTCGTAAAATTCTTCTCCCGCACCTGGGCTTTAAACTATTAGGTGTCTTTAAATTTATTAATGTATACTAATGATGATTCAACAGCCTTTGTCAAGTGTACAGGTGTGTCTTCATCACAAATCACTAACTGTTAAAGGATACTTCTTTTCATTTTGGATAATCGAAATCCAGAAGGTAAAAAGTGGAGAGGAGAGTAACTAGAGCCTCATCTAATTTTGCTTTCTTTGCAGTTAGAATTGTTTGCTCAACTTTAATGTAGGCCATTTCTGTGTCCAAAAGCAATACCGGCATATTACCTGGTCGGCGTGAAGACCAGGATTCTGGATCTTTATTCATGTTCCTAAACATGAAAAGAGATTAATATAGTTTTAGTTATTACTGTATTTAAAATATGTGTAACATCATCAACTAATTGGGTACGGTGTGGTTTTAGAGTCCTATATCTGGGGCGGTAAACACAAAAACATGACGCAATATTAGAACGGTGGTAAGAATAATTTTACATTATAAGACATAAGGGTGGGTGGAATATGCATTTGAACTTTTTCTTTGCCCTGTTTATACCGATCCAAAAGACAGGCCTGGCTGTATCTATTATTTTTAGATAAATTATTAGGGTCTAAATTTATTTGTAATATTACTATTTAGGAAGACAATACGCAAAACGGTGCTCAATCCTGATTGATGTTTTTATTCCGTATCAATGTTTATAATAACAATCATACAATTAAATGTAAATTTTGTTTAATTGTTTGATTTTAATAAATTATTGTAAACATAGTAGGTCTATATACCTCGAATTTTAAGCTAAGATAAATTTGATTTAAAAAAAAACACTTTAAGATACTTTTTTAAAATGTACATAATATTACTTGTATTTTAAATTTAAAAAAACACTAAATACCTTCAAGGTCGGCAGACTTTTTTGGATGAGTTTTTCCCAACAAATATGTTTGACAGATTTGACAACATATGGGTTATCTTTGAACCTAACCAAAAATAACAAATTGAAAACATTATATTATATAAATTTATTTAAATGAGTGGAATAATGTATGGACATAAACTTGATATACTGTAGCTCAAATTGTTAATGTAGCCTGCAGTTTTGTAGGTAGTCAAGGTAAAAGGAAGGGGAAAGAGTGGGCTGGCCAGGAGAGCATTAATCTGTCAAAAATTAATATTCATAAGTCATTTATTTAATTTTAGTTGTCAAAGGGAGGAGTGCATGACACTAGCTTGAGTCAAACCAAGCTGTTAAAAATACGTACACAATATGTACACGTATTTTCCTCACTACCATTGGTCCATTATAAAACTATTTATGAATAGATAAAAGTACAAAAACATACACTGTACTTACCAAAATAAACTATATTATTCACTTCTTTGGAAAAATTTGCTAAGCACTTTTTTAAAAAGATTTCTTTTGTTTTTCATTCCTCTTTGCCAAGTAATAAGTATCCTTCGAACTTCTTCAATTACCTAAAAAATAATTTAAGATATTGTATTAATAACACAGTTTTTTTTAAAAGAAATTTAATATAACAATTTTAGTTATGCAGTACGTATGTTATTTAGTATGTTTTTTTTAAATTTAGAGTTAAAAACATTAAGTTTCAATATCGATGTGATCACTTAGTGTGTACAATTAATTAAATATAAAGAAGTGTTTTTAAATGTCATTATATTTCTCATTGGAATATGTGTATATAATATAATCCTTCGTAGATATTTCATGGCTACATTACAAAATAACTGTTACATTATAATTATATTATCTATTATTAATATTAGGCCTTCCTTATACCTAGCTGAAATAGGTCCGACAATATTTGTCCCCTCTGTCAATGTCTGAACTAAAATGCTAAGCTAAACCTATACACCTGTCAGTACAGGCATAGTAGGCTAGCCTAGACCTACTAGTTCCAGGCCTACAGTATTACTAACTAGGAAGGAGGCCTAGGCTAGGCCTAGACTGCTGGCAGATTAAAATATAATTGTTATTTACGAACCTGTTAAGTAATTTTAAATCTTGACAAGAAAAAAAATACTTATTTTAAGAAATTTTTCTTAAAACAAGATTTTTTTTTCTTGCTTAGAATTTCAAATTTTGCTGTGCATGTACCATTTGTTTTAAAAATATTATATTAGCTTTATTATAAATATTTCCCACTAAATTTGCTAGGACCATGTACACCAACGCAATTTGGAGGTATGTGTTGGATATGTGTATTCGTTTAAAAATAATTATTTAATATATCAAAGGCTATATGATACCCTTTGTTTTCGGTCAACAAGTTTATGTTAATAAGATTATAAGTAAGAAGAACACAAACGATAACGATCTGCTGTTGTTAAATACTCATTGTTCTCTTCTTAAAGGCCATGCCATAGATATTCTCGTTTGGTTTCAGTGAACCAAACACGTTGGTTGCTAAATTTATCGTTTTTAACATAAAATCGGACGATTGTTGCTATAAAAGATGGGTTTTTTGATTATTAATAAACGATTATCTACTCTCGTTTGGTAGGTATTGCACCATTCTGAGTCTCGTTTGTTTGGTCTCGTTTGTTTTCATTTGGTATCGCTTGATGTTAGTACGACCATATGTAGGTTCATCACCTCTGAATGAAAATTTAGACAAGCGACAACTAACTAGGTTGTAGTAGTATTAAGGTAGACCTATAATTCAGACTATTACTAAAGTATTTCTTTGTGCGTGAGAGGGAGGTGTTTGACTAATCTATAACAGTATGGAGTTGGCTACTACTAAAATTAATGTTTTGGTTTTTATCGGAGAATCCCCTAAATTATTCAGATGTTATGTTGTGAGTGTGACAGAAAAGGAATAGTTGAGATATAACGGTGTGGTGTAGAATTTCAATATATTTTGCATCATATAAATGTATGTTCATGTATATAGACCTGAGCCCTTTAAAAGTAATTAATAGTTTTACCTTTCCAGTTTGGAGAGGGTGCTGTAAAAATAACTTAGTGTTCCGTAATTTGCTAATAATTGTTGCGCATGCGTCGCCTGAAGCGATATCCGGGAACATTAAATTATTATCGTCATTGTATAAAGATAGGTGCTTTACGATCTTGTTTCGAATTAATTATTGATGCATTACTTTTTAACTGTTACCTGCTAATTAAAAAACGCTCACGAACGTGCAGTTTACAAAAGCTATAATTTTTGTTAATGAATTTTATAATAAATTTGAATTGTATACATGTTACCGTGTAATATTGTATTAGTACTGTCCTGCAATAGCAAACTGTATCTATTAAAAACGAAACAATAGACCTACTCCCAATGAAAGTATGATCGATATTTAAGTGTAATGCCTTTATTCCTTTATATTGTTATTTTGTTATATTATATATTGTTATTTATTTGTAGGCTTTCTTGGATCATTTTCGATAGCGATTATTACTTTATTTGTTGAGATCCGTTGTCTGGATTAGTGCACGTTATAAAAAATAACTAGCCGTTACCTGTCTAATTACTGAATTCTTAGTATCAGCAAAACAAAGTACAGTCAACTCTCCCAATAACCGACACATTTGGGCTTGCCTGATAGGCCTATGTCTGGTTTTCCGGAAAGACTGGTACATATTCAGAATGTGTTTTTAATGGTACAAATAAATTTGGGACCTTTAGAACGTCAATAAAATCTGGTTTTGTGAGATAGTTTCAGATAGTCCGGTATTGAGACTAATGGCACATGGTAAATAATGTACCGGTTTTTATCGTTTACATGTGCAATGTATGTACACATAGGACCAACAGCTACGTCCTAAAGATGAGAGTTGAGTGCAGTACAATATACAATCCAAGCACGGAGGAAATATATATTATATATTTCCTCCATGAACTAAGTATGTATTAGGTTAGGGTATAAGTTTAATTCGTCCACTATAATATCTAATCTATTTTGATCATAAATTATTTTTCGACAATACAGCTCAGGTTTCGACATATTAAAAACCACATAAATGAAACTAAATTAGGAAATACACTTATGGTGTGCGATAATGGATGTAAGACCATTCTTTCTGTGACCGGATTCCGAGGTAGAGAAAATGATCGAGAATAATTTACAATACAAATATGTAATATGTATAAACAACATTTATTTAAAAAAAACAACGTTTACCATTGTAAGTCCAATCTTAGTGAATTTTGCAAAAAACTTATGACAAGGTAGTTGCTTGAATTCAATATTTGGTTGAAATAGATAAAAAAATTACATTCCAAACTATTATCTATTACCGGTACACTTAATTAATAAGAGTAAATCGATTGTGATTGTGCCTTGTATAAAGTATTACATCAACAATACTAAAAATGATAACAATTTGCATTTACAGTTATAATAATAATTTTCTACACATTCGGTTATATTTTAGCATTATTTACACCTTAACCACCAAAAGCTACAACTGCACTGTTTAGCCTTATTTATAATACAAGCATATATACAAGTTGTGTGTTTGTTTTTATAGCAACGAAATAAATACAATTTGATTTTTAAAAAAAATATTGTATATGATTAATAATGTTTGAAATTACACACCGATATATACACACTATATACTGTCATTTCTGACGATTTATGATGATTGTGCGCGATATTTTTTAACTTTACATAATAGGTCTGATCAATGACCTGTAATTTCCAAATAATTAAAACTATTTACAGTTTCAAACAAATTAAAATAAACAAAAAGCAAAATTAAGTGCTTAAAATCTGGGATTTAAGATTGTCTGAACATGTGGAGTGAGTCTGTTATAACATAAGGTGTATTCGCAAACACCACGCAGTGATCTACTCCCACACTGCTCGCATATTATTTAGACCACGCATTTGACTCTATAAACCATACACTTTTAATTGATAATAACTAGATGGTACGCTCGCTTCGCTCGCGTACCATCTAGGTCGTGCCCACAGATGGTTCTCGAATACACAGTAATTTCAGCGTTAAAAAACTGGCGATTTCTAATGTACAATAATGCAGGACAATAATATATGTCGTTTACAGGAACGATTAAATAGACACTGTGATTTATGTACTCAACTAAAATTAGCACACTGGGAATTACTTCCGAAAGAGAAAGTTGTCACAAAATGAGACCAATTGTTTAAGTCAAATTTAAACAAACTTAATTTGTGTTTTGTATGTAACATTATGGTTGAGAGATGGGGAAGAGGATGGGTGCAAAGAGGAACAATTTTTAAATATATTCCTTATTTTGTAACGAAATATTAATTAACATGTTTTACAAATAATATACCACTAAACACAGTAAAACATTGCGATGTAATACTTTGTTGAAACTATCACCGTCGTAGTCGATTGAAATAGTACAGTACATGTACATGTACATACACTACGACGTATGTTTATATATAATGTTAAACAATTTGTGAAAACCACCTCTATTCGGGGCAAATCATAAATTCGATTTAATCGGTAATAGATATTAAATTACGGCGACTGAAAACGCTAGCTCATTATCCGTTTAAAAAAAATTATATCCAACCTCTGCAGCACAGAGTGAAAAAAAAAATGGATCGAATTTCTGTTATGAGTATACAGTACTTTCCTTTACGACGCCTGAGGGAATAGGCGCTTGTGGAACGACACAGAGATTGGAATGTTCCATTCATCGCAAATCAATACATTTGTATAAACGTATATTAAATCTATCAAAATAGTATTTTTTTTAAGAAAATCGGCCTGTCTTCAACATTATGATACTGTACTCGAGCTGTTCAACCGGTTTTCAGCTATTAAAAACAATTATCGTAGGAGGAGATAGGAAAATGCGAAGCCCCCTCGCATTTTTGTGGCGGGTATTTTTCAAGATGGACATCCATTAGACAGTGTATACCACGATCGGAAAACATCCCTATCTGGGGCAAATCGTTGAACCTAAATTCGTTTTAATCGTCAATAACTAATTATCTAACTTAATTTAATTAGAAAACAGGGTTACATCAGGTGGTTGAAATCAGTACCGAAAGTACGAACCAACTTTACATACCATCGAGTAAAAATTTTAAAAGTAAGGCGCGATTTACCGAATTTTGCCCTTACGTAAATTTATATATACTAGATGGCACGCTCGCTTCGCTCGCGTACCATCTAGGTCGTGCCCACAGATGGTTCTCGAATACACAGTATTTTCCAGCGAGAAAAAAATGGAGATTTCAAATGTACGTACTGCAGGACTATAATACATTGTCGTTTACAGAAACGAATAAATATACACGATGATTTATGTAGTCAACCAAAATTAGCACCCTGGGAATTACTTCCGAGAGAGAAACAAAATGAGTCAAATTTTTTTATTTGGACTCATTTAAACAAACCCAATTTGTGTTTTGTATGTAACATTAAGGGTTGAGGGATGGGGGAAGAAGATAGGTACAAAGAGGAAACATTTTAAAATATATTCTTATCTACTTAGTAACGAAATATTGTTTTTAATGTTTTATAGGCCTATAAATAATATACCACTAAAGACAGTAAAACATTTACGATTTAGTACTTTGTTAAAACTCTCACTGTCATAGTCGATTGAAATAGTAAAGTACATGTAACGATACACCACTACGACGTTTATATATTTTTAAATTATTAATTAATACAAATGTTGAGAAGCAACTGTCAGTAATAACGTTTATTTATTTGTATATTATATGTTTATAATCTAACAGTAGGGCCTACCCACACTCACAGTAATAAAGTTTATTTGTATATTTGTTTATATATATCTAACAGTACCAACACTCACAGTAAGAAATTTGCGATTCAAATTGCGATCAAAAGTGGTTAATACCTTAACAGTATTGTACATCATTGCAATACTATTTATGTTTATTCTCCAAGGGAGCCCATAAATCTAAATCTATGCCTCTATGGTTAAACCAAATAATTTGGAATGTTCCATTCATCACAAATCAATACATTTGTAAAAACGTATATTAAATCTATCAAAATAGCATTTTTTAAAGAAAATCGGCCTGTCTTCAAGATTATGATGCTGTACTCGAACTGTTCAACCGGTTTTCAGCTATTAAAAACAATTATCGTAGGAGGAGATAGGAAAATGCGAAGTGTCCTCGTATTATTGTGTGCGTGTATTTTTCAAATTGGACATCCATTAGACAGTGTATACCACGATCGGAAAACACCCCTATTTGGAGCAAATCGTTGAACCTAAACTCGTTTTATTCGTCAATAACTAATTATCGAATTCAATTTAATTAGTAAACATGGTTACATCAGGTGGTTAAAATCAGTACCGAAAGTACGAACCAACTTTACATACCATCGAGTAAACATTCTAGAAATAACGCGCGATTTACCGAATTTTGCCCTTACGTAAATTTATATATAGATAGATATTACTTTCCCCTCCTTGATAAGCACGTGGTTATTGCTTATTTATGTTAAACTTGTATAGTAATCTATACACGTTAATGTGACTATGCACGATAATAGGACCATATATTACCGTATTTATGTTAATGTTATTCTATTTATAAGAATTATTATGTTTGCAAGTTACACTAATCTACCACGGTGAAATAAATTATATAAGTGACGAATCAAATTCTAGTTAAGATAATAATTAACTTAAAAAACATAAATAATAATGAAATTAAAACGTAGATGTAAAACACTTTTTTAATCATTTTATGGTGTCATGTGAATTACATCTATGGCAACAACATGATGGGATCATCCCTAAAGACTAAAACAAATCCTTCCACATCACAATTTATTAAACATTTTAAATTAATTAATTTTACGTACCAAATATATTCTATGATGGATCACAACTGGGTAAGGAAAGGGCTTAATAAATAATTGTCTGTAACGCATATATTTGAAATCTATCTTTAACCTTTTTGGTTCAAACATTACAAACTATGATTTTTATAATATTAAACACATTTTAGTAATTGTTTTCATACATATACAAAATACAACAATATATAATATATATAATTTCCTTTTTCAAACATAATCAAATCATCAGATCAAATCACAACTAGATACACTATATTCAATAGAACATGAACCCTAAACTATAACCACTCCATTAATGTAATTATTGACCAATGTGATACAAAGTTACTTCTATATGATCAAATATAATGTCAAGTTTGTAAGATGATATCGGTACTTACATTTCCAGAAAACTTGACGTTTCGCCTACTAACAGCAAGGCATAATCATAAGTGAATACGTTCTGGTGACTTGCTGTTAGTAGGCGAAACGTCAAGTTCTCTGGAAATGTAAGTACCGATATCATCTTACAAACTTGACATTATATTGGATCAAATAGAAGTAACTTTTTATCACATTATATTATCAGATCCAAATGAACTTATTTAACAATATTATTGACGAAGTTTGTTTAGTCATTCTTTATTCAGCTGAAGTCTGAAGAATATATTTTCTCATTCACACAGATTTCTTCATCTTATCGTTTAATTCGGTAAATCGCGCCTTACTTCTAGAATTTTCACTCGATGGTATGTAAAGTTGGTTCGTACTTTCGGTACTTATTTTAACCGCCTGATGTAACCCTGTTTACTAATTAAATTGAGTTAGATAATTAGTTATTGACGATTAAAACGAATTTAGGTTCAAAGATTTGCCCCAAATAGGGGTGTTTTCCGATCGTGGTATACACTGTCTAATGGATGTCCATCTTGAAAAATACCCGCCAAAAAAATGCGAGGAGGCTTCGCATTTTTCTATCTCCTCCTACGATAATTGTTTTTAATAGCTGAAAACCGGTTGAACAGCTAGAGTACACCATCATAATGTTGAAGACAGGCCGATTTTCTTTAAAAAATACTATTTTGATAGATTTAATATACGATTATAAAAATGTATTGATTTGCGATGAATGGAACATCCCAATCTCTCAGTCTGCCAGAGTTGGTTTAACACAAGTACTGTAGGTAAATTTATGAGCCCTTGGTTTAACACATACGGTAGGTAAATATATGGGCCCTTTGAGAATAAACTTGCAATACTTTGACAATACTGTAAATACCTATTAACTATTTTTCATTTGAATCGAACATTTCTTACTGTGAATGTTCGTACTGTTAGATGTAATATAAAAATATATACAAATAAACTTTATTACTGAGACTGTGGATAGGCTCTACTGTTAGATATACAAATAAACTTTATACTGACAGTTCCTTCTCAACGTTTGTATTAATTAATAATTACCAAAAATATAAACGTCGTAGTGGTGTATCGTGACATGTACTTTAATATTTCAATCGATTATGACAGTGACAATTTTAACAAAGTATTAAATCGCAAATGTTTTAGGCCTACTGTATTTAGAGGTATATTATTTATAGGCCTATAAAACATGAACAAAATATTTCGTTACTCAGTGGATAAAGAATATATTTAAAAATTGTTCCTCTTTGTACCTATCCGCTTTCCCATCCCTCAACCCTAATGTTACATAGCGAGGAGGCTTCGCATTTTCCTATCTCCTCCTACGATAATTGTTTTTAATAGCTGAAAACCGGTTGAACAGCTAGAGTACACCATCATAATGTTGAAGACAGGCCGATTTTCTTTAAAAAAATACTATTTTGATAGATTGCTAGAGTACACCATCATAATGTTGAAGACAGGCCGATTTTCTTTAAAAAATACTATTTTGATAGATTTAATATACGATTATACAAATGTATTGATTTGCGATGAATGGAACATCCAGTAGTTTGGTTTAACACAAGTACTGTAGGTAAATTTATGAGCCCTTGGTTTAACACATACGGTAGGTAAATATATGGGCCCTTTGAGAATGAACTTGCAATAGGTTCGGAAAATGTTAAAAACCAATTTCTATTATTTGAATCGGTAAACAGTTTCCATTTATTATACATTGATAATGAAACATGAAATATTCCTATTTATGTCCCTCGAGGTTCATTACAATTTATATTTAGTAGTCCCACGGACTTCATCTTAGCCACTCCCCCGAGTGCTAAGGCCAAATTTATGATACCCTACTTTCTATGTAGTTACAGTTAGTTCTTGACGATAATAATAATACCACGAATTTAGGTTACACCCTTCGGCCGCGAAAACGTTTCTGTACAAATATGATACCGATTGGCTTTATTTCATTCAACAGCGACCATAATCTCGGCAATTACAGGATAGATAAACTATTTTATTATTGATGTGCTTATAAATTAAGACTCATGTAAACAGCTTGATTACATCATTTTACAGACAAACGAAACTTTTTTAAACCTACTGTTTCAAAAACTGAGTATAATACTGTATACGTTTTCATAAGTAAGTGCATATACATTTTCGTGTTTTCATTGACGAGATTGTAATAGTAACTTCAGTAACTATTACAGTACTTATTTATTATACGACACAAGACAATTGTATCTGACAGGTACGTACATTATTCTAAAAAATAAGTCTAGATAGATCCCTTAGGCGTCATAAATCACAGGCCAACAAATCAGTACTCATGACAGAAATTCGACCCAGTTTGGTTCACACAAATGTTTACAGGAAGTTCAACACCACAACCGATGATTTGCCCTAAATATTTAGGTAGACTACAGTTTAATTTTTCACTGAATAGGAGCTTGAATTTCCGATTTCCATTTCACAGAATGTCTAGGTCTATTTATTTAGTTTGGTTCTTATAATATATAAATACAATCAACTTTATTACTGCGGTTCCATCACCACCACCACGTGCTGCCGCCCAATTCCCGTACATACATTTCCATTTCTCCCTAATTTCTTTAATCCACATAAATTAATTGTCCTTTATGGAATCCAGTATTGGTTTTGTTGTCTCTATTTCTGAATACCCCAATTAGGGGGACACTTCCGTTTTTGTTTAGTGTCCCAAAAAAGTCCCCGTCCGTGGATTCTACTGTATTCGAGAACCATCTGTGAGCACCCCTAGATGGTACGCGAGCGAAGCGAGCGTGCCATCTAGTCGTTTCAAATTAATTAATTCAATTTCAGTATAACACTTTCAGTTTAAAATTACTTTCTATGCCTAATGTGTTTATATATATTTGTGGCAAACAGTACGTCGGGGAAACAAAAAAACACTCTCCGTATGAGAATGACACAACACAGATCAGCTATCAAAACATTAAAGCTTGATCAACCTGTAGCCGAACATTTTAATTCAGCTGGTCACTCGATTGCAAATTTAAGAGTTATTACAATAGACCACGATGTCAAATGGAGCGACAAAACTCGCAAAGACAAAGAAACCCACTGGGAATTAAAACTTATAACCACAAAACCTTTTGGACTTAACATTAGGAACATACTCCCAGATCGGTAAAATTATTCCATTGACTACCAAAATTTAAGTTTCAATATTAACCACCATTTTGGCTGTTTTTTAGTTCCATTCTAAAATTGTTTATATCTCTACCAAGCTACCTTCTTTGTTTTCTAATCTTATTCAGTTTCCAACCACCATTCACCACCTTTTCTCCTTTTGTTATATTTTATTTCTTATATATATATAAATCCAAAGGCAAATTACTGAAAAAGGACAATGCTGTGGGTATCAGTGGATATACAAAAAAAAAGAGAAAAGCTAAATCAAAACGATAAAGTAAAACAGCCAGAAAAGTTAGCAGAGCTTTCGGGCAACACTAGCCCTTAATCAGTGCATGTTTAGGTACTTGGACAAAGATAGATAGATATATCAGGCAAGCGTTTCCCGAGTGGACAGGAATAAAATAAACTAGATTTAATTCGTCACTATGACGAATTATAGGTTATTTGCATTGATTTAAAGAGAATTGATTTTTAAAAGATATATTGATTGATTGATTTTCTCAGAATCTTTAATTATTTATAATGATAGGATCTTGCTAACGCGAATACAATAGCCGGTATCACAATCCGATCAAAGATCCCTCATAAACCACATTGTTACATAGTAATAGGCATCAATTAATTTTTATCTAGATTTCATTATAAATTATGTGTATATTCTATACACTAACAAATAAAATTGAACAAACAATACGGATAATCTTATTTCGTTTCCCAAGGTGACACTCAATCTCGGTACCTTTAATGCCATAGACACGAGCACAGACCACCGAGTCATACACAACTGACTAAAAGTTGTAGAAAGATTCCTCCGTGTATTTACTAAGCAGTAACCACTTTGGTGCAGATAGATTATTACATACCGCAATGAATTTAAATTTTTTACTATGATGACATCTTTAAAAAAAAAAAATGATGAAACTATAAACTTTAAACTTTAATATATGAACTTTTGAAGGAAGAAAGTTAATGTTAAGTTTGTTATTTTTTCCTAAGAAAATGTCATAATTTGTTTGATTGTCGAAATTGTTTTTTTTTAAATTTAATATGCAATTAATGATGACTTAATCAACTTTTGTTATCTTAATTTCATAATAAATTATACATATGATACATACACGTGAATAAAATATGATGATATTATTAATATAAAGAAAGGTTGTAAAACAGAAATCAGGCAAAAAGAATGCATACTAACGTTTAACGCGCGTGCAAAAAGCTGCGCACTCATGGCAATTTTTAAAACGCTTAACATTTTCTGAAACGTACTCTAATTTCATCTAAATAAATTTTGAAATTTTAAGCGCGCGTACGCATGTGTTATATGCGCTACGCACGTAATTGCCATATGCTGTAATATGACCTGGAAATTATGAGTACCAAATTTTGTTTTAATTGTGATTTATGCTTGTGAAGATATGATTACAAACGTGATTTCGTTAACCGCGTAATGTTTGATTGCGCACCGTGAAAACATAACCACATCGATTCCTGGCCATAAGATTGACATAACTAGATGAAACTGATATCAAGATAATTGACGGACAAAATAGTGCTAAGGAAAGAATAAATAAAGATCTTGACAGAATCAGTAGGTTATATGCATTATCCATGCATATACCTAATAAAACAAAAGAGGCACTGGCTGGTGAATAGAGGGTGGAGATAATATTGGGTAGAAAACAATGAAGCTTGGTAGATATAAACAATTTTTGGAATAAAATTAAAAAAACAGCTTACATGGAGGTTAATATTGAAACTTAATTTTAGGTAGTCAAGGGAGTAATTTTACTGATCTGGGAGTATGTTCTTAATGTTAATTCCAAAAGTTGTTGTGGTTTTAAGTAGTAATTCCCTGTGGTTTTCTTTGCGACTTTTTTTTCCTCCATTTGACATCGTGGTCTATTGCAATCATTTTAAATTTGCAATTGAGTGACCAGCTGTTCGGCTACAGGTTAATCAAGCTCTAATGTTTTGATTGCTGATCTGTGTTGTGTCATTCTTATACAGAGAGTGTTTTTTGTTTCCCCGATATACTGTTTATCACAAATATTACAGTATATGAGATAAATAAATTAGACAATTAATTAATTGTCTGATCCGAACAATGCCCATATACATACATCAAGTTAGTTTTTACCGACAAACCGCCCCGTAGATCTAAAAATGCGGCCAGTTTGGTTACTATTACATTTTTCAGTACAGTCAACCAATGAACAAGTTTTGCAAGATTTACCGCAAAGGTGTCACGAAGGTGGGAGGTCTACACAATGCAATAATGGGTAGTTCCAAAAAAACAGTCCTGAGACGTTTTGTGTAGGCAAATTACTGAAAAAATGACAATGCTGTGGCTCGCTCTCATATGGAGATACACAAAAAAAAAAGCTAAATCATAACGATAAAGTAAAACAGCCAGAAAAGGTAGCAGACCTTTCGGGCAACACTAGCCGCCCCGACGGAGATTCGAACCCGGAAATTGTCCTAATCATTAAACCACTTAGGCTTTCATGGTATAGTTCAAACCCGATTGGATAGCGACTCTTTAACATTCTTCAATAGCCCCTTATTGTACGCACGCACACCAGAGATCACATTGATACGCCTTAATCTATCAGTATTTTTATTCACGAAGCGGGATCTCCGAAGAGATACTTTTATATTATATATAAACACAATAGGCATAGAAATTAATTCTAAACCGCCCAGTGATATACTGAAATGTAATTAATTAATTTGAAACAATAAGAAGAGGAAATCTGTGAGATTCGAACACGGGCCTTCTGCTTGGTATGCAGATGTCCTAACATCTGGTTTTTATGGTATAAGTCAAACCCGATTGGAAAGCGACTCTTTAACATTCTCTGCGTGGTACGGTGGAACAGCACTAGTCCCTCAAATGTACGCAGATATATATAAACACAATAGGCATAGAAATGTAAAAAAAAAATGTAATCCAGACATTTGCAAATCAAGCAGAAGGTTGCGGGTTCTAATCTCTGTTCATTCTAACATATTTCCTCACCTTAATCGTTTCAAAATAATTCATGTGCTCTGTTGGAGTATATTACACTCGGATCACATTGTTGTTTCGCATTTCGTTTGTGCCTCAATTTCTGGTGCAGGCCAAACTCGACGAAATTTTCTAGGCATTTCTATCATACTTTCAACGACGCAAATACAGCCAATTAAAAGAGTAATAACTGCAATCGAAGTTGTTATCGTTAGTAGAATAAAGTTGCTATTCCAAACAAGATCTACAAAATAAATAGGTTACTTGTTGATGGTTTTTGCAGTATCCATTTCATTTCTTTGTGTGTAATATATGTATTATATGGATGGTTGTCTGAAATATACTCAATTAAATGGAAAATTATAAAGAAATGCAAACCTTACTCAAATATTAACAAAAGATGTAATTTATGTATATATGAAAAGTATATTATTATATCTCAACCAAAGCTATGCTCACTGAACCGTAAGAACGAGTTAGTCTCTACTTGTAGACATAGGAAAAAAATTCTTACTAAATTGCAGATCCAAATAGTTTATCTAAATCTATAGATTTGTAGTGATCTATATATAAATTTACGTAAGGGCAAAATTCGGTAAATCGCGCCTTACTTTTACAATTTTTACTCGATGGTATATAAAGTTGGTTCGTACTTTCGGTACTGATTTTAACCACCTGACGTAACCCTGTTTACTAATTAAATTAAGTTAGATAATTAGTTATTGATGATTAAAACGAATTTAGGTTCAACGATTTGCCCCAAATAGGGGTGTTTTCCGATCGTGGTATACACTGTCTAATGGATGTCCATCTTGAAAAATACCCGCCACAAAAATGCGAGGAGGCTTCGCATTTTCCTATCTCCTCCTACGATAATTGTTTTTAATAGCTGAAAACCGGTTGAACAGCTCGAGTACAGTATCATAATGTTGAAGACAGGCCGATTTTCTTTAAAAAATACTATTTTGATAGATTTAATATACGTTTATGCAAATGTATTGATTTGAAATGAATGGAACATTCCAATATCTGTTCCACAAGTGTCTATTCCCTCAGGCGTCGTAAAGGCAAGTACTGTATACTCATAACAGAAATTCGATCCATTTTTTTTCAATATGTGCTGCAGAGGTTGGATATAGATTTTTTTTAACGGATAATGAGCTAGCGTTTTCAGTCGCCGTATATTATGTACAAATCTTTATTATTGCAGTTAAACCACCCACGTGACATCATCACCCTTCCCTCACTGGCATGAGTAGCGTTGTAAAGCCAGTAGAGGATAGGCCTACGGTGCATCACATGCCCTAAACGCAGAACAACTTTGGTGGGTAGGGTTAGGAACCAACTTAAGTATGAATTGGCTCTAAGAAACAATTGAAAACCATTAGGCCTACTAATTAAGTTGAGTTAGATAATTTAATATTTATTGACGATTAAATCGAATTTATGATTTGCCACGAATAGGGGTGGTTTTCACAAATTGTTTTACATTATATAAACATATTATACACGTCGTAGTGATGTATCGTTACATGTACTGTACTATTTCAATCGACTAGGACGGTGATAGTTTCAACAAAGTATTACATCGCAATGTTTTACTGTGTTTAGTGGTATATTATTTGTAAAACATGAAAACAATTAATATTTCGTTACTACATGGATAAAGAATATATTTAAAAATTGTTCCTCTTTGCACCCATCCTCTTTCCCATCCCTCAACCCTAATGTTACATACAAAACACAAATTAAGTTTGTTTAAATTTGACTTAAACAATTGGTCTCATTTTGTGACAAGTTTCTCTTTCGGAAGTAATTCCCAGGGTGCTAATTTTAGTTCAGTACATAAATCACAGTGTCTATTTATTCGTTCCCGTAAACGACATGTATTATTGTCCTGTGGTACGTACATTTGAAATCGCCAGTTTTTAACGCTGAAATTATTATGTATTCGAGAACCATCTGTGGGCACGACCTAGATGGTACGCGAGCGAAGCGAGCGTACCATCTAGTTAAAACAATGAAGTAACCAAGTTTTCTGTTGTTATTTTATTTATTTATATATATATATAATAGGCCACTGATACCCACAGCATTGTCATTTCTTTCAGTAATTTGCCTTTTGATTTTTATATATATATATATTATATTGGATCAGTAAAGTTATGTTATTTGATTATAATTTTTGTTCGACTACAGTGATACATATATACACAGCAAAATTCTGATTCTTGTTTTAAGAAAAAAAAAACTTGTTTCAAGCAAAATATTTCTTGAAACAAGTAAATTTTGACTTGTCCGTATTTCAATACTTTTTGGCTTACCAAGAATCGTAAAATTCTTAACAAGAATCACACAAATTCTTATCAAGAAAATTATACTTACCAAGAAATAATACTTTAAGAACAATATTCTTACCAAGAATTTAATTGCTTTTTTCATTCTTTTTTTAAGCAGTATCTGCCTTAAAATAAGTAACAATTTATCGATTTTTTAAAATAGAATTCTTGTTTCAAGCAATATTTTTCTTAAAATAAGTAAGAATATTCCGATTTATATTTTTAGTTTTCTTGTTTCAAGCAATATATTTCTTAAAATAAGTAAGAATATTCCGATTTGTATTTTATAGAATTCTTGTTTCAAGCAATATATTTCTTAAAATAAGTAAGAATATTCCGATTTGTATTTTTTTGAATTCTTGTTTCAAGCAAGATATTTCTTAAAATAAGTAAGAATATTCCGATTTGTATTTTATAGAATTCTTGTTTCAAGCAATATATTTCTTAAAATAAGTAAGAATATTCCGATTTGTATTTTTTTTAATTCTTGTTTCAAGCAAGATATTTCTTAAAATAAGTAAGAATATTCCGATTTTTATTTTTTGAATTCTTGTTTCAAGCAATATTTTTCTTAAAATAAGTAAGAATATTCCGATTTTTATTTTTTGAATTCTTGTTTCAAGCAATATTTTTCTTAAAATAAGTAAGAATATTCCGATTTGTATTTTTTGAATTCTTGTTTCAAGCAATATTTTTCTTAAAATAAGTAAGAATATTCCGATTTTTATTTTTTGAATTCTTGTTTCAAGCAATTTTTTTCTTAAAATAAGTAAGAATATTCCGATTTGTATTTTTTGAATTCTTGTTTCAAGCAAAATATTTCTTAAAATAAGTAAGAATATTCCGATTTTTATTTGTAGAATTCTTGTTTCAAGCAATATTTTTCTTAAAATAAGTAAGAATATTCCGATTTGTATTTTTTAGAATTCTTGTTTTAAGCAATATTTTTCTTAAAATAAGTAAGAATATTCCGATTTTTAATTTTAATATTCTTGTTTCAAGCAATATATTTCTTAAAATAAGAATATTCCGATTTGTATTTTTTGAATTCTTGTTTCAAGCAATATTTTTCTTAAAATAAGTAAGAATATTCCGATTTGTATTTTTTGAATTCTTGTTTTAAGCAATATTTTTCTTAAAATAAGTAAGAATATTCCGATTTGTATTTTTTGAATTCTTGTTTCAAGCAATATATTTCTTAAAATAAGTAAGAATATTCCGATTTTTATTTGTAGAATTCTTGTTTCAAGCAATATTTTTCTTAAAATAAGTAAGAATATTCCGGTTTGTATTTTTTAGAATTCTTGTTTTAAGCAATATTTTTCTTAAAATAAGTAAGAATATTCCGATTTATATTTTTAGTTTTCTTGTTTCAAGCAATATATTTCTTAAAATAAGTAAGAATATTCCGATTTTTATTTGTAGAATTCTTGTTTCAAGCAAAACTTTTTTTAAAATAAGTAAACAAGAAGTCTATCAAATAAAAACCAGTAAATGTTTACTTATTTTAAGAAAAGTATTGCTTGAAACAAGAATTCTATCAAATTAAAATTCGTAAATTCTTACTTATATTGGGAAAAAAATTGCTTGAAACAAGAATTCTATAAAATATAAATCACTAAAAATTTATTTTAAGAACGATAAATGAATACTCATTTTAAGTAATATTTTACTTAAACAAATAAATTCAAGAATGTTATAAAACATAATATTAACAATACTGTTATTTTCATTAAGAACTACAATTTACATGACATTAGATACAATAATATATACAACTTCTTTAAAACAAACTTGTTTTTATTAATAATAAAATGCCATCAAAAGAAAACTTAAAAACATTAAAATGGTAAAATACAAATTTCGTAAAATTCTTCTCCCGCACCTGGGCTTTAAACTATTAGGTGTCTTTAAATTTATTAATGTATACTAATGATGATTCAACAGCCTTTGTCAAGTGTACAGGTGTGTTTTCATCACAAATCACTAACTGTTAAAGGATAGTGAGGCCTACTTCTTTTCATTTTGGATAATCGAAATCCAGAAGGTAAAAAGTGGAGAGGAGAGTAACTAGAGCCTCATCTAATTTTGCTTTCTTTGTAGTTAGAATTGTTTGCTAAACTTTAATGTAGGCCATTTCTGTGTCCAAAAGCAATACCGGCATATTACCTGATCGGCGTGAAGACCAGGATTCTGGATCTTTATTAATGTTCCTAAAAATGAAAAGAGATTAATATAGTTTTAGTTATTACTGTATTTAAAATATGTGTAACATCATCAACTAATTGGGTACGGTGTGGTTTTAGAGTCCTATATCTGGGGCGGTAAACACAAAAACATGACGCAATATTAGAACGGTGGTAAGAATAGTTTTACATTATAAGACATAAGGGTGGGTGGAATATGCATTTGAACTTTTTAATCACAAACTTTGCCCTGTTTATACCGATCCCAAAGACAGGCCTGGCTGTATCTATTATTTTTAGTTAAATTATTAGGGTCTAAATTTATTTTTAATATTACTATTTAGGCAAAACGGTGCTCAATCCTGATTGATGTTTTTATTCTGTATCAATGTTTATAATAACAATCATACAATTAAATGTAAATTTTGTTTAATTGTTTGATTTTAATAAATTATTGTAAACATAGTATATACCTCGAATTTTAAGCTAAGATAAATTTGATTTTAAAAAAACACTTTAAGATATTTTTTTTTTAATGTACATAATGTTACTTGTATTCTAAATACCTTCAAGGTCGGCAGACTTTTTTTGATGAGTTTTTCCCAACAAATATGTTTGACAGATTTGACAACATATGGGTTATCTTTGAACCTAACCAAAAATAACAAATTGAAAACATTATATTATATAAATTTATTTAAATGAGTGGAATAATGTATGGACATAAACTTGATATACTGTAGCTCAAATTTTTAATAATGTAGCCTACAGTTTTGTAGGTGGTCAATGTAAAATGAAGGGGAAAGGGTGGGCTGGCCAGGAGAGCATTAATATGTCAAAAATTAATATTCATAAGTCATTTATTTAATTTTAGTTGTCAAAGGGAGGAGTACATGACACTAGCTTGAGTCGAACCAAGCTGTTAAAAATACGTACACAATATGTACACGTATTTTCCTCACTACCATTGGTCCATTATAAAAATATTTATGAATAGATAAAAGTACAAAAACATACACTGTACTTACCAGATGGAGGACTGGTGTTTCTCTTTAAAATACCAAAATAAACTATATTATTCTCTTCTTTGGAAAAATTTGCTAAGCACTTTTTTAAAAAGCTTTCTTTTGTATTTCATTCCTCTTTGCCTAGTAATAATTAGTATCCTTCGAACTTCTTCAATTACCTAACAAATAATTTAAGATAAAAAAAGAAATTTAATATAACAATTTTAGTTATGCAGTACGTATGTTTTTTGTTTGTTTTTTTAGTATGTTTTTTTAAAAATTTAGAGTTAAAAACATTAAGTTTCAATATCGATGTGATTACTTAGTGTGTACAATTAATTAAATATAAAGAAGTGTTTTTAAATGTCATTATATTTCTCATTGGAATATGTGTATATAATATAATCCTTCGTAAATATTTCATGGCTACATTGCAAAATAACTGTTACATTATAATTGTATTATCTATTATTAGGCCTTCCTTATACCTAGCTGAAATAGGTCCGACAATATTTGTCCCCTCTGTCAATGTCTGAACTAAAATGCTAAGCTAAACCTATACACCTGTCCGTCAGTACAGGCATAGTAGGCTAGCCTAGACCTACTAGTTCCAGGCCTACAGTATTACTAAATAGGAAGGAGCCTAGGCTAGGCCTAGACTGCTGGTAGATTAAAATATAATTATTAGGCCTACGAACCTGTTAAAATGTTGGCCACTTCTTCATCTATTTCTCGGATCTTCAACAAAGCGTCTTCCTTCGACATTATATTAGACTAATCTTACTAGGCCTATTGAAGCATTTAATATATAAATTGCTATGAAAGGTGTCTTTTACAGTACTTACAAACTCTAGATTTTGAATGATTACTTTAAAAAACCGTTGGCCATGATCCCGCCGGGAGCTAGGTCATCGACCACACACAGTGTTGTTTTTCAACTATAACCAAAAATTTATCGCTGGCCTTTTACCCAGAATGTATAAGGTCATTATACTGCTTAACGTTAAAGCATGGAGGTATAAACCTCCATGGTGGTTAAAGCAAATCTATAAAACGTCTGGACCAACAGTAATACGACAGACAATAATAATGACACATGTTTGTTGCAGTCCGAAAAAAAGCGATAAGTTGGTGCCAGTAAACTGAAGTAGGTACAGTATTTGCTACCCTATTTGCTAAGGCATTATAATTCAATTCATGGAAATACTTCGAATTTTCGAGTAACATGTGGAATTGGTGGTTCGCTGCCCGGCAAGCTTTGGAATTTACAATTCGTTTTACAAGCATGTCATAAGACGCCATTTTAAGGACGAGTATAACAATCGGCAACCTCCTGCAGTTGACGATGGAAACATCAGTATATAAGTATGCCTGGAGAAAACGAGGATGCCAATTGAGGAGGAAGTAGAACTAGGCCTAGACTAGGAGACTGACGAAGTTAATGAAGAAAAAAACTATTATAACGGGGATGATTTATCAACTGACGATAGTAGTAGTGATAATTCTAGTATTGTTATACTGTTAATGATTGTTTAATATTAATTATCTTGTTGATGCTCAGCAAGAAGGCCTACTAACTAGAGGATGAACAAGCAGATAATAGTATAAAAAATGCTGATTTCTTTCTACTAAAATTAAAGGAGAGAAACAAGATTCCACAGGTAAGCCATTTTGCTTTAAAATTACAACAATTATGTATTTTAAACTATTTTTTATTAGAGAAATACGTCTATTTCCTAGGCCTTGCTGGTACTGTTATTATACAGGACTATTAGCTATAGTAACTACAGGACTTGGGTACTAGGCCTAGGCCTAGGCATTATACACTCTAAGTTTATGTTGCATTTTTTTGTGACCAATTTCATTGTTACAAATAACATTTTTTTTGTTAGGCTGCATAGCTCCCCAACTAAAGCACAACTTAGTTTTTAAACATATTAAAACTTGAATATAAAAAATATTAAATCAATATTATTTCCTTTAGGTTGCAGTGCAATCGATTATTCAAAGCACAAACAGTTTGATTACCCAGATTCTTTCATCAGTTGAAACTGAAGTGCTAACTGCTCTACCGTTGTGTGAATATAAGGATGACAATCTATTTTAAGTAAAACATTTCTCAAAATAAGTATTTTTCAGAATATTAAAAAAGAATTGACTTCAATTCAAGCAAAAATAGTCTTGATAGGATATAGTATGATATTGACTTCTTATCTTAAGTAAAACATTTCTCAAAATAAGTATTTTTAAAAATATTGCGAATCTCAATTTAAGCAAAAATAGTCTTGATAAGATAGTATGATATTGACTTCTTATTTTAAGTAAAACATTTCTCAAAATAAGTATTTTAAAGAATATTGCGAATCTTGATTCAAGTAAAAATAGTCTTGATAAGATAGTATGATATTGACTTCTTATTTTAAGTAAAACATTTCTCAAAATCAGAATATTGCGAATCTGAATTCAAGCAAAAATAGTCTTGATAGGATAGTATGATATTGACTTCTTATTTTAAGTAAAACATTTTTCAAAATAAGTATTTTTTAAAATATTGCGAATCTCAATTTAAGCAAAAATAGTCTTGATAAGATAGTATGATATTGACTTCTTATTTTAAGTAAAACATTTCTCGAAATAAGTATTTTTAAGAATATTGCGAATCTTGATTCAAGTAAAAATAGTCTTGATAAGATAGTATGATATTGACTTCTTATTTTAAGTAAAACATTTCTCAAAATAAGTATTTTTAAAAATATTGCGAATCTCAATTTAAGCAAAAATAGTCTTGATAAGATAGTATGATATTGACTTCTTATTTTAAGTAAAACATTTCTCAAAATAAGTATTTTTAAGAATATTGCGAAACCTAATTTAAGAAACTTTGTCTTACCTAGAAAAATATTTATTGTTTTAAGTAATTTTTAGAATTCATCAATCTTGATTTAAGAAAAATTATTCTTGATAGGGATAAATATAATATTGATTTCTTATTTTAAGTAAAATACTTTTCAAATTAAGTATTTTCAAATCTTGTTTTAAGCAAAACTATTCTTAATAAGAAGAGAATGATATTGACTTCTTATTTTAAGTAAAATATTTCTTGTAATAAGCATTTTCAAGAATATTGCGAATCTTGATTCAAGTAAAAATAATCTTGATAAGGGTAGTGTGAAATTGACTTCTTATTTTAAGTAAAATATTTCTCAAAACAAGTATTTTCAAGACTATTGCGAAACCTAATTTAAGAAACTTTGTCTTACCTAGAAAAATATTGATTGTTTTAAGTAATTTTTATAATTCATCAATCTTGATTTAAGAAAAATTATTCTTGATAGGGATAAATATAATATAGATTTCTTATTTTAAGTAAAATACTTTTCAAATTAAGTATTTTCAAATCTTGTTTTAAGCAAAACTATTCTTAATAAGAAGAGAATGATATTGACTTCTTATTTTAAGTAAAATATTTCTTGTAATAAGCATTTTCAAGAATATTGCAAAACTTAATTTAAGAAAATGTGTCTTTTCTAGAAATTTATTTCTTGTTTTAAGTAATTTTAAATCTTGACAAGAAAAAAAATACTTATTTTAAGAATTTTTTCTTAAAACAAGATTTTTTTTTCTTGCTTAGAATTTCAAATTTTGCTGTGTAGCCTATATATATATTTATGTATCACTGTAGTCGAAAAAAAATTAGCTATCTCTATCTATCTTTATTGTTTCAAATTATATATATATATGCTATGCCAACTGATATGCTATTACTTTATCCAAATTCCCTCACTTGCACTGACGAAGGACTAGTGTTGCCCGAAAGCTCTGCTAACTTTTCTGGCTGCTTACTTTATCGTTTTGATTTAGCTTTTCGCTTTTTTTTTGTATCTTCATTGAGATCCAGCCACTGATACCCACAGCATTGTCATTTTTTTCAGTAATTTGCCTTTGGATTTATATATTATATATATATATATATATATATATATATATATATATATATATATATATATATATATATATATATATATATATATATATATATATATATATATATATATATATATATATATATATATATATATATATATATATATATATATATATATATATAATTTGAAACGACTGTAGTCGAAAAAAAATTTATAATCAAATAACATAACTTTACTGATCCAATAATTTGATTACTTGTAAAACTATCGATGTCATAGTTTGAATTTATTTGGTAACTAATACGCATATTAAAATGTTGACCTCTGACCTATGACAACTGATGAAATTGACCTTATGTCAACTGATTAAATTATGTATTTTGCTCTTTTTACATTGCGTATGATTGATTAACAGGATGAGAAAATATCCAATTTTTTTTAAATATTAGTTTTTATTTGGTTTTATAGGTAGGCCTACGTTTGGCATTTGACCCTTAATCAAGGAACTTTTTTTCATAAGGTGATTGACACCTATAATCTATATGTAATAAAAGACCAAATTGTGCTTCTTACATAATGCATTGTTGTAATTGGTAATTTTTTAACTTTGTCCGCTTATATCTCGAAACTCTTCCTATATCAATTACCTTCCAGATTCGCAATCTACGGAAAATTCTGGTCTAGAAAGGTTAAATGGCAATTTGTCCCCTTTTGGGTGGTAATTCCCCTTTCGGGTAGGGATTCCTCCTCCTGCCACCGGACTATAGAGAATGTTTAACATATTCATAGGAGGTTATGATGAATTATTAATTGTAAACTAAATAAAACTGCAAATAATAAAAATAAAACGTCAAAAGTCTATATTCTAAAGTTTTGCTCTCGCGGTTTCTTGTATTATTTAAAGTTATTTGTTTAACATTCATTAGACATACCTGCTTCATTCGGTTTAGTACTAGATTCCTCAAAAGGTCCAATTATAGTCGTAGTGGCTTTATTAGATACCGGTGTAGGAGTCGCAGTTGTAGTAGGAGACTTAGTAGTTGGGGAATCATTGGTTTGGGAATATGTAGTGACTTCATTAGTTGTAAGTACCGGTGTTGTAGGAGCTGTAGTTGGAGCATCAGTAGTTTGAAAATCTGTAGTGGCTTCATTAGTTGTAGGCACTGGTGTTGTAAGAGAAGCAGTTGTAGTTGGAGAATTAGTAGTTGGGGCATCAGTGATTTGAGAATCTGTAGTTGCTTCATGATCTGTAAGTCCTGGTGTTGTAAGAGCCGCAGTTGTAGTTGGAGACTTAGTAGTCGGAGTATCAGTAGTTTGAAAATCTGTAGTGACTTTATTAGTTGTAGGCACTGGTGTTATAAGAGAAGCAGTTGTAGTTTGAGAATCTGTAGTTATAGTTTGTAATGCAACATAATCCTCACAGTCTGCGTCTGGGTTCGATAGGCATCCTTCACACCTATTATACCATAGGTCCCAAGTACATTCAATACACGTCGTTTCTCCAAGAGGGACATCCTTCAATGATAAACATGTTGGCCCCATATCTACATAATATTAAACATTGCTTGTTAAAAATAACTCTAGCACATTAACATTTTTTTTTTTCAAATTTGTTAGAGAATTTATTAAAATCTGGCAAAGACTTACCCACTTAATAAGGTAAAGGCAAGTGTTTTTAATTAAACAAATAATATAGCACTTATGAATTATTAGTTAATTATAATAATATTATACAATAATGTAACTTTGTTTTGTATGATTTACTGTGGTTTCTGTATTAATTACTAGATCTTTTAGTACTTTAGGCATAAAGATTCTTAATCACCATCTTGTATGTCTCATCAATTTAGTTTGTTACTTTACCACTTTTCCTCTATTTATTTATTTAGAATTTTGCTCAGATTTTACGTCACGTATTTTAGTGAATTTGGTGGCAAAATGTATGTTTTTTTGCGAAGAACAAAAAAAAAATAGCAAGATATTCTATAAATATGTATGTATGTTTCCTTCAGTTATATTCAAATCCAACAACTTATGAATACAATTAAGAAAGCAATTTAAAGTAACAGATGTTATGCGGTGAATGGATACCTAATACTAATCCACTGGAGAGTAACACTAGTCACCATAACCAGTCTAAATGTAGGCTTATGCACAAGTGGCATTACGGGATCAGTAGAGACGTCGACGATAACGTTTTTGCCGATCCTTTTTAACATGGACCTGAAACCGATTGTTCCCCAAGAACACATGTTATTTCAATTTGACAAATTAACACATATCATGCCCACATACACATTAAAAAAATTGTGTTTTTTAAGAAAAAATGTTTTCATATAATGTCATATCCGTAAGTTTGATTGGAATATACTTAACTAAACGTAGGAAAAGCTTCTAGTGAGAATGTGGAAATCTAAAAAACATTTTCTGATATACTCTGTGTACCGCTGTGGCCGTAATTTTTTTTTTATCTCTCCGTCAAGCACCGATGCGTCAAGTGTTATTAAGCCATGATTGATACCATCACATTCATACTAACTGACGTATGCTTTGATCACCTTAAATTTGCCTATGTGTTTCCGAATGCTAAATTTATATTGTGTAACCATCAAACCACAAGTCACCTCCCTTAACGGCCGCACTTTAAAAACCCGTTTGTTTTTTCCATCTAATTAGTGCATTTGGTACCTCCCGTAAGCGCGAGGTGGTCACCTTTTTTTACTAAAATTACACTTTGTATGGTAAAATAGTTGTGACTTTTGTAATGATTTTGTAATTCGTATTGAGGGGCGCTTTTTTTACAGTATATTCTGTACAAGCTTAGTTTATAAATTGCATCGGGAAATGCGAGTTATAAATGTACTTACCTAATCTGCAATCTGACGCCTCTGCGTTTACATTATACCAAAAATATCTTGGAAGAAATGGCTCTTGATGTGGTGATTGAAAAATAACAGACCCGTCTGCATGAATAACATAAATAGTGCCATTCGCATACTTTATACTAATGGTATCTGGCGGATTTTCCACTTTTGCACTCTGTGTATTGGAGCCACAATTACCGCTGAATTCGTATAGGCCTATACTACCCATTACTTTGATTTCACACTTAAAACCATCTTGTGTTGGCATAATCTCTGACGTAAACGTGTAAAGCACACGAAAATGGTGATTGACATCTACATTACCAGTAATACTAAAACTGGTTAGATTTGGAGGCAGATAAATAACCTTGTATGTTTTAAAAGCAATATACCGACAACCTATAAGAAGACACAAACAATTCAATAAATACCAGTTCACTGCTGTTTCAAATACACAGCCTATCATCCTGGTAATGTTGAAAATTCGAAGCTATGTCTAACTTTAGATAGCAAATCGTTGAATGACGACGTGATTTTTTCCACATATAACCAGATACACTGCCTACATGTAACAACATTACTAATGGCATTAATATGTTTATAAAGTTGAGCCATAAGTTGAGAATAATTATGGTCTAGGTGATACATCATAAATTGTGAAACAATTTAAATTTACTCAAATTTAAGTTCAATTATTATCTGTAGACGTTAGCGAACTCGCCGGAATATAATATGTTGATCCCAATGGATGGCCTATTCATCAAAACAAAACATTGTTATAATTTACCTGCATTCCCTTCAATCATAGATGTATAATTGAAGAAAAGAACGACCATTGGTATTATTATCATCATCATTTTCTGTAAACAAAAAAAAACGAGGAAGGAGACTAGTAAAATAATTATACAATTCCAGCCAAGCAATAGTTTGTTGTAGTTTCCAATACAATAATTCTATTGTATTTTTGTTACCAAAGCAAGACGGGAAACTGAATTTAGGAATGTAAATGTTGATTGTTTACAAAAGTAACACATTTTTTTTGTATAATAATAATTATTATGAATCGTTTAAGTCTAGCTTGCTCGCCATGCTATACATAAGTGTTCATGACTTTTCGATTTCGAAACAATGTTAAAATAGGGAAGCTTTGGTGGACCATGGGTAAACTTATTTTTTTATCTTTAAACAATCATTTTTATCTGTACATAACATTTATATTTATATATTTTTAGATTCAATTGTAATGATTGTTCAATTTGATGCCTCGCAATTTTTAAATGTTTATATCTGTATTTTTATTGTTTACTTTATTATGTTCAATTGCAGTATATTGTAATATAGTGATATACTTTTATAATTAAGAAATCAACCTTTGTATTAGAGTTCAAATAAGTTCACGAACTTGGCCCAGGAAGTCCAGAGGAGAGTTTGTCCAGATGTTTTAAAAGTCCATTTAGTTTATAATCGAATCCCTAAAGAAAACACTTAGCTTAATTTTATGACCTTTCCCATCGTTAAACCAGGAGAGATTGACACTATTTAAGTACAGATTTGACAGTGTCATCCATCATAGAAATACCTTATTATACCGTTAATCACTTCTACTCAAACACCCCTGGATCAACTTAGGACTAATCAGTAACCTCTGAGATTACGTATTGACATATGCAAATGAACCGAAGCCAATATACCCCCAAGTTTCAGAAGAGCCCAGACACACCTTACAGCCACCTCACGGAGCACACACCTCACAGCCACTTCTTCAGAAGAACATCTACACCTCACAGCCACTTCTTCAGAAGCAGACCTACACTCACACCTCACCGACAGCATCACCGTATCCTCTGTTCCTGTTTCTATATTGTATTGTATTGAGTATATAACGTATTATTGAATAAACAATGTGTTACTACAGTTAAGCGAGTAAGAGTCTTCATTACAAATCAGAAACCTCATAACATTATATTACAATATGGAGAGCCATCTCGATAGTGCTTTGCACTCATGGCAATTCTCATGGTGCTGCACCGCTGTCTTGTCATGTATTTTTGTGCCTGAAAATTGAATAAAATAAAATAAAAAAAAATAAAAGTAAAAAAATAAATGAAACAATTATTTTTGTATCGACGGCAATTCGAAAATCAAATATCTGCTAGCTTAAAGCACTGTTAGTCCAGGAGAGATAAGTCAAAAATAGTGTGAACCTAGAACAAATTGCAAAAGAATTTGTTTTGCTTTGTCTGATAAATATGGTTCAAACAAACATCATAATATGCAAAGTTTACCAACATCAGACATCGGGAAGTGGGTTAATTAGCATTTGCTATTTTGAAGCCCCATATCTCCTTATTAACAAGATATATTAGATATAAATGTGATGTTAAACATTCTATATTAGCATATTTAAATTCTCATATGGTAGTTGTGACGTCATATATTATGTTATAACTGCTTAAATTACATTATACTATGCAAACAATTTAGGAACTTCATTGAATTGAAATGAACATCATATCCAAAGTTTACCAATTAGAAAACTTGTTTTACTGCAGTGTCTAAATAGTTCGCATAGTAAAATGACATTTAATAAAAATAAATAATAGTAATAATTTAGGTATTTGTAAAGCGCCAGAATACCAACTGAACCGAGGTAAAAAAAAAGGTGCCTATTTTAGATGTTAAAAAGATTTAAGTTCTTTTTAAAAAATAGCAATAGATGTTAATTTAGTAAAATGTCGAGGGAGAGAAAGTCCAAAGAGAGAAGCAGCAGAGAACATATAACCCCTGTAGGAGGGAAGAAAATAAAGTATATAAGTAGGTTGTTTAAGAAGTAGCGTTTTAAATGTTAGTAAAAGAATCTTAAATGTTATGCGGGAGTCAATATGTAGCCAAATGGAGGTTATATATAATAGGAGATATGTGTGAGGATCTTCTTATAAGTGTTATATATGCGTGCAGCAGTGTTTCTGAACCATTGTATGACAGACAATTAAAGTATATTCTGCTCTAAATTGCATTTTTTCAGGTAAATAATTTGCTGGTTAAACCTGAATAACTATTATGTGACAATAAAATAACACATTGAAAAAAAAAATTTCAGGGGCACACTAAATGTTACGTCAACAAGCGGGCAGCGTTTTTAGTCGCGTGCAGCGCGACTTACAGCTCACTATGTCGGTCGGTTGGTCGGTCGATCGGTAAACACTAACTTGAGAACGCGACTGCAGCCATGTTTTATTTGAAATATTTCTTGTTATATTTTCGATTTTATGTTTTAAACATTATTTTTTCATTGCACTACAATACCGTATATTAGCTTTGACTGCATTTCTATTCTTGCTTTTAGAATTATTATTTACACTAAAGCTCAAATTTTTATTCTTGTTCTGTCAATATTTATCAAAATAATGTAAAATATTTATAATTATGAACAAATACAATAATTCCTTAACTTAAGAATACATTGCCCTGTATTTCCTTTATATAACAAATATATTGTCTCCTTGACACAAATTATATTTAAAAAGGTTGAATATGCCATTTTAATGTCACACAATAGTAAATCACTTTAGTTTTTTAAAAAGTGTAACTTAGAAATACATAATCCAAATGGTTGTCAGAAAATGAATTCAATTTAACCGTTTTTTATATTTTTTTTATTATGTTTGTTGTTTTTTTCTACGGAGGGTGAATTGAAACTGCAAAATGGCCGAATACAAAAAAGAGCCTACGAATAATGTTGGGTCAAGATTATAAAAACAGAATATGGTCCGATAATATTGGGTTACCTACTTTGATTACTCGTAGAGAAAACTAAGGTAGTTTGTCTTCTTTTAGATTCAGATATATGTTACCATATGAATCTGATAGACCCGGTAATAAATCTAGTGTAACCAAGAGTGTCGTTTACTAGACGAACTTCTATTAAACATTTCATCAAAGTACATGGCCCAATGTTATGGAACCAGACGTATAAATATCACAATATCACATCTGCTAAAACATTTTTAATTTGGTTGTTTTGGTGACAATGAAGCTTCCTTATATATTTTTTTATTTATATATTTTTTTTACCTTGTCTTAAATCACTAACCTGTAAATACACATAACGATAAATAATATTAAACATGTTTTTTTTTTATTTTAGTACCAATTAGGCTCCTATAACTAATCAAGACATTGAATTGAATTGAATTGAAATATATATTTATACTGGGTAACCTCTTCAGTCAAAGACTGGTCTCCCAGAGAGCCCAGTTGGTGATCAGTGGCTGTGATGTACTAATACACCGGGGTAACCACCTACTCGTCTCGAAAGATGTACTAGGTTCTTTAAAGTGCACACGAGCTAGATGTGTACACTGGACCTACGGTTTATAGTCCTTATCCGAGAAGACTCGTTCTACCACCAGAACCATGGAGTGAGTGAGCCTCGAACCCATGCCGATGTTATGGCTACGTAATTACGGTTCCACTGTCTTAACCGCTCGGCCACTCACTCACTCACATTAGCTTGTATAGTGTGTCAGGGACATGACGGCAATCATGCTGATGGGGATTGTTTATCGGTGAAATGTGCAAAAAGTAACATTTGTGCAACCACGTTGTCTTCAAATGTACAAAATAACACATTTGTACAAACATGGCACCCTCAAATGTGCAATTCTATACGCTGTTAAATGTAAAAACGATAAGTTTTGAAGTTATTATTTAATGTGCAAATGAAATTCTACAAAATGTGCAAATCCTGTTTTTCAGCCAAAATCGTTTATTAAAAATGATAGACCTAAGCTAATTCGCAATAGTCACGAGTTTTTCTAACAATGTTTTCAAGATATAGCCACTTACATATTTAGGCCTAATTGTAGTACAGGCTGAAATAATTTGTTTTGAAAAAAACCCACAATCATGTCCAATCATATGAACTCAGTTCATTATGTTTGTGAATTTCCTTAAAAAACAACTATAATGGAAGTTACCATCTCCAGCAAGCAGCGACCACGTGCCAGTCCTGCATCCACGGACATGATTTGTTTTTATTTCAGCCTGTACTGCAATTAAATATGTAAGTGCCTATATCTTGAACAAATTGTTAGAGAAACCCTTGAGGGTGCCATGTTTGCACAAATGTTGGTTGTTTGCACAAATGTGACTTTTTGCATATTTCATAGGCTCAACAGAGATACTCCCGGCTTTATAGCGTGCCTGGTTGAACTGTTTTAGATTGAATATGAGCAGAAGTCTAATTATATTTTTCTATAATTTGTTCACATGTTATTGTCTTATTAAACGATGGCCCAGGATGTACTTTGTTTGACAACTTCTATACACGAATAGGATATTCCGTAATTGATGGTGCGATTGTTTAATTGCAATCATTGTTTTTTAACTCATAAACAAATTAAATAAAAACGATAATATACTCACTGATGTCAGCAGTTCTAAAGGAAACATCTAACATTAATTCAAATATCTATAAGAATATTGTTCTGATTTTACGTACACGTCTATCATCGAAGACCATCAAGTGACTTCTGTGCCTTGTTATACTGCATTTCGGTGGCGCTTTACATAACTTAGAATTTATGATACTCTTTAAATAAATACGTTTTAATGACTGTAAGTGTAACGTTACTAATGCATGCGATATTATGGGGGAAGGGCGCCACGACACGGTAGCATTAATATACAGATAAATCACCCAATGTAACGCATTTGATAGCAAAGTACTGTATCGTAATTGAAGTCTCCATCATGATTGAAAAATAGAATTAAAAAATAGTAAGAGATTAATAATTTCTTTCTAACTAATTCTAATATAATTCTAGGCCTATCTAACAACGTGTAGATTTGACATATAGCGCAATATTTGAACTGTCATTCAGAATACCCCTTTATGACTTGAGGCTTTAGAAATACACACTATAATTATACATTCAATAGTCTACTTCTTGGTTACTGGCTTGGCTAACTTCTTCCCTTATTGGTGGCGCACTGTAATGTTCATTTGTATAATTTGCAATAATTTCCTTGACGTGTAATTCAATTTTTGCTAGTAAGTAATGTTCAACTACTTTTATTGATAATTTATATGAAACAGAAGTTAATACTTACTATTATCTCTTAGAAAAGTTGGTCTATTAATCTTAGTATGCATCATGTAATCTATCTTGTACCAGGGAAGAGTGTAACCTGCTTGTACCAATCCATACTAATACTTTTAAACACAGTTTAAAATCTAAAGATCGTGAAAAAACCTTCTACAGTGTATTTTAGCATTCGACTGTCGGTCAATGAACAATAGGCCTTTGAGAGATTATTAAAAGTTGTAGTATAACATTAGAGTTATTATCAATTGTCACAAAAATCAACAATTTTAAATTAGGAAAACAAATAATTCTACAATTTAAAGGGTCTCAACTATGGGAAGCAAATTGCATTACTAATACACTGCTATTGGTAGTGCAAACAAGGCTGAGCGCTCATAACAGATGATTTCATCTCATTACACCTTCATTTCCCTAGTATATCTGTTTTTAAATCTGTTCAATGTATTTTTTATGTGGTGTATTCTTTTTTATGAACATCTTTGTTAATTTGGATTTTTAATCATAATTTTGTATTTTTAATGTATGGTTCTCAAATTTTAGTATTATTTTAGACTGTTTAATTTTAACATTTTTTACTATTTTTAAGAAACTATGTATTATATAATTTTATGAACATCTTGGTTAACTTGGATTTTTAATCATAATTTTGTATTTTTAATGTATGGTTTTGACATTTTGAGTCATTGAGAATTGAGTATTCATGACTCCGCTTTATTAAGACGTGCCGAGAGCTCCCGATATTACTTTTTCATAATGTCTACAACACGTTCCAAAAAGCCTGACAACGTAAGTTTTGAAGAATTTGTTAAAGAATCTCTTTCCAATATCATGAAATCGCAAAATAACCTTGAGAATAAGCTAGCTGAATCTATTAAATTCAACGAAGACAGAATTATTGCTCTGGAAATAGCTCAGTCGCGATACGAAGCTTGGCAGGCGGAATTTGTCGACGATTTGCATACAGCTCACAACACAATTGCGTCTATGCAGGCTGAGCTAAACAAGGCTGAACGGTTCTCCAGGAGAAATAACATTCGCATTGTGGGAATCGCTAAATCTGATAACGAAAACCCAATCAACATTGTTGAAGATTTCTTAGCCACTCATTTTGAAATTAAACCGACGATTGAGAGAGCCCATCGAGACGGTATAGGATTCCAAGGCAAGCCGCCCTATATACTATTTAAAGTGCTATCATATGTGGACAAAGTAGCAATCCTCAAAAACCGACATAAACTCGCTAGTCCAGATGTCTGTGAAGTTGGTTACTAGTTCCTAGTTCCTAGTTCCTTATTCAAATTCAATTAAAGGGACAGTCACAAATATTTTTAAAAACAGATTTTAATACGTAATAACTGTCTAATTGATTTTAGTCCAGGTGCCTACATTATAGACGACCAAACCCGCACGGACAGGCAAGAGAAGAACAAGTGGAAGACCCAAGTTAAAGCCCTGTATGATCAAGGAATCAAGCTTAGGTTCAGAGCCGGGAAATGGCGTTCATCAACTGGTATCCCACATGCGTTTAAGTAGTAACCTGTTTGCACAATGATGAACTCTATCCAGCTTCATCTATCCAAGAAGAACTTTTTTCCCCTTGACTTTATATAATTATATTATTTTAAAATATGCAATGATATCGTTTTTCCGTTAGCTGTTATGTATATTATACCGGGAGCTCCTGTTTTAATTTACTTCTGTAAATGCACTCTTATCATATCTTGTTTTTCTGTTTTGTTAATGTATTATTATTATTGTTATTATTTACTATTACCATTTACTTTATATTCAGTGATGCTTCTCAAATTGTTAAATCGTTGTCAAAATGATGTCTGAGAATTATTTTTGTCATCTCCCATTCCATGATTTTGCTATAGATTCTGATACTATTAACCTATTATATATCAAAATTTCAAAATGTAAAATGTAACCTTAAAAAAACCTGGGCTATAATAAATTATGTATTAAGACCATGCACCAGCGACTCTATGTACCTTACTAAATTCAACATTCTTTATACTAACCAATATGGCTTCCGTCATAACCATTCCACATCCCATGCAATTATGGATCTTGTTAACAACATCACCTCATCTCTTGACAACCAGCAATTTTTACTCTCCGTTTTTATAGACTTGTCAAAAGCGTTTGAAAAAAAATTCTTCTTGGTAAATTATTTAATTATAGCATTAGAGGAATTGCATAAAAACTGGTTTGAAAGTTATTTAAATCATCAGTGGAGGCTGTAAATTGAGGCCTCAAGGGTCGGTTTTAGGACCACTACTATTTTTAAATTATGTATATGATCTTTCTAGATCAAGTGACACTCTGAAAGTCATATCCTTTGCTGATGATACTACGATTTTGTATTCTCATTCTGATATCAATGTCTTATATAACACCGTTTGAACGTAAAGCACTATTCCTCAGAGTTTATTTACATGAATACTTGAGATGGACCAGTCATCAAGCGTATGTATCAAAAAAGATACAACCTCATCTTCTTTATTTCAACATTATTTGGGCAGCCGACTACCCATCAAATTTAGAAAAACTTAATAAACAAATTAAACGTGCTGCCCGTATTATTACTTTCTCTCACTATCTCGCCCCTTCCCAACCTTTACTTAAACAACTCAATATTCTTAGTCTACATGATCTATTTACAACACAAATTGCTTCCTTTATTTTTCAATTCTTTAATACCAAACTCCCTGTGACAATGTATAATCTATTAATTCATCATACAAAATCACACAAGTACAATTTACGTATCGACAATAAATTTCAGCATCTTGATGTACCTCCTATTAGACTGAAAATTTCCGAATATTTTATTTCTGTTTCAGGACCGTGAATCTGGAATGATCTTGATGACAAACTAAAGCATTTTAAATCTCTTTATACTTTTCGTAAATATGTAAAAAAAAATTCTTATTTTTTATACTAATTTTAATATTATTATGATTGTAGTACACTGAAAGTATCTATTTTTATTTCATCGTTTTTAGTCGCGTGGACGCGACTCTATAGTTCACTATGTCGGTCGGTCGGTCTGTCAGTCTGTCTGTCGGTCCGGTATCACTATGCGTTTTAGCACGCGACTTATGGCTGCTGGCCTTGTTGTTTTTATTTATTATTTTAAGTAGTAAATTGTATTATAATAATAATATAATAATAAGATTTTTATAGCGCACATACCACTCCAGAGTGCTCAAGGCGCATTTAAAAATAAAAAAGAAATAAATCATACAAATTCCTGGCAAATAAAATGCAATTTCTTTGGAGGGTCCCCATCCGTTGTCATTCTGTCGCGGTCCCGGACCCCTACTTAGGTGACCAAACAAAGGAGCAGGATACACATTTGCCTTGCCACAGACGACCGGGTGCTCAGAGACAACAACCAAGACAGAGGCACCCCAAAGAGAATGCTGGCCAGGAAAAGGTATACAAAACAATTCTAAGTCTAAACAACTTTAAGAAACCTCATGATTTCCATATGCCTTAATGAATAAATGTGTTTTAAATAATTTTTTAAAAGTATCAACAGTTTTGCAAAATCTTATAGAGCTCGGTAGAGCATTCCACAGACGAGGAGCAGTAACGGAGAATGCTCTGTCACCCCATGAGTGGTGAGACTTAGGCTGATGTAGAAGCAGCGAGTCACTAGAGCGCAGATTACGTCCGGGAACATACAGCCTAAGCATGTCAGAAATATATTCAGGAGCCATGCCATTTATAGACTTAAAAACAAAGAGTAATATTTTAAAAACAATGCGGTACCTAACAGGGAGCCAATGCAATATTTCCAAAGTATTTGATATGTGTCCATATCTTGGTAATTTTTTAACAACTCGTGCCGCTGTATTTTGAATCAGTTGGAGCCTGTGGAGTTGTTTTTGTGGTAGCCCGTATAGCAAAGAGTTTCCCATATCTAGTCGTGAAGTGACAAAAGCATGAACAAGTTGTTTAGCTGCTGTCTCATTTATAAACTTACGAATCCTTCGAATGTTTCGCAAGTGAAAAGACGACGCAGAAATAGTTTTTGAGATATGAGAAATCATAGTCATACCCACATCCATTTCAACCCCAAGATTTCTAACCTGCCTAGCCGGGTCAATTTGGGTTTCACCAATGTGAATAAAGCTTGGTGGCAGTTTTTCCAACTGCTGTTTTGATCCAAAGAGAACAAATTCTGTTTTTTCATCATTTAATTTAAGAAAGTTGTTTTTCATCCAGACACGCAATTCATAGATACAATGTTGGAGCAATTCCAAAGAAATGTCACTGTGTTTCATAGTAGGTTTAAAAGAAATATAAATCTGAGTATCATCAGCATAAACATGATAGCACAGATCATATTTACTTATGATATCCCGTATCGGGTGTAAATAAATAGTAAACCATTGCGGCCCAAGAACAGATCCTTGTGGTACCGAAAAGTTTAGAAAAGAAGCTTTTGAAATAGCATCACCAATACGTGTTGAGGTCGTTTTTCCAAATATGACCGACACCAATCAAGTGCATTTCCTTCAATACCAATATAAGTACTGAGTCTATTTAGCAACACAGAATGATCAACCGTATCAAATGCTGCACTTAAATCTAATAATACTAGAGCAGTTAGCTTTCCATCATCCATCCCACGTAGGATGTCATTATTTACACGAAGTAATGCCGTTTCAGTACTGTGATGCGCTTTGTAGGCAGATTGATACGGATCAAGTAGGCCATGTTTTTGTACATGCGACAAAATCCGTTTAGAAACAACCTTCTCAATTATTTTTCCTAAAAAACTAAGATTCGAGATAGGTCTGTAGTTTTTCAGAATCTCGGGATCTAGACCTGTTTTTTTCAATGTGGGTCGAACATGGGTGACTTTTAGAGACTCTGGGAAAGAACCACTTTCAAGAGACTTATTAACAATATGTGTGATTAATGGAATAAATGCAGAAGTACATTTCTTAATCAGTGAAGTTGGTACCGGGTCAAGTGCACATGATTTAGAGGGAGAATTTTTGACAATTTTTAAAATTTCCTCATCACTTGCAGGTTCGAACTGAGAAAACCGTATAGACCTAGTTAAACCATAAGATATATTACATTTATCAGAAGCAGTTATAACTTCGCCAGTATTTTCATTTTCTAGTGAATCACGAATTGATTTAATTTTATTTACAAAAAACACAGAAAATCTTTCAGCAAGAGCTTCATCGGAGACAGACGAAGGAAGGACCGATGACTTGGAGTGATGTAAAAGTTTATTTACTATATTGAAAAGTTTCTTTTGATCACCTGTGCAGTCACTAACCAGACTAGAGTAATACCGCGTCTTGGCCTTTTCAATCAGTCCATTTACAACGCATCTTTGAAGACAGTATTCCTGTCTATCCTTAGGAAGCTTTGATTTCATCCATTTACGTTCAAGTTGACGACGTACTTTCCTTTCAGATCGAATTTCATCGGTATACCACGGTTTAGCTTCCTTTTGCCTAATTGTTTTGTTCTGAACTGGCGCATGTAAATCAAGTACAGCTCTGAGATCAGAATAGCTTTCTACACTGTCTTCAAGAATTACACTTACATCAGTTATATTAGACACACAGGCTTTAATGTCATTTGTGAATTTATCAATATCAATTTGTTTTAGGTTGCGACTTTTTCTTACAGTTTTGTGTGTTGTGGGCCGTTTAAGATCAAACTTGCAAAATATGGCAAAATGATCTGACAGGCCAGGGTGTATCTTTACATCCGAGAGAAGTAGATCATCTCTAGTGATGATAAGGTCGAGGCAGTGCCCACTACAGTGTGTGGGTTCATTTATATGTTGCTGGAGACCAAACGATCTAAGCAGTGTTTTAAATCTATCCGCTGCCACATTTTTTTTATTATCCATATGGATATTAAAGTCTCCGCAGAAAACAATTTCAGACGAAAAGAGAATAAAGTCAAACAACATTTTTTCAAAATCATTTAGGAACACTGTAACAGACAAGGTTGGTGGTCGATATATGTTAACTAAACGAAGAGATTTCGAGTTAGACGTAATATGCACATGTATAGCCTCAAATGATGCATATGTATGTACATCCGTTTTCAAGTTAACAACTAAGCTTGACTTAGACAGAATTCCAACACCACCCCCAGTTTTGTCCACCCTAGGGACATGCACAAAGCGATATCCTAGTGGAGTTAAATCTCCAATCACAAGATCATCATCTGGTCTTAACCAGGTTTTAGACACCGCCACTACATCTAGATTATAGCTAACAACTAAGTCCACAAATTCATCACACTTGTTACGCAGTGAACGTGCATTTAGAACGCCAAAATTAAGATGTGCTTTTTCTATAGACCTATGCTTTTCTGTGGATTTAGTACTCGTCTCACCATTTCCAGATACTTGCTCCACTCCTTTTCTTGAGGCTTTGCGTTGCGTGGATCGAGCATTAAGTACACATAATTTTAATTTAGAAAAATGAGTACTTATGGCGCTGTGTCCTTTTGCAGTCGGCGGACTGTGTCCAGGTACTGGCTCCACTCTTGGTGTATTTGGTCTCTGTGGGGTTTTATTTGTAGAAATTGATGATTCTCCAATGGACGATTTGCTTCCGTTTGTCGTTGATACATATTCGCACGATGAAAAATCGACGACTGTGGCTTGTGTATGTCAGGCACAGGTACAGACAAAGATTCGTCGCACGAATTTCCATTGATGTGGTTTATAACATTTTTGGCAAATGACCCAACTCCAATTTGGTTTAGGTGAGTTCCATCCGAAGACAGGTGTTTTGACATGATACAACTATTGTCAATAAAGCCCCAATTTCGCTGTCTAGCAACTGCTCGTATCTTGTCATTGGCATCGTTTATACGCTTAGATTCTGTAAGAGATTCATGTTTTCGATGAATTATCGAGGAGATTGTTACTCTTCTCGGTTGTAAAGATTCTCCGAGAGATGATATTTTTACTGCAATAGTGGCTGGGTCATCTGAGGAGTTATTAGTTCCCGCGTGTAGAATAATTCTATCCACATTATGTTCTGTTGACAGTACTGCTGCCTTGTGTGCAATGTCATCAATTTTTGCGCCTCTCATTGTCTGACAGATTACGTTCAGATTTGTTGACCTGCTAAGTCGTTTTGGTTTAAACTGTTTTATCATCGAATCTCCAATAATCAAGATTTTTTTATCTAAAGCTGTATCAGAGTGTATCTGTTTGTGTTTGTTTCTATATTGGCTTAGTTGATCCTGGTATGCAGCAGACGCAGATGATTTTGATTTGGTCAGTTTTGAAGGAGTAGAAGATGGCTGCCTGTTGGTAAGCTCCTCAAACAGATTATCAATCAATTGTTCAGTTTGTGTAATAGAATCGTTTGTGTTAGAAGAAACTTTCCTTGTTTGCGTTGTCGTAGAACTTGTGTGACTTTCCATTATTTGTTTTCTCGTCCTACGTTGTAGTTCAAAATCTGAGGTGTCGATGGCAATTTGCGTTCTTTTTAGTTCATATATTTCGTCTTTAGCTATGGATAAGCTACGCTCCGTTTCTGTAACTTGTTGACGTAATGTCTTTATTTGTTCTTCCTTGTTCATTGTCCGTTTTTCCCATAACCTCCAAGACTCAAAGTCAAGTTTCAGATTTTTGTTTTCCTTCTCCAATTTTTTCATTCTTTCATTAGATTTGTCGATATCAGCTCTAATTTTAGAAATGTCATCATTTTTTTTGGGACAGTGTATTTTTAGATGCCTTTGTTTCAGAGACTCAACCTCAGATTTTAGTGATTTGTTTTCTGTTCTGAGATTTTCATTTTCTGTTCTTACAATTTGTAGCTTAAGCTCATAGTTTTCTTCCATATAGTTGACAATAATATTGTTAAACCTTTTATCAAAGGTTCCAGGATGTTGCTCATTTATTGAAGGGAATTCATCGCAGATTCTCAATAAGGTTGGCGGAGAACAAGCAGTTTGTGAGTTTGGCTTAGAATCCATTTTTGTTAGTGTTGGGGGAGAATCAGATATGTCGATCCTTTCCATTTCTTTTTCCATATGTATACCATTTGTATTAGCTTGGCATTTGTATATCTTCTTTTTTTCGTTTTTCTTTTTCTGTTTCTTATCAGCCATCGCCTAGTCGTATCAAAAAGCTATTGTAAACCGAGAGTCGATCAAGCGTGAAGACCAAAAACAAAAGAAAACAAAAGATCTTGACAGTCCTTTCAGTGTTGCGTAATAGCTTGCACTGGGCGGCGATTCCTTTGATCTGACAAAAGGCGCTAAAAATACGTATCAATCTTCTCAGTAAAATCAGTTTAAATTTGTAAAAACAGCTAACAGAGATATTAATTAAACTTTGATATTTCTTGTAACTAAGGTCGAGATCTTCACGATCGTTGATAAGTTGATTCTTTACAAAAAAGTTTAATGTCAAATATTAAAGTAGACGGAAATTATAGAATGGTCGATTTAATTTATTTGAGTAACCTACTATACGATCGTTTTTCGTGGGGGACCAACGTAACGGCTTAGCGTTACAATACACTGACTGGAGCCTACCTGATGATCAATTTGAAAAACCAAGTTTCAACACAGATTTCAACTCCGATGCAGGTTTATTTAAGTTCAGCAGTTTTCGTATGTCTTCAGTGCTATCTATATTAAAATTCCGTTGATTAAGAACTGAGATTTTTCGATGTTTTTAGAGCAGCAGTATTAGAAAATTTTAAAAACCAACCGTTGTTTCACGCCCTCAATTTAATCTAGTTTAAATGTATGTGTATTGTTTCGGGGGTCTTTCTCGAGACAAGAAACTTGATTTCTTCTAGAGAAGACCCCAAATGATGGCTAATTATTACTATGTTTTCATTTATGTACACACCTATATATTATACTGTACAATGCCCTTGTTGAACAAATAAATGTTTTTTGAACTGAACTTTTGAACTTTTGATTTTAGTATTATTTTAGACTGTTTAATTCTAACATTTTTTACTATTTTTAAGAAACGATGTATTATATAATCATGTATGTTGTTAGGTTTTATGCTGGACCTTTTGAAAAACAACAATGTCCCCTTTTTGGGACAACGTTGATATTGTCATCCAGTAGAAATATGTTTATAAATAAAAAAAAATAAAAAAATTGTTATGACCGCCAAAACGTTTCGAAAAATGTTCAGTATGTTCAGTGGTTTGGTCTATTCTCAGCTCAGATCCCATCGAAATCATGGATGGACTAAAGTTGGTGCAATAGTCGTATATCAGTACAATAAAACATTAGAAAGATGATACCAAATTGAAAAAAACATAATAAGTATGTCACCACATTAGACAAAAATCAGAACTGAAAAAAAATGTCAGACCAAAGATACGTTTTACATTGACATTGAAAGTATGAAGAGTGTATGCTTCGTGAAAAGTTTGATACTGTGTACTACTAAAATCCACTTCTTTAGCGAAAGTACCTCGAGATGCTTTAGTAGCAAATGTTAATGAACTGAATATAGATATACACAATGTAGTGAACCACCAAGAATTTTGTTTAAGAAGATCCGATTTCTTGTTTAGTTAAGACATGGATTTCTTCTAATAATAATTAAGTCTCCTTTGCTTAGCTCTATTGTTTTCAGCCACCTGTACATTAAGTAATTTAAATATCCAAGTTCTATAAAGCTTAAGCAAGGCTTGACTTGCACGGTAGTATTATAAGTTCAGTTTTTTCCTTTTTTGATACTATTCGTTGTTGGATACTATACGTTGTTGGAGGATATACGTTTTTGGATACTATACGTTGTTGGAAGATATACGTTGTCGGATGCTATACGTTGTTGGAAGATATACGTTGTTGGAGGATATACGTTGTTGGATGCTATACGTTGTTGGAGGATATACGTTTTTGGATACTATACGTTGTTGGAGGATATACGTTTTTGGATACTATACGTTGTTGGGGGATATACGTTTTTGGATACTATACGTTGTTGGAGGATATACGTTTTTGGATACTATACGTTGTTGGAGGATATACGTTTTTGGATACTATACGTTGTTGGAGGATATACGCTGTTGGATGCTATACGTTGTTGGATGCTATACGTTACTGGATGCTATACGTTGCTGGATGCTATACGTTGTTGGATAGTATACGTTGTTGGATGCTTTACGTTGTATGTTGATATACGTTGTTTGATTCGAAGTAGGCAATACTTTAGGATTAGGCTATGAGGCATGAACAAATACATTTCTAAAAAATACATTTCGTGATCTCCTATCAGGAGAGGGGAGTTTTACACAGTGCATACTAGTTAATAATTATTTCAAATTCAGCCGATCCTGCTTTCAAAAGTTACGCAATAAGTGAAATTGTAGATGTAAAAAATCGTATTTAACAAAGGAAATACATAAGAAATAGCGGCTCCAACAAAGATAAATGATCCATTATATAAGGTAGTTAAATGTTTGACTCAAGTCAAAGTCACAATTCACAAAATATTACGTATTTATTATTTTTACACGTCACAGTTTTACAAGAAGGTTTGAAAATTAAATAAATTATCATAAACGTTAAAAAAAAGTCAGTCAGATCAACCAATGATATTTTTTCAATTTGCGATTTGTGCGGACCAAATTTATCAACATGACATATACTCGGTCACATTCGTGTTTCACATTTGTTTGGTGCATCAACTCCTGGTGTAGACGATACTCGACGAAATCTTCTAGGAATTGTCACCAAGCTTTGTAAAACGCAAATACAGCCAATAAAAAGACTAAAAACAGCAATTGAAGTTGTCGAAAACATCAGAATAAAATCGAAGTTCCAAACAGGATCTAAAAATGAATAGATTACTTGTGTTGAGAATGTCTACATCAACAGATAATTAGGGTGCCGAATAAGTAATTTAATAATAACAATGCTTTCTTATTCGTTCTTTCTTAAGCTCTGAACGTTATGCAAAAAACAAAAATATGGACACGATGACATCATTACTACCATATTTTGGCACATCACAATTTGACTAGTTAGACAGAAAACAAATATAAATTATTCCCATGTTGAAGTTTCCTTCCGATTCTCTATTCTGTATCTCATTATGTCTGGCATACATAATAAAGTGCCGCTCTGTCTATGTGCCCAAATATGGCAGTGATATGCACAAATGTACTGATATGACATCGTCATGTCCATAATATGGACACACCATTTTTTTAAACATAAAGTTTGATAGTGTAGACGGAGATTTATGTTAGGATCAGCATTGGCATATTGTCTGATAATGCAGCAATTGTAATAAAAACAAATTGTTAAATCAATGACACTTACTTTGAGACTTTGGTTTTTTACTAGTAGTTACTTCTCTGGGTTGAGACCCACTGTTGGCAGATACATTTAGCTGTACAGTTGTGGCTACGGTTTAAAAAAATCTGAAAGTTATCAAATTGATAATTGATAATTTGATAACTATTGCAGACATACGCGCTGTATTCCATAAGGCACTGACTCAGTATATGCATGGGCATAATCATGTCCAAGTACATACAGTATAATGAACCTAACCATCTTTAAAACAACGGGGTAGTTCCTGTGGACTATATGCCTAATTAATACACACATTATTACTTTGTATGTTGTCGATTATTCAAACAAATTGTTTTAATTAGTCCAGTTATGCCCATTAGTATTATTCAAAGAGATGTTTTATTGGGGAGACGTTTTAAATACTATCATAATAATTAATACATTATTTAATTTAAACATCTTTTGAAACAAACTTCCGCGACAGAGTGGGCTGTTTCGGCCCAAGAAAGAAGACGTTTTAGACGGCTTGCAACGTGGGCAGACACAGATAGCCTACAGTTACTCCTGCCAGCTTACTCAATAAACTCGGCTATCGGGATTTTATTCGATTTTAAACAAAATGTCTTATCATCAGATCTCCCCATGTAATTTATAATACTATTCCCCACAATATATTCCAATGCTTTAAGGCGTATATTTTTTTAAAATGTGATCTTTATTAATTTGCAGTATAATTTTTATTTTTTAACTACTGTAGGCCTGCTTTCACACGCGCGGTCCGTTCCGAAAATAAACAAAAATAACGGCCGACTAGTTGAAACCAAGTTGTTGCAACAGGGAGGTATAAACATTATTTTTTCACCTCCCTGGTTGCAAGGTGAACTCATCGTAAACCCGGAAATTACTTCGACCCGCGTACAATTGCAATTGAGTTGAAAATCTACCGATTAAATCAAAATTTTCTTTAAAAACTCTTTATTATTATTAAGATAGAAATATTGAAAAATATCGTAATAGTGAAAACTAATGTAATCAAATTTACATTTCACGGTACATCTAAGATAGATCAGGTAGGTATCCAAGGCAGAGATTTGTACCGAGGTTTTATATTGTGCTTGCCTATGTCAGAATTAACCATAATTTATATATAGATGTACCTGTTGCATTCCCTGCCTGAATATCAAACGTGCTGTGGACGTATGTTGTAGTAATGTCAGTGTTCATCTGTTTTGATGAGGCAACATGTTCAGTAGACATTTGCTGTAGAGTAGTACTAGTAGTGTGTTGCTTTGAAGTTGAAATGATAGTATTTTCTCTCCTAGTTGTTGTAGGTGCGGCAGATGTCAAATGATTAGTAGTCGAAGTATCTGTACTTAAGGGGGATGTGGTTGGTACAGTATGTAATGGAATATAATCTGCACAGTCTGCAACTGTGTAAGATGAGCATCCGTTACAAATATCGTAGTCTCTATCCCAAGTACAATTGTCTGGTGTTTGGATACACGTCTTCTCTCCCAGAGAATTACCGTTAACGATACATTGCGTTCCCAAGTCTACAATTCAGTAATTGATTTTCATTAGCAAGTTAAATACCTGTTTGCAATAATATTATTTTAAGAAAGTGATTATATTGAATGAGAATTCATAAACAGATTTATAATTCTCACTATGTAACAAAATGTGTTGCATTTAATGAAATCCAATACAAAAAAGGTCTTTACTACTAGGATTAAATCAGTTAAACCATAACAATGTGATAAACTGTACTGTATACTCTAAATGTACATTTGGTACTCTGTGCACCTACACCAAGCTCCGAAATATTCCAATTTCCAATTCCAAATAGGGCATTCCTATGATAAGTTCACTCGTTCACATAAGTACTTCATAGTACAGTCACAAACTCTGACGAAACATTTAGGCTTAGATCTCTATTTTTACTGAGCATGAACCCAACATATTAATATGTATTTCCAACCTGAATTCTATCTTCGTTTGAACTTAAACTAAACCTAAAAAACTAAACTCGGTTAGTCTTCACTTTTCATCGAATTTATGAGCTACGTTCTGTAACACGATGCTTGAATGCTGACGAGCCCTTTTATACAAAATTAAGTATTGAGTGTTTAATTATTAAAACCTGGATAAGAATATTACAATAAGCATACTGTACAGTTACTAGTCCATTAGTGCCATTAACAATTAAAATGGTAGTGCTCACCCTTTTTTCACGTTTTCACGCGACTCTACAGCTCACTATGTCGGTCGGTTGGTCGGTCGGTCGGTCGGTCGGTCGGTTGGTTGGTCGGTCGGTAAACTCTAACTTAAATTTAAGCACGCAACTGCAGCCATGTATATGTTAACTTTCAAATTACTCACGGGATGTGTATGTATGCATCGAATTTTAAATATCCTTACCTAGTTTGCAATGTGACGCATGTACATTCACGTCGTACCAAAAATATCTTGGCAGAAATGTTTGTATTGGTGACTGAGCTATTACTCCAGATCCGTCTGCGTGGCTAACATTAATAATGCCATTCTTATACGTTATTCTAATGGTGTCTGATGAGGCTTGTACTGTTGCAAACTGCAGAGCTGTATTGAAATCGCATTTACTTTTGAATTCATAATAACCTACATATTTTCTCTTTACATCGATGTCATATATAAAAGTACCTCCTGTAATCTCTGACGTAAACTTGTAATGTACATGATCGGGGTTGGTGTGGAAATTTACTTCACCGTTGATGCTAAAACTTTCTAAATTATCAGGAAGATAAATAAACCTGTATAAATGATCAGTACCACAACCTATGGAAAAAGAAAAAGTGAGTGAGTGAGATCCCCATGTTGTTGTTATATTAGGACTATGCCATTGTAATGTACCGAAATAGGCCTAATTACTTGATAAAACTAACATTTAAAGACAAAATGTAAGTCCATTATTTGGTTTCTTAAAAAATAAGCTTATCAATTTAAATTTAGCTTTGTATTTTGAATTTTTTCATAAGCTCAATTTTTCTTGTTTGTTTTTCAGAGAAAGCGATTAACTTTAATTCAAACTCAAAATAGCCTATTCTAAGTTTGACTATAGTCATTATTGTTCATGTTTTGGGGACAATATATCTTTATGCGATTAGAAAATGTTGTCTGGACATTAAAAGATACTATAATTTTTTGTCGAACATATGTGATATATGCACAAGGATATTCAGGTTGGTTATACATTCAGGTCACCGAAATAAAATTCAGATAAAACAAAATAAGAGACGTACAGTAAATTGATCGTTACTTCAATATCAATACATGTTTAGTGACTGTTATATATATGGTTTTTACCTTCATTCACTTTAATCATAGTTGTTGTACAACTTAAGAAAAGAACAACAATTGGAATTCCTTTCATCATATATTTTTCTATAAAAAAAAAACAAAGCATCTATATATAAATTATGGTTAATTCTGACATAGTCGAGCACAATGGAAAAACTTCGGTGCTAATCTCCGCCTTGGATATCTACCTTATCTATCTCAGATGTACCGCGAAACGTAGATTTGATAACATTAGTTTCCACTATTACGATATTTTTTATCTTAGGAAGATATTATAAAGTGTTTTGTATTAAGTTGAATAAACGCCCGGAACACCTCCCCAATAAAACATCAATTAATTAAAATAATTATCGGAAGTTGTGAAGACAATTGTTTTTTTTTTTGCTAATCTTTAAAACATTTTTAACTCTTATTTTTCACATACATGGAACTGTTTAGATCCATTTCACTGTTTTCAAGAACATATTTTGTTATTTATTAATTTATTTATCTTATATAAAGTGTTTCCTCAACTTGTTTATTCATAATTTTTTTTTCTGAATTTCTTAAATTTATTATTGAAATAATTGTTCTCGTTTATATTTCTGCAACATAAATATTTATTCAATGTTTTCCTTATTATATTATTATTATTCAAGAAAAAAAATGTGTAGGCACTTTTATCTCTATGGAGACTGATACATGGTATACTTGGTACATTTATTTTTCTCATTAACTTGTCCCCAACTTATCTGTTTGTTGTGTTTTGAATTTGTGTATGTATATATGTCACTTTCTTCCCAAACGAACCCCTGTACCGAAACATTTCCTAACCAAGATCGATTAAATAATTTAATCTTCAACCCATACGCAGACTATGATAAACATGATCATGCCTTTGACCCTGATACCAATGTTTTATCTTCCTCTACCCAGCCAAATTGTAAGTACTATCAACCTGACCAACTAACCCACTTAATTAGAGAGCTCAGTCACGTGAACAACATTTCTTCCTTGCATATTAGTTCTAGAAGTTTTCTTCATAATATCGATTCTTTCAAATTATTTTTAACCAATGTCAATTATGATTTCGATGTAATTTCAGTCGTAGAAACCTGGTTGAAAGATGGTAATCCATTAACCAATATCTCGAGTTATTCTTTCATTTCGATATCAGACTAGGGCGGGCTGGTGAAGGGACATGAACCTCCTGCTAATAAAAAGAATATTAATAATAATAATATTAATCAAAATTTCCGATTTCAATTAAAGTCTACCTCTAGGGGTACTAGGGGTATAATTGTTCTTGTCATTTACCATTATTTAATAACAACGAATTCAAATGTGTGGAATATGATGTCACATGCATCTCGTAGTATGCAACTTAGGTCACCACTCATTTGCACCACCATTATCGAAAACGGATTGCACATGCTATCTTGGTGTAAATTATGTAATTCAAGGTTATCTTTTTGAAAGTCCTCTTTTAATAAAGTAATGATGGCATTAAGAATCATTAGGTCTGTTGTGCCTTAATGCACTATTTCATATAAAGTGTTTATTAAAGGTCAAGCCGTTTTTCGGTTCGTTATTAAGTGTTATTCGTGAGATCTTTTAATTATCATTAAACGGCAAGTACTAATTACCGAAAGTACTACAATTTTATTTTAATCTGCTGCAAATGAGTAATTCCGCCATTAATACGAAAGCAAAAATAATAAATACAAATAAAATGCATGTAGTAACCCTTACAAAAAAAAGGCCATACATATGGCTGCAGTTGCGTGCTCAAATTTCGGTTTCTACCGACCGACCGACCGACCGAAAATAGTGAGATGTAGAGTCGCGGCGTTTGCACGCGACTAAAAAAAAACGTATCCTGATGCAAAAAAAAGAATAATGTTGGGACTAAAACATATTGTTCTAAAAGTGTTTTACATTGCCTTTTATTATGACAAAAAAATACATTTCGTTTGGTAGGAAGTTTAAATAATACTAATTCATTCATTTTTACTTTACCTTAAGAACAGTAAGCCGCAAAATTTACAAGAAATTAAGTCACAACATTTATGGGAAAACAAACAAATTGAGGGAAAATCTCTATATTTCAATACCTGGTTAAACTCTGGATACAAAACAGTAAATGATATAGTCGGGTTAGGTTATTGACGGCAGCAAAAATTATTCCAACTCTGTCAAATAAACAGAATGGATTAATTGAATACTTTGCAACAATAAATGCAATACCTGAGATATGGAAAGAACAAATAAGGTTGGAAAATGCACACATAGATATACAAATAAGAGAACATAATATATTTCATAATAGGATAAGATCGTCTTACTATTATAAGCAGTTTATAAATGATATATGTATTATTCCAAATCCTCAAATGAAATGGGAAGTAGAATTTAGAGATGAAATCATTGACTGGAATGAAATATGGAATAGAAAAGTATGTAGAATGAAACACATGGTAAAAGTAGCTCAATTTAATTTTAAGTTGTTACATTGAATCCTTATATGTAAAAAGAGACTAAAAAGATGGAAATTATCCACAACAGACAAATGTAATAAGTGTAAGAATCATATAGAAAATGAAAAACACCTATTAATTGCATGTCAAACTATTCAACTGGTCTGGTGAAAGTTTAAAGATATGCTGGTTCAGTGTCTTCCAAATGAGGTTACAGTACAGCAAGACTTCCCAAAGAGGGTTAATGTAATTTTAAAAAACAACAAACAAACTTGTAAACGAATTAATTTCAGTTTTTATACTTTTTTGTATATATAAATCCTCCATAATATATAAAGAACTAGAAACGACAGAAAAAAAAAGAATCTGCAAATATTTGGGGTCTATTTAAAAATGAAATTATAAAACTCATAAATAATGAGTAGTCAAATAACTTTTATACTGCTGATCAGAAATGGAAAAATAGTAAAGACAAGATATTTGATCTGACTATCGAATAATCAAAATATCAATATATGTGCTGGAGATCTCTCTCCCTACGTTTAATTGTATTTTATATTATTATTATTGTGTTTTAATATAAATGTGTAGCCCTTTTCTTATTTCAACTGAATTTAAATGTAACCTTTGATTATTTTTTTAGACAATTTTAATAATTTATATGAAATCCGCAATATTCAGAATGTCTGTATATATATTGTAGGTAGGTCATAAGTAAATGTTTTTAATAATTATAATTTTTTTTTTAATTCATTTTTAAATATACTATGTCATAAAAAAAAACACGTTTTAACAATAATCACAAATATGTACGCGTCATTTGTATGTGACAAAAATAAAATGGAGAACATGACCGTTGTTTTTAGTCGCGTGGAAGCGACTCTATAGTTCACTATGTCGGTCGGTCGGTCGGTCTGTCTGTCTGTCTGTCTGTCTGTCTGTCGGTCTGTCTGTCGGTCTGTCTGTCGGTCTGTCGGTCTGTCTGTCGGTCCGGTATCACTATGCATTGTAGCACGCGACTTAATGGCTGTTGGTCTTGTTAGTATATTTAATAATACAAGAGAATATACATACTATATGCCTTATTATAGTGAACTTGTATATATTTAAATAATTTGTACTGCAAACTGAAATAAAAGTGGGACGAGCCCATAAAAGACACAAAAAAAAAAAGATCAGTAAGTAAGATGTTACATTAGATTAATAAAAATGTCTCATTCGTAAGAAGAAAATTAGACTATAATAATTATTATCAATAAAAGAATTCCGAGGAATATATTATCTATCTAAATACAATACTATCTATCTTACCATCTACCAAAGAAGGAGATGTGGCCTGCAAATTGTTCTTCTCGGTTTAACTGTTTAACGTTAAATTTTCACCCTTACTTATGTATACTCGAATGTTATCAAAAACATCTGACAAAAGGTACTTCTAACAACGTATGTAACATTTCTAAAAGTATGATGTAACACTATGAGAAAGGACACCACCACACGGCGGTGATATACATCATTATATAGTGTATCGCGACGACCATAGAACGCGTTCTTTTCATTAAAAAAAAACCAATCCAAAACGTTTACCTAGGTTATTATACGAAAAGTTTACTTATATTATTTCTAGGGCTTTAGATGGATAATTAGCAAATGAGGTTACCAATTGGGGTGGAATTTGAGCATAAAGTATATATAACTATATAATAATTTCAGTATGGAAGAATTATATCTTCATGCATAATCTGACAATAAGCTGAAGTAGGCCTAAATAATGGTTAATGAATTAATGAATCTCTAACTTCATTTTCTGTTAATGTCCCATTCCCTACGTTTTTTAGCTCTCATTTAAGGTCACAAACTACATTTAATGTAAAAATAAATACTATATGGTTCTATTACAATAACTGTTTTCGTCTTTGACATTGCGCGCGGATTGATATTTTAGTTTTAGTACTTTTGATCAACCATGAAGGCCACAATAAATGGAAGAATCGTAACTATTCAGCGAAAATACCGGGTTTCCCACATTCTGTATTACTATACGGATTCTGTCAAAAGACAATTAATGGGCCTATAGCTAGCGTACGATGTTCGTACGTTACTAGTTTACCAGCTAGGCCTACACAACTAAGCCCCTTGGCTAGGCCTAAAGAGCGTACACGAGAGGACATTCCACCGCGAGCTACTTAGGTATAGTGCATTGTTTCTCTCTTTTTATCATAAATTGCCATAAAACGTACATCTAAGACAAGGAATGACCTATAATATATAGTCAGTAAGCAATCTATACCCTAGACGACGAGTACTTGGGAGAGAAATAAGTCAAGAAAATAAAGCTGTTAAAAGTCTTCATTGATGCAGGTACTGGTCAACAAGAAAGACGTGTTCGAGTCCTTTGTTTTTAACCAACAATTTAAAAGTTATTCACATATTTAAGTGGCGCAGACGTAGGCCTAAATATAACTGACAAATGGGAAAGAACACTGCTTCATGTTGTTTATCAATGCCAAATTATAAAAACCTTGCACGTTTTTAAATTGAATTCAAAATGTTTACGACAAGTTGACGTATTTAAATCCACGTCACTTCACTACTGTGCTATCTTAAATCAAGACATGTTTCGTGAGTTGAAGGAAATTTATTCATTCAATAATTGTTTAAAGAAGTATTTCCCCCCCCCCCCCCACCAAAAAAAATGAAGATTAATTAAATCAGACTTTGAATAGGTTATTTTGTTGTTTTAAAAAGAAAAAAAAAAATTTCTGGGGGACAATACATCTTTCCTAATAGCACACCAACTTTTAACGAGAGGCTATAATAGGCCTACATCATTCGAATGGGCAATGCTCGGAACAACTCGTGAGTCCGGTAGGTTACTAAAAAATCGTCTTGATTACAATTCTTAAAATCTCACAAATCCTGAACTAATAATGATTAAGTTTTTTTTTTCTCTTTTGTGGCGTTAACCACTATTTATTCATTTCATTTCATCAACAGATTAATACAATTATTTCTAATAATAATAATAACTATTCATTGTTATTCTTACTTTTGTTTGGTGTTTATATATATATATATATATATATATATATATATATATATATAATTTGAAACGATAAAGATGAGGAAATCTGTGAGAATGAGAAAAAGTCGCCCCAACCGAGACTCGAACTCGGACTGCCTGCTTGATATGCAGTTGCCCTAACCATTAGACCACTGGGGCTTTCATGGTATTGTTCAAACTCGATTGTATAGCGACTCTTTAACACTCTCGGCGTGGTACGGCGGAACAGCACTAGTCCTCAGTTGTACACACGCGCAACAGAGATCAAATTGATACGCCCTCATCTTACAGTATTTTTATTCACGAGGCGGGATCTCCGAAGAGATACTTATATATATATATAAACACAGTAGGCAAAGAACATTAATTCTGAACCGCCCGGTGATACACTGAAATTTAATTAATTAATTTGAAACGATAAAGATGAGGAAATCTGTGAGAATGAGAAAAAGTCGCCCCAACCGAGACTCGAACTCGGACCGCCTGCTTGATATCGTTCGTTCCCCTAACGGGGTTTTATTTCCACAATATTTAGGCCTCTGGCCCTTATATCTTACATACAAATCATACAATAATATTTTCTTGTTGGGTTGCAAAATAATATTTTCTATTTTCGTAAGCTAAATAAACAAAATTTGCTAAATCTTGGACTACTCTAGTGTTGCACATTAAAAAATAAAACTTATTTAAACAAGGGAACGTGTGATAAAAATTAGGAATATATAAGTTTCTGAGTTCGGAATAATATGGACAGACTAACATAAAATGAAATTCGTCATCAATAGAATTCATATTGCATAATTTACATAAACGGTTTTGAAGTGGGATTTTGTTCCATCTTCCTTTTTCTATTTCCAAATCTAACACTCCTAAACAAAATTTTGTGAATATATTTTTACGTTTCCAATCTTTTAAGTGTAACAAATGATAACTTATTTCAATTTTCGTTTTAAAATACTTAAAATATTTTAGTTTTGAATGTAAAGAAAATTGTTCAAAATATTTTTGTTTTTCTAAATCAATCAGTCGTAATTTAAATTCTTTAATAAATAATTTCTTGTCTTCAATCATTTGATTTATTTATTTATTTATTTCGTTTTCTTTTAGTAGGGTAGCCCTTTCAGTAATGAAATAAAACTGCTCTTCCGAGGGGCCCTACGGCACATTTAAACAAAATTTGAAAACAACTTAAACTAAACTTAAACTAAAACTTAAACTAAAACTAAACTTCAATGCATGTTCTCATTATTATTATACTTTTATACCATATTTAAATATATTTCACTGGAACCATCCTAGACCACCGGCAACAATAAATGAATCTTAACAAGTGATTTAAAACGGTTATAATTGTTTTGTTTTCTTAATTCATAAGGTAGGCCATTCCAGAGTGAACTTCCATAATAAACAAAACTACGTTTGTATATTTCGAGGTTACATCTGGGCAAATACAACAGATTGTTTTCATAGTTTCTGGTTTGAATATTGTGTACACTACTAATATATTGCAAAACATTACATAAGTATGAAGGTACAGATTCTTGTAAACATCTAAATATTGTACAAATTGTATGATATTCAATTCTTGTCTTAATTGTTAGCCAACCTAAATCATAATGCATTTGTCTAACAGGAGTTCGAATATCAGCACCTAGTATTAATCGTGCAGCTCTATTTTGTACCCTTTGCAATTTTAAAATATGGGCGTTTGAACCAGTACCCCAGACTGTTGAACAATAGTCAATATGTGATAAAAATAGAGCATTGTATAATCTTTTAATAATTTTAGGAGATGTAAAACTTTTCAATCTATAAAATAGATGTAGAATTTTTGATAGTTTTGCACATATAGAATCAATATGTACTTTCCATGAGAGTTGTTCATCAAATGTAAGTCCCAAATATTTAAACGTTTCAACTTTCTCAATCGGAATTGCTGTTTCATCTGTTGTTTTATTAACACGTGCATGAGTACCAAAAAGCATGTATTTGGTTTTATCAATGTTTAGAGTTAATTTATGTTTATCTAACCATTGTTTTACATTTTCCAACTGTTCAGTTAAAACTGTTGTAAGCTCTTCATTTGATTTACATGCATAAAAAAGCGCAGTGTCGTCTGCATAGAGGACTGTTTTACAAATCCCATCAACACTATCATGTAAGTCATTTATGTATAAAATAAACAACAAAGGGCCAAGAATTGAGCCTTGTGGTACCCCATAGTTGACATTTAAAATTTCAGATTTTTTTCCATTAAAATTAACAAATTGTTTGCGATTTTTTAAATAATTACTGAACCATGCAAGCTCAGTGTTTATCATTCCAAAGGTGCATAATTTACGTAATAAAATATCGTGGTCTACCGTATCAAACGCCTTTTTTAGGTCAAGAAAAATTGCTCCAGTTACCAAGCCATTATCAATATTTTTATATATATAATTGCATACATCTATCAGTGTAGTAGAAGTTGAATGTAACGACCTAAAACCAGATTGATTTTTACATAATAAATTAAACTCATTTATATGATTCATAACTTGATTATGGATGCATCTTTCAAAAACTTTCATAGCAATAGGTATAACAGATATTGGACGGTAGTTGTTAAGTTCATGTTTACATCCTCCTTTATAAAGCGGAGTAACCTTAGCACATTTCCATTCACTTGGAATAACACCAGATCTTAATGACCAGTTAAACAAAAAGGCAAGACTTTGAGAAATTTGTGAAGATGCAATTTTGTTTGTACCAAACATAACCAAAGCCGGTTGAACAAAGTAAATGTTTTACCTGACTAGCCCAGCAATATTCATTTATGTTAATTTTTCTTAACTGAAAACTGTAACATTTAAAAATAAATCTATTTTTATCCATGTCAATAATATGCAACCAAAAACGAATAATTGAAATTAAACAATCGACATGCAAGGAAACTCTGCCTAATTCTGTAGTTACGGCTGCGCTAGGGGCACTTTTTCCAATGTTCAAAATAAACCTCGCAAAACGCGTGTGGAAATTATTAATAATTATTTGGTTAGAAAACCCCCATATTTCACTGCCGTAAATTAAAATTGGTAATATTTTTGTGTCAAAAATATAATTCCATGTATTTTCTGGTAAATATTTCATATTTCGACTAATAAAAGATTTAACGGAAAATAACGCGTTGTTTGCTTTTTGACAATTATATTCAAGTGCTTTGTTCCACTGGCCATTTGAACTAAATTCCACTCCTAAATAATTATAAGTCGTAACAACCTCCATTTGAATATTCCTGTAATACCATTTTTCAAAATATTTTAGTTTCCCACCCTTTTTAAATACCATTATTTTTTATTTATTTATGTTTACACTGAGACCCCATGTGTCACAAAAAATTTCGAGTTTATTTATTAAAATTTGTAAGCCCCTTACCGTATCTCCAAATAATACTAAATCATCAGCGTATAATAAATGATTGATAAAGCTGTCTTCAACTTGTATTTTGTCTCTATCTCTACTCTGATTTAGATCATAACTTAAATCATTCATAAATATGTTGAAAAGTAAAGAGGATAAAGGTGAACCTTGTTGTATTCCAATAGAACAGTCAAATGGAAATGTCACTTTGTTACCAATTTTTACATGTGCAGACAAATTGTTATACATAGACTGAATTATATTGTACATATTACCATTTACACCTATTCGTTTTAATTTAAGTAAAAGAAAACTATGATTTATACTATCGAAGGCACGCTTGAGATCAATGAAACAGCAGAATACCCTACCTCGTTTTTTACTTAAATATTTTGCAATGATACTATTTAAAATAAAATATTGTCGAATGTGCAAAAACCCTTACGAAAACCTGCTTGCTCTTGATAAATAATGTTGTTATTTTCAGTGAAGTGGTCTAATCTTGATTTAAGGATGTGTAACAACATTTTGCCAAGTATCGGAATAAGAGCAATGCCTCTGTAATTTTCTGGCTTATTCTTTTTGCCCTTTTTGTAAATAGGAATTATCATGCTCGTCGCCCATTGTGTTGGGAATTGGCCAAACTGAAAAATTGAATTAAAAATAAGTTTTAGATTATCAAATAATAAATTGGGTGCATTTAAGATATATTCTAAAAACATACCATCCATACCAGGAGATTTTCCTGATTTCTGCATTTTCAATGCTTGTTTGATTTCACCCAAGTCAATTTCTGAATTGAGGTTATCGTTTTCGTTAACAATGTTATGTACTATTTCGTCTGTAACTTTGTTAACTGGCTCGGGGGGTTCAAACAGTGATTGGAAATGATCTCGCCATTCGTTAATTGTTATTTCAGAAGTTATTGTTTGTTTATGAGTTTTTAATTTTGACCAAAATTGTTTTGAGCTCCTATTACTGGCTGCTATTAAGATTTCGTCACGTTTTTGTTTTTGATGGTTATATTTCTTTTGTCTTATTGTTTTTTGTATTCCTTTTTAAGTTTGATATAATTATTAAATGAATTCTGTTGATCGTTATTTCTTAAAGCTAAAGCTTTATTCAATTCTTTTTTAAATCTTTTTTTAAAGTAAGGCATTCGCGATCAAACCAGTTATTTGTTTTCTTAACATTTTGAATAGTGGTATTAGCGGTAAAATGTGTAAATACTTTAGATATTCCGCTACAAGTGTATTCAAAAGTTTTTTGAAGACATGTTACAGCCTCGTCGATTTTGTTTTGAATTATTGCGCTCATGAAACTGTTGTCTAACTTCTCGACTGTTTCATGTTCCCAACGTGCCCTAAATGTGTCTTTATAGTTTTCTTTCCATTGATATTTATTTAGCGTTTTAAAATTATCATTTTCATTACTATTATTATAAAGATTATTATATTCAGTATTTTCAATTTTAATTTCAAAGTTGACCGGCATGTGATAAGACTCCACACTTTAGTCTATCAACAAGGAAATATTGTTGAATTCTTCGTACGGCGCAAGTAAATAGTCACAAACGCTATTTCCCTGAATGAGAAAAAGTCGCCCCAACCGAGACAGTTGCCCTAACAATTAGACCACTAGGGCTTTCATGGTATTGTTCAAACTCGATTGTATTTAGATTAGCAGGCGGTCCGAGTTCGAGTCTCGGTTGGGGCGACTTTTTCTCATTCTCACAGATTTCCTCATCTTTATCGTTTCAAATTAATTAATTAAATTTCAGTATATCACCGGCGGTTCAGAATTAATGTTCTTTGCCTACTGTGGTTATATATATAAAAGTATCTCTTCGGAGATCCCGCCTCGTGAATAAAAATACTGTAAGATGAGGGCGTATCAATTTGATCTCTGTTGCGCGTGTGTACAACTGAGGACTAGTGCTGTTCCGTCGTACCACGCCGAGAGTGTTAAAGAGTCGCTATACAATCGAGTTTGAACAATACCATGAAAGCCCCAGTGGTCTAATGGTTAGGGCAACTGCATATCAAGCAGGCGGTCCGAGTTCGAGTCTCGGTTGGGGCGACTTTTTCTCATTCTCACAAATTTCCTCATCTTTATCGTTTCAAATTAATTAATTAAATTTCAGTATATCACCGGGTGGTTCAGAATTAATTTTCTTTGCCTACTGTGTTTATATATATAAAAGTATCTCTTCGGAGATCCCGCCTTGTGAATAAAAATACTGTAAGATGAGGGCGTATCAATTTGATCTCTGTTGCGCGTGTGTACAACTGAGGTCTAGTGCTGTTCCGCCGTACCACGCCGAGAGTGTTAAAGAGTCGCTATACAATCGAGTTTGAACAATACCATGAAAGCCCCAGTGGTCTAATGGTTAGGGCAACTGCATATCAAGCAGGCGGTCCGAGTTCGAGTCTCGGTTGGGGCGACTTTTTCTCATTCTCACAAATTTCCTCATCTTTATCGTTTCAAATTAATTAATTAAATTTCAGTATATCACCGGGTGGTTCAGAATTAATTTTCTTTGCCTACTGTGTTTATATATATAAAAGTATCTCTTCGGAGATCCCGCCTTGTGAATAAAAATACTGTAAGATGAGGGCGTATCAATTTGATCTCTGTTGCGCGTGTGTACAACTGAGGTCTAGTGCTGTTCCGCCGTACCACGCCGAGAGTGTTAAAGAGTCGCTATACAATCGAGTTTGAACAATACCATGAAAGCCCCAGTCGTCTAATGGTTAGGGCAACTGCATATCAAGCAGGCGGTCCGAGTTCGAGTCTCGGTTGGAGCGACTTTTTCTCATTCTCACAGATTTCCTCATCTTTATCGTTTCAAATTAATTAATTAAATTTCAATATATCACCGGGCGGTTCAGAATTAATGTTCTTTGCCTACTGTGTTTATATATATAAAAGTATCTCTTCGGAGATCCCGCCTCGTGAATAAAAATACTGTAAGATGAGGGCGTATCAATTTGATCTCTGTTGCGCGTGTGTACAACTGAGGACTAGTGCTGTTCCGCCGTACCACGCCGAGAGTGTTAAAGAGTCGCTATACAATCGAGATTGAACAATACCATGAAAGCCCCAGTGGTCTAATGGTTAGAGCAACTGCATATCAAGCAGGCGGTCCGAGTTCGAGTCTCGGTTGGGGCGACTTTTTCTCATTCTCACAGATTTCCTCATCTTTATCGTTTCAAATTAATTAATTAAATTTCAGTATATCACCGGCGGTTCAGAATTAATGTTCTTTGCCTACTGTGGTTATATATATAAAAGTATCTCTTCGGAGATCCCGCCTCGTGAATAAAAATACTGTAAGATGAGGGCGTATCAATTTGATCTCTGTTGCGCGTGTGTACAACTGAGGACTATTGCTGTTCCGCCGTACCACGCCGAGAGTGTTAAAGAGTCGCTATACAATCGAGTTTGAACAATACCATGTGGTTAGACCAGTGGTCTAATGGTTAGGGCAACTGCATATCAAGCAGGCGGTCCGAGTTCGGGTCTCGGTTGGGGCGACTTTTTCTCATTCTCACAGATTTCCTCATCTTTATCGTTTCAAATTAATTAATTAAATTTCAGTATATCACCGGGCGGTTCAGAATTAATGTTCTTTGCCTACTGTGTTTATATATATACCTGTATATATATAAATATATATATATATCCAAAGGCAAATTACTGAGAAAAATGACAATGCTGTGGGTATCAGTGGCTGGATCTCAATGGAGATACAAAAATAAAAAGCGAAAAGCTAAATCAAAACGATAAAGTAAACAGCCAGAAAAGTTAGCAGAGCTTTCGGGCAACACTAGCCCTTCATCAGTGCAAGTGAAGGAATTTGGATAACGCCATAGTATAAAGCTGGCAAGTGCTGCCTGGGTGGACATGAATAAAAGAAATATAACAAAGGGAGCCAGGGTGGAGTCTGAATAAGAGTGGAAAACAAAGAAGGTAGCTTGGTAGAGATATAAACAATTTTGGAATGAGACTAAAAAACAGCTTAAATGGTGGTTAATATTGAAACTTAAATGTTGGTAGTCAATGGAATAATTTTACCGATCTGGGAGTATGTTCCTAATGTTAAGTCCAAAAGGTTTTGTGGTTTTAAGTAGTAATTCCCAGTGGTTTTCTTTGTCTTTGCGAGTTTTGTCGCTCCATTTGACATCGTGGTCTATTGCAATAACTCTGAAATTTGCAATCGAGTGACCAGCTGAATTAAAATGTTCGGATACAAGTTGATCAAGCTTTAATGTTTTGATAGCTGATCTATGTTGTGTCATTCTCATACGGAGAGTGTTTTTTGTTTCTCCGACGTACTGTTTGCCACAAATATTACAGTATATGAGATAAATGACGTTTTTGGTTAGACAATTAATTGATTGTCTTATCCGAAAAATGCCGCCAGTTTGGTTACTCTCAAATTTTTCAGTAGAATCAACCAATGAACAAGTTTTGCAAGATTTGCCGCAAAGGTGACTGCCCAAATTTTGGCTGTCATGAGAGTTAATTTCACTCTTAAATTTGGATCTGACTAATATATCACGAAGGTTGGGAGGTCTACGAAATGCAATAATGGGTGGTTCCGGAAAAACAGTCCTGAGACGTTCTGTGGACTGGAGAATATATTTTTTATTTTTATCAACGTTACTGTTCTTGGAATCAGAACATTAATATTTCTTTTCTGTTATCCACCTTTTTTCATAATTTTCTAGTATTTTTTTTTTGTTCTATAATTCTCAACATCTAAAATTGTGAACACTTAACTAATAAATGTACTGTAGGAGATACATTTACTAATGTTGTATAGTTATTTTCGGTAGTATTTTTTGACATATAATTCATTTATATACAGATTATATACATTATTTTAAAATACGAATATAAAAAAAACCAAAAATATTAAAAATGATTTTCTTACTCCTGTGTCTAGTTTTATGTCTCGTGGTTATATTTGTTTGCTTATCTTCTCGTGCGTTACTTATGTTGCGTTACGTTTCTTTTTTGTTTTCAATAATAATTTATACAATTTTTTTTTTAAATTGATATTTCATATAAGATAAAATGAAACTGCCTATGTGTATTATACAACATTATTATGTAATATATTTTAAATAATCAGATTCACATCAATATAAATTATAATAGGTGGTTAAGGTAAGATCTTTTGTTTTTTTCCGCCATAAAAAGACGAGTCAATGATCCGGTCCATTTGTTTACATTTTTCAAAGTATGTGCCTTGTAAACGCAGAAGCATCCAATAGAGAACATGTGGTCTACATATTTGTTTCCTGTACCTAGTACAATGTTTCGATAATTTGCCTCGATCCCAAATTTGTGCATGGTGTAAACGTTAATATATTCCCATAAGGGTTTTACTTCAGTGCATTCATAAAAGAAATGGGCATCATCCTCTACTACGTTGCATTGTAGGCAAGTATCTGTGTTGCTTATTTTCCATTTTAACAGCCTTCTTTTGGTAGGTGTTATACAATGCAATAGTTTGATGTTCAACTGTTTAAGTTTATTATCTTTAATATCTTTAATTTTTCTTTTCCATGTTAGAGACCAATCGTTCTCCATGTTAAAATATGTTTCCCATTTTGTTTTACTTTTGGATGGTTCTAGACATTTTTCCTTAATAAAGAAAAAACATATTTGTTTGCTACTCATATTCAAACATCGAACGTGTGTTGTTTTTGAGTGCTTTTGGTTTTTATCCCTTAAAAAGATTTTCTCTTTCCATTCTTTTGGAATTGCGTTTAATACAATTTGCCATTCAGCAATCCAGTTTGATTTATACCTAAGCATATCAAGTAATTCATTTGCGTTAATGAACCTATTCTCAATTACAATATCCTTAATATTTCACACACCTGACCTTATCCAGTTCCTAAAAAATAATAACATGTCCTTGTATAAAATCATTTGTTATACCAGAGTTGCAATATATCATCATAACATAATTGACGTTTAGTCATACCACTATTAAGTTTGACTAAAATACATAGTATAGATTTATAGAAATCGGGTATGGCTTTAAAACTAGCATTTTTCTTATCAATATATGATATGTTTTCAATAATATCTTTTGGGCCTATTCTATTAAAATATGTGTTTGGCAGACATTTCCCCTTTGAATCCTCATTGTTATACAACCTTTTAAGCCAAGATATTTTTAAAGATTTAACCTGTGACCTGAAATCAGGCGCTTTAACACCACCACTTTCATATTCGTTTATAAGAACTACTCTTTTAACCTTTTCTCTTTTTCCATCCCACAAAAAGTCAAAAATTATGTTATCAACACGTTTTAGAACACTTTCAGGCGTGTCTATAATACTTGCAACATAAACAAGTTTCGACAGGCCAAGCGTCTTTAAGATAATTATTTTTCCAAAAATGGTCAGATTAACTAAATGATTAAGTTTACAGTACTATAGATAAGAGAGAATTAAGAGAAGAGGACAGTTTGATGGATATCTACCGCTTTTTATATTATTTTTCTGAACTATACCTAGGTCTAGGCTAGGCATAGCCTCTGTGGCAACGGTGTCGACCCATGATATACACCAGGGAATAGAATCCTCATACCCATACTTCTTATTGCCCTCCTCTGGGCCTAGCCAGTTGACGTGCATGAATACTACTATGGATGTAGGATGTAGTTATTGTTACAAACATATTGAGCTTATTTTATGTTGCACCTAATGCACCTATGCTGTACACACAAAACTTTTTAAATGCAATGGAAGAAGTGCTAGATAATAGTCATCACTACAAAGCCATCATTCTTTTAGGGGACTTTAATATTCTTCACCAAAGACAATATCTTGTAAATAAGTTTGAACATCTTATTTTTTACTCCATGGAGTCGCTTGATTTTAGACAAATGGTTAATTTTCATACAAGAATAGCTAACAATACTGTTGAAGGCAACACCTTGGACTTAAGTTACCGTCGTTACAAATTATAATCCTTATTCTAAATACATGAATACATTCTTGGCCATACATTGAATTCTTTATTTGTTTTGTTTTAACTGATTCTAGGTACATATTTGTATTTTTGTGTGTAATGTATGTATATAGTATTTATATACACTGAATTTTATGATTATAGGGTTAACTGTATCAAATGCTATGTAAACTAAATGAGAAAAAAGGGTTGGATCATCAATGAAGGATTATAAACAACTTTAAAGTGTATATGAAAATATATGTAAAGAAATTGATACTAACAGAAAAAGACAAATTGGTACGGTATAGCCTATAAGTACTCTAGGCCTTTAGTTCTGTTCTGATGATACGGTAATACATGTCACGTTATTTTAAGGCAATTTGCCTGTTAATCAAATGTCTTACAATTTTGATTTTAACTCGAACGTTTGGTGGTATCATACATGATTTATCTAATAAAATATGTTAATAGGTTATTAATTTAAACTAAAATATGTTATGCTATAAAATATATGTAAATAGAATTAGTAGAAATTAGTTGAATTATGATGTTGAAGAATTAAAGTGATGTTGGTATTTATTTGGAAAATTAACTACGAATAAAAATAAGAAAAATATATATGCTGTAAACAAATTTGTTAAGAGTTAAATAATGTAACAGAGATGAACATAAAATGAAAACATGTATGGGATGGATGATTAAAACAAAAACAATGTTAATATAATTATGTTAATGTAATAAATTACCATTCCTTAAAGATGTATTGTCCCTTGAAACACAAAAAAATGAAAAAAACAAAAATTCTAAATTTAAATTAGCCATATCAAAGTAATATTAAAGTTATTCACTTTAAGTCCAAAATTCGAGCCAAAAACAACAAGTTTACGTAATTAACAGGTAAATTAATTAGATTACATTTCGTCTGGGAAATCGTCGCAAGCGAAAGTAAACAAAGATTTCAAACCATGAGTATGCATTATGCATGATGCTAATTAGGATTGTTTACAATTCGTCACGGTTGAGAAGGTGTTTTCACACAGATTGCGAGGAAGTTTTATGATTATGCATATGAGTAGCCAAACAAGCGCGTTGCATTATGAGATATGTTTTGATTGAAAACTTCTGTATTTCGGTTAAATTTTTTTTCCGACTAATTTTTTGTGAAAGTTAATAATAATAAGAAATTACCCCCTTTTTTTCAAAATTAAAAAAAAAATTGTTTAATTAGTCAAAGGGACAATACATCTTTAATATGAACATTCTAGAATAAGATGTTTTGATTTAAGAAATCATGTATAATTAATCAGAAAAATCAGGAACATTTCAGAAGTGCTATTAATAGAAACTGTAATCCCTCCCATAGAATAAGAAGTATAAAGAATGATCTAGAAGGATAGGAACATTTTGTATATAAAGGGATGTAAAACTATTGTAAGGTTGTTGGATATTAGAGGTTGGATATTAGATTGTAAAGGTTATTGTGAAACTGCTGTTTAAAGTGCTTACTGGGTTGTTGAAAGTTGAAGTTGATTGAAATTAAAGCTTTGTTTTGAGTTATTTTACAACTTTCTGGATTTTGTGTGTAGTCTTTTATGTCACACGGGAGTTCCTAAAGTATTTTCAACCGCTCGGAAACATACGTAAGAGGAGTTTGTGACATAATTAATTGGTGGCAGTGGTTATTTCGATCTACTGTTCGACTTAACTGTGGATTTATCTACTGTTGTGTTATTTTGTGGTAGCAGTACGTTTGATCTACTGTATTTTGGCATAGATTGGTGGCTGGTTTAGGATCAACTGTACTTTTATTGATATATTTTGTGGAAGCGGTGCTTACGATACTGTGATCTTTTATGGAAGCCGTGGTGCAACGCTTTGTTTAATCGTAAGTACACAAACATTGTTTTAAGAACAGTACATTATTTTATTTGGAACAGTAGACTTGTGAACGTCTCGGTAACTACGATTAACTAGTAACAAAACCTTATCCAGATTTAAAATATGGCTGCAGATAAACAATCAACAACAATATCCGGTATAGAATTCTGATTCTGATGTAGAATCGGTTCAGTCATTACAACCTGAACAACAGACACAAGAGTCTGGACCAACCATTCATTCAGGCTTATCGCCTGACTTTATTTACTTTAGGCCTCTGGCCCCTAGTAATTAACAAAATAATAATTACATTGAAAAATAAAGCAATTTATGGTCACAAGATAAATGAATTAATTAATTTCGTTCTCTAAGCAAAACATATACCTTAGCTTATAAGCATGATAAATATATTTAGATAGATTATCAATAATTAGTGGATCCTGTGATGACATTAAACGGCAGAATTTAAAAGTATTTGGATTTTCAAATAATAAAGAAGGTATACATTTTTTTCTGATTTCCTTGTAACGAGAGCAAACTGTAACAAAATGATATTCATCTTCAACTTCATTTATATTACATATTTTACATAACCTATTGCTGCGCTCTATTCTTTTCCATCTTCCCCTTTCTACCTCTAGTTGCAGTATGCCCAGTCTTAGTTGATTTAAAGCTCGCTTATATCTAGTATCAAGGGTCTGTAGTAAGTATCCATCTACTCCGAAATTGTTTTTGAACATTTTATAGTATCTTAATTTTGAAGAAATATTTATGCTTTCAAGAAAGGATTGGCGTTCCATATCGGTTAGCCTTTCTTTTATTTTATTAACTATATAAAATTTATCAAGGACATTATTTTGTGAAAACCATATGTTTCCATGACCAATAGAGGATAACATATGTTTTACATCGCTTACCCAACAATTACTATTATTTTGCGCTTTATGAAGTTGAGATTTCTTAAAAGCTTTTTAAGTACCAGCTCTCCTTACTGTAAAGGAGAAACATTAGAAATGTTGTATCATTGAGGGTTTACAGTATTTTACCATTCAGATATAAAACCTATTAACAGACAGATGGACACAATGGCCTTGTTAACAATTATTTAAGACTAGATGGTACGCTCGCTTCGCTCGCGTACCATCTAGGTCGTGCCCACAGATGGTTCTCGAATACGTACACAGTAATTTCAGCGTAACAAAACTGGCGATTTCAAATGTACGTACCGCAGGACTATAATACATTGTCGTTTATAGAAACGAATAAATAGACACGATGATTAATTTTATGTAGTCAACTAAAATTAGCAACCTGGGAATTACTTCCGAAGGAGAAACTTATCACAAAATGAGTCCAAATTTTTGATTTGGACTCATTTAAAGAAACCCAATTTGTTTTTTGTATGTAACATTGGGGTTGAGGGATGGGAAAGCGGATAGGTACAAAGAGGAACAATTTTTAAATATATTCTTTATCCACTCAGTAACGAAATATTTTGTTCATGTTTTATAGGCCTATAAATAATATACCTCTAAATACAGTAAAACATTTGCGATTTAATACTTTGTTAAAACTGTCACTGTCATAATCGATTGAAATATTAAAGTACATGTTACGATACACCACTACGACGTTTATATTATTGGTAATTATTAATTAATACAAACGTTGAGAAGGAACTGTCAGTATAAAGTTTATTTGTATATAATAATGTGTTTATATATCTAACAGTAGAGACTAACCACAATCTCAGTATTAAAGTTTATTTGTATATATTTTTATATTACATCTAACAGTACGAACATTCACAGTAAGAAATGTTCGATTCAAATGAGGACCAAAAATAGTTAATAGGTATTTACAGTATTGTTAAAGTATTGCAAGTTTATTCTCAAAGGACCCATATATTTACCTACCGTATGTGTTAAACCAAGGGCTCATAAATTTACCTACTTGTGTACCAAACTCTGGGATGTTCCATTCATCGCAAATCAATACATTTGTATAATCGTATATTAAATCTATCAAAATAGTATTTTTTTAAAGAAAATCGGCCTGTCTTCAACATTATGATGCTGTACTCTAGCTGTTCAACCAGTTTTCAGCTATTAAAAACAATTATCGTAGGAGGAGATAGGAAAATGCGAAGCCTCCTCGCATTTTTGTGGCGGGTATTTTTCAAGATGGACATCCATTAGACAGTGTATACCACGATCGCAAAACACCCCTATTTGGGGCAAATCGTTGAACCTAAATTCGTTTTAATCGTCAATAACTAATTATCTAACTTAATTTAATTAGTAAACAGGGTTACATCAGGTGGTTAAAATCAGTACCGAAAGTACGAACCAACTTTATATATCATCGAGTAAAAATTCTAGAAGTAAGGCGCGATTTACCGAATTTTGCCCTTACGTAAATTTATATATAGATACTAGATAGTGTAGACGATGGTTCTCGGAATAATAAAAATGTTCTCCTTGTACGTTTTCTGTCGGTTACCATTATTGAAAATGCTTGACATTCGTAAAACTAAACTACTCTGTTTCACGGTGTTTTATATGATAAATAAAATGTTAAAGTATAGTGTTTATTGTTTGGTAGGGCCCTTTGGGGAGGCGGAGTTAATTTGAGGGAGGTGCTTATTCGAGTGATATATGTTAATTTTTTTAGTTTTAATAATATGGTAACATTTATAATCAAATGAAATCCTCTAATAGATAGATGAAAAGTGGTAAAAAAGAATAACAAATGCTTGGTAAATTGTAGATAACAGTGCGATGAATTCTACTACAAATAGTATCACTATAATGATTATTATTGAAAGTGATGTTTTATTGGAGAGGCGTTTATTCAAATAAATACCATCCTAATAATTATTAATACATTATTTAATTTAAACATCTTTTGAAACTAACTGCCGTGACAGAGTGGGCCCAAGAAAGAAGACATTACGGCTTGCAACATGGGCAGACATATCGGTCCTAACGGGACACAGATAGCCTACAGTTATTCCTGGCAGCTTACTCAATCAACTATCGGGATTTCAGTCGATTTTAAACAAAATGTCTTATCATCAAATCTCCCTATGTAATTTTATAATAGCCTACTATTTCCCACAATATATTCCGATTCTTTATGGCGTATATTTAATTTGATCTTTATTAATTTGCAGTATAATTTTTTAACTACTGTACCTTCACACACGCGCGGTCCGTTCCTAAAATAAACAAAAAAAAACTGAAATGGCTATGCAACTTCTTCCTCCTTCCAAAGGGACACTGTATTGATTGATGGAAAGTGCCTGTTTCCAGTCACCTTTAGGGTCAAATCTATTATTTTAACTGCTCCCTTGTTTATAAAAGAGAGAAAATAGTTGAAACCAGGTTGTTGCAAGGTTAACCCGGAAATTACTTTGACCCGCGAAGAATTGAAATTGAGTTGAAAATCTAATGTTGAAATCATAAATTTTGTTAAAAAACTCTTTATAATATCTTCCTAAGATAGAAATATGGAAAAATAGCGTCGATGTGAAAACTGATGTTATCAAATCTGGAAATAGACTTTTCAGTCAAACAAATTGCAACAGTTTGTTTTTTTGCTGAAACATGCTCAACTATTATGTAGATCACATCCAAAATCTACCCTGATCTGCCCATTATAAATTACCTAATTTGCATAAAATCAAAATGGCTGCCATTTTACAACTTTGATCCCAATTATCTCTTAAATCATAAAGAATTTGGTGTAAGAATGTATTGAACACAAATATAAACATGACCCCAAAGATTCAGAATAATATATTTGATTTGCCAAAGGTCATTCCAGTATGGCCTCTAAATATGCTAATTATCTCTTAATCCATTAGGTATTTTGAATAAGAATGTTTAACTATAAGTACAAATATAGGCCTAAACATGACCCTAATGGTTTAGAAAAATGTACAGTAATTGAGTTGTATTAGGGTTCAAAGTTCAAAAGGTCATCTAATTACACTATATAAAATTTGAAAATAACTCTCAAAACATCAGGTATTTTTAACAAGAATGTATTAAATATAAATATGACCCTAAATATTCAGAATGATGCAATTGAGTTGTATATGGGGTCAAAGTCAAATGTCATCTAATTATGCCATATAAAATATGCTAATTATCTCTCAAAACATCAGGAATTTTTAACAAGAACGTATTTAATATAAATATGACCCTAAATATTCAGAAAGACGCAATTGAGTTGTATGAGGTCAAAATCAAATGTCATCTAATTATGCCATATAAAATATGTTAATTATCTCTCAAAACATCAGGTAGGCCTATTTTGAACAAGAATGTATTTAATAGAAATATACAGTAAAATGTTCTTATGATTTTCATTTGATTTGTATTGGGTTTAAGATAAGATGTCATTATCTTACAATATAAAATACTCTAATTATGAAGTGAATTCATTTCAATTTGGATGATGTACCTATGAACAAATCATATCTCTTTTGAAAAGCTCATTTGAGTTAACTTCAGGGATCAGACTATTAGGAAAGGTGTTTTAATTGTAAGGAATTACATTTATTATATTTGGTTTTTTTTTTATAGATTATAGTACACTATGCTAAAATATGTCACACAAAAACTGTCAATCCCTGAAGTGTTTAAACTGAAATTATGGGAAAGTGTGGAAACACCTTTACCCTTACAAAATGTGTTAACTGTGAAAATGGAGGTCATGTGGTTCAAACAGTAACCAACCACTTTTCCCAATGTTAGGGTCAGGTTTTACTTAAAAGTTGTACTAACCAAAGTGGGTGCAGTAGTGAAAGATGACATATTCTGTGTATTAAGAATACAGAGACTATGTGAACTAAAAATCTTTAGAACAAGAGTCCTCTGCTTTCAAATGACACAAATACAGAAAATATAGAGATACATAAAAAAAAATAGAATCTTTCGTAACACCCTAAATTTTAAAGTTTGAGATGGATGAAAATTTAAAAAAATCCAGCCATTAAAAACAAGTGTAGTTTGTATTCATATTTAAATACCCTTAGTGTATGTTAAAATTTATCTAAACACAAACATTTTAAAGTATCAGTATAATATTAGGATTAAGTAACAGTATTTATTAATATTTTTATTAGCAAAATGATGCTTCAATCGAGAATGTAATGAATACAGTAAGAAAAAAAAATTATAGATGATAATTTAAATTACTAATTATCAGAAAGCTAAGTTTATTGGTCTACTCTGACGTAATTTTACTGAATTCTCAGTGAAGCGAGAATTGTCCAGAGTATGGCAAAAACATCTTAAAAAGTAACTCCATTGACGACGAGTCCGGCCCAAGAATTATTTAGACATTTTTGTGACCAATGTTTCAGAAATGTAAGGTTATAAGCTTCGTAGGTCTACTAAAGTAGGTATGCCTAAATGTAAAAGTGAATGTCAAAATAAGCTATACATGGTATAAAGTAAATGACCTACTGATACTATGTAAATTAAGTAGTTGTAATATATTTAACAAATAAACAAACAAAACAAATTAATTTCAGTAGTTCACGATACGTTGAACCACTAAAATATTTTTGTATTTATTATTGAATGGCGCCACCAACGGTCATTTTGCCGGAAGTGATCGACCCGGAAGCCAGTTGAACAACAGCGCGAGTGTGTGAAAATAATATCCAAAAATTTTGATAGGTAACGTTAAATTTTGTCGTTGTAAAAGAAAAAAATGGAACAATAGCGTCGATGTGAGAACTAATGTTATCAAATCTATGTTTCGCGGTACATCTGAGATAGATAAGGTAGGTATCCAAGGCGGAGATTTGTACCGCAGTTTTTGCATTGTGCTCGTCTGTCAGTATTAACCATAATTTATATATAGATACAGGTCAATTGATTTAACAAAACTTTATCTGTGAACAATTCCCATTATGAATCATTTCCGCTTCCATTTGTTGAGAATTTCTATAGTTACATTACACCCAAAGTAATCCATAAAGAAAGAAACTTTTTACTAACTGTTGATGACCCCTAATATATGGCACTTGACAACACCAAATAGGCAGTAATGTTCTGTTATACAAAGTTAATTCAATAATTCGAAGGCTAATTATATCAAGGGTCATGTCAATGGGTCTGTTTCAGCTGCTGCATAACGCAATTTAACCGGTTATTTTAAAATAGATTAAAAATAGATAACAATTACAAGACCGCGTTTCTGCTCAATTTGTGCTCCGAAATAACCGGTTAAATCTATGGGTGGTCGTCCAGCAAAACCCAAAATGCAATACACTCTGACGGAAGTAGTAAGTTGGCTGTTTGTTTACATCGATGTCAGTATATACACACGTGTGTGATATCGCCGAATATCTCAAACATCGTAAAACAATAATGTTGTCTCCAGGTCTACAAGTTTTGTTTTTTGTAAAGCCTACTTACCATTGCTAATAAAATTAATTTTCATGGCGCCTTCAATAACATGGGAAGAGTCGCGCAATTATCTAGCCTAATTCCTCAAAGGCGATGTTATACGGCCCTTCCCACGTTAACGACTGTTGTCTTTCGCGAGCGCGGTCCTATAAACACCAAACGCAAACAAAAACGAGACTCGGAATGTTGCAATACCTACCAAACGAGAGTAGATAATTGTTAATTAATTATGAAAACCCAAGTTTTATAGCACAAATCGTCCGAATTTATGTTAAAAACCATGAGTTTAGCAACTAAAACTTAAATCAAACGAGAGTATAATCAAAGTCATAGAATATCGCACGAACATAGTGCCTTTAATAGAACAATGAGTATTGAACATTATTTCGTATATTTATGTACTAACATAAATAATAACACATTTCTTAATAAAATCATATTTAATATATTATCAAAGGCTCTGATAACCTTTGTTTTCTGTCGATGTGATTTTTTTCTAAAAAATTATATTATGTAAAACGATCAAAGTAAGATTGTTCATTGTTCTCCTATTAAAGGCACTGGTGTGCCATAAATACGCTCGTTTGGTGTCAGTTTTTGTTGCTAAATTATGATCGTTTTTAACATAAATTCGGACGATTTTTGCTATAAAATTTGGGTTTTCATAATTAATTAACAATTATCTATTCTTGTTTGGTAGGTATTTGCAACATTCTGAGTCCCTTTTGTTTCCGTTTTGGGGTTTATAGGACCATACCCTTCGCGAGCGTGTATATTAACGCCTCAAATTGTTTAGCTTGGGTAGTCCGGAACTCCACCCCGAATTCCTCTTTTACTTTTGCAAAAATGCTCTTATATATCTGTGAATCTTTTCTATTGCATTCCACCTTCCCTGTACTTTCTCTTCCCCCAAAACTGAATAACCTATCTTGTGATTTCATTCATCCACACACATGTTCACTTCTTTGTTCGACTGTCAAAACCACGAAGAAAACACACATGGTACGCGACGGTATCTGACTCGGGGTCACAACTGTCAATCAAATAACCGTTATTTCGTGTTGCAGCTAAAAATTGCTCAGCGATAACTGGTTAAACGGCGTTCTAAGTTCGTGTTTATACAACACCCTAAATTTGAACACGGCTTTAATTTTTAGCGTGTTGTTCGGACCGAGGTCAACCCACCTTAACGTTTGCTGTTATACTAGAAATCACGATACCGTGTTATACCGGAAGTTTCATCAACACGCAGTGCATGCTAGGATAAAAGGTCAAATCGTTGATCGCTTGAATTGGCTGGGTTGTCAACAATCATCGTCGCCTCCGCGCTGTCCGATGTATTCGCGCGGTTTTTACCATTTTCATTATTGTATTCGTTCACGTTTGCATTGTTGTTTATTTTGTTCTCGGTTCATTTAAATTAATAAAAGTTATTTTAAGGGTTTCATTGTTTCATCTATACACTATGGAAGAAGATGCCATTTTTGCGATGTTATTTTTTATTCTGTTTGGAGTGGGAAACGATAGAGGCCTACTACCACTACGAGTTGGCCCCACTAGGCTAGCTAGGCGTAAAGCTTGGTTCCCACTAGAACGTAACGCAAGGACGTAAACGCAACGCAAGCGTTTTAACCAATGACAAGCGAAGTTATAGACAGTTAGCAATCACAAGCGAATAAAGCATCAATTGTGATTGGTGGTCAATTCACTTGCGTTGCGTTACGTCCTTGTGTTGCGTCACTAGTGCGTGGGAACCACGCTTAAGACGGGGTAGGAGGATGATTGCTGGCAGCGAAGCAGCAATAAATGGGCCCAATCTTGTTAGCAACGTCGCATGACATGATTGATATTACGACCTGTTTTAACGAGAGGTCAAAATATACCCTGAGGACACTTCCAACACGGTAACGGCGACCGGGAATCCACCAAATTTTAGGATTCAGCCAAGTAGCCTTTTTTGCAATTAAAATCTCATTACACGGAATCTCTTTGTTGTTATACAACACACTTCTCGTAGGCGTGTAGAATATGCGTGTAATAGCGTGTTGTATAAACGCGCCCTTAAATTGGTGTTTTAGCCGGTGATTTTGCGCTGAATTTTTACCGGTTACCTCAAATTTGTCCTGTTTCTGCTGCCAAGAAAATGGAGTTAATTTATTCACACCGATTTTAATTTATTCACACCGACTTTAACTGGTTATTGTTATGCATTCATTTTTCATGTTTAATTGGAGTGGTTAAATTGGGCTCGAATTTAACAACTAGCCATCAGCGCAAGCTCCGTGGTCTAGAGGTATGAACGCCTGGCTAGTGATCTGGAGGTCGTGGGTTCGAGTCCCACCCGAGAACTACTTGCGATTTTTTCCCGCATGTATTCTCAAATGTACTTAGCATAAAGTACAACTTACGTCAGAGTAGGGCAAAACATCTAATTACTCAACTCCCTGACGCAAAACTACAATTACGATACGGTACTTATTATTGTATATTCAGGAATAGCCGCTCCATAATCTCTTTGCTTTTCTTCTTTATAATACTATTTTAGTGGCGTGCAACGCGACTCTACAGCTCACTATGTCGGTCGGTCGTTTGGTCGGTCGGTAAACACTCACTTAAGCACGCGACTGCAGCCCTGTATATGGCCTTGTTATATTATGAAATTATCAGTTGAGTTACGCCAAATTGCTACGGCATTGTAGCATATCGGGTGGAGTCAATTTTGTAACAATAGCTCATTGTGGCTGTCAATGGTAACTAAATTCTATTTTGAAATACCTAACACGAATTTTCAATGTCTCTTCGATCATAAAATGACTAATCAGATAATTCTTCTATGGGTAGGTAGACTTAAACAATCATGTAGTGAACTAAAAGCCTTCTGGTTGAGCAGTTATTTGGGGCTTTTCTTCTCTTTTGTGGGGGCAACCCACTTTTATTGCAATGATAAACAATATATGGTGAAGGTTACAGTAATATATGTCTATCTATCTATTTATCAATGAATATTTAAGTGATATTACACAGACAGAGGTTAAAAGATTATATAAAATATTTTGATATTGTGTTGAAATCTAGATAAAACAAACATGTATACAGAGAAATTTTATATTACAGAGCTAAAACGATATAAAGATTGATATTCAGTATTAAAAAGAATATAAATATATATGATAAAATGGTATATTGCATTATAAGATTATGTTTTGTTTGAATACTTTTACAAAAATTGTATAGTTTTACATTTTGAACATAATATTGCTTTTATTATTTATATGATAAAATAATAAACTAATAAATATTGCAAAGTTATTTGTTTGCAGTATAGAAACAGGCTCGACTATTATAAAAAGGTTCAGTTGTTTCTGTTGAGAAAATATAACCGATAATTAACTGTGTGAATAAATTATCTTAAATTTCTTGGCAGCAGAAAACGGACAAAGTTTTAATAACTGCCAAGAGTGGTCGCAGGACTATTTTAAGGGGGATGCCCAAGAGTCCAGGGCCGTAGACACCGAGTGTTTGCACCACAGGCCCGCCATAGTGGGGCCTGTGGCGAGGCAAATTTTTTTTAATGACACCCCTCGATGGCCAGAATTGGTACTCTCGCACGCATGTTCAGAAACATATCTACAAAAAAAATATGCTGACCAGCAGTAAACTGTGCGCGGTATTGTTGACTGCTTGTTTTGCGCTGCAGTCTGTCAATTTATATATAGGCTCTTCCAACCCTGGACTTCTATAACGTTAATGATTATTATATATGATGAAATAAGATCTAAATTTGAATTCAGTGGCAGAAAAAAAAGTTACTATAAAATGAAGGGTGTTGCCCGGGCAACTAGGTCAACACCCCTGCGTAAAATAAATAGTTGAACATCATTCAACCGTTTATGTATTGTCCCCCAAAAACATGAAAAATGAAGATTAATTAATTAAGAATTTAAATAGGTTATTTTATAGTTTTAATCAAGTTAATCCCTTCCGTAAAAGAAAATCGAACAAATTATTTTTTCTTATATAAAATGACAAAATAAATGTTCAAATTCAACCAAAAACCTTGTCTTGGATTCAATTTTTGTTCAACGTGGATAACTATTAAAAGAAATTCAAATGGCATATTCGACAAAAAAAATTGAAAATCTTAAACGAAAAATAACGGTTATTTGATTGCATTGCATTTTGTTTAATGTTCATTTTTTCCACGACCAGCCACAAATTTAAACGGTTATTTGAGCACAAAATTAGCAGAAATGTGAACGGTCTTAAAATTAAAATTTTTAAATAAACTGTTTATTTGGCCAGCAGTAACAGACCACAGGGACTAAAAATAAAAGGACCAATCCTGCACCTCTTCTAAAATGTACCACAGGAATGTATGATGCATAGTATTCACAATACAATTGTAATTTCTCTTTGACATTTTGTACAATAAAGCCCCTTTCTCACAGAGTTGTGTGCCAGGAATATTGCGGGAATATACCATTACCATGCCGGTATGGTTTTCTGTGAGAACGGGTCGTCTTGGCATCATGCCGGCACCATGCCGGCATCGACATGACCTGCTTTAGACCTAGTAATATTCTAGGGATATTCCCCGCAATGCTAGACGGGCATTCTGTGAGAACGTATTGCCGTTGTATTCCGGGGTTCCCCGTCGAGGCTTTGACACCTTGCGCAGTCAAGTGTATCACTTTGGCGCCTATTCAATTAACAATAATAATGTCGAACTGGAGGGATAATGAGATAAGAGAGCTGCTTAAAATAAGGGGACAAGAAGAAATTTGTAGCATAATCTATATAGGCCGCTAGGCTAGGCCAGCCATATAGCTCTTTGTTTGTTGGTGCCTGACCTTTCGTCGCCTTGTAAATTGTAGGCCTACAGCCTTCTAAGGTGTTTTACAGATTGCCGATGACGGCAAATTAATTGCTATACCTGTATAATATATGCACAATATACTGTACATAGCATGTATTGCATAAATATGCTATAAAGGAAGATAATAATCTGTAACTTAACATTCGCCGCCATATCATCGCTAGACAAAAATAATAACAATAAAGGACGCCCTCAATAATTATTTTGTCAGAGACTTTTTATTGGCCGAATAATATGCCCGACTCCTTTCTCACAGAAAGCCGGTATATACCGGTTATATTTCCGGCACGATAGTCCGATGAGAATGGGTATATGCCGGTAACGATACCGGCACGACGCCAGCACTGTACCGGTATATTGCAGGCACATCTGTGAGAAAGAGGCTTAAGTGGCATTACCTTCAGGTAAACAATGAGGCTATTTCAAGTACACATGATTAGACTATACTAGCTTTCCTATTGTGTAGAAGTCAGTGGTTGTTTATAGTCTCTAAATGAAATAAAAGAACATAATGATGTAGTGATTTTTAAATTGTTATAATAGGCAGATGAAAGGGTAGCTCTGACTGGATAACATTCTACTGTTAATTACACAATAGAAACCTTTGCAACAACATCATAAAGCAAGTATCAAGTATCAAGTATCAAGTATAATCTTTATTCGTTCCCACAAGGAGAAAATTTACATTGCTCGTCTTCAAATACATCATAATTACAATATATAAAATAACATGACAATACAACAATACCAATATTAAAAACTCACAACAAGAACATATTATTACATATTATTTCATGGTGCTCATCTGGATGGATGTCGCTGATGTCTCCTGATACCTGTGGGCAGAAAGGAGAAAAGATATCGGTTTGTGTCAGCAGCCGCGGATCGCAATCTTCCACTACGAGCACTCCTGAAACTGCCTAAATCGGAATTCACAGGATGACTTTCATCCCTCAACACCATCCCAAAAAGCCTGTCCAGGTTCTCGCAATAAACTGAATCCACCGACTGCTGACACTAACCAGACATCCTCTCAACCCTTCTTACCACACAATCAATTCTACCCTTATCTCCATCTGTAACATTTCCACCCCACCCTGCAATACAATATTTCCAAACCCCAACAATAATAGACTGATAGAATGTAATCAAAATATTATTATTTACACTGAACTTGTTTAGTTGTCTTAAACAGTACATTCTAGTATTTACTTTCTTCATAACGAGATCCAAGTGGTTACTCCACATCAATTTATTGTTAAATACAACCCCCAGATATTTATATGTTTCCACCCTCTGAATTTGTCTACCCATTATGTCAACTAGATCACATTTATTCGTTTTCTTTCTAAAATCTATAATCATTTCCTTTGTTTTTTCAAAATTCAATTCTAAAAAGTTATAATTACTATATTTTACAAAATTATTAATCTCATTTAAATATGAAGTGCAATCGTCCTTCTGAATCAAGCCAATCATCGCCGTATCGTCAGCAAATCGTACAACTGGGCAAGAATCATATTTAGATCTATAATCACTTGTATACAAGGTAAACAAAAAAGGGGCTAATACAGTGCCTTGTGGCGCACCTGTATTGGAAACACTAACATCAGAACATACTGTTGGGCTAAGCTTCACATACTGCTTTCTGTTTGTTAGAAAATTCAGAATAAAAAGAATCAAATTAAGGGGAATGGCCATCTTACACAGCTTATCTACTAGTAAATGGGGTTGAATAGTGTTAAACGCAGAGGAGAAGTCGTAATACATAACACGGCTGAATTTCCAACCTTTGTTTTATCTAAATGACGATACAGCCTTTCAAGTTTAACGACAATCGCATCTTCTGTGCTCCGAGCACTTCTGTATGCAAATTGCATGGGATCAGTATGCGTAGTGACTATTGGTTTTAAGCATTTTAAAACAATTTTTTCACATATTTTACCTACAACTGATGTTAAGGCAACTGGCCTGAGATCATTCATATACTTAATAACACGGCTTTTTGGAATAGGAACAATAGATGATTGTTTCCATGTTTCTGGAAGTGAACTAGTTGTGAAACACAAATTAAAAATAATTGAGAAAATATACGATAACTGCATTGCACATGATTTTAAAATATTTGGTTTAAGTAAGCACAGGCCTTGTGTAATAATGACCTTTTCATGATGTTACTTTAGAATTTTTCAATGACTTAAAATAATAACATTTATTAAGATTGTCCATGATATAACCTGCTGAATAAATAAAATATTATTATTATCATTATATGTAGATTATGAGCATATCATAAGCATTTCCAGACAATACTTATCAGTCCAATTTTCAGAGGAGGGTTCTGGCATGACAAACCGCAACACCAAAATATTCTCACGTTTTGGAATCACAAATTTATTGAATGTTAGTTTAAATACAGCTTGTTATATATTGAAACTATGGGGTTTTTTCAAATAATTGACTGACTTTTCACCATTCCATAGAAATTGGCTTTGTGGTTTGTATTGTAATTGGTTGCTTTCATATTAAAATTGGATGATTTGACGCACCTTTCTGGTTTGAGTGCCACTAAATCGTGCATGTCAATAAATTAGTATTGGTGTTAATCAACTTGAATTCAACGACAATGGTTGGTTTGAAAGAGGAAATAGTGTGTTTTCCTTTATTATTAATGTTGATAGTTCAGAGAGCCTTGGCATTTACAATAAAATAATTTTACTTCACTTAACACATAGTTTATCTTTTGCTTAGACAGTTTGATAAATCTGATTATCTGGTACCGTATGAAATGATAATGATAACAGGCCTATTTCAATCATTATCATAATCCACTTGTTTTAACGTAGACCTGTAACGTATTTTGTATTCGTCAATATGATCAATTAAAATCTAGTTTATCATCATTTCTATAAATATATTTGATTAATCAAATCCTGTTTAGGACCTATATACAAATCGACCTTTAATTTTGGTTTTTAATTAATTAGGCCTAACCTTCACATGTTTCTAAAAAAGTGTTACTAATACTAAAATGCTTTATTTGTCCATTATCATCATAAAATAACTAACAACTATGGCGGCCTACGCTTCCCCCTGTATTATTTCGTAGACGAATTCACTAACGGTTGCATATTTTGTTTTTAAATGTGTAACTGTTGATCTTGAAACATCAAGTAAAATAGATTAGCCTTGTTGAGATTTTAGGAGTGGAGTTGTGGCTTGGTGGTTATGATGCTTGGTGTAGTGAATTTATTAGAGTCGGTTCCGAGCGTATGCTTTCTCTGGCGTATTAATCCACGAGACCGTACACAGACTAAATAATTTCTCATACAAATAGTATATTCTACTATATCAACTTTTATTTCTTGTAACTCCGTATTACTATTACAATACAACTTTCTACCAGTCTAGAGCTTTCTTCTCTATGCTTTACACGTCTTTCTACTATGATATTATTATCTCTTCTACTCAAAATCTATAACATTTCCTTTATATACTCAACATGCAAATGAGGGCTTCAGAGGAGGAAAATATGTTCCCTCCAAAAGTTTCCCTCCAAAATATTACCATATGATTGGCTTATAAATTTAGCAGACATATAGTCTAAAACATCCATTATCTAACCATAGGAATGTAGAAACATAATATTATGACACTTGGCTACCACTCCACGGATCCTGGGTTCAAGTCCTGTCACATGTCAATGAGAAAATTACAACTCCACTCCCAAAGACTTGTAATAAGACTTTGTTTATGTAGAGCATCTTGTGTATATGTTTGTCTTGTGAACCTCTGAGGGTCCCTAATGATCAGCAATTGCTGGATGGATCACCCTCATTAAATATGGTTTAAAAAAAACAGATTATGAATAATATATATATATATATATATATATATATATATATATATATATATATATATATATATATATATATCCAATCTGCAGACAGTACTGTTTCGATCTTATTAGATCTCGTCAGTGCAGCTCAGGTTTCGAAATGAAATGTACCGCAGAACTGGCACAATATATAGGCTGAGCCAGGTATGCGGGACATGGTACCGTACACTGTTATGAACACAAAGAGTGCACAAGCTCAACGGGCGTGCTTTGCAAAATGCTAATAGTATTCACAACAAAAATGCACCGTTTCGAACTAAAGAGTGCTCTACAAAACAACATACTACATATGTATATAACAGAAAGTAGAGGATCGTAATATCCAATCTGCAGACAGTACTGTTTCGATCTTATTAGATCTCGTCAGTGCAGCTCATGTTTTGAAATGATATGTACCGCAGAACTGGCACAACAATATAGGCTGAGCCAGGTATGCGGGACATGTACACTGATTATGAACACAAAGGGTGCACAGCAAGCTCAACGAGCGTGCTTTGTAAAAATATATATATATATATATATATATATATATATATATATATATATATATATAAATAAATGTTCGGTTCAATGTAACCGTCTAGAAAGTGCTCAATACGGTAAAGTAGAGCTAAAATATACGTTAAGTCTGGAAAAGAAGTAAAAACAGTTTGGTCTCTACAGGCTTGTTTTGTGAGTCGTGCAACTCACTCATCAGGAGACTATAATGAGAAGAATCAATTACAACGCTGCTTATAAGCACATTTACTTCTTGTAAAATTAGCATTCACGAAACAAGCCTGTAGAGACCAAACTGTAGTTTTTACTTCTTTTCCAGACTTAACGTATATATATATAAATATATATAATATAATATATATATATAATATATATCTCATTTTAGGAAGATTTATTAAACTCCTTTACTGTTTATGGTATTAAGACAAGGTAAGTTTTGAAAAAAGCGATTGTTGTTTTTTTTTATGAATAATTGAAGCGCGACATCGGATTACGGATTAACACAGGGTTTCGAAAGGGTTGATCAAGGTTCAACAAAACGTCTATATTGTAATTTCTCTTTTATTATCAATTTGACATAGCATCATCGATGCAAAACCTGACTTGCCTTAAACAGTTAATCGGATGAAGTGCGTTTATTTTACTATGTGATAGTGTACGAACATATTAACTTTACATTATGGGAATTAAATACATTTTAGGAAGATTTATTAAACTCCTTTTACTGTTTATGATATTAAGACAAGGTAAGTTTTTGAAGAAAGCGATGTTGTTTTATTCTTCGGGGTATGCGGCACAACATGTAATTCTTAAAAATAGGCAAAGGAGTTTTATTACGTTTACACTTGTAAATTTGGGGGATTACAGAAGTGAACAACTTTATTAAAACTGCAAAATGGCCTATTTAAAGTCTGATTTTATTAATCTTTATTTTAGGGAGGGGGGGGGGGGGGTGCGTACGACAATACATCTTTAACCAGGATTGCCTTTGTATAGCCTAATTGTAAATTATCTGAATACGCTTAAAATTAATTAGTCATGGGCGTGTTAAAAACTAATTCATGAGAATTATAGTAGGCCTACTGTATGCCAACGCACAAAACTGGCTTATAATCATTAATATCACAAATATTTTTTTCTTCTTTCAATGGTTTTAAAATAGTTCGTAAAAGTAAAACAATTTGCCTTTGTGTCAAAATAAATGAATCACCACATCCAAAAATTATATAAATCGATAAATAGGTTTTATTTTTACATCATGTAACCAAAACCAAACTGATATTAATGTAAATTTAAATGTAATTAGTTCATTATATCGTCCATTTTTTGTAGGTTTCATCTAGGATCATCATTTCCTCCAAAAATATCAAATTATCTTTTAATTATTGGTACTTCACTGGTTGAACCCGATTCTACCGATACCACAACTAGCCATACCGTTCTAGCCAAAATCGAAGCGGCAAATATTGCACTAACATGATGAACCTGTACCTACAAAGTATTTTTTGCGACAAACAAGTAAACTAATTTTTTTTCAACCTACGTAATTGTGCCGAACAACAATATTTAGAAAACCTGCGATTTGATATACCTATTACTGTGAATTCCCAAATTGATGTTTGTAAATTTTGCCAATTTACACATATGAGGAGAAGCGGAAAACCGCGTAGCTTGTCTGTATGAGAAACGCCCGACGCGTTGTTGTTGTGTGTAAAATGGTCATAAGGAATAACAATCTATATTTTTATTACCGTTCACGCTCGCCTGTGTAAATTGTAAATTTCTGACGCCATAAACAAAATGTTTACAGCACTGTCATTTTTTTCAGTAATTTTCCATTGAATTTATATTTTTCACTGAGTTATAGAAATCGTCAGCAATTACTTTGAGCAACATAATGTTTTCGAATCATTTTGATTTAGAAATTAACACAGGCCCAGAGCCTAATAATTTAAAAATTAAGTGCTAAAAAAGTAGCCTAAAGACCTATCTTCAAAATCTAGACTAGCCTCATCCACCCCAGACCCATATGCTGCATTATCATCGGGGATAGTCTTCTTCTATTTTTTTATTAATATTATAATCATAACAACAATTAAATATATATAAAATAATGGATTAACCAATTTATCACATGACGGTCTTAATCGATATACAAGATCATTTCATCCAACCACCATCATCATCTTCCTATCTATAATATGCGGAACATCATTTAAATATAGTCGCATCTATATACAAATTATGGTTAATTCTGACATAGGCGAGCACAATGCAAAAACTCCGCCTTGGATACCTACCTTATCTATCTCAGATGTACCGCGAAACGTAGATTTGATAACATTAGTTTTCACATCGACGCTATTGTTCCATTTTTGTCTAAAAAAAAATGTTAGCGTTACCTATCAAAATTTGTGGATATCACATGGTTATTTTCACACACTCGCGCTGTTGTTCAACTGACTTTCGGGTCCGTCACTTCCGGCAAAATGGCCGTTGGTGGCGCCATTCAATATTAAACACAAAAATATTTTAGTGGTTCAACGTATCGTGAACTACTGAAATTAATTTGTTTTAGATATTCAACTAATCAGTTATATTGATTAAAGACATATACTTTACGTCAACTACAATTTGTTTTAGTAATTTAACTTTTATTGAAGGCCTTACTTTTACGTGAACTATAATGTGATTTTAGTGATTCAACTGAATCGTGAACTACAATTTATTTGTTTTAGCCTAGATATTCAACTAATTAATTATAAAGGCCTTTACTTTACGTGAAATTAAATTTGATCAGTAATTGAACTAATTATTTATGCTATTTATTAATCATTTTATCAAATTTAGGTGCGATTCAATGTTACTGTAGGAGGCTAATTGAACTAATTATTTATTCTATTTATTAATCTTTTAATAAAATTTAGGTGCAAAACATCACAAAATAAACATGCATCACTCATCAGTCATATGCATAGGTGTCACCCGGGCTTCAATTTCCAGAGGCGTTGGTCATGTTTTCGAGAACCATTCGGGTACACCCAGTAGAGGGTGCGCGAGCGAAGCGAGCGAACCCTCTAGTATCTATAATTATAATCAAACATCGTATATCCTATTTTCATCAGTACTTCTATGTATGCATGACTATTTGAGAGCAAGAACGCTATTAGACGAAACCCAGTACCGTTTTATTTACGATCATGCGGGAAATCAACCCTTATCCTTAATGAAAAATTACCTATTCAAAGTCTGATTTTATTAATCTTCAGTTTTCATGTTTTTGAGGACAATAATCTTCAAAAGGTCTCTTTCAATCCACCATGCTTTCCTTTCGCGTTCACAAGTTAATACAGTATACCCTATTTATTTCCTTGAAGATGTAGGTCTATTGTCCCAATAACCCTGAAAATCAGACCTTGAATAGCCCATTTTGTTTTAATCAAGTTATTCACGTCTGTAGAAAAAATTATTATAATTCCACTTATAAAAAAAAAACCAAAAGAATATGTTAATTTCAACCAAAAACCATTGTCTGACAGACAATTTAGATATTGTTTGATTTAAATTACATTTCTTTCAGGAAAATAATTTTTTTTTCGATCCAGTTTTTGGTTGAAGTGAATAATTATTATGCGACATTAAAATGACATATTCAATTTTTTTAGGGAGTGAATAATTAGTTCTCCTTTTTTCGTTTGATGATAATCATAAATTTCTAATATACAACGTTTTATTTTCGGTTCTATCATCAAGGGTCTTTCACACCTGTTCCGGCACGGGTCCGGCGCCGGCAAATCGAACGTCAATGTTTCGTTTTCACGCGTGTAATAATAATAATAATAACAGGATTTTTAAAGCGCACATACCACTCAAGAGTGCTCAAGGCGCATTTAAAAAAAAAAAAAAAAAAAAAAAAATGTAATCACATTGTCGTGTGGAGTTTCGTGAAAACGAAAAATTGACGTTCGATTTTTTTTACCGGAACAAATGTGAACGATCCTTTAATGAAGAGTACCCTTCCCTGGTTCAAAAAATTATTTGTTTCTTCTAATTCAATCTGGGATTAAATCAATATATTTCGCCTATTTTCAAATAGTGTATCTCCCCCTCCTCCCCTAATAGTTAGGCTCAAGATAATAGTTAATGTTGTTTCTTTTTTTTTTTGGTTAGGTTTGACCCACTTTTGTTTTTTTCATAATAGACAGGGCGCCCAGAAAGTTTGTTCATGTGAAAAGCCACAAAAGGTTTGATGGGCTGATTATGTAGATATATAACTAAGATTCAATAATCAATATTGCTGTCGGGTCATATCAGACCTGTACATTTTCCCTGGGGACACCAAATAGGAGGGGTAAAAAATGGATTTAATCATGTGAAAAGCAACACGGATAAAAGTTGTTGGATATTGTCCGCATGTGTATATAATGTTAAAACAGCAATGACAGCAACTTTATCCTGTAAGTTGCCCGAGACTGTAGCCCTAAGTGACCACTCAAAAATGGTTTTATTCATGTCAAGTCTCACACGGCTAATTCTTTTTGCATTGTAACTGTTACACATTGGGATGCACAAAAATACCATACAGTACATCAGACATAGAGGTCGCTATAATTACCACGGGGATTATCATCTATATTGTAAACGTGGGTATGCCAGGCATGCCAAAGATGAAAAATACGGCATGCCAACTCGCATTTTTTCAAATATGAATTGATTATAAACAAGACTGGTATTAGTATGTATAGAGTAGTACGAAAGTTTAAATTCAGGCACATTTTGTGATCTTTTATTTATAAATTGATAATAGTTGTGCATAATTCAATTGTATATAAATCTCTACTTCCAATAATGCATGGTCTCAACCTGTCCAAAAGACCATTTTGTGGAAGGAACAAAGAATTAAATATCCATTTATAATCATTATTGTTGCTGTCGCTGTTGAAAATTTAATTAGTTATTAGTACCAATCCTAATTGTTTGTGTTACATCTCTTGACACAACTACTACAATTCAAAACATCAAACTAATGATTTTTAAACCAACTGATTCACTTTTAACTCTATACTAAAGAGATATCATAATTATTAATTCATTTTATCTTAAAATTTCAAATCCAGGTTCAGCGATTGTTCCTCCAGAACCATCTACTACAGAACCCTCAACTACTGAACCATCTACTACAGAGCCATATACTACAGAGCCATCAACTACAGAGCCATCAACTACTGAACCATCAACAACAGAGCCATCAACAACAGAGCCATCAACAACAGAGCCATCAACAACAGAGCCATCAACAACAGAGCCATCAACTACTGAGCCATCAACTACTGAGCCATCAACTACTGAGCCATCAACTACTGAGCCATCAACTACTGAGTCATCAACTACTGAGCCTTCAACTACTGAGTCATCAACTACTGAGCCTTCAACTACTGAACAATCTACTACTGAGCCTTCAACTACTGAACAATCAACTACTGAACCATCAACAACAGAGCCCTCAACTACTGAGCCCTCAACTACAGAGCCCTCAACTACTGAGCAATCAACTACTGAGCAATCAACCACAGAGCTATCAACCACAGAGCTATCAACAAATGAGCCGTCTACTACAGAGCCATCGACTACTGAACCCTCAACAACTGAACCATCTACTACAGAACCATCTACTACAGAACCATCTACTACAGAACCATCTACTACAGAACCATCAACGACAGAGCCCTCAACTACTGAACAGTCTACTACTGAGCCATCAACTACTGAGCCATCAACTACGGAAAGATCTACCACTGAACCATCAACAACGGAGCCCTCAACTACTGAGCCCTCAACTACTGAGCCATCAACTACAGAGCCCTTAACTACTGAACAATCAACTACAGAGCCCTCAACTACTGAGCCATCAACTACAGAGCCATCAACTACAGAGCCCTCAACTACTGAGCCATTAACCATAAAGCTATCAACAACAGACCCCTCAACTACTGAGCAATCAACTACTGAGCCCTCAACTACTGAACCATCAACTACAGAGCCCTCAACTACTGAGCCATCAACTACAGAGCCATCAACTACAGAGCCATCAACTACAGAGCCCTCAACTACTGAGCCATTAACCACAAAGCTATCAACAACAGACCCCTCAACTACTGAGCAATCAACTACTGAGCAATCAACCACAGAGCTATCAACAAATGAGCCGTCTACTACAGAGCCATCGACTACTGAACCCTCAACAACTGAACCATCTACTACAGAACCATCAACGACAGAGCCCTCAACTACTGAACAATCTACTACTGAGCCATCAACTACTGAGCCATCAACTACAGAAAGATCTACCACTGAACTATCAACAACGGAGCCATCAACTACAGAGCCATCAACTACAGAGCCCTCAACAACTGAACCCTCAACTACTGAGCCATCAACTACAGAGCCATCAACTACTGAACCATCAACTACAGAGCCCTCAACTACTGAGCCATCAACTACAGAGCCATCAACTACAGAGCCCTCAACTACTGAGCCATTAACCACAAAGCTATCAACAACAGAGCCGTCTACTACAGAGCGATCGACTACTGAACCCTCAACTACTAAACCATCTACTACTGAACAATCGACGACACATCTCTCAACTACTGAACCATCTACTACTGAGCCATCAACTACTGAGCCATCAACTACTGAGCCATCAACTACTGAGCCATCAACCACAGAGTCATCAACAACAGAGCCGTCTACTACAGAGCCATCGACTACTGAACCATCTACTACTGAACCATCTACTACTGAACCATCAACGACAGAGCCATCTACTACTGAACCATCAACTACTGAGCCATCAACTACAGAGCCATCAACTACTGAGCCGTCAACTACTGAGCCGTCAACTACTGAGCCGTCAACTACTGAGCCGTCAACTACAGAGCCGTCAACAACAGAGCCGTCTACTACAGAGCCATCGACGACAGAGCCGTCAACAACAGAGCCGTCTACTACAGAGCCATCGACGACAGAGCCCTCAACTACTGAACCATCAACTACAGAGCCCTCAACTACTGAGCCATCAACTACAGAGCCGTCTACTACAGAGCCCTTGACTACTGAATCCTCAACTACTGAGCCATCAACCACAGAGTCATCAACAACAGAGCCGTCTACTACAGAGCCATCGACTACTGAACCATCTACTACTGAACCATCAACGACAGAGCCCTCAACTACTGAACCATCAACTACAGAGCTCTCAACTACTGAACCCTCAACTACTGAGCCATCAACTACAGAGCCGTCTACTACAGAGCCACCGACTACTGAATCCTCAACTACTGAATCCTCAACTACTGAACAATCAACTACTGAACAATCGACTACTGAGCCATCGACTACTGAGCCATCAACTACTGAAGGATCTACTACTAAATCATCAACAACAGAGCCCTCAACTACTGAGCCATCGACCACAGAGTCATCAACAACAGAGCCGTCTACTACAGCGCCATCGACTACTGAACCATCTACTACTGAACCTTCTACTACTGAACCATCAACGACAGAGCCCTCAACTACTGAACCATCGACTACAGAGCCCTCAACTACTGAACCCTCAACTACAGAGCCGTCTACTACAGAGACACCGACTACTAAATCCTCATCTACTGAACCATCTACTACAGAACCATCAACGACAGAGCCCTCAACTACTGAACAATCTACTACTGAGCCATCAACTACTGAAGGATCTACTACTAAACCATCAACAACAGAGCCCTCAACTACTGAACCATCAACTACTGAACCATCAACAACAGAGCACTCAACTAATGAGCCATCAACTACTGAGCCATCAACTACTGAAGGATCTACTACTAAACCATCAACAACAGAGCCCTCAACTACTGAGCCATCAACCACAGAGTCATCAACAACAGAGCCGTCTACTACAGAGCCATCGACTACTGAACCATCTACTACTGAACCATCAACTACAGAGCCCTCAACTACTGAACCCTCAACTACTGAGCCATCAACTACTGAGCCATCAACTACAGAGCCGTCTACTACAGAGCCACCGACTACTGAATCCTCAACTACTGAACTATCTACTACAGAACCATCAACGACAGAGCCCTCAACTACTGAACAATCTACTACTGAGCCATCAACTACTGAGCCATCAACTACTGAAGGATCTACTACAGAGCCATCAACTACAGAGCCATCAACTACAGAGCCATCAACTACAGAGCCATCAACTACAGAGCCCTCAACAACTGAGTCCTCAACTACTGAGCCCTCAACTACTGAGCCCTCAACTACCGAGCCCTCAACTACTGAGCCCTCAACTACTGAGCCCTCAACTACTGAGCCATCAACTACTGAGCCATCAACAACAGAGCCCTCAACAACAGAGCCCTCAACTACTGAACCATCAACTACTGAACCATCAACAACAGAGCACTCAACTACTGAGCCCTCAACTACTGAGCCATCAACTACAGAGCCCTCAACTACAGAGCTCTCAACTACTGAGCCATCGACTACTGAATCCTCATCTACTGAACCATTTACTACAGAACCATCAATGACAAAGCCCTCAACTGCTGAACAATCTACTACTGAGCCATCAACTACTGAAGGATCTACTACTAAACCATCAACAACAGAGCCATCAACTACAGAGCCCTCAACTACTGAACCATCAACTACTGAACCATCAACAACAGAGCCATCGACTACTGAGCCATCGACTACTGAGCCATCAACTACAGAGCCCTCAACTACAGAGCCCTCAACTACTGAGCCATCAACAACAGAGCCGTCTACTACAGAGCCATCGACTACTGAACAATCTACTACTGAGCCATCAACTACTGAGCCATCAACTACTGAAGGATCTACTACTAAACCATCAACAACAGAGCCCTCAACTACTGAGCCATCAACCACAGAGTCATCAACAACAGAGCCGTCTACTACAGAGCCATCGACTACTGAACCATCTACTACTGAACCATCAACGACAGAGCCCTCAACTACTGAACCATCAACAACAGAGCCCTCAACTACTGAACCATCAACTACTGAGCCATCAACTACTGAGCCATCAACTACAGAGCCGTCTACTACAGAGCCACCGACTACTGAATCCTCAACTACTGAACCATCTACTACAGAACCATCAACGACAGAGCCCTCAACTACTGAACAATCTACTACTGAGCCATCAACTACTGAGCCATCAACTACTGAAGGATCTACTACTAAACCATCAACTACAGAGCCATCGACTACAGAGCCATCAACTACAGAGCCATCAACTACAGAGCCCTCAACAACTGAGCCCTCAACAACTGAGTCCTCAACAACTGAGCCCTCAACTACTGAGCCCTCAACTACTGAGCCCTCAACTACTGAGCCCTCAACTACTGAGCCCTCAACTACTGAGCCCTCAACTACTGAATTATCAACAACAGAGCCCTCAACAACAAAGCCATCAACTACAGAGCCCTCAACTACTGAACCATCAACTACTGAACAATCAACTACTGAGCCCTCAACTACTGAGCCCTCAACTACTGAGCCCTCAACTACTGAGCCCTCAACTACTGAGCCCTCAACTACTGAGCCCTCAACTACTGAGCCCTCAACTACTGAACCCTCAACTACTGAACCCTCAACTATTGAGCCATCAACTACTGAATTATCAACAACAGAGCCCTCAACAACAAAGCCATCAACTACAGAGCCCTCAACTACTGAACCATCAACAACAGAGCACTCAACTACTGAACCATCTACTACAGAACCATCAACGACAGAGCCCTCAACTACTGAACAATCTACTACTGAGCCATCAACTACTGAAGGATCTACTACTAAACCATCAACAACAGAGCCATCAACTACAGAGCCCTCAACTACTGAACCATCAACTACTGAACCATCAACTACTGAATTATCAACAACAGAGCCCTCAACAACAAAGCCATCAACTACAGAGCCCTCAACTACTGAACCATCAACAACAGAGCACTCAACTACTGAACCATCTACTACAGAACCATCAACGACAGAGCCCTCAACTACTGAACAATCTACTACTGAGCCATCAACTACTGAAGGATCTACTACTAAACCATCAACAACAGAGCCATCAACTACAGAGCCCTCAACTACTGAACCATCAACTACTGAACCATCAACTACTGAACCATCAACAACAGAGCCATCAACTACTGAGCCATCAACTACTGAGCCATCAACTACTGAGCCATCAACTACTGAGCCCTCAACTACTGAGCCATCAACCACAGAGCTGTCTACTACAGAGCCATCGACTACTGAACAATCGACTACTGAACAATCTACTACTGAGCCATCAACTACTGAGCCATCAACTACTGAAGGATCTACTACTAAACCATCAACAACAGAGCCCTCAACTACTGAGCCATCAACCACAGAGTCATCAACAACAGAGCCGTCTACTACAGAGCCATCGACTACTGAACCATCTACTACTGAACCATCAACGACAGAGCCCTCAACTACTGAACCATCAACTACAGAGCCCTCAACTACTGAACCCTCAACTACTGAGCCCTCAACTACTGAACCATCTACTACAGAACCATCAACGACAGAGCCCTCAACTACTGAACAATCTACTACTGAGCCATCAACTACTGAGCCATCAACTACTGAAGGATCTACTACAGAGCCCTCAACTACAGAGCCCTCAACTACTGAGCCCTCAACTACTGAGCCCTCAACTACTGAGCCCTCAACTACTGAGCCCTCAACTACTGAACCCTCAACTACTGAGCCCTCAACTACTGAACCCTCAACTACTGAGCCCTCAACTACTGAAGGATCTACTACTAAACCATCAACAACAGAGCCCTCAACTACAGAGCCCTCAACTACAGAGCCCTCAACTACAGAGCCATCAACTACTGAGCCCACAACTACTGAAGGATCTACTACTAAACCATCAACAACAGAGCCGTCTACTACTGAGCCATCAACCACAGAGTCATCAACAACAGAGCCGTCTACTACAGAGCCGTCTACTACAGAGCCGTCTACTACAGAGCCGTCTACTACAGAGCCATCGACTACTGAACCATCTACTACTGAACCCTCAACTACTGAGCCATCAACTACAGAGCCGTCTACTACAGAGCCCTTGACTACTGAATCATCAACTACAGAACCATCTACTACAGAACCATCTACTACAGAACCATCAACGACAGAGCCCTCAACTACTGAACAATCTACTACTGAGCCATCAACTACTGAGCCATCAACTACTGAAGGATCTACTACTAAACCATCAACAACAGAGCCCTCAACTACAGAGCCATCAACTACAGAGCCATCAACTACAGAGCCATCAACTACAGGGCCATCAACTACAGAGTTATCAACTACAGAGTCATCAACCACAGAGTCATCAACAACAGAGTCATCAACAACAGAGCCGTCTACTACAGAGCCATCGACTACTGAACCATCAACTACTGAACCATCAACGACAAAGCCCTCAACAACTGAAACATCTACTACTCAGCCTTCATCTAGCGAGCCATCAACTACTGTACCATCAACGACAGAGCCCCCAACTACTGATAAATCGACAACAGAACCGTCTACTACAGAGCCGTCTACTACAGAGCCATCGACTACTGAACCCTCAACTACTGAACAATCAACGACAAAGCCCTCAACAACTGAAACATCTACTACTCAGCCTTCATCTAGCGAGCCATCAACTACTGTACCATCAACGACAGAGCCCCCAACTACTGATAAATCGACAACAGAACCGTCTACGACAGAGCCGTCTACTACAGAGCCATCGACTACTGAACCATCAACTACAGAGACCTCAACTACTGATCCATCAACCACAGAGACATCGAAAACAGAGCCATCGACTACTGAACGATCAACTATACAACCCCCTACTACTGAACCATCAACAACAAAGCCCTCAACAACAGAGCTATCAACTACTGAGCCTTCTACTACTGAACCATTGACTACTGAACCATCAACCACAGAGCCAGTGACGATAGAGCCCTCGACTACTGAGGTTTCAACCACAGAACCGTCGACTACTGAACCATCAACCACAAAGCCATCAACAACTAAAACATCTACTACTGAGCTTCCATCTACCGAGTCATCAACTACTGAACCATCTACTACTGAACCATCTACAACAGAGCCCTCAACTACTGAGCCATCAACAACAGAGCCGTCTACTACAGAGCAATCGACTACTGAACCGTCAACTACTGAACCATCTACTACTGAACCATCTACTACTGAACCATCAACATCAGAGCCCTCAACTAATGAACCATCAACCACAGAGCCAACAACAGAGCCGTCTACTACAGAGCCATCGACTACTGAACCCTCAACTACTGAGCCGCCTACTACTGAACCATTGACTACTGAACCATCAACCACAGAGCCATCGACGACAGAGCCCTCGACTACTGAGCCTTCAACAACAGAACCTTCGACAACAGAGCTATCTACTACAGAGCCCTCAACAACTGAGCTTTCAACTACTGAACCATCTACTACTGAACCTTCTACGACAGAGCTCTCAACTACTGAGCCATCAACCACAGAGCAATCAACAACAGAGCCGTCTACTACAGAGCCATCGACTACTGAACCGTCAACTACTCAACCATCTACTACTGAACCATCAACAGCAGAGCCCTCAACTACTGAACCCTCAACTACTGAAACATCTACTACTGAGGCATCAACTACTGAGCCATCAACTACTGAGCCATCAACTACTGAGCCATCAACTACTGAGCCATCAACTACTGAGCCATCAACTACCGAACGATCTACTACTGAACCATCGACTACTGAACCATCAACCACAGAGTCATCGACGACAAAACCCTCGACTATTGAGCCTTCAACCACAGAACCGTCGACAACAGAGCCATCTACTACTGAGCCATCAACTACTGAAACATCTACTACTGAACCATCAACCACAGAGCCATCAACAACAGAGCCGTCTACTACTGAGCCGTCTACTACTGAACCATTGTCTACTGAACCATCAACCACAGAGCCATCAACGACAGAGCCCTCGACTACTGAACCTTCAACAACAGAGCCGTCTTCTACAGAGCCATCGACTACTGAACCGTCAACTACTGAACCATCTACTACTGAACCATCAACAGCAGAGCCCTCAACTACTGAACCCTCAACTACTGAAACATCTACTACTGAGGCATCTACTACTGAGGCATCAACTACTGAGCCATCAACTACCGAACGATCTACTACTGGACCATCGACTACTGAACCATCAACCACAGAGTCATCGACGACAGAGCCCTCGACTACTGAGCCTTCAACCACAGAACCGTCGACAACAGAGCCATCTACTACTGAGCCATCCACTACTGAAACATCTACTACTGAAACATCAACCACAGAGCCATCAACAACAGAGCCGTCTACTACAGAGCCATCGACTACTGAACCCTCAACTACTGAGCCGTCTAGTACTGAACCATTGACTACCGAACGATCTACTACTGGACCATCGACTACTGAACCATCAACCACAGAGCCATCAACGACAGAGCCCTTGACTACTGAGCCTTCAACAACAGAACCGTCGACAACAGAGCCATCTACTACCGAACCATCTACTACTGAACCTTCTACGAATGAATCAGCTACAACTGAACCAGCTACAACTGTACCAGCTACAACTGAACCAGCCACAACTGAACCAGCCACAACTGTACCAGCTACAATTGAACCAGCTACAACTGTACCAGCTATAACTGTACCAGCTATAACTGTACCAGCTACAACTGAACCAGCTGCAACTGAACCAGCTGCAACTGAACCAGCTGCAACTGAACCAGCTGCAACTGAACCAGCTGCAACTGAGCCAGCTACTACTGTACCAGCTACAACTGTACCAGCTACAACTGTACCAGCTACAACTGTACCAGCTACAGCTGAACCAGCTACAGCTGAACCATCAACTACTACTGATTCAGGTAATCGACTTCTTAACTATAATCATGCAATTGAGTTTTCTTAAATTTGTAAACTAGACATAATTTGCTCTATGTTTTCATTTAATAATAATTATATAACTTCTAAAATCTACAATCGAGCTGTCAACTACATAGCCATCCACTACAGAGCTGTTAAACTACTGAGCATTCTACTACTGAGTCAGGTAATCGATTTATTGACAATATTTATTCAATTTGTTGTTTTACTTGTAACCTTTTGGTACATGACGGTATAAAATTACTTTTTATAAAATTATTGTATACCTCCAGGCTATTTTTTCTTTCAGTAATTTGTTTTAAGAGATATCATAATTCATTTGAGTTAAAAAAAATATTTGAAATATTATTTTTGAAGTGTTAACCACAGTACCTGTGAATACTACTAAACTACTTAATGTTTTATTACTATGCTGTATTGTAACTGAACCAATAGCAGAGCCATTTTACTCCAAAGTACTAAGTCATGCTCATTTCAGAACCATCAACAAACACTGTCGATGAGGGAAGATTCTAATTATTTACTAACAAGCCATCACAAACCTAAACAACTGAGCCATGTGCTACTAAACCAATCTGCTACCGAACCATTCAACTTCAAGGCCATTTAACTACCGAACTAGTTTTTAATTTCAACGTGATTCTTTGAAGGAACTTGTTTAAATATCATATTCTGGTTTTTTTTGTATGTACAGTTAATACCACTGTGTGTTTTAACACGTTTAAAGCGTGCCCTGGAGCAGGCAAGTGTATACCTGAAGATGCTTTCTGTGACAAGGTTCAAGACTGTGATGATTATTTAGATGAAAATGAAGCCGCATGTGGTAAGTTGTTTATGGTATTTTTGCATTTATGTTTAGTTATTTTATTGCAGCAAAACAAAATAATGAAAACAAAAATTGTAGGACTACATTTACTAAAGTTTTTTATCTTCTCAGGTCCTTGCAATACAACCGAACTTCGATGTGATAATGCATTGTGTATAGATAAAAGTCTCTTCTGTGATGACAATATTAATGATTGTCCTGATAACTATGATGAGACCGCCACAATTTGCGACGGTAAGAGCATGTGGTGTTTCACCTTAAAGTCCTATGTAATACTTTAAATAATGAAATTGATCAAGTATAAAGTAATAAATACATTCACTGGAAAGTGTTAATAGGAGTTTTCCAAAGGAGTTATTTAACTGTTAATATCAGTATAATCTCTTATATATTAATATATAAGGTTTAAGTTTGAATCAGGTCATGTAGGCAACAGTTTTCGATGCAAAGCAGAGCAGAGTACAATTAAATAATCAAAGACGCTAGTTATAACTTAACTTTTAATCCATCTACAGGCTGTTTCATGAGGAGTATAATAATTATAATGTCTTCAAATGGTCGGCCAGTCAGTTTATAACATGTTTTAACAACTTTGTTACAATAGGAAGCTGTGCTGCACCACAAACACTAGCGTTTGGTAATCGGCTGAGCCCATCGGTTCAACGCTCTCGGTACCTTGAGAATCAGATCTTCATTTACGAGTGCTATAGTGGGCGTACTTTAGAAGGAAACAGCACTCTTATATGTCAAGATGGAACTATACAGGGAATATTCCCAAGCTGTTTATGTAGGTTTTAAAGTCAATGTCCGGCATTTCAGTCGGCATTTCAGTTTTATTCAATAAAACAATATTGCAGCCAAGCGCTGAATTAGATGATTATTACCAATTTAAAACAATTAAATTGTAAATACATTAAAAAAAATGAATGATAAAGTTCATGTAAACATCACAAATTGTATATTGAAGTAGTATTATAATAAGATGACATCGGGTATGAAGCGTCTCACATGCACACACAGACAAATTAGCATCTTGGACTTGCATCATCCAATGCTATCATCCTTATTATCTAGTTTTCAAACTTCTGCATTCATCTTTTTCATCTCATCCTTTTTGTCTTGGTAAAAAGGGAGGATATTTTATACGCCTCCTCTGAGTTTATAGCCTCTCTACCCGAACATGAACAAGATTTTATAAGAACGATTTCAATGACAGTTCACATAATTTTATTACCATGTTTATCTTTATATTTTAATTAACATCTTCTTTAAAATTGTAAATGAAAGTATAGGTTTCATATTGAAATCAATCATCTTTTTATGTAAATATACCTGCATTTTAACTACTTTTAACACTGTAAAAATCGTAGTAATATACAATAGAAAGCGAAATATTCATGCAAATAATTAATTGTTACAGATGTACCTTTATTGTTATAATATATAACATATATACACATATAAAACAGAGAATTATAATAAAAGTGGGACGACCCCACATTTATTTCCATAACACATCATTTTCATAACAAATAAGCTTTTTCACTACAGTAATTCTCATTAAAAGGTGCATAAGGTAATAAAACATAGGACCATTATATTGTATAGGTTTGTTTTACATAAGAGTTTAAAAAAGAGAGACAAACAGAGGCAAATAGGTGATTATCATTGAACTGCAAAAGCTAATAGTGACAATAATCATATTTACAATTTCTAAGTAAAATTAAGGCTTTGGAATGTACACTATAACATTACATTTAAACAAAATGGCCTGTAGAGAACTAAAATCTGTTTTTAACAGTATATTAATCTAATGAATGTTTTTGGAATATTCTTTTTAAAAATTAGTGAATTGTGAAAATCCAGCTGATTTTGAGAATGGTGAATGGGTTGCACAAGGCGTCATTATTGCTAATGGTGATTTTATTGAAGCTGTATGTGATACTGGATATATTCTTGATCCACCCACCCCAACAGAGGTTCAATGTCTGTCAGGAATATTTTCCCCTGCTGCTACAAAACGTTGCCAAGGTACGTGTTTTGACATATCTATATCCTGATTTAAAATTGCAAAATTTTAAATATTGTACTCTTATGTTACGACTTTCATTATCTAGGGCAGAATACAGGTACAGTAAGTATAGATAATAATGAATACAAGAGTATTACATGTTTATTCTATTTACCCTAATTTTAAAATGTTGGTGTTTTTTTAGATATTGACGAGTGCCTTGCTGATACGTTCACATGTCCAGATCGTTCTACATGCTCAAATACAATTGGCAGCTACATTTGCAACTGTAACACTGGTTACATACTAAATGTAACCAGTGAAATTTGTGAAGGTACTAAAATATAGATAGAATATAATATACAAATAATGAATGTTTTTGAGTTGGATGATGAAAATATTTCATGAGTTGAGTTATGTTTTCATGCATGTGTGTTTGTTTGTTTCTTTCGATAGATTTTAGTTTTAATTTTTCAGGATTACTCAAAAAGTTATTGTCTGATTTTCATAAGATTTTAAAGGATGGTTTCATACCTGTATGGGAACATCTCATTACATTTTCATATGCCTAGTTTAAATATCAAGTTGACCACATGAATGGCAGTTTTACCTTAGGATGAGATGAGAAAAGGCTTCACTCTTTTATTCTTGTTTATTTTTAAGAATTCACTAAATTTAATACCTGTTATAAACAGTTATGCTGATTACCAGTGTGGTATACTTTTATCCAATATTATCTATATTTTGCACTTTATACTTACTTGATGAATTTTAATACACCTAGACATTGATGAGTGTGAAGAACTAACGTTTGACTGTTTTAATAACAGTTACTGTGAAAATACAGAAGGGTCTTACAACTGTATATGTAACGACGGATATGAGGGTGATGGAACTTTTTGTGCAGGCAAGTATTCTATTACCTTATTACAATTTATGTACATGATTTATGTACATGATTTATGTACAATTTATGTACATGATTTATGTACAATTTATGTACATGATTTATGTACAATTTATGTACATGATGCGGCGAGCACAATGATATTGCAGCGAGCACAATGCTATTGCAGCGAACACAATGAGATTGCGGCAAGCACAATGAAATTGTTGTGAGCACAATGATATTGAGGCGAGCACAATGATATTGCGGTGAGGGCAATGATATTGCTGCGAACGCAATGATGTTGCGGTGAGCACAATGATATTGCGGTGAGCACAATGATATTGCGGCAAGCACAATGATATTGCGGCAAGCACAATGATATTGCGGCGATCACAATGATATTGCAGCGAGCACAATGATATTGCAGCGAGCACAATGATATTGAAGCGATCACAATGGTATTGCTGTGAGGACAATGACATTGCGGCGATCACAATGGTATTGCGGCGATCACAATGGAATTGCAGCGAGTACAATGATATTGCGGCGATCACAATGGTATTGCAGCGAGCACAATGGTATTGCAGCGAGCACAATGGTATTGCAGCGAGCACAATGGTATTACAGCGAGTACAATGGTATTGCAGCGACTGTACTCATCAATACATATTTTTTCTTTAGAAATTCTATACTATCCAAGTGGGATCGAAAATGGTGATGAAGAATTGCTCTCCGTAGGACCACTGGGAGAATTAGTGTCCAGAAATTTTGATCCTCAGTTTGGCTTTCCTTATGGACATAATTTCCTACCGATTGTTTATGTAAGTTTAAGATAGAACTAAAGGAACATGTCAACATTATCATACTGCAGTCACTGCAATAACCACATTTATTCTCTTTAACATGTGAAGCAATTATTTAGCAACTTTTTTTGTGGATGTTATATTACACAAATAAAGCAGATACGTTTTTAAAAACAACTCCACTCCACTCCATTTTTGTAATAACACTTATTTTACGTAGAGCAGCTTCTGTATTATGTTTGTCTTGAATAGGATTGAACTCACTTTTCTATCCTTTAAACATTACCTAAATATTATACAATACCAATTTTCAGTTCACAGAAAATGGAATATTTGTGCTAGTAAATGATGACGAGGAAAAGATGAGTTATCCAAGACCCTCATCTACTCAGTTTCAAAGTTTTGACCTGCGAAACATAATTTCTGTTTTTTGGACAGATGGAGACCTGAGTAGTGATATTGGAAATGTTTTCTTTCGGGTATGATGATTATTTCTTATTTATATATGTCCACCACTTTCAGAGAAAGAGTAAAGTAGTTACAGTAGTTAAAAACAGTATGTCACTGTAATGGAAAAACATCTTATCAATGGCCAAGCAACAGTTCGAATAATTTATTCTTTGTGATTGGTCAAATTTCCTCCATTGCGCTTACGTCCTTGCGTTGCATCCTGGTCATCGCAATATGAAAACTACCTATTTATATTATGGATTAATGACGTGTTGTTGCCTTCATTATCAACAGGAATACACAACTGACACGACAGAAGAGATGACTTTTATTGACACTGTAAAGCAAAGACTAATAGATCTGTATCAAGGTGTTGTCCCATCAAGCTTTTCTCCAACCTGGGTATTAAAAGTCACATGGGTAGACATACCTCAAAGACCAGTTAGTACCAGTAATGATCATGTAAGTATTAATTCTTCTAGTTTTGATATTTTTTTTATATTCTGAATGTTACCTGGTTGGTCTGTGGCCAGATTATAATTTGTATGTCCTGGAATTGACTTGTAAGAGTAAATTGGGTCTTCGCCAATGGTATTATCGGTCCAAACTTTGATTTTGAGCACTTTGAGACATATAAATTGTGTCATATATGGTGTTGATTATCTTATTAGTATATAATATATCATTTTGTTGCATCATTTCTTTTTATAGCGAAATACCTTCCAGGCTATTCTTTTGACCGATGGTCAATATAGTTTTGCCATGTTCTTCTTTGAAGAGAGACAGATGAGATGGGACAGAGCACTAGAGACACCTGCTGATGCTACAATTGGCTACAACATTCCTTCCTTTGAAACCGTTGACTTCCAAACACAGGCTCCTCTTTCCAGCAATCCTTATAGACCTGATGAGGTCAATGGAAATACTGGAAGAAAGGGCCAATATGCTGTCCGATTAGAAGCAAATACAGATGACACTGTAAACCCAAGGAAGCGTTGTATAACCTGGTATGAAGAGGATAAGGCGTCAAACTATGTTTACCCCGGAAATCAAGGAACGTGTCCCTGTGGGCTTCTACTGGCCGCGTTAGATGGCAGATATCGATTTGTTTCTCAAATATCACTGAATCCTTCTGGCCATGGTAGAGGAACAAATATAAACACCCTATTGGGAAACAGAGGAATCTCTTCTGGATTGTTTTCACTTGTTGTGGCTCTTCTAAATAATGGTAAGATGTTTACTATTATACTACTGTGTATTATTACCCCCTGTAGAGTTATAGTATACTATACTATACAATCACAACAATATGTACCAAGAAACTGAAATGTCATGAAATAAGTTTAGTGTCATACCCACAGATTTTATCAACCTGAAGAAACATTATTCTACTGCAGTTACTGCAGTAACTACAATTTTTCTGCAATAATACCGGATGATTTTAGTTGGTTTCATTGTTACAATACGCTACAATAAACATATGATTTACCACTAAAACAAAGAAGAGTTTATAATAAAATGTACAGTAGTTACTGCAGTAGTTAATAATGCATCTTGATTATATTATCATTTCACATTGATTTTTTGTCTACAATGACATGTAGGTAAAATGAATTAATAAACTATGTACAGAACAGAAACAAACAACAAACAAATTTAAAAATAAATAGGAGAATGAAGCAGAAACAAATTTGTTTTAAGAGTTGAACAGTAGGTGCATTAGAATTTCTTCTTGTATTTCAATTATAATTTATTTTATTTCAGCATTGGGTAGTTATATCTGTCTACAAAGCTCAACTTTCAACCGTGACCTGTCTGGGACTGAATGTTGTTATAGGTTGAATGGATTTTCCCTGATAGAAGGTTATCAAGGACTTGGGTTTACAAGCTATGCATTCCGCTACGGTTACACATTTGGAAGATTCTTTTTGGTAAATCAGTACCTCGATCATGTAGGTAAGACATTACAATAGATTTTCTCTAGGGGGTTATGGTTATTTAAAGACACTTTTTCCTACATTTTTAATTTAACGTCACAACCTTTGAAAATTGTAAAAATGAAAACTATATACAAGAAACTTTATTTGTCTCTTTGTAAAAATACAAAGAAAGGTTGACAGCAATTCCGATTAAAAATACATAAACTTTAAAATATATTTCAATAATTGTAAACCAGTAAATTAACTTACGTGTCAAGACAGTTTCGTCAAGCTGTCAGCGAGACTTCATCAATTGTATGTTACTAGATGGTACGCTCGCTTTTACCATCTAGGTCGTGCCCACAGATGGTTCTCGAATACATAATAATTTCAGCGTTAAAAAACTGACGATTTCTACGGAAGCGTTAAAGTGCCATTCACTTGGCGACTTGTCGAGATAATTTATCTTGTCAAGTCGACACAAATATGACTATTATGTCGACATAATAACCATTATATGTCTACATTGCGAGATAGTTTATCTTGTCAAGTTGATTCCCTAATAAATACATGTCGACTAGACGAGAGATTAACTTGCCAAGTTGACTTTACTTCGACACTTGAAGCGTCCAAGTGCCATCCACAGACGGAATTCGATGATATTTATCTTGGTAATTCTAAATTATTTGGACTTGCCTATTCGGCCGGTCGTCGTCGGCCTCACATGTCGTTAGTATGCGTTAAAATAGACACATGTGGACATTTTGTATAGAATATCAACACTACTTGTCATGTCGACATGCAATTTTGGTGAAGTCAACTTGGCAAGATAATGTATCTCGCCATGACGACATATAATGATTATTATGTCGACATAATAGCCATATTTATGTCGACTTGACAAGATAAATTATCTCGACAAGTCGGTAAGTGGATGGCACTCGGACGCTTCAAGCGTCGAAGTAAAGTCAACTTGGCAAGTTGATCTATCTCGTCTAGTCGACATGTATTTATTAGGGAATCAACTTGGCAAGATAAACTATCTCGCAATGTAGACATATAATGGTTACTATGTCGACATAATAGTCATATTTATGTCGACTTGATAAGATAAATTATCTCGACAAGTCGCCAAGTGAATGGCACTTTAACGCTTCCGTAGATTTCAAATGTACGTACAATAATACATGTCGTTTACACAGGAACGAATAAATAGACACTGACTTATGTACTCAACTAAAATTAGCACCCTGGGAATTACTTCCGAAAGAGAAACTTGTCAAAAAATGAGACCAATTGTTTAAGTCAAATTTAAACAAACTTAATTTGTGTTTTGTATGTAACATTAGGATTGAGGGATGGGGAAGAGGATGGGTGCAAAGAGGAACAATTTTTAAATATATTCTTTATCCATTTAGTAACAAAATATTAATTGTTTTCATGTTTTACAAATAATATACCACTAAACACAGTAAAACATTGTGATGTAATACTTTGTTGAAACTATCGGTATCACCGTCCTAGTAGATTGAAATAGCAGTACATGTATAACGATACATCACTACGACGTGTATGTTTATATAATGTAAAACAATTTGTGAAAACCACCTCTGTTCGGGGAAAATCATAAATTCGATTTAATCGGTAATAAATATTAAATTATCTAACTCAACTTAAATAGTAGGCCTAATGGTTTTCAATTGTTTCTTAGAGCCAAGTCATACTTAAGTTTGTTTCCTACCCTACCCACCAAAGTTGTTTTGCGTTTAGGGCATATGATGCACAGTAGGCCTATCAGGCTCTACTGTGGCTTTACAACGCTACTCATGCCAGTTAGGGAAGGGTGATATGTGGGTGGTTTAACTGCAATAATAAAGATGTATACATAATATACGGCGAGTGAAAACGCCAGCACATTATCCGTTAAAAAAAAATTTATGTCCAACCTCTGCAGCACAGATTGAAAAAAAAAAATGGATCGAATTTCTGTTATGAGTATACAGTACTTGCCTTTACGACGCCTGAGGGAATAGACGCTTGTGGAACAGAGATTGGAATGTTCCATTCATCGCAAATCAATACATTTGTATAAACGTATATTAAATCTATCAAAATAGTATTTTTTAAAGAAAATCGGCCTGTCTTCAACATTATGATACTGTACTCTAGCTGTTCAATCGGTTTTCAGCTATTAAAATCAATTATCGTAGGAGGAGATAGGAAAATGCGAAGCCTCCTCGCATTTTTGTGGCGGGTATTTTTCAAGATGGACATCCATTAGACAGTGTATACCACGATCGGAAAACACCCCGATTTGGGGCAAATCGTTGAACCTAAATTCGTTTTAATCGTCAATATCTAATTTAATTAGTAAACAGGGTTACGTTAGGTGGTTAAAATCAGTACCGAAAGTACGAACCAACTTTATATACCATCGAGTAAAAATTCTAGAAGTAAGGCGCGATTTACCGAATTTTGCCCTTACGTAAATGTATATATAGATGATGCCGATTGGACTCTTTTCCAACCAGAGGAAAATGTTTTTACTATACAGAAACTGACTAAAAAAGTTAAAATCATAAGGTTTCATTCTACAGACACCGGTGTTTGGCACAAAATATGGGTCTATTGTGATAGTTTTTTTTAAACTTTAAATCATTAAAGAAAGGAATAAGAAAAAATAAGTAAATTAAATAATGTAAGCAGTCTGCTCCAATGCCATATGCATCACGGACAGATTGATATTTTCGTTTTGCTTCTGTGATTCACGCCACTGTTTTTGGAGGTGTGAGTGTAACTTACAACAAGGAATGATCTGTTTTAATGTTTTTAAAGTAATATATACATTATTTTTTTAGAAAACGTCAAAAGCTCTGTCCACACTATCAAACTAGTTTGACAAAAAAACTGTGATATGCCCAAATATGGTAGTGATATGACATCATCATGTCCATATATGGGCGGCACATCATATTTTTTGTCACATCAAGTTTGATAGTGTAGACAGAGCTTAAGAGAAAGTAATTTTGAACCAAGACTAGTGGTTTTACTATTATTTTACTGCACTATACATTTTATTTCAGAAAATGATATTATGCCTCAATACTACTGTTGCTATGAATCAAGAGATAATGATCTATGTGGATTGTATTTTGAACGAAGACCAGCAGTCACCTGTGATAACTATATCCCTCCATTCCTTGGTAAGTAATTTCTAATTTGCCACGGCCTACAATCTCCACAATAATGTGTTTTCGCTTGTCACCTAGTCCTATAAACCACCAAACTATGTTGAGGAATAATGCGAGGAAGCAGGCAGAGACCTGAGACCCCTGGTTAAGGAAATCTAAGTGGCCCTCCAAGTTCCAACGCTGGAGGCCTTGGGTGTTTATAGCCTTTTCGGCTTTGTTTTTCCTCTGGGCACTGCACATTTAATATCTATATTTTGGTAAAATTGAGAGAAAACAGCCATTTTAGTTAACTGTATATGAAAATTAGCAATTGTTTCCGTTGTTCAGATGATTGATTGGGAAGTACCTACAGCAAAAATAAATTATGTTCTAATTTTGTTTAGGTCAAACCGTAGTTTGACCGGGCTTATGTTTACACATGTTTATAATAAAGAACAGTATAGTTACAAACAAGATTATTTATGCATCATTCACTAAACGCATGTGTGTTTAAGCTACTCTATAACACAAAATTAAGGGATCAATATAGAGGAAATATGTATGAATTGCTCATCAAACAACACTCTTTATTCCAGCTTGGTTGTTTGGTGATCCACATATAACCACCCTCGATGGACTCGGATACACGTTTAATGGTAAAGGAGAGTTTCTTTGCGTCGATGTTGCCAATGGAATGTTCCAATTGCAATGCCGAATGTCTGGTGTTATCTCGGACCCAAACGCCCAAGCTACAATATTCAGTGCCTTTGTTGGTACACACACTGGTGGAGAAAGTAACACCTTCGTAAGTAAAACCAATTGGTGTCTTAGCATCTTCTGACTACATTTTCGAAGGCCTTTATAGTAATGTTAGAATCTTTTTTAACAGTAATAATAAGTTTATAACATGATCATTTTAATATAAGTGTTGTAATCATTAACTATTATAATTGTTTTTTATTATTTTCTCCGCCTAATTTTGTGGAATATAATTATGGTGGATGGATTTTAAATACTTCTTTTCTAATCCTCTTTATTATATTAGTTACAAAGTATTTTGAACAACATGAATCAATTTAAATATCATTAATTTCAAGGTACAATTTACGCTGAATGCTGATGGAACAGACATTGAAATATTGGTGAATGGCACAATTCAACTTTCAATTGACGATATCAGAGGAGGTAATTTTTAATTTGTTTTCATAAGTATTTTTAATTTGTTTTTATAAGTATTTATAATTTTGTTTTTATAAATATTTTAAATTTGTTTTTATAAGTATTTTTAATTTGTTTTCATATGTATTTTTAATTTGTTTTTATAAGTATTTATAATTTGTTTTTATAAATATTTTTAATTTGTTTCTATAAGTATTTATAATTTGTTTTTATAAATATTTTTAATTTGTTTTTATAAATATTTTTAATTTGTTTTTATAAGTATTTTTAATTTGTTTTTTTAAGTATTTTTAATTTGTTTTTATAAGTATTTTAAATTTTTTTTATAAGTATTTTTAATTTGTTTTTATAAGTATTTTTCATTTGTTTTTATAAGTATTTTAATTTGTTTCTATAAGTATTTATAATTTGTTTTTATAAATATTTTTAATTTGTTTTTATAAGTATTTTTAATTTGCTTTTATATTTCTTTGTTGGTTATTTTTAATTTGTTTAAATATTTTATTATTTTGGCAAAGAGGACAATTTTCTTATATTTTTAAAAACATGATGAATAAAATTAATTATGTCTACGTCCTCTCCTGAAAACTCGTCTATTTCAATAGTTATTCTTTTCATGTTGCGCTGTGAGACCCCGGTAAAGAGCGCTTTATAAATGTTCGATATTATTGTTATTGTTGCTGCTACTGTTACTGTTATTATGATGTCTACTTTATTTAGGTTACACGCCCTCAGAAGATCCCGGATTCTCTATTTCTTATAATGAAGAGAAAATAGGTTTGGTGGCTGTAAACCGTACGTACGCTACATGGAGCACAGACTTATCTTTTGGAGTGGCAGTTAATCAACAGATGCTGGATATCGTATTTAATTTTGATGAAAAATACAAAACCCAAACATCAGGATTGTTTGGTAAGGAAAACAGTTTAAACTATTAATTTAAATAATTTATTTTATCATATAATGATAAAAAGTTTACTCTACACCACGTATATATAGTTCTGAAAAGAACGTTTCGATTGATATACTTATTATCGTTACGATATATCGTCTTTAGGAAACTGGGACTATAAGTGAAATTGGGTGGGACTGGTGTGAAAGCTAGAAACAATAGCAAAATTCACAGGCTGGAGAGGTTTTTTTTTGGATTGGAGTTGTACTTTTGTCCTTAGACAAAATTCTGACATGTGACGTGACTTCAACCCAGGACCCTTGGAGTGTAGTCAAGCATCATAACCACCAAGCCACAACTCCACTCCTATGTGTGTTAAGCGCTGACCAACGTTCATTCACATTCAGTATCAAACAGTAAATACATTCACAAGAATTCATTGTAATACACATTACTTACAAATTTATAATATTGTTTGTGCACCACTGTTTTTTTTTTCAGGTGTTTGGAATGGTCTACTAAGTGATGAAGTCTGTACACGATATGGCAACAATTGTCTTAATGCAACCAACAGAAATTTGACAGAGTCAGAGATATTTGATTACGCCATAACTTGTAAGTTTACTGTACATTAATAACCTGTGATTAACAACAACGTTTTTGTTGTCTTTCTTTTACTTTATATTGCCTCAATATAATATACAAATATTGACTGTGCTGAGAAGCATGGTTCAAAATATTAATGATCTTGAGACTAATACCGAGACGAAACCACCATTTATTTAAAGTTAATGATTTTATAAATACTACAACGTTTATTGTTCATGTTTGTGTTGTCAATACATCATTAATTTAAAGTTAATAAATGTGAATGTTTTCCTAGGGAATATAACAGAAGACGAATCCGCATTTGTTTATCCGGATGGACAAAGTTTTGCAGATTTCAATGATCCTGATTTTCAACCAGTGTTTTTAGATGTTTTACAATCTAACGCAGACCCTGCCTTTCTGCAACAAGCAGAAGACACGTGTGAGGGCAATAAGGAATGTTTGTTTGATGCCTTAGCAACGCAAAATCTTGCAATTGGTATGAGCACTAGAAATACTGAAGAAACCAATCTACAGGATCAAACCACATTAGGTATAATATATATATTTTTTCCTGTTTTGGGTGACTTTTTGTTTTCAAAGTTTCAAACATTTAGAATATTTTACCATATAAATTATATTTTTTAAAGCTTGTAATAACAATAAAACATGATAAAATCGTCATGACGTTCAACTACTTTCTCAAATCAAACAATCTTAAACTTTAAAAATTTAAGAATAATAAATAAGAACAAATAATAAATTTATTTACTATGTATGTACGTTTTTACTATTATTTATGTGAAGTCATTTCTAAACTTGAATTTAAATGTTTATATCTTTACCATTACATGTATATAAACAAACTTACCTTATGTAATATTTAAATAGTCAAAATAATGTTGATTAATACATATATTTTTTATGATGATGATGAATAAAAGTGATATTGGTGAAAATGTACAGTATGATGATGATTATGTATGATTTTATTTTATTCAGAAAATATACCACCAGTATTAAATTCTGTCGACGACATGAGCAGTTATTCAGTTTTACAGAACAATACCAAGCTGTATGTATTATTAAACCGAACGGTGCGACTACAGGTTTCGGCAAGTGATGAAAAGGATGATATTTTGACGTACTCAACACAAATGGAATACCCTGAAATTCAGATTGATAACTCAAGTAATATATATATATATATAACTTTTCTGGCTGTTTTACTTCTCGTTTTGATTTAGCTTTTCGCTTTTATGTTGTATCTCTATTGAGATCCAGCCACTGATACCCACAGCATTGTCATTTTTTCAGTAATTTGCCTTTGGATTTATATATATATATATATATAATAGTTTCTTAAATATACTTTTATATACTTATATATACTTGTATATACTTATATACTTATACTGTATATACTTGTATATAATTATGCTTATATATACTTCTATCTATAATATGTAATAATATCATCTGCTTTTATATCTAAAGCCCTTTTTATACTAGAATGTAGGTTGTATATTATCAGTGAAATTGGTGCCGCATGCTTAAAAACTTAAGCTTAATTTGATGGCTTTCTAACTTTTGAAATATAATAATTTACGAATTATTTACCTGACAAATCATAATTTAAAGAACCAGACAACAGGTTTTTGATGGAATTTTGTCTATTGTAACAGATTTTTTTTTTTTGCGTAAGGCCACAATGGAAATAAGTTGACCATTGGTTACTTTTTTGCGCTACCCTGAATTCATTCCTGTACTGTTTTATAATGTTATTTTTTTTTAAATTTGAATAAAGAAATGAAATGAAGTAAGTGAATAACTTGATCAAAACTTCAAAATATCCTATTTAATGTTTGATTTTATACATATTTATTTGTTAATGTTTTGAGGGATCAACACTTTTTATTTTAAATTTATAATCTATTTGTTGTTGTTTAACCAGCTGGATTGTTTACCTGGACACCAACTACTGTTGATAATGTAAACATCACGATTGAAGTCAGTGATGGCGCACAAAGCGTCAGCATCACAATGGAAGTGTATCTGTGTGGCTGCGTAAACGGCGGACAATGTGATTTTAACAATCTAGTCGAGGGATCCGATATCAATAATGACAAGTTTGCGGTATGATATTATATTTTGGTATATTACAAAAGAACATTTTATCTTGATACACTTCTGTTTTATATATATTCAGTAATTATTGTAATCTTTATTGTAACATTCGAAATGTATAAAAATGTGATACATTTAATTAACCTTTTTAAGACCCAACTGAAGACTTGACAGTTTCCTCTTTCCTTCAGTTTATGTACAGTGCACAGAGAGCCTGCATATAAAGCATAAACAATTCATATATTTTTATAACACACCTGATAATATTCCTGTAATTTGATTAGGTAATTATTCATACTTTGAAAAGTTAATGTTTTTTTTATTATTGTATAATATAATTTTATGTTACTTATGTTAAGACGATATGAATGAAATGAATATCTTATTTTATGAAAGATTGAGTGCTCTACTTAACTCTGCTTCGCCTCGTTAAATATACTAATTTTTCAACTCGTGAAATATTCTATTATTCATTATTTGAAAAATGTATACATAACTCTTCTACTGATGAATTTGAGCTTCCAGTTATTTCCTTATCATACATACAAGTTATTGAAGGGCTAGTGTTGCCCGAAACTCTGCTAACTTTTCTGGTTGTTTTACTTTATCGTTTTGATTTAACTTTTCACTTTTTGTGTGTGTCTCTGGATTTATATATATATATATGGTTTTTTTTTACTTGTTTCTGTTTTGTATTGGCTTCACTTACACAAGCATTTGATTTATTGGTGACGCCACCATTTTGGAAAAATATTGATTGATTTATACAGGTTGTGCAATGTATCTGTTCAGCTGCGTGGACAGGATTTGATTGTTCTATTGATTACGATGCATGTATGGATGAACCGTGCCACCCTGGGGTCATTTGCCAGGACAACCTTGCTCCAGAAGTAAATGCAACATGTGCAGACTGCCCCAGCGGATTGCAGGGAGATGGCTTTAAGTGTTACGGTATGTTGGCATTGTATATTATTATATATAATATTATGATATATATGTTCTTTGCCTGATTTGTTTATATATATATATATATATATATATATATATATATATATATATATATATATAAATCAATGATGTTGCGTAGCACTGTGTAAATTATATATAAATCATACTGTAAATTATAGAAACAGTGCTCATATTCGGAACATGATCTCATAATCGCGTCGAGCATAGCTCATTGGCGAAAGTTCCATATTTGTTAGTTGTATGAAAAAATGTCTCTGGCTGGATTCGAACCTGCAACCTCTCGCTTACAGGGCAAGTATCATACCACTAGACCACAGAGCCATGTATGGTATTATCACAGATTTTCACCCACCAGATACATTCTCTCATACAACAAACGCCCTCACAATCAGTGGAGGCTTAACAAGTCAGAATAAATTCCAACTTTAATTCGCAACGGTTTTTTAAATAATATTGTGTATATGTAAATCAATGATGTTGCGTAGCACTGTGTAAATTATATATAAATCATACTGTAAATTATAGAAACAGTGCTCATATTCGGAACATGATCTCATAATCGCGTCGAGCATAGCTCATTGGCGAAAGTTCCATATTTTTTAGTTGTATGAAAAAATGTCTCTGGCTGGATTCGAACCTGCAACCTCTCGCTTACAGGGCGAGTATCATACCACTAGACCACAGAGCCATGTATGGTATTATCACAGATTTTCACCCACCAGATACATTCTCTCATACAACAAACGCCCTCGCAATCAGTGGAGGCTTAACAAGTCAGAATAAATTCCAACTTTAATTCGCAACGGTTTTTTAAATAATATTGTGTATATGTAAATCAATGATGTTGCGTAGCACTGTGTAAATTATATATAAATCATACTGTAAATTATAGAAACAGTGCTCATATTCGGAACATGATCTCATAATCGCGTCGAGCATAGCTCATTGGCGAAAGTTCCATATTTTTTAGTTGTATGAAAAAATGTCTCTGGCTGGATTCGAACCTGCAACTTCTCGCTTACAGGGCGAGTATCATACCCCTAGACCACAGAGCCATGTATGGTATTATCACAGATTTTCACCCACCAGATACATTCTCTCATACAACAAACGCCCTCACAATCAGTGGAGGCTTAACAAGTCAGAATAAATTCCAACTTTAATTCGCAACGGTTTTTTAAATAATATTGTGTATATGTAAATCAATGATGTTGCGTAGCACTGTGTAAATTATATATAAATCATACTGTAAATTATAGAAACAGTGCTCATATTCGGAACATGATCTCATAATCGCGTCGAGCATAGCTCATTGGCGAAAGTTCCATATTTTTTAGTTGTATGAAAAAATGTCTCTGGCTGGATTCGAACCTGCAACTTCTCGCTTACAGGGCGAGTATCATACCCCTAGACCACAGAGCCATGTATGGTATTATCACAGATTTTCACCCACCAGATACATTCTCTCATACAACAAACGCCCTCACAATCAGTGGAGGCTTAACAAGTCAGAATAAATTCCAACTTTAATTCGCAACGGTTTTTTAAATAATATTGTGTATATGTAAATCAATGATGTTGCGTAGCACTGTGTAAATTATATATAAATCATACTGTAAATTATAGAAACAGTGCTCATATTCGGAACATGATCTCATAATCGCGTCGAGCATAGCTCATTGGCGAAATTTCCATATTTTTTAGTTGTATGAAAAAATGTCTCTGGCTGGATTCGAACATGGCTCTGTGGTCTAGTGGTATGATACTCGCCCTGTAAGCGAGAGGTTGCAGGTTCGAATCCAGCCAGAGACATTTTTTCATACAACTAAAAAATATGGAACTTTCGCCAATGAGCTATGCTCGACGCGATTATGAGATCATGTTCCGAATATGAGCACTGTTTCTATAATTTACAGTATGATTTATATATATATATATATATATATATATATATATATATATATATATATAAATAAATAAATAAAATAACAGCAGAAAACTTGGTTACTTCATTGTTTTAATCACTACAAATTTGTTTCGTACGACCAGCATGTAGCTGGCTGCACTCTTCAGGTGAAATATAAAACATAAGTGACACAGTTGTCTCATAGTGCTTAATAGAAGTGAGTCATCGGGAAGTCGTATACAATAGCCTATTGTTTTAGATAAACTGTTTGGATCTGCAATTTAGTAAGAATTTTTTCCTATGTCTACAAGTAGAGACTAACTCGTTCTTACGGTTCAGTGAGCATAGCTCTGGTTGACATATAATAACATACTTTTCATATATACATAAATTACATCTTTTGTTAATATTTGAGTAAGGTTTGCATTTCTTTATAATTTTCCATTTAATTGAGTAATTTGTTTTAGAGTCTTTAAGTGTCCATATATATTTACTGAGTTCCGTTGCACTTCTTAATTTTTCGTTCCGGAATGAAGACGTATGGTTTCTGTATCTAGTTTTAAACTGGTTTTCAGTTAGTCCGACATATGTTTCTTCTTTTGATGAATCTTCTCTCTTTACTGTAGCTTGGTAAACTACACCTTTTGTTAGGCAGTTACCTGGGAGCGGGCATTCATTGGGATTGCGGCAGTTACATCCGCTTGTTTTCGCGTTGGTTTCAGTAGGCTTTTCTTTGGCTATCACATATTTGTTGTGTGCGTTAATTACTTTGTCTACGCTGGGCATGCAACTATAGCTTAGTTTCAAGGTATTTTTGTTAAATATTTTTCTGAGCTTGTTGCCGGCAGGAAAACAATCTTCTACTATAGCTAAAAACTTGTGGCCGATGTTGGTTGCTACGTTTTTGCTGAATGGTGGGTTAAACCAAATTATGTTTCTGGTGCGTGATTTTTTGGGCTTCTGCTGTTCAGCATTGAACTCAAGTTGATGATTGTATCCACTTTCTTTGAGGGCTTCCTGGTATAGGGGTGCAGATGCATGAAATGTATCTTTGTCTGATGAGATGCCAGAAAGGCGTCTATTTATAGCAAGTGGGATGTTTCGGATAATAGATGGAGGATGGTTGCTGTCATGGTGCACGTAGGTTGGTTTGTTATTAGGCTTAGTGAAAGGTTGGAAGATCCCTGTCCTTAGGTCGAACGTTACATCCAAATAATTGACTATTTTCTTGTTAGCTTCAATTGTTAGCTTGAGGTTGTTCTCCTGGAAAATTTTACAAATATCTTTCTTGATTAGCTCAATCGTTTTGGCTGATTCGCGAAACGCGGCTAGGCCATCGTCGCGGTATAGACCAATTTGGTTGCCATATTTGTTAGACAGTTGCGACAAAAGATATGTACCTACGATTTCACAGGTTTCAGCACCATCAAAGCTTCCCATTGTGACGTCAAACACAGGTTGGTTTTCAGTTCCTTTTTTGCACCATGTAGCGTTATCATGGAAAAGGAGTGACTTTTTTGCTTGGATAATAATATTTGTTTCTTCATCGGAGATTGCTTCAAACTTGGAGGCGAATTCAAGGGCTTTTTTAAGTAGGTCACTGGTTATTGACGGGTAGAAGTCAACTATGTCGAAGCAAATAAACGAGTGCTTATCCTTGTTTTGAATGTTCTTATACCATTCGATAACAGAATTAGTGTTCTTCCATTGATTTAATCCTGTAGACGCTATTATTTTCTTATTTATTCTTTCAAGGATTTGTTTACTTACGATGCCGATTTCTGATTTCGATGGGTTGATTAATCTACATGTCGGGTTGGTCTATACCGCGACGATGGCCTAGCCGCGTTTCGCGAATCAGCCAAAACGATTGAGCTAATCAAGAAAGATATTTGTAAAATTTTCCAGGAGAACAACCTCAAGCTAACAATTGAAGCTAACAAGAAAATAGTCAATTATTTGGATGTAACGTTCGACCTAAGGACAGGGATCTTCCAACCTTTCACTAAGCCTAATAACAAACCAACCTACGTGCACCATGACAGCAACCATCCTCCATCTATTATCCGAAACATCCCACTTGCTATAAATAGACGCCTTTCTGGCATCTCATCAGACAAAGATACATTTCATGCATCTGCACCCCTATACCAGGAAGCCCTCAAAGAAAGTGGATACAATCATCAACTTGAGTTCAATGCTGAACAGCAGAAGCCCAAAAAATCACGCACCAGAAACATAATTTGGTTTAACCCACCATTCAGCAAAAACGTAGCAACCAACATCGGCCACAAGTTTTTAGCTATAGTAGAAGATTGTTTTCCTGCCGGCAACAAGCTCAGAAAAATATTTAACAAAAATACCTTGAAACTAAGCTATAGTTGCATGCCCAGCGTAGACAAAGTAATTAACGCACACAACAAATATGTGATAGCCAAAGAAAAGCCTACTGAAACCAACGCGAAAACAAGCGGATGTAACTGCCGCAATCCCAATGAATGCCCGCTCCCAGGTAACTGCCTAACAAAAGGTGTAGTTTACCAAGCTACAGTAAAGAGAGAAGATTCATCAAAAGAAGAAACATATGTCGGACTAACTGAAAACCAGTTTAAAACTAGATACAGAAACCATACGTCTTCATTCCGGAACGAAAAATTAAGAAGTGCAACGGAACTCAGTAAATATATATGGACACTTAAAGACTCTAAAACAAATTACTCAATTAAATGGAAAATTATAAAGAAATGCAAACCTTACTCAAATATTAACAAAAGATGTAATTTATGTATATATGAAAAGTATGTTATTATATGTCAACCAGAGCTATGCTCACTGAACCGTAAGAACGAGTTAGTCTCTACTTGTAGACATAGGAAAAAATTCTTACTAAATTGCAGATCCAAACAGTTTATCTAAAACAATAGGCTATTGTATACGACTTCCCGATGACTCACTTCTATTAAGCACTATGAGACAACTGTGTCACTTATGTTTTATATTTCACCTGAAGAGTGCAGCCAGCTACATGCTGGTCGTACGAAACAAATTTGTAGTGATTAAAACAATGAAGTAACCAAGTTTTCTGCTGTTATTTTATTTATTTATTTATGCTCTACCTTGGTATTGAGCACTCTATCCAAACGGTCTGAAAATTTCAACCTGAATATATATATATATATATATATATAAACACAAGAGGCAAAGAACATTAATTCTAAACCGCCCGGTGATATACTGAAATTTAATAAATTAATTTGAAACGATAAAGATGAGGAAATCTGTGAGAATGAGAAAAAGTCGCCCCAATATATATATATATATATTATTTTTTATATAAAATGAAAATAAGGAAATATGCTGTTTTAGAACCTAAATACGTACACTGTGTCATGAGGAGTACCTCCCTCTATACGGTATGTCACTTTGACTACAAGATTGATCTCCCAATATTTTTACACTCAAATCAAATCTGTATTTGTTCCATATATAAAAATGTGTACATGGAAAAAATTGTTTTCCTCGACAGAAATATGGTATATATTTATGGTTTATCTTGTGAACAGGATTGCCACATTTCAGTTTTTGCTTATGGTTATCCTTGGAAATTTTCCTAAATATACAAACAAAACAACACAAAAATATTTTACTTACACATGTTTTTTTTTTCATATAGATTATGATGAATGTGCAGCTGGTCAAGACCAGGTAGAAGGCGTCAACTTCTGCGAACATCCAGAACTCTGTGTAAACACTCTTCACAGTTACACATGTAACTGCAGATCTGGGTTTGAACTGCATCCTAATCTAAAGGATTGTTTAGGTATCCACTTTGATTTTATTTATAATATTTATTTACAGCGCACCTAACTATGATTAATACAGACCTCTCCTGATATTTATAATAGGATCTAAATAAAGAGAGATGATAGAAAACATATTAATATCGGTCCGTATGATTTTTATAACCAATTCATACATTGTTTAATAAGTGAAATAATAAGTTAGTACCGTATATTCTGCTTTGGCTTTCTGGAAACTACCTATGTTTATTATTTTGAATAATAATTTAGATTGTTAATAGTACCCTTGATAGTTTGAAATATGTTAGAAAATAGAACAAAAAAATTAAAAAAGCACTCTATAATAATAGTTTGGAAGGTCTCTTTATGTTATATAATTATGCCATATATAATGTTTTAGATACTTATACTTGGCCATTTGACAACAATAATTGTCTTTCTTTCTGCAGACATAGACGAATGTGATAGACACGTGGATGATTGTGATTCTAATGCCATGTGTGAGAATTTCGTTGGAGGCTTTAATTGTTCATGTAATGTTGGTTACAGTGGGGATGGTATATCTTGTGAAGGTATGACATTGTATACATCTAAAATAATGAAGCCATCACAGTTTAATATCACCAAACATCAGAAAATGTAAAACAATGTATTTATTTATTTTCGGAAGGGGTGCCAATTAATTAGTTAGGTTATTTATCCAATAAATAAAAAATTAATAGATATATAACTATTTTGGGAGTTTTGGGTTTGTTTTTTTTTTTTTCGGTTGACCACACTCATGGAAATTGTAGGCAACTTCTTATATTAAGCTAAACAGTTCTTTCAAGTAATAATGTGAACATTGAATTTGATGACGTCATAAACAGTCCCAGTGTACAATTGAGGGTGTTGAGGTAGTTCAGTATATTCACAACTTATAGATTGAGTTCAGATTTACAAAAGACCCAAACAAGTTTGGATTAATGCTAGATGATTTTATTCCGTTATTTCATCTTTTCTATTGGTCGTATGCATGGAAGAGTGAAATTACAGTAAAATAATTTAACTTTTCCCTGGTTGTATGTCATTGGTTGTTAAAGTGCGTCAAAATTATAAAATGTATTTTTATATACAGATATAAATGAATGCCAAACCGGAAGTTTTCCTTGTGACCTCAATGCAGATTGTAACAACGTTGTAGGATCATTTTCTTGTGCTTGTCGAGATGGATTCTTAGGAAATGGAATGGCTTGTGACGGTAAGTGTTTTTTTTTTACTTTGAGTTGTGGCGTGGAGGTAATGATGCTTGGTTACCAATCCAAGGGTCCTGGTTCAAGTCCTGTCGTATGTCAGGATTTTTTCTAATGACAAAATTCAACTTCACTCCCAAATTCTTGTAATAAGACTTTGTTTATGTAGAGCATCTTGTGTATATGTTTGTCTTGTGAACGGGATTGCAAAGACGAGGCAAATATGCTTTAAATATAATGATTAAATATAAAATATGACATTCTCTGTTGGGGAATTGGTGTGAGTGGTGAAAATTAAAAATTCCAGACGAGGTATTCTTGCTACGGCCCTGGTATATATCTATAATAAAATATATTTTAAGAATTATAAATAAAGATATAATAAATAATGTAATGATGTATTCATTTATAGATGTCGATGAGTGTCTCCAAGCTTTGAGTGACTGCGACGAGAATGCAGATTGTGTCAATGTAGTCGGTTCGTTCATATGCACATGTCAACAAGGTTATCAAGGCAATGGGACACATTGTTTTGATGTGAATGAATGTGTCAATGGCGACCAACAATGTAGCTCAAGGGGCACCTGTACCAACGTGGAAGGTAGCTACACATGTCAATGTAACTCAGGGGCTGAAGGAGATGGATTTACTTGTGTGGGTAAGTCAGTAAATTATGTAGTTGGTAAAATTATTTCTACTGAAACGTAGAAGGTACTGTAGCTACACGTGTTAATTCGGGATCAAAAAGAGTTTCAAAAGTTAGTAACGATATACCGTCACCTGTATTTTTCAAATTCCTTTTGTTGCGTTTTTTCCTAGGTGAGAACCAAGACATTTTCATCAAAAGAAATAGATAAAAATAAAAATGATGTCAATGTAATTTCTCACACTCTAGATATTGATGAATGTACAGTTGATATGAATATCTGTTTCGATATCGAGGAGTGTATTAATACCGACCCTGATTATTTCTGCCGGTGTATTCCTGGTTATGCAAGAGCGAATGACAGTGCCATATGCACAAGTAAGTTTCATATAAGCGAAAGCTTTTTGTTTGGTATTTTTGTAAAATAAGTTGAGCAATGTAATTATTATTATAATCATTTAACATTTTAACAATAAAGAGATATATAATATACCCTTTACCTTAATGTTTTTATTGTTATTGATTTGTCTCAAATATTCCTTATTTAATAGTTATAAACTTCTTGCTATAGTTTATAAAATATACACAAGGCATAGTTGCAAGTGAATCTAACTTAACTAAAAGTATTCTAAACTACTGGTATACATTGATTGTGGTTATATATAGGATACTGTGGTTATCACACAGGGTGCTAATTGCATACATGTGCTAAAAGTACAGATGATACTTAATAAATATCACATCTGTTTACAAGTTTACAGTAGTTTCGTCTCACTTACTTTACAGTACCATAGTTTTTGCATTTAAAACAAATGTTGTTTTTTCTTTTAAGATGTCGACGAATGTGTTCCGGTGGATGGGATTGTTCCTTGTTCAAGTAGGGGTACTTGTAATGATGTCATAGGTTCTTATGAATGCGAATGTAATAGTGGTTATATGGGTGATGGTGTTACTTGTGCCGGTAAGGCTGAAATTATGTATAATTATCGAAAATCAAGATTATGATTATACAGTAGTATTTATTTGTGGACAGCCTCTTACCTTTTATTCTTTTAACATTTAGGTATTAATACTGCCACATTGATTATTGTTCTCGTGTACAGTTTGTTAAAATATACATCTCTCTCCTAATTAAAACATTTATTGATTATAGATTTGAAATGATCCATATTTATTATGAAGATGAATTTCCTTATTGTATTCACTTTATAGGAGAATTATTGCTAAAGGTTTTGTTCTTTTAGTCTTAGTATGATTGGTGAATTGAGATTATGACAAATCTAATAATTAATTTCCAGATATTGATGAATGCAGTTTGGAAACAGATGGCTGTAGTCAAACCTGTGCCAATACCGCTGGATCATTTACCTGTGGTTGCAACACTGGTTTTGAACTTCAGAATGACATGGTATCTTGTAATCGTAAGTTTTTAAGCGTTTATTACTTGTATTGTTCACATAGTCAACTATCTTAAAACTAAGTTGTACCATTTGACTGCAGGCCCATTTTTATGCAAAACTAAGACATTTAGAATAAAATAAAATACAAAATAACTTATTGTCCAAAAAATTAAAATGACATTTCATGACTGGCAAACACTAACAATTATATATTATTGTATGATAATCTCTCGCCTCGGCTAGGCAGAATGAATACTTATAACGGGTGGTTTGTGTATTAACACTCCTGACAATAACGGCGCATTGTATTGGATGTTACGTTTCCACATAGGCCTACTCATATTTTATTTGTGATTTCAGCTGGAGCAGGAATGGAATGCACAGAGAACCCATGTGATGCTTTCTCTCAGTGTATACTAGATAATTCTGGCGACCCAACTTGTACCTGCAACAATGGTTATGTTGCGGCAAATGCAACCACTTGCCAAAGTATGTATTTTCAAGGATTCTATTTAAACCAACAACAAGATTAGTTTTCAATGTAATCAGTTAACAGTTAATAAGTATTTAACATTGATACAATTTCGTCTTAAGCCTATTCACCTCAGGTAGACTTTCTTCATCAGTGCCTCTATGAGTGGAGCATGAATGCTATTTTTATTTAATGATCATTCAAGAAATTATCTCTCGCACATCCTCACTAGGCTAAATCACTGTCTGCGCTATCAAACTATTTTGAAAAATAAAATGTGATGTGGCAAATATGGTTAGTGATATTCCCAAATATGGTAATGATATGACATCATTATATGGGCACATCCCATTATTTTGTTACATAAAGTTCGATAGTGTAGACAGAGTTTTATATTCTTTTTAATAGCACAGATTTACTCCCTTTAATTCTAATACCTTTTTATTTTAGATATCGATGAATGTGCTAGTGATAATACTAACCAATGTGAAACCAATTGCATTGATAATGATGGAAGCTTTGAGTGTTCTTGTAACGATGGCTATGAGTTGTCCACTGACAAACGAACGTGTCAAGGCAAGTGCTTTACTTGTTTCTATATTGTAAATAAGTCTGCGGGGTAAGGCCACTCTTGTGCTTTCCATTTGAAGTGTGAAAAATTTAATAAAAGAAAGAAAGAAATTATTGACTGAAATTGACCAGGACAACCCTTAGTCTTTCCAAAAGATTCACTGGGTTCTTGTATGTGCACATAAGCTAGATGTGTACACTGGACCTCCAGTTGTAAGTCCTTATCCGAGATTTATCAAGATTAGTGCATTGAAACTGTGCCGATATTATTAATTTTGCAGTAACCCAGTCTTAATTGCTTTGCTTTCAGATGCATTTAATTTGTTTTGTATTGTTTATATTTAGACACTAATGAGTGCCTGAATAGCACTATTTGTGTGTCAAATGCTGAGTGTATCAATATGCCTGGGACTTTCATGTGCTCATGCCTGGATGGGTTTGCTGGAGAAATGTGTGACGGTAAGAAATAAAAGATTGCCCTGCATTTTACGCTATATATATATATATAATTAAATTATCATTTTAAGTTTATTAAAATCTAAAATTATTGAAGTGTCTCATTTCATTTTGTTTATTTATTCGACCAGCATAATATCAATGTAGTATACATTATACAAATTAAATTAATTTAAATGTATAATTTAATCTGAGGTCTTACACTTACAAATCTTCCTTGTATCGGCCTGAGACCTAAATTCCATAATATTTTATAACACTTTACATACTATTTTCATTGACTAATGGGATGAATACATCTATTTGTTAAAAATGTATTGTCCCCCTGAAAAATTTGTTGTTGAATATGCCATTTTAATGTCACATTATAGTTATCCACTGGACCAAAAATTGGATCTAAACACAATTTATTTACCTGAAAAAATAGTAATTTTAAGCAAAAAAGGTCAATGGATTTTTGGTGGAACTTAACCATTTATTATGTTATTTTATAAGTGAAAACTGTTTTATCTGCGAAGTGTTTAACTACAAAATAACCTATTCAAAGTCTGATTATATTATTCGTTTTCATGTTTTGGGGGACAATACATCCTTAAGTTAATTCAGTAAATAATTAAAGTGTTGTATCATTGAATTGTATATGCGTACTCTTTTTCAGATATTAACGAATGCAATTCTGAAGAACTGTATAACTGCACTGAGAATGCGGTGTGTATAAATCAAGAGGGCAGCTACAGGTGTGCTTGTGGAACAGGATTCTCGAGAAACGACGAAAATATTTGTATTGGTAAGGAATTTGAATCATACAAATTTGTTAACACAGGTCCTCAACGTGTATGTAATCATTTCTTATAAAGATAAAATGAGAAAAGCTATGGTTATACCCGGTACATGTAGAAAACTCTTTTATGTCAGTTGATGTGCCTTAAAACAGAAGGAATTAGATAAAATGTACTGATTTATCATCATTATATTTCATTACCCAAAGTAGCCCAAACAATTAAAACTGGTTTTTCATATAACGTTTTATTAATTACAAACACAGAAACACTGATAAATAATAATAAATACATTTATCTCTGTAATGTCATTGCTTATGTATAATAATAATTGCATTTCATTTATACATAGATAATAATGAGTGTTTATCAATTTATTCATGTAATTTGCTTGCAACGTGCAATAATACTGTGGGATCATTTGAGTGTCAATGTATAACTGGTTATACCGGTGACGGCAAAACAAATTGTACAAGTAAGTCACCTTTACGCAAGACAAATTATATTCCCACAAGATTATGTAAGATGTTATAATATGTTATAATTTGACAAAAAAAATGTGATGTTCCCAAATATGGTAGTGGTATGCTCAAATATGGTAGTGACATTACCTCATCATGTCCATATATAAGCACATTACATTTTTGTCACATAAAGTTATATTTGAGTTTGTATTATATTTGATTTGTTTATTCAACATTCAATAAATAAATATTCAATAAAAGTTCTCCACACATATATTAAAAATACATAAAATAATAATTATATAAACACTTAGATAATAACCAATAAAAAACACAAAGTATGTGTGGAAGAAAACCTATATAAGTTTTAAAAAAACTTTACGCCTAGGCTCCCATAAAAAAATTATAAAAAAGTTTGATAGTGTAGACAGAGCTTTACATCCTTTACCTGCTACACCATACCACACTATGATTTATATTCATCTCTTAAAAATACTTTCCCATTAGATGAGAGGTACATCAGACTTTAACATTACCAAGAAATGTTTTTATTGTACAGTAGAACAAAATGTTTTAAAATTGCATTATGATCTGCAAAGTAAAGAGTCAATTTTGTGAGAATCAGAGGAGGACCCTTCAGGACCTATCCCCTTTACAGGTTATCCTCGCTACCATAGAAAATGATTGTATTTTTGTTTCCTTTTTATCGGTATTTGTATGGTATCGAAATAAATCAAATCAAATTCCTAAGAGAGAACCGATTAATAGGAAATACTACATGATTGTTATATTATTATTTCTTGCACATTTCTAAAGTAATAACTGTAAATTAAATTGTAACATTTGGAATGAGTGGTGTTTGCGCCACAAAAGAGAAAAAAAAACAACTGTAAATTAAATGTTAACTTGTTGTCTTCAGATATCAATGAATGTTTGAATGGCCCTTGTAATGTAAACGCTGCATGTCAAGACACAGATGGATCATACCTATGCAAATGTGACGATGGTTACCGTGGTGATGGATTTATAAGTTGTGTAAACATAGATGAATGTTTTGAACAATTTGATGATTGTCATGAGTTGGCCACCTGTACAGATAACAATGGATCTTACACATGTGAATGTAATGTGGGTTTTGAAGACTCCTCTTCACAGCCTGGATTTAATTGTACTGGTAAGTAACTCTATTAAAAAATAAGATGAAAAAGATAAAATAAGATGACTTCATATTTATTAACTACATGCTTATTTCGTATGGCCAGAAAAGCTGGTCACACGCTTCAGGTGAATTACAAAACATGAGTGACGCAATTTGTCCACAGGACTACAGATAATGAAAGAATAACCAAGTTATGTATTATGTGATATTTTACAAAAGTCTATTTTTTTATGGATGTGCTGCCTGTTGTATTAAGCATAGCTCAGGATAGCAAATAATTATATATTTTGTTTTTTGTTCTTTTGGTTATACAAATTTGTTTTTAAATTTTTAAGATATTGATGAATGCGCAATTGAAACTGACACTTGTGATTCAATTGCAAACTGTACAAACACATTTGGATCCTACACATGTAACTGTTACATTGGTTATGTAAGCCTTCCTGGTGGAAATGCTAGAATTGGTCAATGTCAAGGTAAATTTTCTGTTTTTAGGCCTAAAAAGTATATGTGGTATGCTTCAATGTTTTCTCTGATGCGTTTCTTCTGTGTACTCTCACGTTTTAACAGATGTTTCTTACAGTATACAATATACCGTATATGGTCTTGTAAAATCCCCCTAGAACATGAAATTGGGCCGACTTTGGTGGGTGGGACTAAAACACTGGTTGAGGAAAAAAATGATTGGTAAGCTTTTCCTGTAAAAACTCAACAGAACTGGCTAGAGAGAGGCCTACATTCAGATCAAAACTCAATACTGGGACTATACCTTGGGATATGCTTTGCTTGCTTTTGTTTGTAAAACATATAAGGGGTGAGATTAGACCCGAAGTTGGATTTACGATTATATATTAGATTAGATTAGATATACGGTAACAAGACTAAAGAATATGTTTGGATTATGATTCTTAAATTGTAATCTATATTTCCACATTCTTATTTCTCAGATTATGATGAGTGTGATTTTAATATTGATACCTGTTCGGACAACGGGATATGTAACAATACTATTGGCTCTTATTCATGTGCATGTCAAAATGGTTACCAAGGAGATGGATTTGATTGTGAAAGTAAGTTAGCTTTCATATTTTGATAAAGCTTGGAAAATATGCAGTAATAAAATAAGCATGTAAATGTGTGTGGGAATAACATGTGTCTCGCAGCCAACATTACGTGGACGATGTACACAAATGGCGTACAGCTGCCATTAGACGACGCTCATTCGTTCGTTTATAACTACAGGGGCTGTGATAGACCAGCACACCGGGGTAACCTCTCCCAAAATATGAACTGGGTTATTAAGAGTGCACACAATTGATTTGACCTTGTTTGATCGGTGCAAATTGAAAGATCCCAATTATCACAAGTCAATGAAATATGTCACTGGTTTCCCTTTTGCTTGCCAATGTTTTTCTTTTCTAACTGAATTCATTTGTTTTGTTAAACAGATATAGACGAATGTAGGTCTCTCATATCGCCATGCCAACTGGAGTCTAACGAAAGATGTGTTGACACGCAGGGTAGTTTTTACTGCACATGTCTGACCTCTTATTTCAATGTCAATGGAACCTGTATAGGTATGTTTTTTTCCGCTACGTCCCATTAGGACTACTCAATCAGAAGCTAAAGCAAGCAGCAGTTATAGTATCTAAGGACGACAGTTTTGCAAAAATGGAAACTCCACTATAATTTATAGATTTCAGCTGCTAGACCCCAAAAAACGTGTGGGAAAAGAGTCTATTAGGACATGTCATGCTAAAATTACAAATCCCAAAGCATTTCTGGTTTTTATCCCATTTGACTATAATACTGACTTTTGACTGTAATTCACTGTCATTGAATTATTATCAAAACAGTCCATTCAAGTTTGTGTTTGTAATAGGATACTTCACATTTGAAATATCTAGGGTGACTTAACCTTAGCCATAAAATTAACTAAAGTGACAGAAATTGAGTATTCACTTCTGTAACAAAAAAATTATATTTATTAAATATAAAAAGAGAAAAGAAACCCCAAAACCATTGTCTGACAGACAATTTAAGTATTTGTTGTTTTAAATTACATTTTTTTTCAGGTAAAATAACTATTATGTGACAATAAAATGACACATTCAAAAAAACAAATTTGAAATAAAAAATATTTTTCAATAAGCGAGCAGCGTTTTTTGTAAGAAATATTTCTTGTTAAAATTATTATTATGTTTATATATTTCCAACAACAGTTTATATAACATTTGTTTGAACTCAGCAAATATTTACATTTTTTTAAAGCAACATCAAACAAATTATTTATTATTAATTTATATTTCATGAATTTGGGTATTGCACAGTCTACACTATCAAAGTTTATGTGACAAAATGTGATGTGCCCATATATGGACATTATGATGTCATATCACTACCATATTATTTGGGCATATCACTACAATTATTTAGGCACATCCCACTTTTTTTTGTAAAATTAGTTTGATGGTGTAGACTTAACTTATCTTATAAATGATACTTCTTCATGTTTTTAGCTGCGGTTTCGAAGAATCTTGTGGTCGACTTTGAATATATCGAGGGATTAGACGCAAACATGTTTTTCGATGATTTTAACTTTGATGATGTTTCTCTTCAAATAAGTGCTGATGTAAGTAGCTAATATTATTTGATGTCTTTGAGAACAAACTCATTTTGACTCATTGAGCCATATTGGGATTTCCTGAAGCCGACACATTTGTGGTGGAATACATTCCATATTATTTTCTTGAATGATGTTTATGCATGAGAACTTTTTACCAATCTACTAGGAAATGGATGTTTTTTTTTATATTGCTCTATTGATATAAAGTTCTTTCTTTCTTGACGTTTCGATCAATATACTTTTATCGTCCTCATGACTTCTCACTCCTGAGGACGATCAAAGTATATATTGATGGAAACGTCGAGAAACTCAACAGTTCTTTTCAGAACGAATATACGTGGTGTACCGCAAACTTTATATCAACATTTGATTTCGCCATGCCAATAATATGTTTCTCTATTACTATAAATGTGTTCTTTTTTGTTTTGTTGAATGTGTTTGCATACAGTGTGGCTGTATTGGCTTGTATTATACAATATTTCGTGTTTATGTTTTTGCAGATGGACAGTTTATTTCAAAAGAGTATTTATATGGATAAATATTTCGGCACTGAAACCATCTCATTCATGAACGTGTCCGTTGGCCTACGTGCAACATTTATCGTGACATTTAACATAGAATTAAATATTACCGATGACCAGTTGTGGCAGGTGTTCCTAGACGGTCTAACAGGACGAGACAATAATATTCTAGAACCAGACAGTCAGGTTGTAACAGACATAATACCGGACCCAGGTACTAAATGTGTAATGAATTCGTAATCAGGTGTATTGTCCCACTGAAAAAAATAATTCTTAAAATGTTTTTTGTTGAATATGCCATTTTAATTTGACATAAATAGTTATCCACTTTGACCAAAACATGGATTGAAAACAAAATTATTTACCTTAAAAAAATTGTAATATAAAGCAAAAAATAGTCAAATTGGCTTCCAGCCAATGGATTTTTGGTTGAATTTAATCATTTATTTTGTCATCTTATAATAGAAAACATTATTTTTTCTTCGGAAGTGATTAACTTTATTAAAACTGATTTAATTAATATTCATTGTTCATGTTTTTGGAGGACAATACATCTTTAAAGTTCAAAATCCAGCATTTGAATTTAATTCTGCTTTCTAAATTACTATTTTTTCAGATGAAAATGAATGTGATAATAATCCATGTTCAACAAATGAAGTTTGTAATAATACAGTTGGTAGCTTTATTTGTGATTGTATCACAGGATTTGTACGTAATGACAGTAACATATGTATTGGTAAGGTTAAAATTATTAATTTTTGAATTATAGTATGTTAGTAATATCTTGCATTCTCTGCAACTATAGAGCCGTTCTGACGATTTTTCTTTTTGTCTTATTTCAGACGACAATGAATGTGATGACAATCCATGTTCGACAAATGAAGTTTGTGAGAATACTGTTGGTGGCTTTACTTGTGATTGTATCACAGGATTTGTACGTAATGACAGTAACATATGTATTGGTAAGGTTAAAATTATAAATTTTTGAATTATAGTATGTTAGTAATATCTTGCATTCTCTGCAACTATAGAGCCGTTCATACGATTTTTCCTTTTATCTTATTTCAGACGACAATGAATGTGATGACAATCCATGTTCGACAAATGAAGTTTGTGAGAATACTGTTGGTGGCTTTACTTGTGATTGTATCACAGGATTTGTACGTAATGACAGTAACATATGTATTGGTAAGGTTAAAATTATTAATTTTTGAATTATAGTATGTTAGTAATATCTTGCAGTCTCTGCAACTGTAGAGCCTTTCTTACGATTTTTCCTTTTATCTTATTTCAGACGACAATGAATGTGATGACAATCCATGTTCGACAAATGAAGTTTGTGAGAATACTGTTGGTGGCTTTACTTGTGATTGTGTCACTGGGTTTGAACGTGATAGCAATAACGACTGTATTGGTAAGTCTTGATCTTCAGACAAAATTTCTAAATTTGGATTTTTCCTTTTGTGATAAAAAAACACATTAATATCTGATAATCTTTTACAAGATGGTTTTTAAATTAATATTTTTATAATTCACAAGACCTCTTTCTCCTTAGTATTAACATGGCCTAACTTTACGGTTCTTTTTCCTCTATAATTATTTCTCAGACTAGAACCATACCATGTTGATGCTTTGTGTTTGTTTTTTTAGATCAAAATGAATGCGATACTATTTCTCCATGTTCAACAAATGAAGTTTGTAATAATACGATTGGAAGCTACACTTGTGAATGCGACTCTGGGTATGAACGTGATAGCAATAACGACTGTATTGGTGAGTCTTGATCTTCAGACAAAATTTTTAATTTGGATTTTTTTCTTTTGTGTTGAAAAACCACATTAATCTCTGACAATCTTTTACAAGATGGTTTTTAAATTAATATTTTTATAATTCACAAGACCTCTTTCTCCTTAGTAAATGTACTTCATCGTGCTATGTTGCTATCTATATTAATGCTACTAAATTTTTCGCGTAATTTTACGTATCTCCAAAAACCACTGAAAGGTACGTGCTCACATTTGGCACACTGATGTTTTTTGAGGGGCCGCACACGATAGGCTATGTCACTTTCCTGAATTTTAAGGCTAAACACTAAAAAAAGGCTAAACATTTTAAATGCTTAGTAGGTTCGCGTTCAATCAGCGACATGTGTATATATCACCGTTTAAAGCTAAAAAATCAAAACTAAACCACAATGTAATTACAAAACTAGCAAAAAACTAGCAAAAAAGATACCAAAAAATAAAAAAAAAATTGAAAAAAAAACACACATGAAAAAAAATGTATATCAACAAAAAAAAAACACACACAAATAAAACGAATTCAAATAGGGTGTCGTGTTTCCACAAAATAAATAATAAATAACGTTTTGGGTGTATAGTTTTGTGTCATTATTGTTTTGAGAATTTTATGGGAGGTTGTTGGGTGAAGGGGAATATAAAACACCATGAAATAAACAAAAATGTAAATTAAAAAAACACATGTTTACAGTTTGTTTGTTTAAAAAAAAACAATTTGTCAGGGGCCGGGAAGCGATTTTTTATTTCGTACAGAAGTTGGGGTCCCTTATGTGAAAGATAGTTAAGTTCCTAAATATAACTAAACCTAACCCTCTAAATAATCTCTCTCACTATAAACTAAAAAGAACTTGCTCACCGGATTCGAACCCCATACATCGACATAGCCTAATCCACTGGACCACACATACGGCTCGACAGAAAACCTTTGTATTAGCAAATTGTTAGTTAATTTCTAACGTAGCTTATGGACATGATTAATGAATATTAATTCATATTTTGTGACGTCTCATAGGGTCCCCAACTTATGGACGAAAAGAAATATCGTGGCCGGGAAAAATACGCTTTTATTATACTTAATAATCATGCCATGTGAATTATTATTAAAGTAGACAAACAGTGCGGAGCACGGGTTTCTGGTAGACCACACTTTAATTACAAAAGTAGCAAGTACGTAACAAATCTCTCATACAAAAACAATTGCAACATATCAAAACCAGTGAAAAAAAAATTAAATGTAAATGAAAAACTGAATTCGTGTTTCCGCAGCAATGTGTTTTTCATTCGATTTTTGTCCACTTTTTTTTATCTCTACGTATCAAAAACACACACACACATCTTGGTTTTGTTGACAGTTTGTTTGTTTAAAAAAAACAATTTGTCAGGGGACGGGAAGCGATTTTGGATTTCGTACAGAAGTTGGGCAGTTTCGTTTGCAATTGTGCAACTCAAGGCTTTATTAGCGTAGACGGCGTATGTGTAGGTAAGTCATCCACTGAAAGGAAAGCTAAATCCATATAAATATTCCTTTGATGTGGTTTAAAACTCATAGGACAAGACAGATAATATCTGTATTCTTTTTTAGTTTTCTTATTTTGAGTAAACTTTTCGATTACAAATAATAAGGAGCTTGAAATTAGCAATGACCTGCGACCTATGCATTGATGTGTTGTTGGTCGTCGCCCTGACCTAGAAACGACCAAACTGTGTCAATAAATAGAGTGAGGAAACATGCCTTTATGCGTACAATGAATTAACATGGCCTAACTTTACGATTCTTTTTCCTCTATAATTATTTCTCAGACTAGAACCATACCATGGTGATGCTTTATGTTTGTTTTTTTTTTAGATCAAAATGAATGCGATACTCTTTCTCCATGTTCAACAAATGAAGTTTGTAATAATACGATTGGAAGCTACACTTGTGAATGCGACTCTGGGTATGAACGTGATGGCAATAACGACTGTATTGGTAAGGTTTGATATTATTTGTTTTTTCGGTACATTTTAAAATGTGTTATTACAAATTTCATACAGTTGTTCCTTTAAAATCACTTCTCTAGGTAGAACAATACCATTGATAATTAAAATTCCATTGATATTTCATTCTAGATGATAATGAGTGTGATGATATGAATCCATGTTCGACAAATGAAGTTTGTAGTAACACGATTGGAAGCTTCACTTGTGAGTGTGTCACAGGTTATGTTCGTGATGGCAGTAACAATTGTATCGGTAAGCTTTATTTGATTTTCCAGGTCTTTTTTTTTTTTTTTTTTACGAATTTGAGGTTATTTCTTGGAATACATTTTTATCATTTTTATTTCATTCTAGATTACAATGAATGTGATGACGATCCATGTTCGACAAATGAAGTTTGTGAGAATACTGTTGGTGGCTTTACTTGTGATTGTGTCACTGGGTTTGAACGTGATAGCAATAACGACTGTATTGGTAAGTCTTGATCTTCAGATAAAATTTCTAAATTTGGATTTTTCCTTTTGTGATAAAAAAACACATTAATATCTGACAATCTTTTACAAGATGGTTTTTAAATAAATATTTTTATAATTCACAGGACCTCTTTCTCCTTAGTATTAACATGGCCTAACTTTACGGTTCCTTTTCCTCTAGAATTATTTCTCAGACTAGAACCATACCATGTTGATGTTTTATGTTTGTTTTTTTAGATCAAAATGAATGCGATACTATTTCTCCATGTTCAACAAATGAAGTTTGTAATAATACGATTGGAAGCTACACTTGTGAATGCGACTCTGGGTATGAACGTGATGGCAATAACGACTGTATTGGTAAGTCTTGATCTTCAGAAAAAATTCTAAATTTCGATTTTTTCTTTTGTGGTGAAAAACCACATTAATCTCTGACAACCTTTTACAAGATGGTTATAAATTAATATTTTTATAATTCACAAGACCTCTATCTCCTTAGTAAAGGTACTACATCGTCCTATGTTTCTATACATTATTATATAAGAAACATTTTCTTACAGATATTAATGAGTGTAATAATGATCCTTGCCCAGAGTTCACGACTTGTTCTAATACGATGGGCAGTTACGTTTGCAATTGTGCAACTCAAGGCTTTATTAGCGTAGACGGCGTATGTGTAGGTAAGTCATCCACTGAAAGGAAAGCTAATTCCATATAAATATTCCTTTGATGTGGTTTAAAACTCATAGGACAAGACAGATGACATCTGTATTCTTTTTTAGTATTCTTATGTTTAATAAACTTTTCGATTACAAATAATAAGGAGATTTGGCAAATTGGCAATGACCTGCGACCTATGCATCGATGTGTTGTTGGTCGTCGCCCGGACCTAGAAACGACCAAACTGTGTCAATAAATAGAGTGAGGAAACATGCCTCATGCGTACAATGAATTAACATGGCCTAACTATACGGTTCTTTTTCCTCTAGAATTATTTCTCAGACTAGAACCATACCATGTTGATGCTTTATGTTTGTTTTTTTAAGATCAAAATGAATGCGATACTATTTCTCCATGTTCAACAAATGAAGTTTGTAATAATACGATTGGAAGCTACACTTGTGAATGCGACTCTGGGTATGAGCGTGATGGCAACGATTGTGTCGGTAAGGTTTGATATTATTTGATTTTTCGGTACATTGTAAAATGTGTTATTACAAATTTCATACAGTTTTTCCTTTAAAATCACTTCTCTAGGTAGAACAATACCATTGATAATTAAAATTCCATTGATATTTCATTCTAGATGATAATGAGTGTGATGATATGAATCCATGTTCGACAAATGAAGTTTGTAGTAACACGATTGGAAGCTTCACTTGTGCTTGTGTCACAGGTTATGTTCGTGATGGCAGTAACAATTGTATCGGTAAGCTTTATTTAATTATCCAGGTCATTTTTTTCAAACGAATTTGATGTTATTTCTTGGACTAAAACCATACCTTTCAATACATTTTTATTATTTTTAATACGCAGCTATTGTTAATGAATGTTAATTATCTTCACTTACTTCCTTTTTATGACTTTAATGTGAACTCTGAACTTACTAACAACAATGATATTTCTAACATAACCTTTAATCCAGTTAATTACAATGAAAATGACAAATATGATGAATCTTTTGATCAACTAATTAATAATCTCAATTCACAGTCAGTTACCCTAGATGAATGCAGCTTTTATGATTATTCACAATTTAATTCTAAGTTTAATACATCCTTTAATACTAAACTATCTCTCCTGCATCTTAATATTAGAAGTATTACGCATAAAGTTAATGATCTCGAATGCCTTTTGAATTCAATTAATAACAAATTTTCCATAATCGGTATCAGTGAAACATGGCTTAATGAAAACTCCCCTATTCCTTTCATTAATAACTACTCCTTCTTTGCAAGCAATAGAAGCAATAATCAAATTGGCGGAGGAGTTGCATTTTTTATACGTAATGATATTAGCATTACAATTCGAAATGACTTAAAATTACCAGACGACCTTTCCGAATCACTTTTTGTTGAGATTGAAAATTCAAAGACAAAAAATGATATTATAGGCATTATTTACAGAGCCCCCTGTGGAGGGCTAGATTCTTTTACTAAATCCGTCGATAATGTATTAACCCAAATTAACAATGAAAACAAAAATTGTCATCTCATGGGAGACTTCAATATTGATTTATTAAAATTCCATAACCATAAATTAACAAACACCTACCTAAATACCTTAATTTCCCATTCTTTTTTTCCAACTATTTCAAAACCAACTAGGATTACCTCAACTTCGGCCACCTTGATTGATCATTTTTATTCCAAACAATCTAACTATAAAATAGTTGCTGGTGTTTTACTTAATGATATCTCCGACCACCTTCCTATATTTCAGTTCATTGATCAAGAAATTAATGATCAAAACCTTGATGATAATAGCGCCAACTATTCATTTCGTATAAACGACCTAAATGCCTTATCGATTGATTTAGAAGGTGAAGACTGGTCTATGATATTTGATTGTGACCCAAGATTGAGTTTTGATATATTTATTGAAAAATTTACAAATATCCACTCCAGACACTTGGTTAAAAGTAGTATAAAATCAAATAAAACGTTTAAACAACCATGGATGTCATCTGCTCTCTTAAAATGTAGTTCTCGGAAACATAAACTTTATAACAAATATATGCACACACGTAGTAATAATGACAAATTAAACTATACAAAATATAATAATATTTTCACTAATCTTTGTCGCACTGCTAAAAAGAATTATTATACTTCCCAGTTTGATAGATATAAAGGTAATCTGAAGAACATATGGCTTGTAATAAATTCTGTTTTAAATAAAGGTAATAATAATAACAAGCACCCGAATCTAATTAAAGACGGTGATAATATTTACAAAACTCAAAAGAGATATGTGAATCGTTTAACAACTATTTTTCTACAATTGGTCCTAATCTTATTAATAGTATGCCAACTAATATAACTGATCCATTATCTTATCTTCATTCTGCGTTTGCCAACTCATTTTATATTAGCCCAGTTTCAATTGATGATGTTAACCTAACTATATACAATCTAAATTCTAATAAAGGGTCTGGATCTGACGGTATTACTGCTCGTGTCTTAAAATCTGTATCTCCCTTAATCATCCACCAACTTACCCATTGTATAAATTCATCTTTTTTATCTGGCACTTTTCCAACACACTTAAAACTAGCTAAAGTTGTGCCCATTTTCAAGAAAGGTGAACGAAGTCAATTATCTAATTACCGGCCAATATCACTACTTTCAGTGTTTTCCAAAATTATTGAAAAACTCATGTATTCTAAACTTTCTGATTATCTCACAAAATTTGATATACTTAATAAACGCCAATATGGTTTTCGAAAAAATCACTCTACATCCCATGCCGTTTTAGATCTTATTAATAATATTACAAATTCATTTGAATCAAAAGAAAATTTATTAAGTTTATTTATTGATCTTTCAATCTTCGATGTTATTAATCACGATAATTTAATTAAAAAACTTGAGTGCTATGGAATTAGAGGTATTTCATTGAATTGGTTTAATAGTTATTTGAAAGATAGAAAACAATATGTTGCATTAGGATCTTGTACATCGTCGACGATGGATATTACTTGCGGAGTGCCACAGGGATCTGTGCTTGGGCCATTGCTCTTCCTTATTTATGTTAATGATCTGGCTAATGTCAGTAACAAATTGCAAGTAATATCCTTCGCCGACGACACCACCTTATTTTACTCTAATTCCAATATTGATTTATTATTTACTACATTCAATGATGAATTAACACAATTTTGTGACTGGTTTATTTCAAAAAAATTACTTATTAATACTCTTAAAACAAATTATTTAATTTTTCACAATTCTCAACGTAAACTAAAAGTTGATGACCTAAATATACTTCTTGGCGGAATTCAAATTGAACGCAAAACTGAAACACTTTTTTTAGGTGTATATATTCATGAAAACCTCAAATGGACCAGTCATCAAAGTCATCAAAATTACGTTTCGAAAAAAATATCAAGATCTATTAGTATTATTAACAGACTTAAGCACTTCTTCCCTCTAAATATTTTAATTTCTCTTTATAACACACTTGTACTTCCTTATTTCCAGTATTGTAACATTATTTGGGCTGCAGATTACTCTTCTAATATTGCTAGATTAACTAAATTACAAAAACGTGCAGCTAGAATTATTACTTTTTCACCATATAGAACCTCATCTGAACCCCTTTTTAAACGTCTTGGTATATTAAAATTAACGGATATCCACAATGTTCAAGTTGCCAGTTTTATGTTTAATTATTTTAAAAACCAACTTCCTATTTCTATGATTGATATGCTCTGTAAACGTACCAAATTTCACAATTACAATTTAAGAACTTCTCATTTAAACATTCCTTTTGCTAGACTTACAAAAACTAAATTTTTTATAACTATATCAGGTCCTAATTTGTGGAATCATATCCCACCAAATATCAAAACGTCAATATCATTATTTACTTTCCGAAAAAAGTTAAAGAATCATTATATATCTAAATATTATACTGCTTAGTTAATATGCTTATTATCATTATTTATACTCATATACTATTTATGTCTTACACAAAATATTAGTTGTTGTTTATTATTGCAATCTTTAATCTATACTATATATAATGTATATATAGTATATACTATATATATACTGGAATTATAATGTATGTATACATATTTTTTTTTCATTTACCAATATCGGTAGTTATTTCATTTATAATTATCATGAAACCATTGAAATATAATTTAAATAATTTTTATAAAGAAGATGTTAGTTATGTTATTATACTGTAATTTTGTATCCTAAATTATATAATTATATATTCTAGGTTATTTTTATTTTTTTAGTAATGTGTTTTGTTATGGGTCCCTACGAGACAAGTTTTTAACTTCTAGAAGGGATCCATGATAATAATGACTACCAATTACTGCTTTATCTATGTTCACTTTAATATCTTTTTTCTATTTTGTATATATTCATTCATTATTATCTAAATAAATATTATCTCAATCTGAATCTGAATTTTTATTTCATTCTAGATTACAATGAATGTGATGACGATCCATGTTCGACAAATGAAATGTGTGTGAATACAGATGGTAGCTACACTTGTGATTGTGACACAGGATATCAACGTGACGGCAATAACGCCTGTATTGGTAAGATCTAAAGCCTAATACTGTTTGATCTGTGTGCTACAATTTGTAATCATTTATGTATTTGACCAACAAACCATAAATATACAGAGATAAATTGGTCAGGGACTTCTAAAGTAAATAAGATTACTATAACTACAAGTGTCAGCACTCCCTGATCTTAACTAATATAAAATTTATAGTTATAAATTATTAACAAATGAATATAAAAAAAAGATGAATAAAAGATTAGGAAAAGATTCAGTAACAGCTAATTGACTTAATACAGCTAATTGACGTAATAGATCATAGAATTAAAAAAGAAGATGTTTAATAGAACCTTGTTACTACTGCTATATGTTATTCCATGGTGTCTCATTTATTCAACAGCAACATTGCCATCCTTTTTGTGCCTTTTCAATGCATTCTTCCTCACTTTTTGATCACTATCCATTATTCACATAAATTATTATTTTTTACATTTAACGTTTGTTACCATTAACTTAGATATCAATGAATGTGATACCAGCAGTCCTTGTGGATCAAATAAAGACTGTACGAATACAATCGGAAGTTACACATGTACATGCTCGCCAGGCTTTGTACCTTCAACGAATGGAGAATGTTTAGGTCAGTAGCAAAGCTAAATATTTTCTTCATGTGCTTATTTGAAAAGCTTATCCAAATACAATTTTTTTACACTTTGTGAAAAATCAGAAAATACATTACTAGCCAATTATGCAATGGGAATCTAAAACAATCCTTGTACTGTGACACTCCGGATTTGAACAATGGCGTAGATAATGGACAGATAAGTCAGTGACTTTGCACTTCACGACGCTCTGTCCCCAGTGTGAGAGGGCCCTTTGATTGCCAAAAAAAGAGTTGAACCAAGCGTGTCAACCACCACAGTTCCACTGCTGTATATTTTGTATACTATATTTGTGATCCAAAGATAGGTCTGACCCTCAATCACAAAAATGATATTTTCGGTTAACATATTACTTTTTTTAAAACATTACTTTTACCTCCTTTTATAGTTTCACTCCAATATCGCGGTGAATTACGAGTGATAGAAGTTAATGGGTCAGCAGACTTAGCACAATATGTTGATGACCTTGCGGATAGTTCATCAGAATTATATCAGTCCATTGCTAAAGTAATATTAGCTGTTGTAAGTATTAAAACTTAGTACTGTATATTTATTTGTGATTATACTGGGGACCTATTCGGTCAAAACTGTTCCAGTGGATAATTTAAGGCACTTAATACAGTGCCTATGTGTGAACTAGTACACCGGTTAACCCCTACTTGTCTCATGTTGTGTATACTTGTCCTACCATTTACATTCTTTTCTGAGAAAACTTGTTCCACCACCAGAACCAAGGGGTGAGTGAGCCTCGAAACTTGCCAATATTATGGCTGAGGGCTGGGCATACCACCCCGCCCCCTCCATATTTCCAATATTGCAATGCAAAACAAGGGTCATACTTTTTAGGACCTCGTCCCTCTAACTCAAAATCATAAATCCCCCTCTGCTACTACACTTTACCATTTTATTCAAATTATCACACTGTATTAAAACACATTCAAACATTCTACAGGTCGACGATTACTACAGTACTGAGTATCCGTACACTTTTTACCAAAGCTCGTTAGTAGGATTTAAAGACGGGAGTATTATTGCAGTGTATCTATTAGACTTCCTTACCAACTCAACTGAACAAGCCAATCAACTCCTACAAAATCTAATTATGAGTTCCACTAATGGGGTAATTACGTTGGACGATGGTAGAAGTGTAACCCTTGATGTTGAACACGATGCTGTGGGTGAAGGTATGCTGTTTATTTATTTTTTTTAAAAATTAAATACATTATTTATTAAACTTTGTTTTACAAGGGTAGCTCTAACAGCTGTACAACAGCAGTACAGCTGACTTGAAGAGGCCCTCTCTTAAAAATATACAAACAACATTCAAACATAAAGATACAATAGGAATCATAAAGTTAAAATTAAAAACAGGTGAAAAAAAGTTAAAATTCATACATATATGTATAATATGGAGGTAGAGCTTGATAACATAAAACAATAAGAGATGAGCTAGAATGAAATCATATTTTAATCACTACCTATACTGTACAAATTATTGATATAAGATATATTATTTCCCCTGAAAAAATTATTTATTTTAATGTTTTTGTTGAATATGCCATTTTAATATTGCATTTATTCACTTTGACAAAAACTTGAGTCAAAAACAAAATTATTTACCTGAAAAACTGGATCTTAAAGCAAAAAATGACTGGAAGTGTTTTTAAAGTAAAAACATTTGTTTTTCTACGGAACTGATTGACTTTATTAAAACTGCAAAATGGCATATTCAAAGTCTTTTATTATCGTCATTCATGTTTTTCGGGGACAGTACAGTACTAGAAAAGAAGAACAATGATGTTGTTTGAAGAGTAGCTTGTTTATTCTTTATTGTAAAATGTTAACCTTTGAACCAACCTTGTTAAATCATAAAAAGCTGTGCTATAGAACTTCCAATCTTACATTTTGAAAAAAGTACTTTAGCACTTATTTATACACGATCCCGACCTAATACTGCTGCCAAATTATAATGTTGTCAGCAACAAGCAAGCTCTAAACCTGAAGCTAACCTTGTCTACACTATCAAACTAGTGTGATGTGCCCAAATATGGTAGTGATATGCCCAAACATGGTAGTGATATAACATCATCATGTTTGTCCACATTTTTTGTCACATAAAGTTTGATAGTGTAGACAAGGCTTTATTGCTAATTGTCAAACAAGGCATAACAATGTCACTATCAAACTTTATGTGACAAAAATTTGATGTGCACATATACAGTACTGTATGGACACGATGATGTCATATCACTACTATGTTTGGGCATATGACTACTTAGATAGTGTAGACAAGGTTTTAGCCTTCCAGATTTTCATCCTTTTATGATTTATAAATGAATGATATATAAACACAACAGGCAAAGAACATTAATTCTAAACCACCCGGTGATATACTGAAATTTATATATATTCACTGTTCTCTTTGTAGATACTCCTATTGTATGTGATGACGATTTACATTGTAATGGGAATGGGGATTGTACAGTAAATGATTTACTAGAGAGAGTATGTAGGTAAGTACAATTATGTAATGGCTGTGTTTTTATTTGTGAATTATTTTTTGAAATACTTATAAGTTAAATGAACTAAATACCAACAAATAAATAAACAGTATTCTTAAATTTATTGTTTAAGAATGTTGTTCATGAGCACTAATAAATGAGAGATTTTTTTTTATTTTATGCTTATGAAAAGTTACACTTACGATTTCGGCAATTGATATGTTTAAATGTTGTCAAAGAATGTGTAGCTTCAGTGGTAGATTTCTCAATATTAATACTGATTTATTTGTTTAATAATATATCCTCATTTATTATATTTAAAAAAACAGAAAAGGGGAAAACAGTCAAATGATAAGGCAAAAAAAAACAAATGAAAAACCTTTGATGATGAATTCAGGACAACCCAATTAATTATAAAAAAAGAATTGGTTTCCATTGGGGTCCGAATAAAAAACACAAAATGAAGAAGTAGGAAATAGGCCTATAGATAAACAAACTACAGTGATTGAATATTATATCAAATCACTGAGTAGAGCATGAAGATCTAATCTATGAAATTATTATTTAGTGAAATAAATGATTTGTATAATGAAAAAATCCAAACTTCTGAAGATAGCACAGTTTTGCCACATTTATGTCTTGATTGGGTGGTCTTATTTTGTTGGTTTTCAATGATTTCAACTTGATTTTATGTATATAATGTGTAATAACAAATTTATTGGGTAATTTTTTTTCAGATGTTTGGAAGGATATGAAGGAACACAATGTCAGGATGAAAGTAAGTGAAGCCAATTTTTATATATTTTTTTAAAATATATAATTCAGTACCTGAAAAAACTGGGATAGCTGTGCAAATTAGATAAACAAATTCTCTAAATAAAGCTTAAAACCACAGAGAAATCCAAAAGTAATGTGTCTAATTTTATGTAATCTATTTTGCCCGACAGCTTCATCTGGAATCGTAGTGTTAATTGTTGTGATTGTATCATGCGTGATCCTAGCGATTGCATTACTACTGCTCATCGTGTTCATCATACTCATCCGTCGTAAACAACACGATAAGTTCCAATTTCGTAGTAAGCAGCAGCAAGGCCCCTTCATGGTGCGTAATTCAACGGCCGGAATGCCAGTGTTCACGACAGATTTCGAGACCGAATCAAATGATGACTATTCTCGTCATAATAGTATAGATTCCAGAATGCGCCACTTAGCTGGTGTACTCAACAGATCATCGTATCTAACTGTAAGTATTGTAAACTATAAAACCTCGAAAAGAAGCCCATGGCTTGTACTTGTTTTTGTACTCTTGGGTGGGCTTCTTTTCAAGATTATTTTCCAAATAGGGGAGCTACTTTTTGAGATGGGTTTCTTTTCTAAATGAAGCCCAGGGGGTCTTCTGTTCGAGATTTTACGGTATTGTAATTTCTTTATTTATTTCAAGGTAAAATAAAGAGTACACAATATGCACATGTGGTGTGGAGCTTTTCCACTAACAAATAATACATAGTAAAAAGATAAAATAATATAATACTTGAAATATTTATTTAATATTTATTTTAAAATGTGTTTATGATATGTAGAGGCGGATCCAGGATTTGTTAAACAAGGGGAGCGGTAACATAATATTAATAGGCTGTCAAAATTATATATTAAAAAGTAGCATGATACCCCAAAGAGCATGGTCCCCAACGAGCTACGACAACACCACCAGAAGCACCTAACCCTGAAATACAACATAAATATTATAAAAAACATGCTGGACATGCTTTCTTGCCAATCTTAGGGATAAATGTTGATAGCTGGATTAAATTCTGGTTTTACTTTTAATTGATTATATTGATTGATCTATTAATTATAAAAGTATTGGATTGATCAGTATTTTTAATGTATTACTTGATTGTTAATCGATGTATAAATTAATTATAGTATATTGATTAGTTGATAGATTGATTTGCTTAGTTGATTATTTATTAGTGTTTATTGAATAATTAGTTAATGTATTAATATCATTGATAATTAATTAATACAAAGATTGATTAGTCGATTGATTGATTCGTTTATTTATTATGGATAGTTAGAATACTTCATTTTACCTCAACAATAATTATTCGTAAATATTCATTTTACAGAATCAAGTACGATCGTCAACACAATCTGATGAATCCGAGGTGTCATCCAATCAATTCAGGCGTCCATATGTTGCTACAGGAATGGAAGCTAGTGCATTGGAGGTATGGCTTTAAATATTATTATCCTAGGGTTTAAATGTGTTTCCAAAAATCACACAAAATACTGTGAACAAAAATGATGTTCCCATTTGGACTGGCGTACGTGCAACGCAAGTGAGTTGACCAATCACAATCGACAGTTTAGATGATTAACGTGGTTGGTAAAATTACGTTTGCGGTGCGCTTACGTCTATGCGTTGCATCCTAGTGGGAACCAAGATAAAGCCATTATAAAGCTCTGTCTACACTATTAAACTTTATTTGACAACAAAATGTGATGTGCCCATATCACTACCATATTTGGGAGTATCACTACCATATTTGGGCAAATCACACTTTTTCTGACAACTAGGGATAGCGTTTACAGAATAGAATTGAATAGAACAATTCTACATTCCTTGATTTCATTTTGTTTGTTCAAGCGTCTGTGATTTAATTTTTTAAATTTTTGTTTTTCCTTCTTGCGGCATGTAATTTCAACATTTAAAGCGTGTTCAATTCTCCTACAAATATATAATAAAATAATTATTAAAAACTACAGTATATACTTATAAATTAAATTTTTATTGCGGTTAAACTGAACATTGATTTTATCCTTGATATTTTAAAAATTATCAAAACTCGAATTCAACATAAACCAAACTTTGCATTTAAAACATGCTAAATTATCCTTAAAATGTATAATAAAATAATTATTATATAATATAATCATTATTAATCATACAATAAACTTTTATTTAGGTTAAACTGATACATCAATTTCTCTCAAATTATTATGGCTAAATTATTATCATAAAAATTCAATCCTTCTTATCAACGATTTGATCATCTCTGGAAAGGCGCTTTAAAATGATATAATAAAATTAAAGATGTATTGTCCCACAAAAACATGAAAAATAATAAAATCAGACTTTGAATAGACCATTTTGTAGTTTTAACAAAGTTAATCACTTTCATAGGGAAAAAAATGAAAAAAAAAATGTTTTCACTTATAGTTAATTTGCCAATTTGACTTAAATTACATTTTTTTTACCATCCGTTTTTTGGTCAAAGTGGATAACTATTATGCCACATTAAAATGGCATATTTAACAATAGTGTTAAATAATTTTTTTTTAACATAAGTGAATAATTATAACTGCAAAATCTTTAAAAATTATAATAATAAAGTTATAGACTTTATATTGATTTAAAATACATATTTACACTAATATTGTTTAACTTGTAGGGACATACAACAGATAGTAGTGATTATGACGAGAGAGAACGACGAAATCGCTACCTATTCACACCTAACACTGCAAGCAGGCAGTTCTACTTCTAAACTAAATAATATTAATACATTATAATAAATAATGTCATATAGTCTTTATAAACCAATGTTTAATTATTAGCAGTTATTTTAATTGTTTAGAGGTGTTTGTATAATAATTATATTAGAAAATAGTGTATTAGATAACCTGTAATGACGTTTTTGATACTATTAAAAAATTATTACATTTTTTTTAAATTATTATATAAACTATATATATAAATTATATCTGTCTTCATTTTAAGTGTGTAATCTGAATACACTTGGTTTTTTGATAAATAGAAAATAAAATAAATAACATTCAGTAATCTTTATATATGGTGTATTATATCGCAGAATTCATTGAATATTTTTTATATGAATAAACCAGATATAAATTATTTTTATTTAGGTGTATTATATCCGAGAATTAAATATTTTTAAATAAAAAAAAAAAACGTGCAATCTTGAAAATGCGGCAAATAATTTAAATATATACGTTTCTACAGGATACATGCTAGTTATTATTTAGTAAATTATTTAAATGTAAATTTATATAAAATTATAAAAAGTAGACATAATCTAAATAGTATTTTACTTGTTTACTGTAATATTTGTGTGGTATTATTATATTTATATCGAATATTCTAAATAAACTGAAACTGCAAAGGTATTTTTTCGTTATTCTTGAAAGTTGAAAAAATACTGGGTATAGAAATTCAAAACAACGAAGCTGTTACAACCGTTAATTTAGAAAACGCCAGCTAATGTCGAAACAACCGTTATATTAATGTAGAACAATCCACCGCTTATGTAGTAAAACCTCCAGCTTATGTAGAAAAACCAACAGCTTATGTAGTAAATAAAAATCAACACCCGCTAATGTAGAAACGGTCAACAGTATGTAGTAACGAAAATTGCCTCCCATCTTATGTAGTTACTATCACCAGCTGATGTAGAAAATGTTATATATTTTACAAAAATGTCTAAATCATGAGCAAATGCATCGATCTTTACTAAAGCTTGGTTCCCACTAGAACGTAACGCAAGGACGTAAACGCAACGCAAGCGTTTTAACCAATGACAAGCGAAGTTATAGACAGTTGGCAATCAAAACCGAATAAGCCATCGCTTGTGATTGGTAAATTCACTTGCGTTGCGTTACGTCCTTGCGTTGCGTCGCTAGTGGGAACCACGCTTTATTAGTTATCAGTATTTCCACCTCTCGTAAGCAACCAACTTTCTAAAACGACCACACATCGTAAGCGACCACACATCGTAAGCAACCATCTCTGATAAGGGACCGCTTTTAATAATCGATCATCTCTCCTTGCGTACACCGGACGTGTACCTTGCGTACTCCGGACGTGTACCTTGCGTACACCGGACGTGTACCTTGCGTTCTCCGGACGTGTACCTTGCGTACACCGGACGTGTACCTTGCGTACTCCGGACGTGTACCTTGCGTACACCGGACGGGTACCTTGCGTACACCGGACGGGCACCTTGCGTTCTCCGGACGTGTACCTTGCGTAGTTTATATTTCTGGCCGTTTTGATTTAGCTTTTTTTTTTAGCCTATTTTATTTTGTATCTCCATTGAAATTCAACCACTGATACCCACAGCATTGTCATTTTTTCAGTGCTTATTTTATTTTGTATCTCCATTTTGATATTCAGCTACTGATACCCAAAGCATTGTCATTTTTTTCAGTGCTTATTTAATTTGTATCTCCATTCAGATCCTGTCACTGATTTCTACATCATTGTTATTTTTTTAGTGCTTATTTTATTTTGTATCTCTATTGAGATCCAGCCACTGATACCCACAGCATTGTCTTTTTTTTCAGTACTGATTTTATTTTGTATCTCCGTTGAAACTCAGCCACTGATACCCACAGCATTGATTGTCTTTTTTCAGTAATTTGCTTTTCGAGTCATAGAATACTATTCTGTTACATTGCACTTTATTACGGAAACTTCTAAGTGCCATCTGGGAAGAGTTAAATTACAGTAATTTAACTCTTCCCTGGTGGTGCCATTCACTTCGCGACTTTCATCTTGTCATGTCGACATAAAATATGAATATAACTTATTAACGTACTTTATGGTTCAAGTTAATTAACAGAATTTGAAATAGGTTTATGACCAATTTTACACAAATATACTATAATTTAGAGACGCGTAATTTATTTGAGATGAAGGTAATGCCAAACAATACATTCAAAAGATGTACTGCTTGTTCATTCATGCAGAAATAAAACACCCTTCAAATCATAATATAGGCCTAAATACAAACACAATGACTGGCAAATGAACTCTTTTCAAAATGTGAATTATATATGCTTGATAGAGTGTCTCCTATTTCTATAACAAGAAAACGCTAAAACGTTGGTCTGAAGTATTCAGAACTCACCGAATGATGGAGATTGTTATACTGTGATATAAGGATATACTTTTATATTTAAGAAATTGACCTTTGTATCGGAATTCAAATAGGTTCACAAACTTGACCCAGAAAGTCCAAAGGAGAGTTTGTCCAGATGTTTTAATGACCATTTAGTTTATAATAGAATCCCTAAAGAAAACACACGATAACGATATATTGTGGATAAGTTTGTGTCAACGGGACACACACATTTGTTTCTTTAAAGTTTTAAGTGATTAAGTTTGATATTTGATTTTAGGCTAATCAGCCACAGTTTCTTGAGTTTTATGTTTTAATTTGATGATTTATGTTTGAAGACCATTAGAACGCGATAAGTTGTCGCACGAATTTGATGTATGTTCAATGTAACATACTATTTTTTTAAGTTTTGTATTTTTATTTTTAACTGATTTATGTTTGATTTACGCGAATTTTATACCAAATTCATTTTTAATTTCATTTTTTTTAAGAGAGAGAAGAGAGAGAGTGAAAGTGATAAGGTTACACTTCAGAGTCAATGGTTTTGGCTAACTCAATTTTTGCTTATATGTATAATAATGTTTTTTTTTCTTTTATATAACTTTAATTTTGCATGCCACTATTATAACCATTTTTATATGTTAAATAGATTAGAAAAAAAAAAAAGGGAAACAGAGGGATGTGATATAAGGATATACTTTTATATTTAAGAAATTGACCTTTGTATCGGAATTCAAATAGGTTCACAAACTTGACCCAGAAAGTCCAAAGGAGAGTTTGTCCAGATGTTTTAATGACCATTTAGTTTATAATAGAATCCCTAAAGAAAACACTTAGCTTAATTTTGTGACTTTCCCATCGTTAAACCAGGAGTGATCGACACTATTTAAGTACAGATTTGACAGTGTCATCCATCACAGAAATACCTTATTATACCGTTAATCACTCCCACTTAAACACCCCTGGATCAACTTAGGACCAATCGTTACCCTCACAGATGATGTAATGACATTATGCAAATGAACTGAGCCAATATACTCCCAAGTTTCAGAAGGGCCCAGACACACCTTACAGCCACCTCACGGAGCACACACCTCACAGCAGACCTACACACTTCACACCTCACTGACAGCATCATTGATTGTCCGTTCCTTATCTATACTTATAGTTGTATATTGTACTGAAGTATTATACTGAATAAATAATATATGTGTTACGACAGTCAAGCGAGTCAGAGTCTTTCATTAGTACCTCAACAACCCAAACATTATATTACATGGTGGAAGACCCAAATTTCATAAGGAACGGAGTGAGAAAACAAGAAATAAACACTTAACAAGACACGAAGACGAAGACAAAGACAAAAATAACCACATTTGTTTGAAAGGAGAGAAATTTACTTTGACTCAAAAGACAAGCTGAAATTATATTTGAATGAGATCGAGACAAGCAGAAATTTTATCAAATTATTACCATTGGATGAAGACAAAGAAGATAATCGAGGAAGACACAAAAGACAAGCTGAAATTATATATTTGAATGAAATCGAGACAAGCAGAAATTTTATGAAATTATAACCATTGGATAAAGACAAAGAAGATAATCGAGGAAGACCCAAGAAGAATCAAAACAGAAGCAAGCGGACAAGAACTGTTTCGTTTAGAGACTTTCAACTTCACGCCGTTTTTTTCAATCGTTTTTTTAACATTTACTTTTTTTGAAAATAGATGAACACCTTTCGCATTTTTTTTAATTCGTTGTTTGAAAATTTGAACATTGATGAGCACCTTTAACATTTCTTTAATTCGTTGTTTGAACATTTAGACATTTTTGAACACTTTTTGCATTCCTTTAATTCATTTTTAATTGGATCCGAAGCATTTGGGGTAAGTCAAAACCATTTTGATTTTGATTTGTAACCTTGATTGAAAAAGTGAGAGTTTACATATATATATATACACTAAATTGTTTTTGATATTTGATTAATAATTAATATTATAAAGTATGGTCGACGTTGTTGATAACGAAGTAATTTTAAATGAGCCCGTCAATCCTCACCCCGTGCCCCACCTAAGACAAACCGATTTCCTTCCCAAAAGATATGACGGTTCCATAACCGATCACGACCAATGTAGTGCACATTACTTATCGTTTACCGACTACCTTGAGGCCCACACGTTAGAAAACCCTGTAAACAATGCCCAATTAATTAGTGTAATAAGTATTTTTAAACGTAGCCTTCAGGGCCAAGCTAGACTCTGGATTGAGGGAAAGCAGTTCGATTCACTAGAATCCTTAAAAACCCAATTCATCAACAGGTTTAGTAAAAACAAATCAATCTATGCGCACATAAGAGAATACGATTCAATTACATACACCACTGGCGACAACGCCGAAAAGCACTTAACCAAAATCAAACAAGCCGCAGACAGAATTGGATACGCTGACCAGCAGATAAAGAATAAATTTATTTCGACCCTTCCACCAAAATGTAGAGCAGCTGTAGCCATGTCCACCCCAATCGATGCCACTATTGAAAATATTGTAAATAGCACACAAAATTACCTTGACCTTTCCGTAGATGATGCCACACGGGAAGTTTCATTCAATATCAATAAGGAAACAGATAGGCCTAATAGTCTCGAATCGCTCCAACATGAGATAAATTCTCTCAAGTTAGACATGGCCACAACAAAACGATCCCTTAATGATGATACTCGACGCTCACGTTCCCCCACCCGAAATTATATCCCAAGACGAAACCGAAGCCCAAGCCCATACAAACCCCGATTCCAGACCCCACCGACCCCAAGATATAGACAACCTCCCCCAACCTGTTATTACTGCGGGAAACCAGGCCACATAGCAAGGCACTGCCGACAACAAAACCGCTCTTACGGAAACTATCCCCCGCCATACCCATACCAACAGTCAAACAATTACTACCCTAGCCACCAGCAGGATTTTTAAAAAGGGGACTAGATGCCGCCTATAATCTGGCCCCCCATACTAAATACGACAATTTTAAGGCAAAATACTTAGGGAATTCAGATAATATTGATTTGTTACTTAACGACAGAAATTACGTTAAAGGAAATTTACCAGATGGTAGAAATGTTTTAACTTTATTTGACAGTGGTTCAATTAGAACTATAATCTCACAATCATACGTTAATTCCTCACTTTATTTATCGCGTTTAAAGCCAGTTAAAGTGAACACAACTAAATTTCGATTAGGTAACGGTGACTTCTTATATGCCAACCACTTAGTGCAATTCGAATTATTTATCCAAGGACACAAATTTAAAATTTCAGCATTAATCGTTAAAAATTTGACAGGTATTGACCTGATACTTGGAACCGAAACATTGTCTGAACTCGACGGTACTTTAAATTTTAAGGAAAACACATTTCGCATTAGACCAAAGATTTTTAGCTTTCGTCCAGTACACAAGATTTTTCTTAAACCCGGTGATACTAAAACAGTTAAATTAAAAGGAAGGGTTCCCGCCTTTGTACGCAATTCCGATGTTGTTCTACATGCAACCACCCATATTTCAAAACTTTGTCCATCAGATATGTTAGTAAAATTACATAGAGGAGAAACCAACATTGATATCACTAACAACACAAACAGAAACGTATCTCTAAATACACATCAACCTATCGCGAGCCTTCACTTAACCAACCTTGTAACAGTTACTAATGACCTACCAATTGATAGAATAAAGTTGACCAATGACAACGCAAACAAGTACCCACATTTAGAACGTACAGACCCATTGCTAACTTTAACCGAGGAAGAAATAATTAGAAAACATGTTGATTTAAAAGACAGCGTTTTAACACATAGAGAAAAAGAAGATTTGTATAAAACATTACAACAAAACAGAAACGCATTTTCACTATATGGTGAACTATCTAGCTGCCCAAACTTCAAAGCTGACATACACCTCTCTAACGATGAACCATTTTTTATTCGCCCATACTTCGCGACAGACAAAGACAAACATGTTATTGAGGCCGAATTGAACAAATTAGTCAAATTAGGAATCTTAGCAGTAGGACACCAATCGTATACTTCCCCTGTCCTTCTTGTTTCAAAGAAAAATTCAAAAGATAAAAGAGTTGTCACAGACTTTCGCTATCTAAATTCCAGGATAAAACGTATTAATCACCCATTCCCATTATTAGCCGAAACTCTGAAAACAATAGGTAACGCTAATGCACAGATTCTTAGCGTAATTGATTTGAAATCAGCGTTCCACTGTGTACCATTAGCCGAACATGCCCAACAATACACAGGTATAGCTTCATATCATGGTGGAAAACATTATTATTATAAGAGATTAGCACAAGGACTAAACGTTTCGCCAGGTATATTTCAAGCAAAGATTGACGAAATTTTAAATGAAATCCCAAATTCTAGAGAATTCTGTATCGCCCATCACGATGATATTATTTTATTTAGCAAAGACAAATTTGCTCATAAGCAGCACCTTGTTTCCGTTTTACAAGCCCTACAATTAAATGGTTTTAGAATTTGTCCAAAGAAATGTAAGTTATTCAAGAATAAAGTGCAATATATGGGACACACCATCCTGATTAATTCTTCAGGACACGCATGTATCACACCATTAGGCGACAGGTGTGCAGCTATCCGAAATTTGCCAGTCCCACGAACCCATAAAGAAACTAAACGATTTATTGGTGCAGTAAATTATGTATCCCATTTTTCCCCTCAAATACAATCAATTTTACGTCCGTTACACACACTCGCAAGCAAACGCCGAAAATTTTGTTGGTCTACTGAACACCAGAAAGCATTTGACGAAATTAAACAATTAATGGTTAAACCACCAACTCTTCAAATGCCTAGAAAAGAAGGTAGATTTACGCTATATAGCGACACTTCAAGAACCGCAACAGGTTCATATTTAACACAAACAGTAAACGATAAAGAACACATAATAGGTTATTATTCCAAAATCTTACCACAAGCCTGTCAACGATATAGCGTCACAGAATTAGAGTTATTTGGACTTTACATTAACGTTTCAGCATTTCGACATTTACTAAAGGGTTGCGAATTTGATGCATTCGTAGACCACTCAGCAATTGTACAAATTTGGAATTCAAAAGATCAGCCATGTACACCCCGTTTACAGAAACTAATATTACGATTGTCCGGATACATTTTCCAAATTGGTTATAAGAAAGGAACTGAATTAGTTTTAGCGGATTTTCTCTCCCGAGCCCCTCGTGATGACGATTCCGAAATTGATCAAGTTGTACCCATTGCATTTAATATTACAGAGACTGAATCTCTTAACCCGATTACAAACACATCTACTAGCAGACCAGTAACAAGGTCATACGCCAAGAAAATGGGAATAAATATACCTGACCTACATAAACCCAAACCAGTACAAACGCCCGTCATTAATCAAAACCCAGTGACAACAAACACGCGACCTACACCTCAACCTACCGCTACACCACAGATAATCACGAGACAACAAACAAACGCACATCGATCACCGCCTATCATAACGCCACCTATCGTAACACCACCCCCAATACGTAATGTAAACATTCGACAACCTCCAGAGGAACGACTAGTAGACAAAAACAAGCAAAGCAAAGATACTACACATCGAAACGTACCAGTTGAATTGTATACATCGCCCAAACCACTAGTACCAAACATAACTGAATTTAAGTCAGCACACATCCCAAAACAACAAGACTTAGATAGATTAATGGATGTTATTCAAAGAAAGATAATTAGAGATTATAACCTCCCAATAGATGTTAAACAATTACGTGTTGAACAAGAAACTTCACCATTTTTTAAGCCAGTTTACGATTATTTAGTTCATGATATCCTTCCAGCTGATAAGAAAGCAGCTCGTGCAGTTCAGAATAAGTCAGAGCAGTACATATTGTGCAACGGTTTACTATTCCGTTTATTTTTCCAAGATAAAGGTGGAGAATTTGTATTGCAATTAGCTGTTCCTGAAAACTTAGCAGAGACTGTTATTTCTCAGTATCACGACAATTTGTTAAGTAGCCACCAAGGTACGATGCGTACTTACCTTACTATTAGGAAATTATTTTACATGCCTCTTATGTTCGAGAAAGTCAACAATTATACCCAAGCGTGTCTTAGATGTCAACAATTTCGTCCCAAAACCGATAAATTACGTCCTTTACACGATCGAGTACCAGCAACTTACCGTCCCTTTCATACACTCAGTCTAGATTTTAAGAGTATGCCAACATCACCTTCAGGTTTTAAACATATTATGGTAGTATGTGATGAGATAACTAGATTTTTGATTTGTGTACCTTTGAAATCCATTGATGCCGAAACAATTTGTGAAGCACTAATTCAAAAGGTCATCAGTATTTTTGGACCCCCATCTCGTCTTATTTCAGATGCAGCAACCTCCCTTACAGGAAAATTATTAACACTATTATGTAACACCCTTAATATTGATAGGAAAATCATCAGCGTCCACAATCACGGTAGTTTACAAGTTGAACGTCATATCCGCACCGTATCGGACCTGTTAAAGGTCAACCTTAACCAATTCGGAACAGATTGGGTTAGATTTGTATCAACAACATGTTATGCCTATAACTCGTTTTCATCCCCACATCTAGGAAACCACTCCCCTTACGAATTAGTTTTTGGCCGCCAACCTCCAAGTTTGACCTCATTAGCATTTAACCCTATTTCAGGATTGTCTCATTCCTATGAAGAATACTTTGAACATCTCAAGAAGAAATTTCAAAACATTTCACAGACAATGCTACAATTACAGCGAACACAACAAAACGTCCAAAACTCAAAGATTTCCCAACGCTTAGAAAAAAGTCCAATTTACTCAGTAGGACAACTCGTATATTTATACAAGCCAACATCATCATCACTAACGGCAAATTCAAAGAAAATCGCCGCAGAATGGGTCGGACCATTAGTGATTCATGAAGTACTAGACAGAACACACTACATCCTAGCAACGATTAAAGGAGAAATACTTCGCGACGTATTCAATTATAACAGACTGAAACCTTGTTTTATGAGAACACCTAAAGAACGCAAAAATTTTACACATCTCCAAAAACTTAAACAATTGTTGAATGAACCCACCGATGATAATAACGATAAAATCCAAAACACCATTAATGTAGTAAATGACGAAATCAATGTTGAATTTGTAGACGAACATGATAGGACACCCGCCCAATTGCAATCAGATACCCTTACACATCCAACTAAAGTAGAACCCCTTAACTTGCAACCTTACATTGACTGTGTAGAGAATAACATGGGATTAGCAGCCCCATTCCATATGAAAGAAGAACAAATCAAGGAACAAACTAATCTAATTATGACAGCACCTAATGATTCAAATATGACATTAAACCGAGGTAGATTTAAAGCAGGACATTTCCAAGTTTTAGTTTCGTATTCTAAACCGACTTCAGCTAAACGCAACACCGATAAAACAAAACACGAATCTAATGATCGCAAATTTTGGTGGAATATTGACAGATATAACGATACAGATAAATTGATTAAAGAGATCATTAATGATAAACAGATACCGATAAGTGGATCGCCAAAACGATTCATAAAACGTTTGTATAATGCAACAAGTTACTGATTTAATTTTTTTTTGCAAGATTATTTTTAATTACGACATTTGCTAAATTATTGATAGCATAGTCTACGTATTTGATGAGATTTGTTTAGTAATGATGTGATTTCAGTTAAAAGAGAATTGAAATTATGATTAAGTATTGATTTTGTAACGAGTTTGATAATGATTAATTTTGAATTTTGAATGATCGATATATTGAGATATTAAAAGGAACGACAATCATTTTGTAACAAATATTTTGTTTAACCTTTGAGTCGTTAATCTCAAGCATTAATTAATTGATATACAATAACAGGAGATTTTCTTAGTACTTTTAATTGTAATTTTGTTGACATTGAGTACAAAAGTCGAATTTGTCGATTGATTGAAATCGTAATTACCTGTGAATATAAATGCTTAAATCGATAAAGTTGTGACGATAACGATATATTGTGGATAAGTTTGTGTCAACGGGACACACACATTTGTTTCTTTAAAGTTTTAAGTGATTAAGTTTGATATTTGATTTTAGGCTAATCAGCCACAGTTTCTTGAGTTTTATGTTTTAATTTGATGATTTATGTTTGAAGACCATTAGAACGCGATAAGTTGTCGCACGAATTTGATGTATGTTCAATGTAACATACTATTTTTTTAAGTTTTGTATTTTTATTTTTAACTGATTTATGTTTGATTTACGCGAATTTTATACCAAATTCATTTTTAATTTCATTTTTTTTAAGAGAGAGAAGAGAGAGAGTGAAAGTGATAAGGTTACACTTCAGAGTCAATGGTTTTGGCTAACTCAATTTTTGCTTATATGTATAATAATGTTTTTTTTTCTTTTATATAACTTTAATTTTGCATGCCACTATTATAACCATTTTTATATGTTAAATAGATTAGAAAAAAAAAAGGGAAACAGAGGGATGTGATATAAGGATATACTTTTATATTTAAGAAATTGACCTTTGTATCGGAATTCAAATAGGTTCACAAACTTGACCCAGAAAGTCCAAAGGAGAGTTTGTCCAGATGTTTTAATGACCATTTAGTTTATAATAGAATCCCTAAAGAAAACACTTAGCTTAATTTTGTGACTTTCCCATCGTTAAACCAGGAGTGATCGACACTATTTAAGTACAGATTTGACAGTGTCATCCATCACAGAAATACCTTATTATACCGTTAATCACTCCCACTTAAACACCCCTGGATCAACTTAGGACCAATCGTTACCCTCACAGATGATGTAATGACATTATGCAAATGAACTGAGCCAATATACTCCCAAGTTTCAGAAGGGCCCAGACACACCTTACAGCCACCTCACGGAGCACACACCTCACAGCAGACCTACACACTTCACACCTCACTGACAGCATCATTGATTGTCCGTTCCTTATCTATACTTATAGTTGTATATTGTACTGAAGTATTATACTGAATAAATAATATATGTGTTACGACAGTCAAGCGAGTCAGAGTCTTTCATTAGTACCTCAACAACGCAACATTATATTACAATACAAACATACAACAGACACACAAATACAGATATAATTTAAAATGAAGCATTTGGCAACACAATAATATCAATAATAATGAAGAATAAGGGCGGACTTGTCAGAAAGCAGTGACGTAAGCGAACTCGTTTAATCATGAAATAGTGGTGCTGCAGGATTTACACTTCCTATTTTTTTACGTGTTTATTTCACATTCATTTAATTTATTCATCTTTTATTTTGGAATACCATGATCGAATAATATATCCATAGTAAATAAAGAATCTTAATCTAAGAATTTCAATATACGGGGCAACATAAATAATATTATTTGCCAATTTATAATGGAAAAAATATTAGTACGTTTTCAAACATTTGAAATTCTAAAATGTATATTAATAAATTTATTACTACTAGAGGGTGAGCTCGCTTCGCTCGCTCCCCGTCTAGGAAGTGTAGACGATGGTCCTCAGAATGATAAAAATGTTCTCCTTGTACGTTTTCTGTCGGTTACCATTATTGAAAATGCTTGACATTCGTAAAACTAAACTACTCTGTTTCACAGTGTTTTAGATGATTAATAACATTTTAAAGTATAGTGTTTATTGTTTGGTAGGGCCCTTTGGGGAGGCGGAGTTCATTTGAGGGAGGTGCTTATTCGAGGGATATACGTTAATTTTTAAGTTTTGATAATATGGTAACATTTATAATAAAATGAAATCCTCTAATAGATATGAAAAGTGGTAAAAAAGAATAACAAATGCTTGGTAAAGTGTAGATAAAAGTGCGAAGAATTGAAATTGAGTTGAAAATATACTGTTGAAATCATAAATTATGTTTAAAAACTCTTTATAATATCTTCCTAAGATAGAAATATGGAACAAAAGCGTCGAATTGAAAACTAATGTTATCAAATCTACGTTTCGTGGTACATCTGAGAAAGATAAGGTAGGTATCCAAGGCGGAGATTTGTACCGAAGTTTTTGCATTGTGCTCGCCTATGTCAGAATTAACCATAATTTATATATAGATATATAATATTTGGGGTAAGCATACTTGAGATATATAATTTATAACAATCAATATTTAAAAACAGAAATGAAATGTCTTTAATGTTCGTTATGATGTTGGATGCCACTGATAAAAAGTAACATTTCGAGATGTTCATGTCTGCTGCTGCATCATGTTGTTAGTTTATATACTTACAATAAATTATCAATCATTTCAATTACACAATTGATTATTTTCTTGCTAATATTCTACTTTCCAACAATTAAAAGAAAAACAAATTAATCATTCGGAATACATCTACCTATCGTAATTTATTTTACTCCATACAATCACTGCGTTGCAGAGCAACTCAAAACTTAAAATCTCTGTCTACGCTATCAAAGTTGATGCGACAACAAAATGTGATGTGCCCATATATAGACATGGTGACGTCTCACTACCAATTTGAGCATATCACTACCATATTTGAGCACTAATTTGATAGTGTAGACAGAGCTTTAGACGGTAGACGCTAAAATAATAAAGACTTTTCTTGATAGGAACTACGTGGATGCAAGAGATAGTGTCTGTTCTATTCTATAGCTGTGACTTCAAAAAGGCAGACAGCAAGAGCATCATAGAAAGATTTTGTTTCTCTTGATATACAAATATCAGGGTTTCATGCTGTTGGACCTCATGAGATAGCAGATAGTCTGGCGTCTCCCCGCCTAATCAAGACTCATTTTCAACAACACCAGATGCCAACAAAGCAAAGGTTGACACCATCAACATTATTATATGTATTGGTCTATTTTAAGACTATTACTCAAACTCCAATCAGCAAGCACGAAACAGCTCATACAATTCAGTTTTAATGTTTGTGATGAAAAGTGGTCAAAGTTAGTGTAACCAGGGAAGAGTGAAATTACCTTCCCTGGTTTAACTCTCCAAAAATGGCAAAAGCATAACTTAATATATTATATAAAGTTAACATTTCAAATTTGTTCGCGCGAATCAGCTTATACGCATGCGTTGAGAGGGATTTTGACATGGCCAACTAGATTAATATTTACCATTCATAAAATGTCCATTGAAATATATAGACCGCAATAATTGGTCAGTGACAACAATGAGAAATGAATCATATTAATTAATGGTGGCACTAGTTCAGATACGGTAAACAAACAGTTATTTTATGCCAAAGATTATAAAGATTTAGTACCGAATAACTTGCTTTTAGAACCAATTTCTCTCATATTTCTCTTATTTTCAGCTCATCGTGGAAGTTGGTTCGACATTAATTTGTACTGGTGGAGTCGCCGTAATGACGACAATTTTCTTTTCATAAAATATGAAGATATGCAAAAAGTAGGTCGTATGAAAAAAATATTTGTTTGTATCACTTAACGAATCGAAAAAAAGTTATGTAGGCTACATACAAGAAATATCCTTGAAATACAAACTTTTAATTTGTTTTACTAATAATAACAGTCTGATTGTGTTACACTTTAGAATCTGTCATCTGTAATTGTAAAGGTTTCTGAATTCTTCGGTTGGCCTATTCCTGATGGCAAACTAGATGAAATCGTTTGGTAGTATGAAAAAGTATCCAAAAACAAACTATTCAGACAGCACAACTGTAGGCATAGATGATAAAGCATCGACTAAATTTATGAGAAAAGGTTGATAGTTTTGACAGCAAAGTTAAGGTGTGACGTTAAATACCACAACTAATCACAGCAATTGCATTAATCAAAGAACCATTATAATTCACATTTTTCGGGTGGTGGAAATAAGGACGTGGTTAGGCACATCATATTTTTACATAAAGTTTAATAGAGTAGACAGCGCTTAAGGCAAAATAATGATTTAATGATAATGGTTGTTGTACCCGATATTAGCAATTTAGAATAATTTTATGATCTTTTAATCAACTTTCACAATGCCAATAATTCTGAATTCTGTTTTAGGAAAAGTTGGCGATTGGAAGAATTATTTTACGGTTGCACAGAGTGAAGAATTCGATAAAATATACGAATAAAAAATGAAAGGCACGGGTCTTGTATTTGATTATGAATTATAAAAACAATGGAATAATAATGAAGACTACTACCTAATAGCCTATTGCCGATATTTTTTTTTTATAATATTCTACGAAAGCAGCTCTGAATTGAATTATTAGGGAATTATAGGCATTTTGAGGGAAGGGGGATGTGAGGAGTTTGGTTTGACCGTAACGAAATATACTGAGATTTTTTAGATAAAGTTTGTCGTACACCACGTTAATAGGTCTGAAAAGAACTGTTGATTTTATCCACGATCAATTTACTTTGATCATCGTCACCCCTGAGGACTATCGAAGCATAGTCGAGAAACTCAACAGTTCATTTCAGAACTATGTGTACGGCAAACATGATATCAACATTTGCTTTACTTCGCCATGCAAACCTTCAAACAATTATGTGTAAATATTAATGTTCGTTTGATGACGATACTGGATGCCACTGATGTCACATTTTTAAATGTTCAAGTAGTCTACTGCATCAGAGAAGACGATGAACTTACAATTTCACTCTTCCCTGGCTGAAGCATGTTGTTTAGTTATGCTTTGTTTACAATACTTACAATAAATTATCAATATTTCAATTACACAATTGATTATTGTCTGGCTAATTATTCTACTTTCCAAAACTGTTATCAATTAAAAGAAAACAAATTAATCATTCGGAATAAATCCATACCCGTCATCATCTAAACGTAATTGTTGTGAAGTTTTACTTCATACAATCACTGTGTTGTGCTATATCGTTGTGTTTAAGTGCAACTCAAAACTTAAAGGCCAATTTACACAGACGAGCAGTAACGGTAATACAAATATAGAATCTATTTTATTTCTTAAGCTTGGTTCCCACTTGCAACGCAACGTAACGCAACCTACGCAACGTAAGCAAATTCCCTTCCAATAATTGTGTTTTCCTCCGCCTGCGTAAAATCAAACCTGCGATTTTTGCAGCACTGTTGCGTCATGTAAGGAACAAGGAAACTGTCAAGAAGGTTTTTACAATTTAATTTTGCATAGTCTACCATTTGCCTAATAAAAACGAAATGTGTATATTATTTTAAGATTACAAATGAGATGAACATTTACATTCAAGCATAGCATGTCTTTAATTACAATTCAGTTATTCAATCGTGTTCAAAATCTATTTTCAAATCTACTTTGTTTATATTTACGTAATTATAGTATAACAAAAAACGTTTACAAGGGGATTCAATTGAACCCTTAAAAAACATAATTATATTAGTTAGTGTACAATGTAACTTCTTGTTAATTAAAAAAGCAAAATTAATTAAATCTACTTTTTTTCGTAAGAAAACGCATTTTGAATTCATGTGTTTAAGGCACAACTTGTTCACACTTGGTTCTACAAATTAATAATAATGTATTCGTTCATAATCATCCGTCTTTTGTCTGGCAAAGTCACCTGTGGAATAAAGATATCCATTTTACTTTTAGATTGTACTGTAATTATTTTTTGATAGACTCTACTAGTCTAATAGACAAAAGAATATCTTGATAAATTCATTAGCATAAGAGGCCTCTACGTCGTAAGGCTTTGTACGAATTATGAAGAACATGCAGGCTATGTCTAATTTCACTGAGTTATGAATAAATGTTTTCAAATTATAATCTAATTTAATAAAGAATTGTAATTAATTTTAAAATGATTCGAATTAGAATTACAGTGAATGATTTTGGACAGACAAACATTCAGATCATGACTGTCTGCAACGTTACGGATATTAAAATACATTTATCGATACATGTAGAAACATTTCCTACCTTCCTCAGCTTCTATTTCACAAATACTGAGACACATTGTTCCAGGAAGACGAACAGTGATGTAATGTCCCCTGATTGGTTTGTTACACACAAATACGATACGGTTTGATCCAATCATCGATGATGTAACAGTACCACATTTTGAATTTCCAGTAAAAGGTGAGACATTGTCGTTACCAACACGAATGTCTGCACCAATTAATCTCTCACCTAGAACAAGAACATAATTGAAGTTGTGCTTTAATATACCAATACCATTTACTAAATACTCGTATAAACGAATGACGAGGACACAGTATACAAATGTAACATTCATAAATTCATGCTTTGTCCGATATGTATTGATTTATTTAATCTTTGCTCTAGCTAAGTAGATATTGAATCATAGAATAGGGTATTTTATAAAATGGATATTAACATAAAGAAATCATTTTTAATTTTTAAATACTGCATAAAACATCATTTTGGTCACAAAGAATGGTTTAAAATGATGAGCTGTCTTTCATTTGACAGAAACCAATATTTGTTTTGTTTATTCTGCTTATATTTGCTATGCTGCAATAATTTACATTAAGTTCTTACCGCAACAATCTTCTCTGTTATATAACACGATCTTTGAAATAAATGTCTGTCTTCCCAGATCAGCATACCACCAAGGATCTTGCGGACCCTCGCCGTTTACACAACCTTTTTTGAGAAAAAAAACAACAATTACATAAGACATTTTAAATCACTGCATAGAAATCGCTATTATTATTTTGTTTACATTCAAGAGATGAAAGATGAAAGCTTTCACTTAATGACATTATTTGTTCCATTGCACGAAAACAAAACATTCAGTAATTGTTTTATAACACACCAACTTTTAACGGGAAGCTATAGGCCTAAACCATTCGAAAGGGCAATGCTCCAATGTCTGAACGCGAACTAGAACAATTAATTACAGTAATACTTAAAAAAGGAAATTCTTTATCCAGATCACCTAGGACATATTAAGAATCATGCCCTCAGCCCACTAAATATCTAATGTAGAGTACTAACTAGGTTTCTTTTTAAATGTAACCGATAAACTACAGTTTCTATATTAAAATAACAAAAAATGGCAATACTGTGCAATATAACTTGTATGAAACTCGGCTGCTTAAACAACTAAGGATTTGGTTTTTTATAAAATATATTCACTCTCTGTTACTTCATTTTCTAACTTTACCGGTGTGTGTACATGAGTTTTTATCCATAATTCCATTTTTGTTTCCATCGATGGCTTTAGTGGCGTCACGTCCTGGACGAAGTGTTGAACTCTGTTTTGCTCCTATAAAATGAGTCACTGGTACAGCCTCTAAAATAAATGAAATGCTTACTAATTATTATTTTTAATATTAGCTTGAATAATGTATTTAAAAAATCTCTGTACAAAGACATTATTGATATAGCTAGAAATATACCGAAAGGAATAGAAGATTGTTGGGAGCTAGGGATGCGGGGTTCGATGTTCCACTCTAGCTCCAGGCCCTGGTTCAGATGTGTATAAGAATCATGTGTTACAAAGAAATCGTAATATTTAACACGTGACAGTTCACATAAAAAACAATCCTGCTTTCTTTATTAACAAATATGAAAAATATAGATTATTTAATGAAACTAATGGAATCGCATTTAAACATACGAAACTCGACTGGCAGTTTTTATTAGTATTGTATGTATATATTAATTAAAAGCACATTTATTCATACATTCAGGTACAAATATCATGTTTTACTTGAATGTATGACAAACATACCGTAAATTTGAACTTCACAAAGACTAAGACATTCGTTCCCAGGAAGACGAACACTGACGTACTGTCCAATTGGTCTGGTGTCACAAATAACTTCGATGGGGTTTAAACCAATTATAGCGTTTGTAAGAGAATCTCCACATTGTTGATTTCCAGTAAAAGGTGGCGTGTTGTCATTACCAACACGAATTTCAGCACCTACTAACCTTTTATCTGATTAGAAGAATTAATTCGTACAGTAAATATTCTGTATAGCGTCTGTCGTGTAATTTTAATTTTGGTCTTTAATAAGGGTATTATGATTCTTTCTTTTTGTATCGATATCTTTTTCTGATTGTTATTAAGTTGTTGCTACGAAACAGATAATATCTGACCTCATTGGGTTTATTTGTTTGTCATTTAAAATAGAGGTGATTATTTGTGTGTTTCAACCACTGAGTAAGTGTTCGTTTTTTGCTCTGAGAAGAGAAACCAGTGAGGCTATGATTGTAAGTCAATATTAGCCCGCGTAGGTTCAAAATTCACAATCTTAACATCTGTAATATGTTCAAACAAATATCTGCTAGCTGCACTTAGTATAATAATATAATAATAGAATAAAATCTTTAAAACTGCCAATGTACTCATTGTTTTTATCCCAGAGTGGTTTAAAATGATGAGCTTTTCATTTTACAGAAACCAATATAGTAAACATTACGTTCTTACCACAACAATCTTCTCTGTTATATAAAACTATCTTTGAAATACGCTTCTGTATTCCAAAGTTAAAATACCACCATGGACCCGGCTCACCTTTGCCGTTTTCACAACCTTTTCAATATGTAAATCAAAAGCGTATATTATTGACTTATGTAGTAAATTTTAAAAAGTATGGTAGCGTTGAGGACCTTAATAATAATAATAATGATAATGGTGAGGATTATGATGAGATGTAGGTGTTGGTGGTGGTGATGATGGTGATGATGATGATGACGACGACGATGACGATGAAGATGATGATGACGATAATGGTAATAATAATAATAATAACAATGATACTGGTGAGGATGATGATGATATGTTGGTGGTGGTGGTGATGATGCTGATGATGACGATGAGGATGATGGTAATAATAATAATAATAATGATACTGGTGAGAATGATGATGAGATGTAAGTGGTGGTGGTGGTGATGATGATGATGACGATGATGATGATAATAATAATAATAATTATGATAAGGATGATGTTGATGATGATGACGACGATAATAATAATAACAACAATAGGAACAGCAACAGAAACAATAACAGCAACCACAGCAACAGAAACAGCAACAATGAGAGTAACAGCAGCAATAACAGGAACAGCAACAATAAAAGCAACAGCAAAAATAACTACAAAAGCAACAATAAAAAAACAACAAAAGCAATAACTACAAAAGCAACAATAACAAAAACAACAACATCAACAACAGCAACAATAACAGCAACATCAACAGCAACAATAACAGCAACCACAGCAACAGAAACAGCAACAATGAGAGTAACAGCAGCAATAACAGGAACAGCAACAATAAAAGCAACAGCAAAAATAACTACAAAAGCAACAATAAAAAAACAACAAAAGCAATAACTACAACAGCAACAATAACAAAAACAACAACATCAACAACAGCAACAATAACAGCAACATCAACAACAGCAAAACTAACAGCAACATCAACAGCAACAACAGTAACAATAACAGCAACAACAACAACAGCAACAGAAACAGTAACAAAAACAGCGACACCAACCACAGCAACAGCAGCATTAACACCAACAGCAACAACAGCAACAATAAAAGCAACAACAACAATAAAAAAAAAACAACATCATCAACATCAACAACAATAGTAAGGATGCGATATGATACTAGTTACTCACTGGTATGAGTACACGAGTTTTCCGTGAACTTTCCATTTGTGTTCCCATCGATGGCCCTAACAGCAGTACCACCGTGAAATATTGAACTTTGTAGAGCTCTAGGCAAATTTGTCATAAACTGCACCGCTATAAAAAAAAAAAAGTAAAAATAATAAATGAATATATATATATATATATTAGAATGAATTAATACTGAAATTTAATTAATTAATTAATTTGAAACGATAAAGATGAGGAAACCTGTGAGAATGAAAGATTTGAACCCGGAACCTTCTGCTTGATAATATGCAAATACCCTAAACAGTAGAACATTAGGGCTTTCATGGTATTGTTCAAACTTGATTGGATAGCGACTCTTTGAAGGACTCCTTGACCCCGAGGACCATATTTTTACAACATATTAGGGATGTACATATGATTTCAGAACAATCGCGAGATTCGCCGTAAATTGCTGTGACGTCACAGGTGCATCGCAAAATCTACTTAATAAGTCCAAATAGGCAAAAGAAACAATAAAACAATCAACATTTATATTTTTTACCATTTATTTAAAAAATGGTTTATTAGAAATGTTCACGATTTGCCAGACTGTGCCAGAAAACTCTTGACGTTAATTTTGCAATGGAGAATACCATGGGTAGAGCTTAATACTGTATTGTATTATATATATTTCAGTATATCACCGGGCGGTTTAGAATTAATGTTTTTTGCCTGCTGTGTTTATATTATAAACGTATCTCTTCGGGGATCCCGCCTCGTGAATAAAAATACTGAAAAAGATGAGGGCGTATCAATTTGATCTCTGTGGCGCGTGCGTACAACTGAGGACTAGTGCTGTTCCTCCGTACAACGCCGAGAATGTTAAAGAGTCGCTATCCAATCGAGTTTGAACAATACCATGAAAGCCCCAGTGGTCTAATAGTTAGGGCAACTGCATATCAAGCAGACGGCGATATACTGAAATTTAATTATATATATATTATTTATCGTTGAAGTAGGGATCGAAATAAGTCGTGCATGCAATTTAATATGGATTTACGATTTTCAGTCATCAAACCTAAGACTAAAGAGACAATATTTCTTCCTTTTAAAACAACAAAAATACCCAAATATGATATTTATTTATATGGTTATTATTGTTTTAAAGGCAATGTATTAATTATTGTATTTTCTCAAAAGCTACTAATGCAGATGACTTTTAAATAATAATGTCGTAAAAGAATTGCACGCATATTATATTTTAGTCTTATAAACAAACCTACCATAAATTTGGACTTCACAAAGAGTAAGACATGCAATTTCAGAAACACTGACGTATCGTCCTGTGATTGGTTTGTTACAAATAACTTCGACGGGGTTTGAAGCAATCATAGATGATGTAACAGCAGCTCCACATTGTCGATTTCCAGTAAAAGGTGATTTGTGATTATCACCAACAAGAATTTTTGCACCGACTAACCTTCTAGCTGATTAGAAAATAAAGTTAAAGAAAAGTACAATACATGATATACCTTATTTTAGCAATGGTATACATACCTTATAAACAATATAATACAGATATGGCCTGCTTAGAAGTAAAACATAAGATTTGAAATCCCCGAGGGAAAGATATTTTGCTCGAGGGAATATATATTTCTCGAAGCGCCAGCTGAGGAATATAATTCTCCACAAACGATAATATCATCGTACTCGAGGACATATACGATTTACGATCATAGAAGCAGTAACCATGTGATGCAGTTTCAACCAATCACGTTCACGTATTTACACAGGCTATGTAATATTAAATACAGTTGTAATTACGTTGTCGGTGGTAAATCTATATATACATTTACGTAAGGGCAAAATTCGGTAAATCGCGCGTTATTTCTAGAATGTTTATTTAATGGTATATACAGTTGGTTAGAATCTTGGTACTGATTTTAACCACCTGATGTAACCCTGTTTACTAAATTCTAGATGGGCTAAGAGGTTTTTTCTCTGTGTGTGTGCTGCATGTCCTATTAAGCAGTTATTAGAATATATTTTAATTTTGATAGGCAAAATTATATAAGCCTATTTTAGTATAAGTGAATTAGGGAGAAACATAGACAAAACGTTAGGTTCAAGAACAAAAGAAGTCGCTCCTTAAGGTTAAATAATACTGTCCTTAGGGCGAAAAAGATGTTCTCCCTATGGGTAGAGATAGATGTCAGTGCTATATTTCAGACTCCACCCTGCCTTTGTTTTATTTCCTTTAATCCTGTCCACCCAGACAGCACTTGCCAGCTTTATACTATGACGTTATCCAAATTCCTTCACTTGCATTGATGAAGGGCTAGTGTTGCCCGAACGCTCTGCTAACTTTTCTGGCTGTTTTACTTCTCGTTTTGATTTAGCCTTTCGCTTTTATTTTGTATCTCCATTGAGATCCAGCCACTGATACCCACAGCATTGTCATTTTTTTCAGTAAATTGCCTTTTGATTTATATATATTTGACTACATAATATTATTATATTCTATTAAGTCTGTATTCATTGGCTCTGGATGTCTTGAGTTTACTTTGACAGTTTCCATGTATTTACGCTAAAGCTTAAGGGGTACGCAAGCGAAAAAGCAAGCGTGCCCTTTGGTTTGAGCAAGTAAACACAAGTATTGTAAATGGGCGATATATAAACAGTTAGATCAGCTAGCAGCACTTTATTGTAATTTATAATGACGTGTGTTATATCTTTATAGACTACTAGCTATCTATATTGATTTCGATCACAGAAAATGGTATAAAAAATAATGAAACCGGGTACACACACCACTTTATTTCTCGTGGCTACAGCACTGTAACATGTATGAAATCACAAATACTATGTCTTCCCTAGCACGAAATACATGTATTGTATGGGAGGTAGAGTAATAGACTTACAGCGTTTGGCATGAAGGGTGTTTTTGTAAAAAAAACTCTTTAGAACAATCCTATATGACATCATCATAAAATACAATTACATAATTATGTATTAGTCATTCTTACCACAGCAATCTTCTCTGTTATACAACACGACTTTTGAAATATTTTTCTGTGTTCGTAAGTCAACATACCACCACTGATATACGCCATCAGGAGGCTTATCAGGGATCACTTCATCGGGTTCATGATAATCGAGTTCATAACAATCTTTAAAAAAGTGAAATTAAATGCTTTCTTACATACTTATGTAGGGAAAACATATATAAACCCCGTCCATTTTGCCATCCGACCTCCAGCCACCTATGCTTTTGCCACCTATGCTTTTGCCACCTATGCTTTTGCCACCTATGCTTTTGCCACCCGGCCTATATTGCCACCCGGCCTATGTTGCCACCCGGCCTATGTTGCCACCCGGCCTATGTTGCCACCCGGCCTATGTTGCCACCCGGCCTATGTTGCCACCCGGCCTATGTTGCCACCCGGCCTATGTTGCCACCCGGCCTATGTTGCCACCCGGCCTATGTTGCCACCCGGCCTATGTTGCCACCCGGCCTATGTTGCCACCCGGCCTTTGTTGCCACCCGGCCTATGTTGCCACCCGGCCTATGTTGCCACCCGGCCTATGTTGCCACCCGGCCTATGTTGCCACCCGGCCTATGTTGCCACCCGGCCTATGTTGCCACCCGGCCTATGTTGCCACCCGGCCTATGTTGCCACCCGGCCTATGTTGCCACCCGGCCTATGTTGCCACCCGGCCTATATTACCACCCGGCCTATATTGCCACCCGGCCTATATTGCCACCCGGCCTATGTTGCCACCCGGCCTATATTGCCACCTGGCCTATAATGCCACCCGGCCTATATTGCCACCCGGCCTATATTGCCACCCGGCCTATATTGCCACCCGGCCTATTGCCACCCGGCCCTTAAAAGGTATGTACAAAATGTAACAATATAATATACTGTACTAGAATAGTAATGATAATGATAATAATGATAGTGCTGATACTTACAACTATCGGCACACGAGTATTCTTCTAATATCCCATTTGTGTTGCCATCGATGGCCCTCTCAGGATCTGCAGCTCTTAAAACTGTACTTTGAGAAACTTCACCAAAAAGTTTAGGATTTAATTGTACTAACTCTGTAAAAGAATATTACATTAATTTACTTTACTGTTTTTTTTAAAGTTTTACAGGTTTTTTTTTTATAGATTTTATTTAGGTACTCTAAAATTGCCCGAGTCCACCCACTTTTCAAAAGAAGGATAAGTGTGACGTCACCATCTATAGACCAATCAGCCAGTGTTTTGTCAAAAGTTCTTGAAAGAGCAGTTTATGTTCAAATCGAAAAGTACCTTAATGATAACAACATAATGTTCGAATTTCATTTCAGGCCGGGTGACATGGAATATTATAAATGATTTATGTATTAAATCTTGTGAATGTATTTTTATTGAAATAATTGAAAAAAATGTAACAATACGATTGTTGGTATAATATATAGACCTCCCGATTCGAATATAGAACTTTTTAATAGATCACTAGACGATATTCGTAATACTATTGATATCGAGGGAAAATCATGCCACATTATGGGTGATTTTAACATTAATTTACTTAAGCATGCATCGACTGATTTTGTAAATAATTTTCTAGAAGTAATGATGTCGCATTCTTTTTACCCATCGATTTCAAGACCCACTAGAATACAAAACAACACATCTTCATTAATTGATAACATTTTCTCAAATACACTTTCTGAACAAATGTTATCTGGTATACTAATCTCAGACATATCTGATCATTTACCGGTATACCAAATTATCCACTCCGTGCCCGACAAACATATTAAAGTAAAAACCGGTAATATAGAACCTCATAAATATGCAATAAACGAAAGAAATATAAATAAACTATATAATGACTTATTACCTGTTGATTGGGCTGATGTATATGTAAGGACAAACCCTGATGATGCTTACAATGCTTTTATCAACACTTTCAAAAAATTATATAATAAAAACTTTAAAAAAAAAAGAAAAAGTTCAAGAAAATTACAAAAAGTATAAAAAGTTCAAACAACCATGGATGAGCTCAAGACTCTTAAAGTCTAGCAAAAGAAAACATGTGTTGTACAACAAATTTATAAAACATCCCTCGTCTAAAAATAAGGATATTTATAAAGAGTTTAATAAGTCATTTATGCGTACATGCAAAAATGAAAAGAAATCATATTATGAAAATGTTTTTAACAATACTAAAGGAAATAAAAAAAAAACATGGAATATTATAAATGATATTATAAATCCAGGTGGAGGCAAAAATAATGTTCCATCCACTTTTACATCTGGTGACAAACTAATAGAGGGTTGTGAGCCTATTGCAAACCACATTAACGATTATTTTATTAAAGTTGGTCTCAAGGTACGAGACAGTATTGAGCCATCAACGGCACAATACTCTGATTACCTGCTAAACAGGCAAAGTAACTCTATGTTTTTCTACCATGTAAATGAGGAGGAAGTGTTAAAAGTGATTCAATCACTTGATGCAAACAAAACACCTGGTTTTGATGATATTTCACCAAAGGTAGTCAAGGTAGTTGGTGATGCTATTGTAAAGCCCTTGACTTACATATTTAACGTATCTCTTCACTCCGGCTTAATACCGGAACAGATAAAAATTGCAAAAGTAATTCCCATATACAAAAAAGGGGACCGTCATTTAGCCTCGAATTATCGCCCGATATCACTACTACCAATTTTCTCTAAAATCTTTGAAAAGATAGTCCATTCAAGATTGTATAATTACTTTAAAACTTACAATATACTAAATGATTGGCAATACGGCTTCCGAAACAATCATTCAACCTCCCACGCTATAATTGATCTGATCCACAAAATACTAAAGGCATTTGAAAACAAATAGTTCGTAATTGCCACATTTATGGATTTGTCAAAGGCATTTGATATTATTGACCACAGTATATTACTGAACAAGCTATTCCACTATGGTATAAGAGGTGTTACACTAAAATGGTTCAGTAACTATTTAAAATCACGAAAGCAATATGTTTTTATAAATGGTACTTCGTCTAATATTAAGGAGACTAGTATTGGTGTTCCCACAAGGGTCCGTTTTGGGACCTTTGTTGTTTCTTGTATATGTAAACGATATATGTAACTCAAGTACAAAAATTGAATTAATTAGCTTTGCCGATGATACAACAGGATTCAAGTGTGGAAATAACCTGAACGCATTGGCAAACACTATGAATGTGGAACTAGATAGAATTAATATGTGGTTCAAAGCTAATAAACTTTTATTAAACACCAGCAAAACAAATTACGTAATCTTTAAAACTGCCCAAAGGCGTATTATTACAACCAACATTGAATTGAAAATGAATAACATTACTTTAGAACAACAAAAAAATGTAACATTTCTGGGGGTTGTAATAAATGAGAACCTTTGCTGGAAAAATCATATAAGGCTTATTAGCAAAAAAACCGCTAGGTCTATTGGAATATTGATAAAAACTAGACATTTTTTTCCTAATTATATTTTAACAAATTTGTATAATACATTAATTCTACCGCACCTTCAGTATGGAAACATTATTTGGGGCAGTACATATGATAGTACACTAGAATCCCTTCTTAAACTCCAGAAAAAGGCTGCTAGCATTATTTTATTTAAAAAGCCATGGCAACATTCTGAGCCACTGTTTAAGCAATTAAATATACTTAACATACAAGATATCAACAGAGTTACCGTCCTAGGTTTTATGGCCCAGATTAAAAGTAATGTCTTACCCAGGCGAATCCAAATGATATTCAAAAGAAACGAAAATACTACCCATAATTTTCGAAATATTTGTAGCGTAAAACAACCATACTCTAGGTTAACGTCTGGTCAACATTTTATCAGTTTACACGGACCGAAACTATGGAACGAGCTCTGTAGAAATCACTTAGATATTGTTAACAAAAATTATAAAATACTTAAAAAATATGTAAAAAGAGACATTCTTATATTATATGTATTCATACTTTTGCTATAACAAAAGAAAGAATCCACATGTACTGGAAGTAATAAACTGAATATCTTCTTTTTTAAGAAAAAATGTATAAATAATGATATTATAAAAACAATAATGCTTTTTGATGATGAACAACTCTAAAATGTATATAGGAAATGTTTTTTTAAATTTTGTATCTATTATGTTGTGTTTATTGTTTTATGTTTTTTATGTAAAAGGGTCCTGCGAAAACAGAAGTGTAAACTTCTCTATGCAGGATCCTTGCCATCATTTATGCTATGAATTTACTGTATTTATAAACGATGAGTAAATAAATGTAAATTGAATTGAATATAGAAAACATTTTTCTACCGACTCTTGTTTAATCCATATTAATGATTATAATATTAAAAATCAAATGTCAATTGGCAATTACACTGGCGTTGTATCTTTAGATTTGCAAAAAGCATTTGACACAGTTGATCATGGTATATTGATTGAAAAACGAAAAACTAAAGGCAATAGCTTGGTTCAAATCATATCTTGAGAATAGGCAACAATTAGTATATACAAATACGGTAGAATCTAAGCCACTTGCAATTTATCATGGTGTGCCTCATGGAAGTATATTAAGGCCTCTATTATTTCTATGCTATGTTAACGATATGTAAATAAGTGTAAATTGTAAGTTGATTTTATACGCTGACGACAACTTTTTTTTTAGTATATGGAAAGAACCCATGTCTAATTGCCTCAAGCATAAGTACAGAATTGTCAGCCTGTAATAAATGGCTCAAAGAGAACAAAACCACTTTGACTATGCGTGTTCTTCGTGGTACACTGCAGCACCAAAAAACACTAAAAATAAACTGCAGATTATGCAAAACAAATTTATCCTAAATAAAGGTCCTCGATTTCATGTAGGACAAAAAGAACTAGATAGCTTAGGACTATTGTGTGTTAAAGATAGGGTCAATCAAATAAAATTAAACACTGTACACAAAATGCAGTATAGAAATGTAGCATCATATCTTGGTAATAATTTCATAAAGGCTGGGAACCAACATGCCCATGGTACCCGACAAAGTTATTTTAATTTTGTTCCACAAATCTCTTGTTATAGATGGCACATTTTATGCTTCAGCAATTAAAGAATGGAACAAATTACCAAGTACGATAAAAAGTACTGAGCGTGTATTTAGACAATTAGTTAAAAACAATCTCACATTGAGACGGCATAGCATCTAAACTTTTTTAACTTCTTTTTAAACCATTATTTTTACCTCAAGGACTCCAATGGAAATACACCTGAGTTATTGGTTTTCTTGGACGATCCTGATCGAAATCACTTTTTATCACCCTTTGTTATCTCTTTTATGAATTTTGTTATGGCTTTTAAATATCTAAAAAATATTTTAAACATTTTTTGTACGGTTTTAGATGTTTTAAAATATTGTTAAAATTGCTTTATATGTTGTTTTTTAATACTGTTTTATTCACGAACGTACCTTTTTACTTGTTTTATGTAATTTGGATCAAATAAATGAATGAATGAATAGGTTATAAGAATGGAATAAAATTTAATGCTAATAAAGTGAAATTTAATATCGAACAATTGCCAATTTTCAGAACGTTATTATTATGATAAAAAAGATGTATTGAATTTTTCAATTACAATTAGTATATGATAGCTAATTGTTGAGATTTAGTGACAACCTTAACATAGCCTTTTTATGAATATAATATTTAAACTGCCTAGTTATTCTTACTATGCATTATCCAATTCATATTTTATATAAATCTAAAATAAACCACGTAGGCCGCCTATATGCAATTTTAAAAATAAATACAGTTCTAGTATTAGCACTATCAACAATAGTCATTTTACTTACATAGACAGTGAATTTTTTTGGTTTATTGGTCAAATCGAATCTAAGGATAATATCTACGACCTATGGGAACTACTAAGAAAAGGGGACACTTTTGAGTGTACAAAATGGTTGATTGAACGACCCCTGTTAAGGTATTTAATAACCTCTTCCCACACCCTATATAACCTAGTTTATATGGTTCTCGGAATCATAATGACGCAGGAAAAAAAGTTTTAGAAGGACGTTCTGGCTTGGACGTTTTCTGGTTTAGTTGAAATACTTGATATTCGTAAACTAAACCTGTCTTAGTTGATTAATAACATTAATTTTAATGTATAGTGTGTATTGCTTGGTAGGGCTATTAAAGGATGGAGGTGGGGAGGCGGAGTTCATTTGAGGGAGGTGCTTATTCGAAAGATAGAATAATATGGTAAAATAATAAATAAAATCCTCTAAGAGTAGATATGAACAGTTTTGTAAAAAAGAATAACAAATACTTGGCAATTTATAGATAAAAGTCCGATGAATTCTACTACAAATAGTATAATTGCTTACTCAACAACTCGGTTTTGTTGTTTCACTCGATTTCAAACGGTGGCGTCTTTATCATCAGTTTTTCACAAGTAATTTTATATACTATTCCCCAATATATACTCGGATGCTTTATGAATTTATTTAATTTGATCTTTATTAATTTAATTTTAGTTTGCTAACTACCTTCTCACGCGCGGTCCGAACATAAACAAAAACTAAAATGGCTATCGCCACCAATAGCCGACTTAGTTGATACCAGGAAGTTGGAAGAAGATGACTCAACGTGAACCTGGAACTAACTTTACCGACGAAGCGCCAAAATTTCGTATTAAAACTCTCCATGATATCCCTAAGAGAGAAATATGGAACAAAATCGTAATAGTGAGAACTAATGTTATCAAATCTACGTTTCACGGTACATCTGAGATCGATGAGGTAGATATCTGAGATAGATGAGGTAGATATCCAAGGCGGAGATTTGTCACAAACATTTTCCATTTTGCTCGCCTGTGTCAAATTAAGCATAATTTATATTTAGATACATAATTATTACAACAACCAATACATAAACGCCTCCCTCAATTCGAATTTATACGGTAAAGAGAAAATCTCCACAAAAAAAATACTAACATTATTATATTATTTAGATGGTTATTGATTTTTGATGATCTTCATTTAAACTGTTTCTGTCTTTGTACAATGGATGCAATTTTTTTAAGTGCTGAACCCTTAGCAAATAATGTTTATGTCTACTCTAAATTCAACCGACTTTACAGTTAGTTCATAATCTACATCGTCATCTTTTCTCAATATCACTACATTTATTTTTGTTACAGGGGACTCCTACTCAGGGTTTGTTTTTAAAAGTTTTACATAATAATAAAACTAATGCAATATATTGAAACTTTACGCACAAATTAAGTTTGTTTTCGTTAATATGTGCTATCTATGTCATTTAAATAGTATATTCAGGGAAGAGTGAAATATGAATACCTATTAATTTCATTCTCCCTTCCTTTTTGGGTTTCTTGTTGTCTAATTATGCGGATCCAATAAATAAGCCAAACAAACCAAGGCTTGAATTCAACATGGTTTTCCAGAATAGACAACCGATGATGACTTAGATAAAATCTCATCCAGTTACAAATGTTTTACTTGAGTTTATGATAGACATACCATAAATCTGGACTTCACAAAGTGTAAGACAATGCTGTCCAGTATGACGAACAGTGACGTACTGTCCTACAACTGCTGGATTCTGACAAATAAGTTCGATGGGATTTGAAGCAACCGCATCATTTCCAATGGTATCTCCACATTGCTGATTTCCCTTAAAAGGTGGTACGTTGTCATCACCAACACGAACTTCAACACCAACTAACCTCATAGCTGATTATTAAAAGGGAGTTAAAGAAGGTGAATGTATATTAGTACCTTATCTCAATTGTAAAATAAAATAAAATCTATTGTCTGTCGAGTTATCGTTTACAATTATGGTCTACAGGATAGGTTTTTTTTTATTATAGTTAGGTCCTTCTTTTTGCATGGATTATTTTCTTTGTCAGTTTGGAGAGTCAATGAAGAGTGAAGTAATTTCACATTTCGATGGCATTACATTATTGCTGTATTTTTGACAGATATTTGATCTGCAGGAATTATTTTGTTTGTCAGAAAAAAAGAGGTTATTGTTTTTGTTTTTGACAACCCTATATTCAAAATATTAACATGTGTATGCCCAAATAAGATATTCTAGCAGAATGTGCAATAGCTTTATCGCTACTGCTCATTCTAATCAAGGAGGTCCTAATTATGGATCAATAGAAAATGTTTGTTTGTAAACATGCTACTTCTATTTCATAGACAACATACATTTTCTTACCACAACGGAAACATTCGTTGTCGTTTCTGTTATATATCACGATCTTTGAAATATGTTTCTGTGTTCCTAAGTTGATTTTCCACCACGGACCTACCGGCCCTCTCCAGTATTTACAATTCGATGCTTTTGACAAATAAAATTAAAAGTTTTTATAAAAGTACGGTAATTGATAGCGTAACGTTGAGGAAAATAATAAGAATAATAACAATAATAATAATAATAATAATAACGACGACGACGTTAACAACAACAATACTAATAATTATGTTTTAACTTACGTCCGGTATGGGTACATGTGTAGTCATTGAACACTCCACTTGTTTTTCCATCAATGGCCCTATCAGCAGTAGCATGATATAATGTTGAACTTTGTGAAGCTCCAGGCAAATTTTTCAATAATACGCCCTCTATAAAAACAAAAATTGTAATTGTAAATTTCGGCCTACAATTTCCTCCTAGACTCGTCGGAAAAGGACAATATAAAGAACAGGAAAAAAAGTATGTGGGTAAATGTATAGAAATTGTGCTTAAAAACCATATGGTTATGTTAGGTGGCTGTTTTACTTTATCGTTTTGATTTAGCTTTTCGCTTTTTTTGTATCTCCATATATATATATATATATATATATTATATATACACTTGCACTGATGAAGGGCTAGTGTTGCCCGAAAGCTCTGCTAACTTTTCTGGCTGTTTACTCTATCGTTTTGATTTAGCTTTTTGCTTTTTTTTTGTATCTCCATTGAGATCCAGCCACTGATACCCACAGCATTGTCATTTTTTTCAGTAATTGCCTTTGTATGGCACTATTCATGGCTCTGTGGTCTAGTGGTATGATACTCGCCCTGTTAGCGAGAGGTTGCAGGTTCGAATCCCGCCAGAGACATTTTTCATACAACTAAAAAATACGGAACTTTCGCCAATGAGCTATGCTCGACGCGATTATGAGATCATGTTCCGAATATGAGCACTGTTTCTATAATTTACAGTATGATTTATATATATATATAAGCCTCGTTTCTGGTAATTATGTTATCACAGATCGTATTACGTGCACCACTAGAAATCTAGTTTTGTATTTCGTGTACTAAATGTAATGTGCTTTATATTGGTGAAACTAAACGCAGGTTAGGTGATAGGTTTGTAGAACATTTAAGGTCTATTAAACTAAAGACTCCCGGATTACCTGTAGCCACCCATTTTTGTAATAATGAGCATTCCATTTCGGATATTACAATTTCTGGTGTTAAAGTATGTAATGGTTCTGAGACATCTCGTAGAATTATAGAAGAAAGAATAATTGTAAAGCTTTGCACTCTTGCCCCTACCGGCATAAATGTACAATTTAGATCCTTTAAACATTAATTTTGCCAGAGACATTCACATAACAATTATTTACACTTGAAGCTTTTGTCTTTGTTTTAAATTTCCTGCTTTATAAGCAACCATTCCTGCTTTGTACCCCATAGCTTTTGGAGGCGTTCCTTTATAACTATGCCTTTTGTTTGTTAACATCTTTGATTGGCTGATTTGTTTTATTATGTAATTTTGTGACTTATATATGTTATACTTTGTTACAATTCTTTTCACCTGATGATGGGCTATGCCCGAAACATGTCGTTAAAATAAATCTATTTTGAGGCAGTTTTAACTTATTTGATCTTGATTTTTTTCTATATCCTGCCTATGCAGCTCTTTATTCTTTGTTTTCTACTCTTATTCAGACTCCACCCTGGCTCCCTTTGTTATATTTCTTTTATTCCTGTCCACCCAGGCAGCACTTGCCAGCTTTATACTATGACGTTATCCAAATTCCTTCACTTGCACTGATGAAGGACTAGTGTTGCCCGAAAGCTCTGCTAACTTTTCTGGCTGTTTACTTTATCGTTTTGATTTAGCTTTTCGCTTTTTATTTTTGTATCTCCATTGAGATCCAGCCACTGATACCCACAGCATTGTCATTTTTCAGTAATTTGCCTTTGGATTTATATATATTAGATGTATATAATATATAAGATTAAACAACCCTTTAAACAAATAACACAATAGAAACTATCAGTATGTAAGCCTGAAAGTCCAAAATTTAACTTAGTGGTTTGAGACTAGTTACTTTGACAGACGCCCACTTATATATCCAGTTAGGTCTACTAGACCTACTACTCGTGTGCTAGTTTCTCATTTTTCATTTTAGATACAGGGTATTTTCCGTTTTCCATCAAAGTTGTTGTCATTATATTACTCTTTCCATTTGGAATAATAATTTATTTTTGTTTTTTATTTTGGTAGTATTAATTTCGTATTGTATCGTAACTATCTTGTTATGAAAATATCTAGAGCCTTACTAATACACTTCCACTGAAGTTGTGGTATGTCTAAATACTCATTTAACAAGTTTGACTCAAAGTTTTTGTATTCAATTCAATTCAATTTATTTTCATTTTGGAAATATCATCCATTTAACTTTTTGTATAGGTGAAATCTCTTGTTACGAGAGTCAAAATCTGTTATATTTCCTGAATCAATAACATTGGAATTTGAACAATACTATAAAGCACCGGGGCCGGATTTATCAAACTTGCTTAGCAAAAAAATCATCTTAACTTTGCCTTAAATCTTTAATTTTGCTTAAGTCGGATTTATTAATAATACTAAGTAAAATAATTTGCTTAATTATATCTTAATCTTAAATCTAAGACGAACAACACCCTGTTTTAAGATGAAAAATTTCGTCATTTCTGCAACAGAAGCAGTCTTTTTTGTCAACGCGAGCGCGCTAGGCCGCATGAGGGCGTATCAAGGAAATTTCTGATGCGCGTCAGTTACAATTGAGAACTAAAGTGTATACCACCGTTATTCGAAAGTAAAGGGTTTTGAAAAGAGTCGCTATCCAATCTAATTTGAACAAAGTTTGCCCAAGTGGTCTAATTGTTATCATATCAAGCAGAATATTCCGAGTTCGAATATTGGTTAGGGCGGCTTTTAAAAAATAAATTAAACTGAGGAGGAAAACGTAATATTTCATAACTTTTAGCGTTTTATATTGAATTTACAATAAGCCTAGAGTTTGAAAGTCATTAATTTTTATTTACCGAGTGGCGATCCACGAACAAAACTTCTATCTTCATTATAGCCTATAACAAAACAAAAATCAATTGAAAAAAGGTATTAATATGACGTCATATTTTCTTAACTCCTTCCTTAACCTAATCAGCCAATTGAAATATAAATCTGTTTCTGCATTATACAGTTAAAGCATCCAATTTGTTCTCATTCTTAATTCCTAATAATGCGATAATTGTCAAAATATGTAAGAAAAATGTATTAAGACTTACTTATGTATATTTCCTTTGATCTATCTATTTTATTGTTGTTCCCACGCAAATTCTACTTACATCTGTAAATGACCTCAAGATACTTCTTCGTCACATGGGCACAATTGTCACCAAAAACACTATCTGTTGCATGTACTTCGCAAAAGGTCAGGCCCTGACACAGATGGGTAACTACATGCATGGACGATGGTTCAAAACACGCAGCTTCAGGTTCACCTATATCTCCTACTGGTCTTATAGATCGTGGTGCTTTGCCGGGTACCGGACATCGTTCACCGTAAAACAAAGACCGTCCGTATCCAGCAGAAACCACGTGAATCTTTTCACCTTCACAGTCTATAGTCAACTTATCATTTTCACATACATATATTGCCAGATTTACAACACCTGTATAAGCAGCATCTGCAAAAAAAAAAAAACGTCACCTAATGTATGCAGTCTTCTAGATTTTCATAAATTAGAAGATAAGCTAAGATAATAAGATTTATAAAATGCTCAATGCGCTTATTATGCCGACTTCCACTAGACCACCTGACATTGATCAAAAGCTAAGTAAGGTTAAAGAAAGTACATTAAGCTAAAAAAACAACAAAATAAAACTTATACGTTGGGAAAATATAAGCTGAATTGCAATCGTACAGCTGCATACAGCATATTATAACATAGTGCAACATTTGGCTTAGTCACAATCAAAGGAGGATCACATTTACATTGGTGCAGCGCAATAATAATAAAATATGGAACGCAGTTTACGCAAGTTTAGGCGATGATAAAATTGCATCGATGTAATGAAAATCGCGTCGATAAAATGAAATTGCGTCGATGTGATAAAAATTGCATTGATGAATATAGTATCGATGTAATGAAAATTGCGTCGATGTGATAAACATTGTGTCGATGAAAATTGCATCGATGAAAACTGCATCGAGGAAAACTGCATCGATGAAAACTGCATCGATGAAAACTGCATCGATGAAACTGCATCGATGAAACCATATCGATGAAAATTACATCGATGAAAACTGCATCTATGAAAACTCCATTAATGTGTTCTATTTTGAGCATTATCAGTAAACGATCTCTGACAATAGTCACAGTAGTAGGCGTTCTTGCCATGTTTCTCACAATGCTATGTGTATCACAACAACGAATCACAGATAAGAAGAAAAGCGGGTGGCGGGAGTGCGCGGGGAAAGATCGAGTGAGGCTATAGCAAGAGCTAGGCCGGCCCGCCGCAGGGGAGAGATGAGGAGGGAATGCGCGGCCGGGCCCAGGTATATAAAACATACCAAATTGACTATTGAGAATTCTCAACTATTAACACAGTACGACAGTTTTCATCGACGCAATTTTAATCGATTTAGTTTTCATCGATGCAATTTTCATCGACGCAATCTACGCAATTTTCATTGCATCGACGCAATTTTCTTTAGGCCTACATCAATGCAATTTTCATCGACGCAATTTTCATCATCGATGCAATTTCATCATCGTAAAGCAATGTTCCAATAATTGAGGCGGGATAAGGGTATTATAAAGGGAAAGTAAGATGTTTTGTGGGAAAGTGAATTTGAGTTTGTTTATTATACCTATAGATCGAGAGATTGTGTTGGATATTGTATTAATGTGACGCTTCCAGTTCAGTTTTTCGTCAATATTGTTACTCCAATTGAGTATGATCAACTACTTTAATTAAAACATCGTCTACGAAGATTTCGATGGGGTTTTCTTTAGATTTGTTACTATTTGAGAAGTGAATAAAGTTAGTTTTATCAACATTTAATGAGAGTTTGTTAGTTTTGAACCAGTTTGAGACGTGGTGAATTTCTGAATTAAAAGTTGAAATTAATCTATTAAAGTAAGGAAATATTGGAATCGTCGGCAAAAAGAACATAAGAAAATGAATTTGAGGCTTGTTGGATATCATTGATGTAGATGAGGAAAAGGAGAGGTCCGAGAATAGATCGTTGGGGGACGCCACAAGTCATAGGAAGGCAGGACGAGGAGTGAGAATTAAAGGATGTAATTTGGGTTCGGTTTTTGAGGTACTCAGAGAGTAGAGAGTAGGGAGTCCCATGGATACTAAATGATAACGCTTTATCTTACAATAGTAAGAATCTTTACTATACAACACCCTAAATAAATTCTTTTCACGTGATTGGTCGATTGTGAATGCAAGAGTACTCACTAGAGTAAAAGAAAACGCGTTCAGAAAATATTTTGCTTTATACTACTATTGCTTTCGAAATACAACAGAGCCGTCTATTTTGTACTTCTGCCGCAAAGATCGAGTGTGATGGCTGGTATCACGACAAAAATACACCTTTTAGAGAGATAGGGTCATATATGAACTAATTTAGACCAAAAAAGCATTTAAATTAATTTAGATCGGTTATATGATTTTGATTAATTAATGGGAAAGACTTGAACTCGTTGGAAAAACAGAATTAGCTTAGATGACTTGCGTTGCCTGTCAAAGTTGCCTTCTGGGTCCTGCTAAGCACCAAACGGAACCGAATGGAACCAAATGGAACCAAGAAACGGAAACAAACGAGACTCAGAATGTTGCAAATACCTACCAAATGAGAGTGGATAATTGTTGGTTAATTTATTTATTATATTATTTATTATACCTATTTTTTGTCAAAACGTGTGCGCGTGTGCACACGTATGTACAAAACTCTTAGTGCCTTTAGAAGCATTTTTCATTAAGAATAATGTATTTTACATGAAAACATTTTGTAATTGTAATCATGTATTAGGGTGCCACAGATCAAAAGCTTTACTTGTAATCCTGTTTTTACACTTTATAGTACTTTTACTTCTTTTAATATTTTTTTGTTATTTTTTTTGGTCAAAAATAAAGAATACTAAATACAATACAAGCAATACAAAATTATCAAAACTCAACTTTTATCGAAAAAATTTAATTGAACTGAATTGATGTTAAAAACGATGAATTTAGCAACAAAACCTGAAACCAAACGAGTATCTCTGGCCTTAGTGCCTTTAATAGAACATTGAATAAAGTATTGAATAATAACAGCAGATCGTTATAATTTATGTTCTTCTTACTTTGATCGTGTTAACATAATAATTCTCCTCTTAATGGCACCATGTCACAGTGGGGCAGAATATTATTTAAAGTGTGTCAAAGGTCCAAAATGGTAATGCGGAAATTAAAATTTTATAAAGTTGAATTTGGAAGATATTCTAAATTATATAAATCAACCAACAATTTTATATTTGGTGAATTTTAACAGTGTCTTGTAACCATAAAAACTTAAAGAAACCATGCATTTTCAATCAAAATGAGCAAAACAACAATTTTGATAAATTCGCTGTTATTTTGATTTATACGAAAGCGATGGATTTGATACTGCATGAAGTATTTAGGCCTATCTGATATTAACCATATTAGGCAATCAAATTGAAATGTTCATTATTGCTTAATTTGGAGGTCAAAGGTCACCGAATATAGGCCAAAATACATAACAGTGGATGTTACCACCAAATGAGAATAATGTTACAGTTAACATGGCCTCCATGTATGAAATAGACAACTTTGTGAATCTGTCCATTCGGCTGGTTTATATATAACTTTAATATTACCTACCGTGCGATGTATATGGTTAATTGAATTACGTGTACATAATGTGGGTGATTATGAGAACGTTCCAAAAGAACCTTAGGTCTATAGAGAATGCTTCCAAAATTATAAAACGTTTTTGTTATCATTAGCAAACGACACAAAAAAAAGCGCATCAGCTTTTAGGAGAAGATAACGAGAAGAACTTATGCTGCGTCCGTAGGCGTTAAGCAACAAATTTACATTGAAATATGTTTTGAAGTTTTTGTCAGCAGTTCTAAAAACTCCACAGCCAAAACCTCTGCCGTGGGAGTTCAAGAGCTGAGATGTTGAAACTTACCTTCCAGTAATCCGACAATGAACTAGGCGCTTTAGCCTCGCTAGGCCTAGAATTGTTTGGTTGTTTGTTTACATAAACACTAATTAGGTGTCCAAATAAATATAATATTTTATTAACTACCAAATACATGTTACTGTTCCAATGTGAATAAAATGTAGACATACCGTACTGTAGGCCCAGGCCTACCTTTAATTCAATCTTATTCAAATAACAGGAATCTATTTGATATATAGACTAAAACCAATAATATACAAATAATGAATGTTTATTCGTGTAATGGTACAAATAATGGCATGAGATGAATGGTTGCCTCGTTGATATAACTTTTCATCATTCACCAAATGCCATTATTTGTACCATTACACGAATATAAAACATTCATTATTTGTTTTATATAACATCTAAATAGATTCCTGTCATTTGAATCAAATAGGCCAACAAGGTAGGCCTATATAGCCAAGGCCAAAATTTGTACACCTTGATTAACAGTAACATTTGGTTTTTAATAATTATATTAGCTATTATTATTTATATGGATTATATAAATGCACCTACTGTTAGTGTTAATTAGGTCAACAAACGACCAAACAATCCTAGACCTAGCAAGGCTAAATAAAACAGGTCTAGGCCTAGGCCTACTACTAGGCCTAGGTTGAAAAACAGCAATACGAAACTGGAATTAATCCAGGCTAATTATGTTTTTTCCAAAGATTCCACGTCTTGTACAGATGTTCCCATTAATTAATAAAAATCCTAAAAACGATCTAAAGCTAATTTAAATGCCTTTTTGAATGAAATTAGTACATATTATATACGCCGTGCCGGCACCGGAACTCAACTGCCCACCGTTAGGGAATCCGACACGCTATTGCGCATGCCCAGAGCAAGGTAATCGGCGACTCTCTATACTTTTATCAACAGCGATGGATCATTTCATAGCTGCGCCACACGGCGAACTAGCCTAGATGCCTATTAATACGGGATCCACTAATCTAGGGCTACCAGTTAGACGTGACCAGTGGGCCTATTTATTTTGTAATTAAAGAGTGGTTGCTTCATTCATATATAAACGTCATATCATTATGAATTATATAATTACATGACTAGTTTTATGATTTTTCATAACGCATTATACTGTACATAACAACATGCAATCACAAGTTGATTTGTTGACGGCAGCCACCGCGTGGATGTAAAAAAACTTTTCGGGAAGTAGTCAGGGTCACAACGCTAAAAACAGCATTACGATTCTTAGATAGATACTGATACTTATTAATATCATTATAATTATTTTAACGCGTGGGCGTAGTCGTATTTTAATTATTAATTCTTGTATGGCATAGGCCAAGTTTCATCCATCGCTCTCTCGCTCGCGCAACGACTATCTAGGCTACAGTAAATCCCTATAACACTCCGTGGTGTGGCGGTGTGGCACTATTAGTGCAAGCTATAATTCACTTCCCATAGCTCTCTGGGCATGCGCAATAGCGTGTCGGATTCCCTAACGGTGGGCAGTTGAGTTCCGGTGCCGGAATCCTAACCACGGCGTATTACGCATCTCCAAATCGTACACAAAAATCTGCTGCTGCATATCTCGCGGTTGTGTTTACAAACGAAACTGAGGCCAGACGACAGGTGGCGCTGTTGTATTTCACAGTAAAAATATATACTAGACTTTTTTTTCATCCACGAAAAATTTAGTTTTTCGTACACAAAAATGTTTGAAAAAGTACTATTAAACGATCGTTTGCACGCAATGTGACCCACATTCGTCCAATCAAATGACAGGAATTTATTTAGGTGTTATATAATAATGTTTAATGACGTGTAATGGTACAAATAATGGCATTCGGTGAATGATGAAAGGTTATAATAAAAACTATATAACCTTTCATCATTCACCTCATGCCATTATTTGTACCATTACATTCATAAACATTTATTTTTTGTATAATATGACTGTATTTGAAATTATAATCATAGATAGTAAACAAATAAACGAAGGTACAAAAGAAAGAAAGCACAGAAAAACCAAGAAATAATTAATTTTTCACTAATCGTATCCACCCTCACCCGATTCTGCTACTGTCAATAGGTGGAGCCCTCGGTTCAAGGTTTATAAAGAACATGTTTTTTTTTTAATTCTTAAATTTTTTAATAGTTGAGGGAGATTATTTAGAGGGTTAGGTTTAGTATATTTAGGAAGTAATTTTTTATAATAGAAAATAATTAAGGTAATAAACTCATTGTAAATTGTCAACAAACACTGTGCTACATGACAGTGTACGGTGTTAAAAGTACAGCATTTATGCAGACAGCAACGTGGATAACTTTCTATAGTTACACAGATATCACCTAGGGACAGTAGCAGAATCGGTTGCCACCCTATACAAAATGCGAATACTATTTTTATCTAATCATAATTCATCGTAAGTTTGAGCTATTATTAAATGTCCTGTTTCAAACCGTAGTAACAATGTTACTGTTTTGATTTCAAAACTATGCTTGAAAACGAGGAAAAAAAAATTCTGCAGTGCATTTGACAATCATTAAAGAAAACAATTAAATACAAATACTCACTGCTTGTTGTTAAGAAAAGAGCCAATAAACAAAAAGCCGGAACGATCTTCATGTTTGCAGCCAAAGAGGCTGTAAGGAATATCAAGTTAAAGTAAGACAATATTTCTTTTATACTTTTTCCAACAATAACCATTGTTCATCAAATTGAACAGTGCTGCTCCAGATAAGGCAAGATAAGCAATTAACAAGGGGAAATGATTGAACAATAAAAGATAAAAAGGTGTGTACAATAAACTGGCTAAACATTATGACCTTATATGGAATAAGAGAAAAGGGGTAGATTATTTACAAGCAACTCCATTGTACAAAATAAGATAAACAATTAATAGTAATCATTAGTTCGGGGAAATTAAACGTTATCTGTACTTAGGTGTGTTTTATATATTGATATCATTACACAATAATATGTTTTTAAATCAAATCAATAACATTTCTGGCCTTGATAGTATAAATTGTCAATAGTTTATTCTGTTGTATGGTGTATGTGAATCTCTTTTATATTATATTCAGTGTTCACCTCATCTTGTCCGTCCTGATTGAAAAGTTGCAAAGGCTACCTCTATTTTTTTTAAAGGTGACAAAACTGATAATAATAAATAATTACCGATCAATTTGTGATATTTCCCATTGAGTATAAGATTAATGTGAACGTTCTGTGCATGATCAAGTATATACATAAAATAAATAAAATATATGTTGATATTGTTAATCAAAAGTTACTTAATGCTAAAGGAAATTGGAATATGTGGTGATGTATAGATCAAAAGTAGATGAAATTTACATTGAAATTCCACATCGTTCAATGTTAGGACCTTTATTGTTTCTACATGTACATTCTCTTCCTGATGCTGTTGATTGTAAATGTTTCAAAACGAATAGGGGTAATACGGATGTGATGTAATACTTACCAAGATACGAACTACGTCCACCACAAGGTAAAAGTTGTTCCATCAAAGTGAAATATGGGTTGGTCACATATCATGCAAATTAGTTTCCCCATTACTTTCTTAAATGTTGAGCTCTTTATGTTTCAATAATTGATCTAAACATTCTCCTGTCTAATTTCTTTAACATAACATCACAATAATTTTTCTTCTAGACAGTCATCTTTCCAGAGTCCTCATACTAATCACAACACCATGTGAGCACACAATATCAACATCAAACGAATTTATTACATAAAACTTAAGCATAAAAATAAGTACAGAACGTCATCACAGGATATAGAAAGAGGAACTCTATGTTTAAGTAAAGCTTTTAAGCAGAGACCCTTAAAGTGAAATATTATATTATACATATTTAGTGAAAACACAAAAAAATATTTGTAGGTCTAGCTATGCATAGGGCTAGACCCCGTGTTAGAAGTATAGGGCCTATAATTTGAAATAATCATAATAATTGTGATATTCAAAGTGGCGGTCGTCAGATAATTATCTGATACTTATCTGTGCCACCACACACATAGAGATAAATATATTTAAACAATTATATGTTATGTTTTATAACGCATAGAATTCTAATAGAATATCAACCAATGAAACGCCTTTCATTGTATATTTTAAAGATGCGGTTTCATTGAATTTGGATTTAATAATTTGACAGTTCTCCTCCTAAACAGCACGACCAGGGAAGGATCCTAATACAAAGAGAAAAAGATTTTGAAACAAAACGAATTTTACTCTTCCATGGCACGATCAGACAGACGCTGCCACGTTGTGTGGTATCGTATACGCGTAGTATACCGTATCATACCACGTTTTAAATTCTGTCCATTAGCTTGTGTGTTATGAAGCGGAAGCAGTTTGACTCTATAAACCATATAATTTGTTTCTTCCCTGATAAACTCAAGCATGCACGATACTAGTAGGTCCTTTATTAATATATCTCTTGTTTGGTAATGATATGTCTTGCACAATATGTACACAGTCATAAATTATTATGTTTGCAGATGACAGACAGACGGTGCCATTAAAACCACCGTGAAACACAGCATTATTCCAAACAATTAGATAATAAATGGTTTAAAGTAAACTGTAAACGTCAAAATCAACATCATTACGCCGACTTATATAGACCATAACAAACATAATTAAATAATAATAATGTAAACGTGTATTTGTTTTATCAGTTATCGTGTTATGAAAATGACATGGCAACTATATCATGATTATCGCATAGACTAAACAATTTTCCTATCAAAAATTGTACTAACAATTCTTTAATGTTAATTAATTATAGGCCTATTGTAATGGGCCGATATATGTCACGAAAAAGCTTAAATAATTGTATGTAACGCAACGCAAATCAATGAATTAATCAATCAATCAATCAATCAAATATTATAATCCTCAGACTTTTCTTCTATGAAGTATTCAGTCACATTGTTGTGTCGCATTTCGTTTGTGCCTCAATTTCTGGTGCAGGTGAAACTCGACGAAATTTTCTAGGCATTTCTATCATACTTTCAACGACGCAAATACAGCCAATTAAAAGAGTAATAACTGCAATCGAAGTTGTAATCATTAATAGAATGAAGTTGCTATTCCAAACAAGATCTACAAAATAAATAAGTTAGATGATGATTGTTACAGAAACCAAGGCATTTTGTGTGTGTATGTATCACATGGTCAGTTTGTCTGAAACAAAATTTGACTTAAATTGAATTACATAATATATGCGTTATATCATTGCAGTCGAAAATTATTTTTCGTATTTCTTTATATAAATGACGATTTATAGCAGCATTAGTATTTGTCTATAGTTTCATTCAACTTATCTAACATTTAAAACAAAACTAAATTTATCAAAATACAGAAAAATTCCATTCTTTTTATATTAAAAAAATTCAAATATCAATATGCTAATCAGAAGTAATCAAAAGTAAGATTTTTATGTTTATTATTATTTTACAAAATTTTATTTTATAGATTATTAGTTTTGAGACTCCAAGAGATCATCAATATTGGACACGCATTCATTGTGGGAGGGTGGTCACAGTTGCAAAATAAGCAAAAACTATAAAGTAAAACAACCAGAACTAAATTACAAACATTGTTTGTATATGAAAGCGTATTTGATGTTCTAAACATTTTGTTTATGAATATGTTACATCGGTAACTTATAGTACGATGGACGGTTCTAAACGGAAAGTAACTGTACTATTTTACTGACTCTTCAGTTAGTGATATTGAAGTAAAAATTAACTGTATGAAATTCGTCATTTTAAGATGTTGCGGTAAATTAATACTTAAAGTAAATGAAAGAAAATGCTATTCTGTGATTTGTTATGTTTAGAGAGTTTGTAAATAATAGAAATAACCGTTAAAAGTTTAAAGTTTTGCTCTTGTGATTTCTTGTATTTGAAGTTATTTGTTTAGCATCCATTAGACATACCTGCTTCATTCGGTTTAGTAGTAGGTTCCTCAAAAGTTCCAGTTATAGCCGTGGTGGCTTTATTAGATACCGGTGTAGGAGCAGCATTTGTAGTTGGAGACTTAGTTGGAGTATCTATAATGACTTTATTAGGTGTAAGTACTGGTGTTGCAGGAGCCGTAGTTGTAGTTGGAGGATGTGTAGTTAGAGCATCAGTAGTTTGAACATCTGTAGTGACTTTATTAGTTGTAAGTACCGGTATTGTATGAGCTGTAGTTGTAGTTGAAGAATTAGTAGTTGGGGTATCAGTAGTTTGAGAATCTATAGTGACTTCGTTAGTTGTAAGTACCGGTGTTGTATGAGCTGTAGTTGTAGTTGAAGAATTAGTAGTTGCGGTATCAGTAGTTTGAGAATCTTTATTAACTTCATTAGTTGTAGGCACTGGTGTTGTAAGAGAAGCAGTTGTAGTTGGAGAATTATAAGATGGGACATCAGAGGTCTGAGAATCTGTAGTGACTTCATTAGTTGTAAGTACCGGTGTTATATGAGCTGTAGTTGTTGAAGAATTAGTAGTTGGGGCATCAGTAGTTTGAGAATCTGTAGTGACTTCATTAGTTGTAGACACTGGTGTTGTAAGAGCCGCAGTTGTAGTTGGAGAATTATAAGATGGGGCATCAGAAGTCTGAGAATCTGTAGTGACTTCATTAGTTGTAAGTACCGGTGTTGTATGAGCTGTAGTTGTAGTTGAAGAATTAGTAGTTGGGGTATCAGTATTTTGAGAATCTGTAGTGACTTCATTAGTTGTAAGTACCGGTGTTGTATGAGCTGTAGTTGTAGTTGAAGAATTAGTAGTTGGGGTATCAGTAGTTTGAGAATCTGTATTGACTTCATTAGTTGTAGGCACTGGTGTTGTAAGAGAAGCAGTTGTAGTTGGAGAATTATAAGATGGGGCATCAGAGGTCTGAGAATCTGTAGTGACTTCATTAGTTGTAAGTACCGGTGTTATATGAGCTGTAGTTGTTGTTGAAGAATTAGTAGTTGGGGCATCAGTAGTTTGAGAATCTGTAGTGACTTCATTAGTTGTAGACACTGGTGTTGTAGGAGCCGCAGTTGTAGTTGGAGAATTATAAGATGGGGCATCAGAAGTCTGAGAATCTGTAGTGACTTCATTAGTTGTAAGTACCGGTGTTGTATGAGCTGTAGTTGTAGTTGAAGAATTAGTAGGCCTAGTTGGGGTATCAGTATTTTGAGAATCTGTAGTGACTTCATTAGTTGTAAGTACCGGTGTTGTATGAGCTGTAGTTGTAGTTGAAGAATTAGTAGTTGGGGTATCACTAGTTTGAGAATCTTTATTGACTTCATTAGTTGTAGGCACTGGTGTTGTAAGAGAAGCAGTTGTAGTTGGAGAATTATAAGATGGGGCATCAGAGGTCTGAGAATCTGTAGTGACTTCATTAGTTGTAAATACCGGTGTTATATGAGCTGTAGTTGTAGTTGAAGAATTAGTAGTTGGTGCATCAGTAGTTTGAGAATCCGTAGTTACTTCATTAGTTGTAGACACTGGTGTTGTAGGAGCCGCAGTTGTAGTTGGAGAATTATAAGATGGGGCATCGGAAGTCTGAGAATATGTAGTGCAATGTGAAAGCGATGGGCATCTTTCACAACCACTATAGTCTATGCCAAAAGTACATTCACCTTTTATGAATTGACACGTCGTCTCATCAAGTATTGGACTGCTTAATAAACAAGCTGATCCCAAATCTACAAGATATTAAACATCGATTGTAAAAAAACTGTGGCACTGTAACAATTTCAATTCTAAAATCTAGAATTTATTTAGGCCTAAATCTGGCAATCTTAAATATTAAAAACTCAGATGTTTTTAGTAACACAAATTTAGCAATAAAGTACTATTAGTAAATTATAATATTACATTATTATTAATATTATATAACTGATACTGTATAATTTTCAACCACAATCAAACTCTTCTTTTTAGTTTTTTCTGTAATATTGCTACTTTATATCAATAGTTTGTATAACTAGTTTCTGTATTAATTACTGGTTCTCTGGATGTCTTTCTTGCTTTACACTTACAAGCTTTTCTTATATGTTTCACACTACTAACAGTATTCCTATAAACAACTTTATAATTAGTAAATTAAAAATAAATATGTATTATATACGCTTGATCAAAATACAATAATGTATTTGTTACGTTATATTTAGTAATAGAGGATAAACATCTATTGAGTACTAGATTGTCAAAAAAAGATCGACTCTCAGTTTTTAGTTTGTATCTATTGACAAGTGTATTGCTAGTTTGTTTGTTTTATTAGTTTCTCCACACATTTTAAAATAAAAGATACAAATTACAAATTACAATAAACAAAAATGTGCAGATGGAGGTCAAAATAAGTTGCGGACCACCAGTTAAAAAGGGTTTAAAAGTCAAAAAAATAAATAATGTAGGTATAGTTAAATAAATGTTTATACCTAATCTGCAATCTGACGCCTCTACATTATCTTTGTACCAAAAATATCTTGGAAGAAATGTTGCATGTTGTGACACAGTTATCAAACTTGACGGTGTAGGGCTATAAAATAGGCCATTCTCGTACTTTATTATAATGGTGCCTGATTGAACGATCACGCTTTCTTCAAAATGTACACTTGTATTGGTGGCAAACATACTTATGAAGTTGTAATTATCCGACATTCCATTCCTTGTTACTTTGATTGTATATGTAAAATCACTTCCTTCAGCCTTAAACTCTGACGTAAACATGTAGTGTACCTGATCGGAATTGGCTGCATTTACCGTACCGTTAATACTAAAACGGGTTAGATTCTCATGGAGATATATAAACCTGTATGTTTGATAATCAGCGCCACAACCTATAATTTAAACAAGATTTTTTTTTAAATTAATAAAGCCCTCACCATCTGTAAAATGTTAAAATTGCACAGCCTATCCTGATAACCGGTAATAATGTTGTCCACTCTCAAACAAATACAACTTGAACATTCCGAACAATGTCTATCTTTAGATGGCAAATCGTTGAACGAGTGTTATGTGATTTTATTCCTACATACAACAAGGTAACAAAATGATTAATGACATTATCTATTTTTAGGTATGACGTTGAGCAACCAGAAAATAAGTCAGTATTGTAAAACGGTTTAAATTTAATAAATTTTCCAGTCCGATGTTTTTTTGAGACTTTAGCCAACTATCCTCGTTCCGGAATATACTATGCTGACCACAAACAATTTGAATAATTCCCCTCAACTCAAAACAAATTGTGTACAAAAAACACATGACAATAAAATGAATCTTCATAGCTTTTGAGAAATGTTAGTGCAGTCGAGGCAGACCAATTCATCAAAACAAATGTATTATATTTTACCTTCATCCGCTTCAATCATAGTTGTATAACTGAAAAAAAGAACGACGATTGGTATTCTTATCATCATTACCTTCTACAAAAAGAAACGAAGAAACAGGTCAAACAATTATACAATTTCAGCTAAGAAATACAATAATTAAATGACAACATTTGGGGAAACAGTAGTTATAGAAGAATTAATTTTGATTGTAAAACATGTTTACAAAAAAAATACCACTATCTTCTACAGAGTTGTCTGTAAAAAACAGACAACTTTAGACAGAGATAAGCAGCTGATATTACTGAAATAAAATATTAAACATTCAATACTATAATTCTTGACTGCAATACACGAAAATTGCTTGATATTTTTAGAACAAAAAAACTTAATATCAATAATATATCTTATTGTTCACTTTTTGTATATTATAAATGGTTAAGATTAGTTTACTCGTTGTGATATACATTTCTAGACTTTAATGATAAAATAGGGAAGATGGTGGACCATGGATGAAACACAAGGATTGGTATCAAAAGTAACAACGCGAGCATCAATTAAATGTATGCGTTAATGAATATTTTATTTGCTACTGAAATGTTGGTTTCCATCACAATCGGACAACATACATTGCAGTTGTTCATCCTAAAGATCAACCACTAAACATTACAACAAATCAAGACATTATAAAAACAATGGACAGGAAACTGTAGCATTTCCAATCAATACGCTTTTCTCCAGTCGAAACTGAGAGTAAATGCACAGGCTTAACGTTGAAAGCTGTCACAAAAAGATGACACTTTCACAGACAACCAACAATTAAAAAGTATACGTCCAACACCAAACATTGACGGACTGACTTAATTAAAAATTACCAATTTTAACAAAAACAGCCCCTATTATTTAAATACAGCATATGCAAAAAGGATGACGATTTATATACATATATTTAAAACAGGATTCTGATTTTCTTTCATTATGATTTCATGCATAAGTTTTATGTTTACAGTGCACTACATTATATTTGCTTTTAATGCATTTCTTTTCTTATTCTTGCTTTAGAATTACCAATGCCACTAAAGCTCAAATATTGATTCTTCTTCTTGTATGCACCTTTTATTTTCTTTACATAACATTCTGTCATATTTATCAAAATACTGTAAAATAAATAAACAAAAACATGTCTGCCTTAACTTAAGATATAATAAGTGTATGTTATTATGTCCTCGTGTACATAAGTTACAGGATGTTAAATTAACCATAATTACATGGAATTTGTTGATTGCATAATAATACTTTGGTCACGTTATTTGTAATTCTTTTCTGATTGATGATATTACGAAACAGTGTCGGGATCAGAGCTACAGTAGTATATTATGCAGGACATTTTCCAAATGTTCCGTTGAAGTAAATGTTATTTTTAAACGTATTGCGGTAATATTTACCGTGTGACTCTATGGGCTTTATTTAGTGAAGGTACTGCGAACTTATTTAGAGTTTGCTTTAATAACGGGTTACGCAAGCTACAGAAGTTACCTAGTGAAAAACGCAAGCAGAATTCATGACAGTTATGGTTTAATTAAAACCATAGTCAATGTACTTCCACAATCCAACCTGCATCGGCGTTGTGTCAAATTAATATTTTAGATTGTTTTTGAGGAAGATGTTATTGTTCATTTTCTTTCTCCCAAAGTATGAAATAAAAACAAAATAAAATACATACATAAATACAAATTATATTATTATATTTTATAATAAAAAATATCGTTTATCAAACTACCATCCATTTTAAAAAACATAAAAAAAGAACAAAATTTGTCAAAAACACAAATTGTCTCATTGCCATGAAAATATGCGTTTGAAATAAAAAAAATACTTTATTTGATTTCTCTGATATATAGTCATGCGCAAAATTGTTACATTTTTTTTGGCCGGCACTATTTTTTATATTTCTTTCTTACAGACAACTCTCCCTACTAATTGCAAGCAACAACTCGGATTTTTCCTCTTTTGTACTGATTTCAATCAAACCTGGTAAATAATACAATTCATGGAGTGGTTAAAGCTTATAGGGTCAAATGTTTCAAAATGCCTTTGAGCTGGATTAAATGTTCTTTTTAAAATAGTAGGCATATCTCTAGTTACTATTATGGATTTATCAATTATGGTTATTAATGCATTCTATTTCGAATTATTATAGTAATATATAATTCGAGTTGTTCTTTTGATTTTAAAATTTATAATTATATTATTGTTAATATATAACATTAATTAATGGTCTTTAATTAATTAAGTAATAATTATAATTATTAATAAAACGATTTTAATTCAATAATATAATATTAGGCTATTTTGAAAAATTCAAATAAACTACACGATATTGAAATAAATAGAAACGTACACAATCAATTTGGCAAGATTGATTTGATTGTTTTGGTGACAATGTCTGGGCTACTTATTGTTTTTAGTCGCGTGGAACGCGACTCTACAGCTCACTATGTCGGTCGGTTGGTTGGTTGGTCGCTCGGTAAACACTAACTTGTATATTATGACCTTATCAATTTTTGACAGTATATTCCTTATGGCCAGGAATCGATGTGGTTATGTTTTCACGGTGCGCAATAAACAAATTACGCGGTCTACGCACGATTTAACGAAATGACGTTTGTAATCATATCTTCACAACCATGAATCACAATTAAATAAAATTTGGTACTCATAAATTTCAGGGCATAAATCATCATATGGCTATACAATTACGTGCGTAGCGCATGTAACGTATGCGTACGCGCGCTTAAAATTTTCAAAATTTATTTTCGATGAAATAAGAATAGGCCTAAGTTTCAGGCAATTTTAAGCGTTTACAAAATTGCCATGAGTGCGCAGATTTTTGCGTTAAACGTTAATACGCACTCTTTTTGCCCGATTTCTGTTTTTTTGACTTACTCGAAATTACGTTATTTAAACATGCTCAGCAATTTCGGTCGGTTGGTAGGTTGGTCGGTCGGTTGGTCGGTCGGTTGATAAACACTAACTTCAATCAATCAATCAATCAAAGAAACATTTATTTCTCTTTTCTTTCATAGAAAATAAAAATTAACAGTAAAAATTATTAAAATAAGAGGGGCAACATTCCTAAAAAGCAAAGCTTGTATAAGGCAGCCCATAGAAAATGAACAAAAAAAAAACAGGACAACACGGGAACCGGAAACAGGACAAAAACAGTAATGAAGACTTTTAGATTCAGGGTACCGAAAAGACTAAATATCAAAACTACAATGAGTGAAAGGATAATTAAACATAACTAGATAAGAGGTGCCGTTTCAATTTAAAAGAAAAACTCTTCTTAGACAAAGCACTTTTTATATTAACTGGTACGTTATCCCAAAGTTTAGGACCAATGAACTTAATGCTATGTTTAAAAGAAGTAGTTTTAAAAAAAGGAATACGTATTTGATTTGCGCTCCGAGTACCGTGGTTATGAAAATTAAGATTGAAACTAAATAAATCATCAAAGTGTGATGGCAGGATCGAGTTTAGCCATGAATAGAGGAAAACACTTTGTTGAAGATGGTTAATATCCTGAATTTTAAGAAGACCAAATGAAGAAAATAAAGGATTGGAATGGGATAAAGGAGGAGCATTTGCTATGTATCTTACGGTTTTCTTTTGGATCAATAACAGTTTGTTTAAGTAGGACGGGTATGTATTACCCCAAATAATATTACAGTAAGTGAGGTAAGGGAGGATTAGTGAACAGTAAAGAATCCGGAGTATGTTTTGAGGGATGAAAGATGATAATCTATATATGATACCAGAACTTTTGGATATTTTGTTTTCGACTTGAGTAATCTGATGTTTCCAATTTAGCTTACAGTCCAGATAAACACCAAGAAATTTAGTTTTCTCAACAATAGGTATTAATTGATCTTTAATTTTTAGTTTAAAAGTACTAGTATTTAGTGGTATTTGTGAATTTTTGAACACCATACAACAGCACTTCTTTAGATTAACAGAAAGTTTGTTTGCAGAAAAGTATGTTAAAATTTTGGGTAGATTTTTGGTTGATATTTTAAAAAGGGAATCTATATTTTTATCAGTGTAAATAAGGGTTGTGTCATCAGCATACAACAGAAAAGAAAACATATTTGAGGCATTATGGATATCATTTATGTATAATAAAAATAATAGAGGCCCAAGCAGGGAACCTTGAGGGACTCCACAAATAATAGGAAGAAAATCAGAAAGGGTGTGTTTAAATTTAGTGCATTGCTTGCGGTTTGAAAGGTAGCTTTTGAATAAATTATATACAGGGCCACGGATTCCATAAGTATGTAACTTATATAATAAAATATCGTGATCAATTGTATCAACGGCCTTCGAGAGGAAGCGTACTTGAGCACGCGACTGCAGCCATCTATAGGGCCTTGTTAGATTATTTACCACTTTATTATTATCTTTTGAGCGTGCAGATTCAGCCTTGTCCTAAATCACTAAAATGTACAATATACATTGATTTGTTTAATAGTAAGTTTTTTTTTTACCAATTTGGCTAACATAACTAATCAAGACTTTAGGCTTTATAGTGTGTCAGGGAATACAGCGGGAATTGGCAATCATGATGATGGGGATACTCCCGCTGCATTTCAGCGTGCGTGATTAAAGTGCGTTAATGTTGGATATGAGTGTAGTAGTCTTATTATATTTTTTCTGTAATGTTTTCGCATTTTATTGTCGTATTAAACGATGGGTCTGAATATACTTTGTTTGACAACTTTTATACACGAATGGGGTATTCCGTAATGTATGATTTACTTGTTCGTTGAGCAAAGGCCTTTCAATAATTGTTTTTTAACTGGTAAAAAAAAATAATAATACTTACTGATGTCAGCAGTTGTAAAAGAAACACCTAACCTTAATTCAAATTTCTATACGAATATTTTTCTGATTTTACGTACACGTCTATCATCGAAGACCATCAAGTGTTTTATATACTACGTTTCACTGGCGCTTCACCGAAATTATAATTTATATTTAAATAAATAAGTTTTAATGACTGTAACGTTAATAATGCATGCGACGTTAAGGAGAAAGGGCGCCGCGATACGGCAGCATTAATTTAACGCATGTGAAGTAAGTAAGTAATATTTATTGCGTTCCAAGAACAATTATGAAACAGCATACAATATCAATGAAAATAAATACATGGAACAATACAAACAAAGGCTTGTGAAGAAAAAAACATGGAAGGCAGAGGATAACCCTTTAAGCCCAAAAGCTTGTTTCCAAATGGGTCCCCAAAATATTGTTTCCAAATGGGTCCCCAACAGTATTGTATCGTAATAATAATCGTTTTGAAGTCTTCATCATGATTGCAAAAATGGAATTAGACAATAGGAAAGGATCATTGTTTTCTTCCTAACTAATTATTAGCTATTGTTTCTAACGAAGTGTTACAGATTTGACATGTTTGTTCAGTTGTCTTTAATGAACCACATTAAAGAAACTGTCATTCAGAGTACACATTTAAAGCTTGAGGCACTTAATGGCGCACTGTATTATCCATTTGCATATCATATTTTACGATATTTTGCGTTAGCATTATTATGTCTCCTCTTCTTTGGCATGTAATTACACGACTGATTTAAACAGGATTTTAATGGTTTCATTTAGAATTGAAAATTATTGTTAATTGTTGTTTAAATACCGATAGGCCCACTTTTTATGATAATTCCAAAGTTCTAAGAGATAGAAGTTAATTTTTACTTCTGTATATTAATTAACTATTTATTAACTGTTATCTCTTAGAAAAGTATTAATCTTTGTGTGGTAAAAACCTTATAATAATTACTTTAAAAGTAGTAGTATTTTATTTTATAAAAAAAATAATTGCGTGCGACTTAACTTTTCACCATGTGAATATAAAATGCTTGTATAATTGTGCCTTTAAAGCCACAGTTTGTATTCAAATCTCACAAACTTTGTCATCTTCAAATTCAGGTCACAATCCACAAACAATATTTCTTAAAACAATTTCACCATCTAAAGAACCTACAATTTTTATCGGAATCTCTGTTCACAATCATCCATCATAATAAATTAATAATAAATCGTTATATAGCGATTATCTAGGCGGAAATCAATTTTAAAAGGCCGGTATCAAAGTCAAGGTCAAAGTCAACAAACAAATATTTATTTATTATCATATGTTACAAACACCAATTTACAAATTAGAATAAAAAATCATCCTTAGCAGGATTTGAACCAGGGTATTTACAATGGGAAGCTAGATGCATATATATACCCATAATACACCAAACTCCTATTAATAAGTTGTAGTGCGCTCACAGCAGATGATTTCACCACATTTCAACCCAGAAGATTTGACCTCATAAGGTTCTTAATGTCAAATAACCAAACACGTTCCAAAACAATTGTCAGTCAGATCCCGTTATCAGTAAATCAATGTTATCAACCCGTTACACATAATATTTCTATATTATAGAATATATAGTAATATATCAGTACAGAAAAACACCCACAAATATCGAGTCAGAAAGATCGTTTCAGCCACACTCCTCTCCTTTCTTTAAATCTACCCCTCCATCTCACCCACATATCAACAGTTGTGCTGTCTGAAAATTGTGAAACTGTGTGCTACTAAAAGTTCACTGCTTTATCAAAAGTACATCGTGGAAACCACAATCATCTGCACAGAAACTTGTACTAAAAATATTTTGGAAAGTTGATAAAAAAAAAGAGCAAACGTGAAAATAATAGTTCTGTGATGGCAACAGATGAAACTTTGCACAAACAAAACTACGATATAATTACAGACATTCTTTTCCGGATTAGAAAGTTGCATTTATACTACGAAATGCTTATCCTTAAGTAAATAAAAAATAACTGTACCAGAAAATTAGAAACACTAGGAAGATTTAAATTTACGTTGGTTTCTGAATTCAAGCATCTTACTTTCGAACCGTATCCAAGGAATTAAAAGCATGAAAGCAAGCAAAAGATAATAAAATCTATTAATCGAGATTCTATTTTTGCAGCAACATCACGGTAGAAAAGCAAAGAAAACACATTTCGATTGGTATAACTCTTAACCATTTAACTGGTAGTAGGAATTAAGTTCTTGAAATGATTAACCAGTCATATGCCATTGTGTTAGCTGCCATTTTACAAAATCGAGACATTGTTGAAATTTGAGGCAAACATGGATAAAACACCACATGGAATGGTGTATTCAGCAGAATGAGGTTTGGGACAATGTTGACAAATTTGTTGGAAGTATGATGGGCTAATAAACATTTTCATGGTAAAGTTGGAGTAATGTAAAAGTGTCATTGATAAAAAAAAAAATAAGCCTTAGTTCGTCTCATTAGTTCTTTTTTTTTGTCTTTTGTGGGTTTTCCACTTTTATTTCATCATCAATTGTTTCATTTGTTATGATTTTTACATTTATACATCTCTGTGGGCACGACCACGCTCGCGTACCATCTAGTCTAATCTAATTCATCATAATTACATATTTACAGTATTCGGTTTGTAACATGCTACAAAGCATTACCAAACTATTTGCAGTCACATTAATTCTTTCCAACATAGTAAAAACATACTTCTGTCAGGTCAAGTCTGAGATATCAACTTTTTCAACGACTTTATATGAGGAAAACGAAAGAAGTTTAAAAGTAGGCACGACAATAAAACATGGAAAAATTATTCAGCTATGGATAGAAGATGTCAGCGTAAATAAAGACAATCCAAATCAACCGTTTGGAAGGATTTAAGTGGGTAGGGAAAGTAGACCGGAATTCCGGGCTCAGACTGACATATTTTGTTGAACGTTTTCGGTGGTATTAACAAATCAAGTAAAACCTTCCAAAGTGGAATGAGGTAAAGTCATGTGAGCAATCGTTTTCGGCGAAAGTGGTGTTTATGCAAGAGAAAACTCAAGAACGAGATTTTTTATTTAACACAAGACTTTATTAACGATCCACAGCTTCATGGAGTGGAGCTGTGGCTTGGTGGTTATGATGCTTGGCTACCAATGTCAGGGTTTTTTCTCATGACAATTTACAACTCCACTCCCAAAGACTTAATAATAAGTCTTTGTTTATGTAGAGCATCTTGTGTATATGTTTGTCTTGTGAAATTTTAAATAGTTTATCCATCCTGTAATTGGCGGGTTACTCGCTGTTGGATGAGTATGAAATAAAAAAAAAAAAAAAAAAAAAAAAAAAAAAAAAAATTAATGAAAAGTCATCTGCACACGAGAAATAAAATTACGAAGGGCAATGTTCAACAATAGCTGTATACAGTATAATAAACTTGTTCTTTGTGTCTGCGGAATCTGCGTTCTCCTAAACTACAATTATTTATATAAAAAATACAATATTTTATTACAAAATAACTACAACTGTAAGTGGTTAAAATTACACCGTGTTAACTATATAATTTACAACAATAAAAATAAAACATTAACTAATGAGAACGAAGTGTTCCCTGTCGTTTACAGAACTCCCCCTTCCGAATCCCTACAAATCAATTTTCTTCAATCAACATAACATTAATGGTAACATAATACATTTAAATGCATAAAATAATGATTAATAATACAGTTTTAAACAATTATAGTACTTCACAAAAGTCTAATTCAATAGAGTCAATTTTTAACAAAGCTTTTTGAATGAAATATTATACAGGTGATTTTCTTATATATTTTATAATTTCAGTTCAAAACATTTACATAAAACAATAAAGGAAGTTACAGATAAGATGACATAAATTAAGAAACAGAAACGAAACAGTCGAACTACACGTGATAAAGAACTACAGTCTTTAGTGATAGCAGGATCCAGAAGGAAAGCTCAAAGTACACTTTGAATCACATTTTGATCATGAAAAGATGCCAGGCCCGTATGCAGCATTTATAATGAGGGGGTGCGAGCGAAGCGAGCAACAATGGCTGGGGGCCAGGGGGCCGCCAAGGGCCCCCGGTCAGGGTCCAGGGGCCGAAGGCCCTGGAAAAATTTGCGTTATTTGACGTTCTAAAGACTGATGTAAGACTGTCTGTTGTGGCTTGGGCTAGTTGAACGATGGACACCAGAACTTAACGCTTTCATGATGAGGCCAACTCAGCAGGGGTGGCGCCAGGATCTTCCCGACGCGGGGGCTACATTCCCCGATGAGGGGGCTATGCGAGCGAAGCGAGCATCACTAGGCTGAGGGCCAGGGGCCGCCAAGAGCCCCCGGTGGGGTCCAGGGGGGCAAAGCCCCCGGAAGCAACGCGTTCTAGCGTCATTTGAGGTCTTTTTAATCAGATTTAGGGTAGCCATTTTTTCCATTTTTTATAATGCATAAATAAAATACTGCGTGCAAAAAAACGATGCGCGATGACTGTTTCAATCCATATTTTTCAATTTAAAAAATAAAAGTTCAAAGAAAATTTAGAAAAATAGAGTTGGAGGTCCCGGAAATTGGACTTATTATACTTCAAAACATGAAAAAAAATATATAAGTCCCTATCATGGGTTGTGACTGAGCTAAGAAATGTTTGAAAAATAGAGATGCTAGGTCTCGGAAAATGTACTTCTTGTTCTTCGAAATATGACCAGCTTTATTGTTGGGGCTGAGCTAAGAAAATGTTTAAAACTAGAGCTGCAGGTCTTCAAAAAATTGCATTTTATACTTTGGTGGAAACATCAGGCCTAGAGGCTTAAAAAACGCAAGCGTAGACCTTTTTCAGTCGGGGAAAAAAGTTTATTCCTCCCAGGTGTATGCATGCGTACCATCTGGACTTCCGAGTGGTGAGAAATTCATGACATACAGGATATTGAAAATGTAATAACTATAGCTATAATGTTGGCTAAGCGAAAATGGCATGTTTTTTTGTTTAGTAATAGATGAAAAATTTATTTTAGGTGCCCCACGGTACAGAAGGTTACTTGTAAATTAAAAAATTGGTGAACAAACGAACAATTAACATAATTCGTTTTTGCTGTAGTGTAGCGTACGTCGACGCAGTACACGACGTAACCGTCGGTAAACTTCGCCTGGAAAATAACACATTACACATTTTGGTCCCTGGATGAAACTTGATATCACGCGTCTCGACCCAACGTTGAACGATTCGTACAAAGGGATACCGCCAGACAAGTGCGTACCTAGCTATTGTTTAGTAGTAAGTTAGATCGCTGGCAATAATGAATGCATATAAAGTGCATATTATCACTCTGACGTACTCTCACGGTCAATGAAACGTCGCGGTTTTCTAGGCGCTGAAGCTAGCTACGAAGTGAACGCGAACGCTTTTTACTGTATATTATATTCCCCGACAAAAAGTACACGTGTTCCCTTCGGTAACCGTCGGTAAACTTCGCCTGGAAAATAACTACATTACACATTTTGGTCCCTGGATGAAACTTGATATCACGCGTCTCGACCCAACGTTGAACGATTCGTACAAAAGGATACCGCCAGACAAGTGCGTACCTAGCTAATGTTTATTAGTAAGTTAGATCGCTGGCAATAATGAATGCATAAAAGTGCATATTAGCCCTCTGACATACTCTCACGGTCAATGGAACATCGTGGTTTTCTAGGCGCTGAAGCTATATGAAGTGAACGCGAACGTTTTTACTGTATATTATACCGCGTACCGCGTACATGAAGCGCTAAGCTATTGCTTGTCGTCACATGATCGACTGCGCATGTTTTACATCGAGTTTGTAGTCAGTTCAGATTCCGTAATTTAATTACCGGTATTTTTTCATTTTATATTAGCATATTTTTGTTTGTATACCATTGATAATGTAAATTTTGTATATATATAATGATATTGTCTTTAGTTAAACAAGACAAGAAAAAATACCAACCGAGGAAATAGTGGACCTTTTGGGACTTGGGGGGGGTGCGTCTGCACCCAACGCACCCCCCCTGGATACGGGCCTGGATGCTGCATGCTCTTCGAGCGTGATCGTGACCCATGTATTAATAAGGCAAGTCATGCACATTTGAAAACATCTCAACGAACACATTAATATACCACACATAGCTGATTAGGTTTTAAACTCTGGCTCTGTGTCACACACACACTTGGTCTAAATTCCTACACCGATTTATCCGCTCTCAGAATCTAATCTACCATACATAGATTTTTTAATACTGTATAACATTTTTTTGGTTTTAAATACGTCAGAAATTCTTAGTTTTACAACATAAACAAGAACATAATATACAAAAATTAGCGCCTCGGAGTTAAATTCTCATTATTATCCTAAATCATTGCAATCGTAGAGTTCGCATTTCTCTCTATTATGCATTCATAACAAAAAGTATTCGTTTAATTTGTAACTAGCTAATGACAAATAACAATATATTTAATATTATTATACATTTACTTCACAATTGTTTTATATAATTTGCATGCATGCATGCCTCGTACATTGCTTAATGTCGACTTTGGTTTGAAAAAAAAACATTGCTTCCGTGTTTCCATAACACCTAACCTAGCCTGTGAATATTAAAAACGTTAAAATTGCGTCTTATTTCCGCTGTTATCGTTGTATCGTCTACATAGAAACAGTGCACGTTACTTGTACCTTTTTATTTAGTTACATTTCAATATTTAAATATATTCATTCAATTTATTCAATTTCAAAAAGTCTCCAGGAATGAAGAGATACATTAAAATTACAAAACAAACAGTATACAAAACAATCAAACGGAAACAATTCAATGCAACTATATCACGCCCTCAGTGCGATAATTAAAATATGGTCATTATTTGTGTAGGTTCTCTTTCGAATACAGTTGTAACCTGTCACAGGCGCCGTGGTAATTTATAGTTGTTTGTTCACATCTTTACGATATTATTATTTTTCATTCTTTATTTAGCCATGCCAAATCAGCCAATCAATGAATTATTAATTCACAACCCACAGTCCCTGTGTCTGACGCATCACTCTTTCACATTGTGGTTTCACATTTCTTTTGTGCCTCAATTTCTGGTGCAGGCAAAACTCGCCGAAATTTTCTAGGCATTTTAATCATACTTTGTGCGATACAAATACAGCCAATTAAAAGGGTGCTAACCGCAATCGCAGTGGTAACCGTCAGTAGGATGAAATTGCTACTCCAAATAAGGTCTACAAAATAAAGAAGATTATCCGTTTCATATACACCCACACACGGCAATGTAACCAAATACAGTTTTATTCACCTTATTTACATTTAAAACAAGTAAGAATGTATAAACATAAGGCCAATATACTGCACTATCAGAAAAGAAATCCAAAGTAACATATACAAAATTACATGTATTATTTTTGTTATTTTTTTAGGGTTATTCCAGGCTTCACCCAAAAAGGAGGCGGTTGACACAATCGAAACTTGAAAGGTACGTCTACTTAATCATTGTTCTTTTCTAATTAAAACATAGATATTAGAAAGTTTTGTACAAATAAATAATAACTGTACCTCCAACGGGATCCTCAGTCGTGGCAGGTTGCGTGGTAGTGACCTTTTCAGTAGTAACAATTCCTGCCAACAGAAGAGGTGGATGTTGAGTTTGGCATTTTAACAAAATAAAACCAATTTTATTTAAAATATACTATCAGTTGTTTTAAAATGTTTCTTCAGTCGGTTGAACTACATACCGTTTGTTTATTTATAGGAATTTTGATATATTCGGTATCTTTATCCAATCATATAAAAAAACACATCGCAGCATAAAACGCTGAATTGTAGTACAATTCAAAACTAAGAACTTAAACTGAGGCTAAATAAGGTATTTTAATAGTTTTAGGAAAAATATTAAACATATTTTTCTTACTGTAATTTTCTGCAATTTATATTTATATTTTATAATGTGAAATGTTTTGGCCTTTCAAAAAATAGCATTTGTTTTTGTTTACCTAGGTCAAAGGTCAAATGCTCAAAAAATGCAATTCAGTGACCAAAAAGTCAACCCGTACATATACGGGCCTCGCGTCCTAGGACAGTAAATTACCCCGTATGGGATACGGGCCACGTCTTCAAAGGGTTAAGTTTGATACAAATAAAAAGTACACTTACTGTTAACAGTAGCATGGGTTGTGGTGTGAATAGTAGTTTGTCTCTCAGTAACGGTAGTAACACTTGGTGTTGTTATATCAGTTGTTATTGTTGTTGCTGTAGTAGTAGCAGTGGTAGTAAGAGCAGCAGCAGTAGTAGTAGTAATATCTGTGCTTAGAGTTGTAGTAGTTTCTAGAAAATGTGTAAAAATAGAAAGAAAAAACAATACATATTTAAAAAGATTAACTTCAACCATCATCATTCTGTACACAGCATTTCGTAATGAAACTAAGGGGTTTATAAACGAGAAGATTAACGTAAATTTACCAAGTGACTTACTATCTACACATTGCCAAATAAGGCTGCAATCAGATCAGTGTTGCTTAACATGTCCAGTGACCAATTGGTTATGAGAGGGGCGCCGCAAGCCATAGCTATACAATCAGCAGAGGTTGCAGTCACTCCTCGAGCATTGTTCTGGTGATAGAACAAGTCTTCTCGGATAAGGACTTAAAATTGGAAGTCCAGCGTACATATCTGGCTCGTTTATACTTTAAATAACCCAGTTCATTTTTCGGAAGAGTAGGGGTTACCCCGGTGTTCTGTTTCATTCAGCCCCTGTCGTTGTGGACAGGCGAACAAGGACCATTTTGGGAGAAAAGAGTTAGTGTCCACACCTGTGCGCAATTCAGTCCAATTAGGTTTCAAGTCACAGTTTAATCTTTCACATTTACCAGTAGCAAGGTGTGTAAGGCTATGCATCTGTGAGCACACGTAAAATAATCACAATTGATAATTTTAAGTTTAATGATTAATTTTTTTTTAAATTATTCCATTTTATTCCATTATTTAATTTTTAATTTGATTTAACTTATGTTTCGATCTATAACGAAAAAACTGTTTTGTTTACTAAGTGTATGTGTTTAGTGTATGTGTTTGAGTACCTGGTTGAAAATACTAGGGAGAAAAAAGGCGGCGTGGAAAGGACCTGGCCACCCTACCACATAATGCCGAGGCTTAGTACAATGAGCTCCTAACAGCTCATTCCCCTACGTTCAGAGAACACGGGACTCACCTTACTTACCTGCTAGATTTCCTGTCTGAGTATCAACCGTGCTGTGCACTACTGTTACTTCTGTGTTCATCAGATTAGGACCCTCGCTTGATGTGAACTGCAGTATAGTACTAGGTTCCTCTGAAGGTCCAATGATAAACGTAGTTGCTTCATTAGTTGTAGGTACTGTAGGAGCCGCAGTTGTAGTTGGAGAATTAGTCGTTTGGGCAACAGTAGTTTGAGAATCTGTAGTGACTTTATTAGTTTTAAATACCGGTGTTGTAGGAGCTGTAGTTGTAGTTGGAGAATTAGTAGTTGGAACATTATTCAATGCAACAAAATGCGCACAGTCTGCGTCTGAGTACGACGAGCATCCTCCACAACTAGCATAGTGTTTGTCCCAAATGCATTCGTCTTCTACAAATGTACACGTCGTCTCTCCAAGAGGAAAACCGTTTAATAAACATTGTGACCCCAAATCTACATAATAATATTTAACATTGACACATTTAAATTCAAAACTTATATATCAAAAAAAATGGAAATAGTTTAAATGAAAAATAAATTAACATGTTTCTTTCGGTCGTTCTTTTTTTTAATTCTAAATTGTTTTCATTCTTTCATTTTTTTTTCGTTCTTTCCTTGTTTCTTCAATATTTTGTTCCCTCTTTATTTTGTTTCGTTCCTTTTTTATTATTTTGTTCTTTCGTTTTTCTTTTTTAATTCTCTATTTCTTTTGTTTATTCTTTTTTTAGTTTTGTTCGTTCTTTCTGTTTTCGTATTAGTAAAAAATAAATAATCTACACATTGACAAGATCATTTAGTATACCGTACATTAACATTGAACTAGAACAGTCATTTTTCATATCATGAAACTATTATTATTATTATACCATTACACGATTATTAAAAACATTGTTCTTATTTATTTATTTATTTTATAATAACCTACATTTAACTAGAGGCTATGTCAAGGCAGATAGACGGGGATACACTACACTATTTTCGAACATGCAGTCTACAACCTAGCCTCACGTGTAACATAAGTATATTGAACTCTGAAGTAAGAGTTTAATAGAATGTCTATTGCATATCACATCGCATATCTTCCAATCAAAAATGACAAGAATATATTCGTCAGGTGTAAATACGATTGTAAAACTACAATTTTGGAAATAAATACCTACAGCGGAAATATTTATGGGAAAAAAAGATTATAATATAATGTTTTTTTCCCATAAATATTTTTAGATGAGATTAATTAAATATTAATAAACAAATATTTTTCAGTGTTTCAATTTTTTGTTTATTTCATATTCATATTAAGTTTTATCTGGAATGAACATTTTTCTTTGCAATTACTGCAATATATATCACTAGATTGGCTGGACTTGAAATATTGGGAAATGTATGGTGTGCCTTACCTAATTTGCAGTCGGACGAATTGACATTCACATCGTACCAAAAATATCTTGGTAGGTTTGTTGCTATTGGTGACTGAGCTATTACTCCAGATCCGTCTGCATGGCTAACATAAAAAATTCCATTTTCATACGTTATCGTAATAGTGTTTGACACAACTGTCACTTTTGCAAACTGTAGAGCTGTATTAGAGTCACATTTACTCTTAAATTCATATTGACCTTCAGATTTTCTTTTTACATCGATTTTGTATAGAAAAGCACCTCCTGTAAACTCTGATGTAAACATGTAATGCACGTGATCAGGATCGGCATGGAAATCTACTTCACAGGTAATGCTAAAACTGTCTAGATTCTCAGGCAGATAAACAAACCTGTAAATATGATTACCAGTACCACAACCTATATAAAAAAAACCATGACTTTCGCTTAACATGGTAAAAAAACACAGAATGTGGACAAATTTTGCTTTAAAATCTTTTTTAAATTTAGTTTAGGTAGTTCAACAAGAAATAAAAACAAAAAGGTGAACAAAATAGTTGGTGGGTATACATTGGATACTTTTTTAGCGCGACAATAACATTCTGAGGTTGAAAAAAAATATATATAAAATAAAAGAAAGTTCCTTATAGCCAAATGATCATTATTTACAAAAGAATAAGGATTTTACTGGATAATTTGAACTATGCCAATTAAAAAAAGTGCGCAATAACAATCGTGTAACACCAGAAAAAATATAGAGTTATTAGTGTTTTGAAATATCTAAACATATCTTTAGATGGCACAATCACCGTACCGAACAAGGTGATGTCTATTCCACATACAACCAGGTTTCCTGCCAGATATGAAAAATTATATGCAACGTAATATTAAAACAGTTTAAAATGCAACAAATCCAAACTTATTTTATTTTCGGAAGACTATAACATGTTCGCCTCGTCACGGTTTATTATTCTCTATATCACACTGAACTGGACAATATTTTAACTACGTATTCTGTCAGCATTAAATAATGAAACAAAGTCTATCTTCAATTTTCATTCTACAAGTATTCATCAAGTTAGAATGCTTTACCTTCTTTTGCCAGAGTTGTACAACAGAAGAGAAGAACAATGATTGGTATTATTATCACCATTATTAGTTTTTTACACAACAAAAGTTAATGCTAGCTCCTGAAAAAGAAAATGATTGTGAAGAATAATAAACATAACTAGAATTTGATTCGTCACTTTGGCGAATTGTAGGTGATAATTTCATAATTTTACTGTAATTTCATTTTATAAATGATGCAAACACATTAAAATACGATTGCAAAATATTTATAGTGTTGAGTTTTGCCTATTATGTGTATGAATTATATATCTATATACATGCAGTGTAGCATACGTGAAATTACGGGACACACATCATGTTCTAATTTGTTTGGTATGATGACGTTATCAAAATAAACTTAAAGATTCGATGAGAATTGAGAAAATAACTGTAAGATTTGAAAAGATAAGAGAATTTTCCACGAGAAACGCGGCTGTTGTGCGCGCTCTTTGAAATTTGAGATGTGTTGATTTTTAGTTTGATAAAAAAATGTGCCTAAATGTGGTAGTGATATGCCCATATATGGTATGTGACTTCATCATGTCCATGGGCACATCACATTCTAAGACTGCTACTATATAATATAAATGGCGTATAATGACGTCACGGATAAGCGATCACACTGAAAAGCTTATTAGGATTAAATTTAATTATTCAAAAGATATTGTAACATTGTGGTTATCATTAACATTTAACTTTTTAAGATAATTGTTACACAAATTTGTACATGGAGAAATAAGAAGAAGAATAAATATTGCATACAATAACAATTGTGAATATTATTCTAAATGATAACATAATAATAATAATACTTATTTTAAATCCAGAAATTAATAGACAACAGCATACGATCAATAATGCTTAACAGTCTTTGAAACACTTGTGCATTGTGTAATTATGTCCTAAAAATTAAATAAAGAAAACCTGTGCTTTAAACTACACAAAAAACACGAAAACCTAATGTAATTTAAACTACACGAAAAAACACGAAAACCTAATTTAATTTAAAGTACACAAACGACCCTCGGTCACCTCAATGGTCGGTTACCATGTCTAGCTGACTGTGCTTTTTTTTGTATGACATTAACATTATTATTCTATTTTTCTTTCAGTCTATAGGATTGTCTTGTGATATCGGTTTGTTATTATGATTGGCAGTTATGTAATCGAACTGGTCGTTCCAATGTAATATAATTTATATTTGTAATATATTTAGATAGCTTAACCTCACCCTGCTGGTTACAGAAATGTGTGTCCGAGTGGGCCAAAATTTAAGTACGAGTTGGCGGTTGGCCTATCTATTGGACTGTATTCGTTTGTAAAAGACAAGCAATGGTTTTTCAATAATAAAAAGACACAACTGTGGTTTGTAAATGACAACCTATGGTTTGTAAAAGAAAAACTATGGTTCGTATATTTATCGAAAGACAAATAATGGTTTGTAGACAAATCATGGTTTTAAGACAAATCATGGTTTGTAAAAGACAAACTATGAGTTGTAAACTACCGTATGGATGGTCTTTTAAACCACAGTTTCTGCAGCTCACTATGTCGGTCGGTTGGTCGGTCGGTTGGTCGGTAAACACTAACTTGAGCACGCGACTGTAGCCATGTATATGGCCTTGTTGTTGAATTACGGTATTGCTATTGGTTATATTATATTTATTTGACCAAATTATTAATTAAGTACAGTAGCATAACTTTCGATCTTATTCTAAATAATAGGCCAAATTACTTACTGTGTGTAAATTTGTTTTAATTTTGCTGCTGAAAATACACAAGAATTTGATATCAGCAATACAATAACTGTACAGTATTCAGTCCTAGAATACAAATATTAACCAATCAATTGTGGATACAACAAAGATCATTGAGTTAAGTAATTAAATATACATAATTACTTTTTATTGCTGAGCTTGAGTGAATTCTTATTGAATTTTTTCACAGTATAGGTTCTGATCATTTTTATTATTCCAAGGTGGATATTAAGTGATTAAAAAGGCATTAAAAAGTGTTCTTTCAAATGTCATTCTCTTGTAACAAAGAGAGTATAATAGATAGCCTAATCATATCAACTGTATATAAAGATCTATTCATGTATAAATGTAATGATATTGGACACACTTTTTTGTTATCTAAAGTCAATCAATGGATTTTATTGATAGTATAGTTATATAGTATAGTATAAAGAAGATTCTGACAATAAAAAAGAGAAAGTGCATAAATTATATCTGCCTCGATTATAATTTTCCTACATAAAAAGTGGTAATGTAACTAAGCCTAACAACTTGATGTGAATTTGGTGTAACGAGTATATTCATCTTCAATGATTGAAAAACTGGTTCACCTGCTATAGACGGTGTGATTTTATGTATTTTGTTTTCAAACTTTATTTGTTATTTTAAAGAAATGTCAAATAGTTGCTTTTTGTGACATTTAACATTGACATTGCAACTTCAAAATGATAACCCTAGATGATGGATTAGGAAGACTCTAAATGTAGGCTCTAAAAATGCAGGAATGTTTAGTTGCTTGAGAACAAAGCCTTTGACCATGCCCTTTCAACTCCGGTTGGATTTTGGGTCATCTATCACTATGACCAAGATTCATGAAAACAGTGTCCGTATTCAACAATCATACTACAAGAGTGAAGTATTTCATATTACATTAGACCTGCAATGTTTGACGTTTTGTAAAAATAATGCACATATATGACTTTGAAAACATTAAACCAGGTCATTTCTTGTCTTAAATGTGCGTTCTAAGGGTAATTATGATAAAAAGAGAAAAAGAACGCAATACCTAAGTAGCTCGTAGGTAGTAAACGTTTATAGGCCAAGCTTAGTTAGGCCTAGTTTTGTAGGCCTAGCTGATAAAGAACGGTAATGCACGAACATCGTACGCTAGCTATAGACCTAGTCTGACGTTTTCTCGTTGCTGAATTAATTTTTTTCAATTTGCAATCTGCAGAATCCGTTAATTAAAATTGAAAGACCTGGTTATTTGTTTATTCTTCACGCGATCGGTAAAAGTGGGTGCATCGCAATATGAAAATATCAATCCACGCGCGATGCATGTTGCAATTTATATTGGGCCGCTAAAATTTTTAGAATCGATATATTTTTTACATTTTAACTGTTTAAAGAAGAACAAAATATCGCAATAGGTCCATATAGTATTTATTTTAAAATAAAATGATGTGTTTGTCCTTAAATTAGGTAAAAAAAACGTAGGTCTAGTATCTTTAAGTAAGATTTCCTTTAAATTGTAATTTAGATAGGATATTTAATTGTGTTTCTCCTAGCCTATGTGCATGATAAATAAGGCCACAGGCTATAGAGACAAACATACAGTGCATGGTAAAAACAAAACATTCGGGTTATCCGCGCAAACGCAGCATGCACATACGTTAAAATATGAACGCTGAAAATGAATATACCATCCTATAACATGAATTAAATATGTTTACAGTGATGAATTGTACCTGTGTCATAAAGCATAATAAGAAAACACTGTATTATTATGTTATATAGTGTAGCATATAGATGAAATGAGACCCATCTTTTAATCAAATTTTCATCAAAATGAAGTTTGAAGATAGAAATTTGAAGATGATTGTCTGAACCAGATCATATTAAACTAGAATATAATCGTATACATGTAGAAAAGAAATGCGCGCTATTTTAAACGCGGTGTGATTACAAAAGAGATGAAAAAATACTCTTTTAATTCAACTGGCCATATGATGACGTCATGACATCCGAGGCAACATTTTATAATAATAATAATAATAATATTTATTCGGCAAAAGTTCATAAAGTACATTTTACAATTCATCTTGCCAGGAGCAAGTAATAGGCATGAGCCCAAACAGAAAACTGCTCTTACTCCATCATTACTTATAAAATACAAAAATAACAAAACTAAGTAGCACAAATTAAGTCAAAATAAAACAAAACAAAACAAAGTTATAATGAGATACACCAATTAAAAATAAGCTGCATTGAATAAACAATATAAACAATTAGGCCTACAGTACAACTTAATATTTTGAGATCAAATGTTTGATGAGTTGGGCTTTAAAGTCTGAAATTGTAGCACATTGTTTAATTTCATTGGGAAGTTGCTCCCATAATCTAGGGAAAATAACAAACGATGAATTTAAAAATGTATTCGTCTTTGCCTTCCAATGTATTAACCGCCCTTCACACCTCTCACTTGATCTCACAAACTCATTAAAGGATGATGGACAGAGGCCATGCATTATTTTAAAACCTAATGTGAGTCTATACACTTTAAATATATCTTCAATACTTAAAATATTTAGGGTCTTTAACCTATATAAATATGAAGTGTCCCAATTTCCTTCTTTTCTGTACATAATTATTCTAGTGGCCTTTCTCTGAACCCTTCCAAGTCTATACATATGAGATATTTCAGTAGGTGCCCACATACAACAACAGTAAGTCACAACAGCTAGTATTAGTGCTTTGTAAAGATTTAGCATTGCCATCCAAGACATTGCTTTACTACATCTTGAAACAAAACCAAGAAGTTTGCTTGCCTTACTACAAACATAATCTACATGAGAGTGGCATGTTAATTTACTGTTGATATATACACCAAGTAGTTTGAATTCATGGACTCTTTTCGTTGAATCGGAATTGATATCGTAAGCAAATATGATGGGATCTTTACACCTGGATAAACTCATTGCTGCACATTTTGATGCATTTAATGGTAGTTTATTTAAAACTGACCATTCATAAATCTTATTTAAATCACTCTGTAACTTTATACAGTCTTCTAATTCATGAATAGGTCTTGAAATGGTATTGTCATCTGCAAATTGAAAAATTGAAGATTCTATACCATATTCAAGATCCTTCACATACAATAGAAGCAAAAGAGGGCCAAGAACTGACCCCTGGGGTACCCCTGATATTACATTCTTCCAATGCGATATTTCACCTCTATAGATAACTCTTTGTTTTCTATTTAAAAGAAAATCCTGGATCCATTTATTTAAACCTTTGTTTAAGCCAATATTGTTAAGTTTTTTAATCAGACGATTATGGGGTACTTTATCAAAAGCAGATGAAAAATCTAAGAAAATTACATCTACTTGCTTACAATTTTTTGCATCTAAACTTTGAGCCCATGAATGAAACGCCTTAGTGAGTAACAATTCAGTACTATAAGCATGTCTAAAACCAAACTGATTATCTGATAATATACTATTAGCCTCTAAGAAATTATTGATTCGAGTACACACAAGTTTCTCCATAATTTTACAAACAATGGGTGTTAAAGACACAGGTCTGTAACTCTTAAAATCACCTTTAGGTTTTCCATGCTTTTTGAAAACAGGTACAACATTAGCAGTTTTCCACTGTTTTGGTAAAATGCCTTTTTCTAAAGATAAGTTAAAAAAGTCGCACAACAATCGTGCTAGTTCTGCCCTACAAACCTTTAGAAATATGGGAAATAAATTATCAGGTCCTGGAGATTTTGAAACAATTAAATAGTTTAATGCCTGATAAACTTCCATCACATTAAATTTCTCAAGTTCCATATAATGCTAAGGGATAATATCAGAGTTGCAGAGCAAGTCATCATTACCACCATCATCATTATTACTGAAATTACTAGAATTTATATACAATTCAACAGCTTCCTTAATAAGTTTTTATCATGTGGGTCACTTTTTATTCTGAGGAGCTATAACATATTGAAATATACTGTACAAATGAAATTATTATTATCCTAATTTTTGTTTAATATGATAACGTAATACCAATTTAAATTTTGTGTACGCATGTTAAAGAGAATTGATTGAGAAAGAACATATTACAACTTATAGGAGAAAATTGCATACGCACGACATTCTCTATTAAATTGGGTCAACTATTACAAAAAAATAAAAATCATATTTTAAAAATTCGAGTGGCCTTTTGGTGACGTCAGAACATCCGGTCGATACAAATTTTACATTGAATTGATATCTAAAACTCATCAGCTTTCATTATAAATTTCAAAAAGAGAGGTTCACCAGTCATCCTGAGGGACTATAACCGATTAAAAATATTCATATTTTTGCCCAAATTTGCATTACATTACCCATTTTAGTGCACGTGCAATGTTCATCAAAATGAATGAAATCTACCCAATTGCAATTTTTTTACCCTTCAAATCAAATCAAATAAACATTTATTTCCTTCAAAAGCAGAAAAGATAGAAACAAAAAATCAATAACAACAATGAAACATAATAAGGTTTTTAAAAAGTGCGTGCGGAAAACGCGAACAAATGTAAAATGCTCAAAATGACCTGAAATGTATGCGAAAATGATTTTAAATATATTTTTGCGTGAAACGCTATTTTAATAAAATATAAATTTCTTCGTATCATGAAGTATACTTCTGTAAAGTTTCATGGCAAGAATTTGGTTCAGAATTTATGATCAACCATAAAATTTCATAAAATCCTGTGTAACTTACGCTACATGACTTTTACATCATATAACATAGTTTCCTGCACATCTGCAGTTAGGGTCAATCCTCTGACAAAGTTATACCATTTTATGTTGACAAGAATTAGAGATAGAGCTGCAACAAAAATCGTAGAAAGAAAGAAAAATAAGATAGAAAAAATAAGATCTTGACAATAACAAGCGGTTATCCGCCAAGTGCGGATAACCAATAACGATTAAAGACAATTTTTGTCGCGAATTATACGAAAGCGGAAACCGTCAAGCATACATAGAAAATAAGTTTTGGAAGAGAGAAGATGATACTCACGAGAAGTGGTCGATTATGAGAAGAGGTCACTTACGAGAGGTGGTTAATTATGAGAAGCGTTCAATAGAGATGGTCACTAATTACCAGAGGTCATTGTGACGGGAGATTATGAGATTATTATGAGAAGCTGGTTGCTTAGGATGTTTCGTCGTTTTAGAAAGTTGGTTGCTTACAATTGAGTTTACATCATTTAACAAACCTCTTCCGTTCTGTGAAAGTGTAAATTTAGATTAAGCCAATAACGTTTGATATCTGACGTAAGAAATTGAGAAAAAGATTCAATAATATTGCATATTCTTAAAGAATGTGGATTTTTTAAGGTCTAGGGCAAGTCAATAACGAGACACAATCAATGTTAAAAGAAGAAATCAACATTGTGATTATCTAGTTGATTATGCTGAAGTAATCGTGCTCTAGATCCGAATAACGAAGTTGGTCATAGGAAAGACAATTTAATTGTCGTTCCTATGATATAATACATGATAATTTTAAAATACTGAGTTACATAAGACAATAAGGTTTACAAAGAATAAGATTATTCTCTCTATTAAACGAATATAAAACACCTTTTGCTCTAAAGTAAACTACAACGCTCGGGTTGGTTTTCGAACGCATAATAGCTACAACCTCGTTTGCACACATACACAAGCTGAAACATTTAATATAAATCATTATTATTTCGTTCATTCTATTTAACAGGGCTCTGCCGTTAAATAGAAATATCTTTCAACTCATGAAATATTGTCATCAATCAACTCATAACATTCATTATTCTCTATATTATTTAAATGAAAAATATAAAAAGTATACTTATTAACATAGCAAGAAAAGAAAAACGATTATATCGCGCAAATAAGAGCGCTACACTATACAGATATTGACTGGTGTAATGGGCATGGTTCAAATAATTATTATAGACAAAGACGATTTGGAAACTAAACTACATTTCACTGATGAATTCGAGCAATATAAACTAGTATTTTAAACCTTACCCTTTTAAAAACCCCGGTAAATATTTGTTTCGTATACAATACCACCACATAAAAATCCGTTCAAAGCGAAACGAATGCACAAGTACAGTTCACCGTTATTTAGACCTCTAAGAAACGAGCATATTATCATCAGTGCTTTCAAGATATACCAGAAAATTATTCCCAAACATACTTTAAATGTTTCTTTGTACATCCACTGCAGGTCTACGTAACGATTAGATCGATTGAATTCAGACATGCGCAATCTAAACATAGACTATTCCACAATATTAGGTAATAATTATATTTTAAAACTATACCATAACTTACCAATCAGATGTCGTGAATAGAAAAGTGCGGTTATACAAACATAACTATTGACTTATAGACGTATCGACTCAGTAGGATATTGATATCACCAGGCTAAATTAACGATTTCAGGGTTGAAAGAAAAAACATAAAAGCGCGACAATTTACCGTATTACCGTACCTTAATTATGTTAAAATAATCAACAAAAAGGTTAATTAATCATTCAAGTGGGTGAACAGTACATAACACTTTTTACTGTCATTTTTAAATTTATTTATCAATACAACCTGAAAAGAAAACAAAGAGTTATCTATAGTGGTGAAGTATCGCATTGGAAGAATGTAATATCAGTGACACCCCAGTGGTCAGTTCTTGGGCCTCTTTTTGTTTCTATTGTATGTGAGTGATCTTGAATATGGTATAGAATCTTCAATTTTTCAATTTGCAGATGACAATACTATTTCAAAACCTATCCATGATAGCCGAACTCACCAAACGTTTGATCTCAAAATATTATTTGTTTTGTTTTTAATTAATTTGTACTACTTAGTTTATTATTTTTGTATTTTATAATAATGATCTTGGTCATCATCGTCATTATCGTCATCATCGTCATCGTCATCGTCATCATTATTATTATTATTATTATTATCATCATTATTATTATCATCATTATTATTATCATCATTATTATCATCATCATTATTATCATCATCATTATTATTATCATCATTATTATTATCATCATCATTATTATATTCATCATCATTATTATCATCATCATCATTATTATCATCATTATCATCATCATAATTATCATCATCATCATCATTATTATCATTATTATTATTATTATCATCAGTATTATTATCATCATCATTATTATATTCATCATCATTATTATCATCATCATCATCATCATTATTATCATCATCATCATCATCATAATTATCATCATCATTATTATCATCATCATTATTATCATCATCATTATTATCATCATAATTATTATCGTCATCATTATTATCGTCATCATTATTATCGTCATCATCATTATCGTCATCAATATTATCGTCATCATCATCGGCATCGTCATCGTCGTCGTCGTCATCGTCATCGTTATCGTCATCCTCATCATCATCATCATCATCATCATCATCATCATCATCATCATCATCATCATCATTATTATTATTATTATAACCATAACCTAACTTAGCTGATTGGGCGAAAGGTATAAGAAATTGTAATTGTTGCTAAATACGATTTTATCTTGGTGATACTGTACTATTTTGTTATCTACGGTACGGTACGTTTAAGCTGTTGTAATGTTAACAAAAGTAACACTTCTGTTTTTAAAACATACGTAATTGTTATTTTTCAAGTAACATTATCTTCTCTTTTTAATTTATACTACAGTATACATTATAACGCGCGCGGCCCAAACTCTATGTTTCTATGATTATAGTTAATATGGAGCTTTCGCAGGAGCACGTAAACGGCATATTAACTTAAAAGCTATTTGACAACATGCAATGCGCAAGTTCCGTAAGAACAACTCGATTTTTGCATAGCCTACAAGGTTTGAAACATGACAAATCTATAAATATCTCAGAAAGAATTGTTCACAATAATTCATAACATTTGGATAAAGTTTAAAGTATTACAAAAATATGAAAAAAGTCCGTTAGAATAATTATTTACGGTTCATCATCTCTCGTACCAATAGATTCCGTAACAGTTATTTTTAGAAAATAATTTGTCATGGTTGTTGTACCTTTTTGTATTGCATTTTGCTAATAGAAAAACACAATTATATTATTTTTTTCGGCTATTTTCTATACAACACAATCAGGTAACAGATATCCTGGGCCATCGAAGAGAGAATGGTCTTTCATCCATACATAAATGTAAACAAGGGGGAACACTTTTTGTCTGCCCTAATTTAAAATAATAACTTTAAATATTTTAAAATTAATATTTGAAAGTAAATTATTTAAAATATTACCATTCAAATATAATGGGATATTTAGAAGAAGAAAGATATATATATATATATATATATATATATATATATATATATATATATATATATATATATATATATATATATATATATATATATATATATATATATATATATATATATATATATATATATATATATATATATATATATATATCTAGTGTTGCCCGAAAGCTCTGCTAACTTTTCTGGCTGTTTACTTTATCGGTTTGATTTAGCTTTTCGCTTTTTATGCCTTTGCCTTTGGATTTATATATATATATATATTGGGGCGACTTTTTCTCATTCTCACATATTTCCTCATCTTTATCGTTTCAAATTAATTAATTAAATTTCAGTATATCACCGGGCGGTTTAGAATTAATGTTCTTTGCCTGATTTGTTTATACTGTATATATACACAACAGGCAAAGAACATTAATTCTAAACCGCCCGGTGATATACTGAAATTTAATTAATTAATTCGAACTCGGACCGCCTGCTTGATATGCAGATGTCCTAACCATTAGACCACTGGAGCTTTCATGGTATTGTTCGAACTCGATTTCAAGGTCTAATTTTATTAATCTTTATTTTTCAGGTTTTTTGGGTATCTTTCATTTATTTAATGAATTAATTTCTTTTTCCAAATGCTATTTATTAATGAAATTAAATATATAAAAGTACAATAAAATTGATTATTGATTTATAAATAGAATCTATATTCTTATAAAAATGAATTAATAGACAGACGAGTTACGAAATTGTGATTTATCGTTATTCACCTCCGATGTCTTGCGATACGATTAGCCTGCAGTAAAGTAATAATAATTATACTTTAAAATAAGTTGTAAGAAATTTCTGAAATTTAATGTTGTTGCTTTGTATTTTTTTCTTTGAGATACTCCCATGTGACAATAAACTTGTTTTTTTAATTTACTTTCTACAAAAGTCCGTTTTCGTATAGCTGCGATAAATCGTTCTAAAGTTTTCGTTTTACTTTAACATTTTTTTTTTTTTTTTTTTGCATGTGAATGCAAGTACACAATGTGTTTATACTATTATAAGATTGTGTTTATATTAAAGGACAACTTGACCGAGAACCATATTTAACAACGTATTAAGGATGTACATATGATTTCATAACAATCGAAAAATTTACGATATTGCCGCGCGCGCTCGCCGTACACTCGTCACCGTAAATTGCTGTGACACCGCATGGCAAAATCTATCTCATGAGTTTTCACTTCTGTTAACATACAAGAGATAGATAGGCCTACAATTGCTAATTTGACTTGTATTAGGCTTAAATTTGCCAAAATATTTAGTCTGATATTTCGAAGAAACACTTCATTATCCAGGCAACAGAAACAATAAATAAATTCAACATTAAAATAGTCAAATTGGCAATGTATTTTTGATTGAATTTAACCATTTATTTTATCATTTTACAAGTGAAAACATTATTGTTTTCGTTTTTTTTTTCTATGGAAGTGATTAACTTTATTAAACTACAAAATAACATATTCAAAGTCTGATTTAATTAATCTTCATTTTTCATGTTTTTGGGGGAGAATAGGGAGTTTTCGCAACCTTACGAATACGATAATGAAAACGGATACGTACGTCACGCACATGTATTCTTTTTTTCGTAAGCCAGTAAAAATCTGTTTCGCATGGCAACGAAATATTGAGGGCGCCGTCCAAAATATGACTGCGGTAAATTTGAGCGAAGCGCAGGTACGTGTTGCTTGGTGCTTGGCTGCCTAGGCCCAGAGTAACATTATCAACATGCCACGCTAGGCGAAGGAGTATTTAATAGGCCTCAACAACAGGGGCCTAACTATTATAATGTCTAGCCTGAACTTTCGCCTATGCCAACAATCCCTTTATTCTGACGACAACAAACAGTATTGTTCTTTCTGTTGAATTGTAGGTACTCTAATGACATATAGACTGCTGTGCCAACAATCTCTTAATTCTGACAACAAAATGTACATTTTGTCCTTTTTGTTAAATCAATATTGTATTGATCTGACCACTGCAAGAACATAGTGTTATATAACATAGGCTGCTAAGGCTTAAATTTCATGAGGCCAGTTTCTTAAATTATTAATCATTCTGGCATATCATATTTGGTTTGTTCTCATAAAGTATATATTTATATAGCGCCCTCATTAAATTTAACAAGAACTTGCATTAGAAAGATGATGGATTATTGAATCAGGGAAGAGTGAAATCTTTCCCTGATTTAATATAGTATAGCAGTAATATGTTTTTATTTTGTTATATTTTGAAATAATTTTCAGGTTTTGATATTTATGTATAATATTTAGTTAACAATGGTAGTTAATACACGTTTGACAAGCTTTCAAATGTTGTTGCAGGTTTTACTGTATACTGTAAAATGTGTAGTATTTTTTTTTAATTATATTGAAGAATATAGGTAATTCATTTTCATGTACTATTTACATTTTAAATGCTGCAGTAAAATAAGTTATTGTTAAATACAACTGTTCTTTTATAATTATTCTAACCTCTTTATATTATGTGAATTTAATATGTTTTGTTTTCGTTTCAATTGAATCTATTAAAAGTTATGCAAAACGTATATTTCCCGTTTACAAAAATGGAGTCAAGTAGTATATTTAGCTGATGTTTCCTAAAACGGTAAATCAATTTGCAGACTAAAAGTTTCTACAAGATCACCAGTATGATCCTACTTTGATTTACACCTAGTGTATGTATAGATGATCAACCTCTGAGATATAATTATATTATAGCTGTGTGTTATAGCTGTGTAAATACATGGTAACTGTCATTATTTAATAAAATTTTGGTGATGGCAAGAGTTGGGTTATACATTACGTCATTCATAAATATTAATCAAGCATACCGGATTATAACTAGCGCCATCACACTACTAGATTGCTCAAGTAAGTAAGTACTGTATTCTAATGAAAATGCTTCAGTTGGCACAAAAGGCACATAATCAGCAGACAGACAACTTTAAACGTAATAAAAACCAAAAGAGGGCGTTAACCACAAGACCGTAATTTCAATATTATAATAGCGCACGTTCGACATTTGGTAGGCCTATACATACTATTAAAAGACAAAAGGTATTATGTATGTATGATATTATAAGCTCGAACATGTGAACAGCATTGAAAGTAATAATAAAATACATACTATATTAAACATATATTTGTCAGATCATACATCTGTCACAGATACTATCAGTAGATGCAGGCCAGGGCCTACCATTTAAACGTTTCCGATTGTGTTCTTATTTTTCTGCCGTATATATTTATTATTCCAACAAAAGTAATGAAAGATACCGTGTTAATTAGTCAGATTGTTTTGTCGATTACGTAACTCCGTCTAATTGTGGAACTCTCGAGGCTTGCTTATTTCGGTCTTACTGTAGTATAGTACTGTGTTTCGAATAAATATTTGTAAAAAATAAATATTTTGGTCCATATGACGTTTCATGCGTATAATACTTGATGCTCAAACAAATATCGAAACGTCGAATGGTGGACTAACATTTTTTTTTAAAAGACAATAAATACAGACTTAGTGCAACCCAGACAAAATTCAAAACGTCGAACGAGGGACTAAAATAAAAGAAAGACAATGAATTCGGGAAAATCTAGTCTTACTGTAATCGTCAAAAAAAGTTTGATTATATATTCAACTACAGAGGGCGTTAACCATAATACAAGTTTGACTGTACTTAATTCTATTGCTTACCCTGTATGCTCAGATAGACACGGTTGGTGTAGGCTCACTTTCCTGTGCTACGGGTCAGAAGCCCTGTTTATAAGACGTATACCTAATACTTTATTTTGTTTCGGGAATTTACAGAAACGATTCAAGCGTTCTTGTATCATCCAGATTGCCAAGTATTGTTACCAGCCGTGTTATTTTGGTTATGCAGATATTAGTAACATGTAATATTCAATGACGACTTATTTGTGCTTTCCTTGACATTGTACATTTGTCATTGCGACTTCGCTGAACTGGGGATATTGATTCATTACAGGACTAAAGTAAAGTGACCAGATAGGATTATATCAATCCTGGGATCATCACCGAACACCTCATCCGGGAATGAATACTATTAAATTGACAGTGATACTTCATAGACCGGACACTTATGGATAATTTACTGTTTAGCCCTGAACTCAGGATAATCCGATTGGTGAAGTAGTATTTTGGCATTCTGTACTTTACTGTGTACGTGTGACAATACAGTGTTTGTTTTTGTTTTGTATTGGAACCTTAATATGGAATTTAAAATGAAGTGGATAGTGTCTGTTACTGGAATATTACTTTCTAGTATTTCAATGGTAAGAAATATTTATTATTTTAGATATCATTATTATAATTCAATTGCTGCAGGTAGTTGCTTATGTACTATACATGTTTTCCAAGTTAAGTTACAACACAAGCATGATATTCCAGTCCTCTAACTACCACCTGTACAAACCAACCATCACGCGTCACTACCATGGTAGCCCGCTTCCACCACCCCCTCCCATATCAGGGTTGTAGCGATACTTTCATAAGTAGTTGTCGGTAAGTAGGCCTTCAGAAAGTAAGTTTAACACGTTCTCTACCGATTATCAGTAGCCTGCGATCGATTATTGATGAGCAGCAGCTTAATTGATTATTGATGAGAAGTAGTTTAATTGATCGATTGATTGATCGTTTCCTTGATTGCTTTAAATAGGGTGATGATTAAATTGAAAGATCGGTAGATTGATGGATAGGTTGATATGGTCGATTAAGCAATGATTCAAATCTATCTGTGATTTTGTTTACCGCCAATTGATTGATTGATTAATCATTATTATAGAGGGACTATAATAATTATACAATTGTATTGTATATTCCTGCATAAACAAATAAATGCATCTAGTACATTCAAATCTACGCTATTGCCAATAAGTGGGTTGAAACCAACCTCGTGTATATTAATAAGCAAAATAAACATAGGCCTGAGGGTATGCAAACAAGCGCGCGTGTAGCCACTGGATGTTTGAATATGTTTACACATTTCATTAACCATGAAATTTACTGGTTATATTAATGTCGATTTTTATTATTATGAACAAACTTGTATTTATAATATAACAAGGCCAACAACCATAAGTCGCGTGCTCTCAGAAAAAAATGAACTTTCAAAAAGTAATGTACTTTAAAACTTTTCTGTACATCAAAACAGTTCAAAAAGTACAGAAAAGCGATAAAACGCATAGTGATACCGGACCGACAGACAGATCGACAGACCAACCGACCGACATAGTGAACTATTGACAAATATTGACAAAAATACAAGACAAATAATTTTGCCATGTTTTTGTAACTTGTGTGGATGAATTTGAAATTATCTCTTCCTTTCCCGATTCTGTATACGTAGAGCTTACACCATAGAACAACCACATGTTCTCAGTGCGTGTTTACTGTTACATAATCTTAATTATAACATACGTTGTGTTGATGGTAGCATTCTCCATTCTCCGTGATGGTATGGATTGCATGCAATGATCGGTTAATTTAAACTTTACTGATAGGCCTATGGAACATGTGAACAGTGGCACATAGTAAAATATTTCTAAAATTGTTTCCTCGCACAGGAAGTGGTTATTTTAAATTACAAAATCCCTCCATGGATAAACAAACGAATCATTTTTGTGGTAGGCCCACATACACCGGTTTATCGCTGATCCGCTTAGGACCAGACGTGTACATTCGTAGGTGACTTCAATTGATTTATTATGCCTACCACATAAACGTACAACTTAGGTGTAATAAATTGTCCCCGGAAGATTGACATCCGGTACCTTTTTTATTCGTAATAGTAATAAGCAAAATAAAACAGTTTGAGGGAAAAATTTGAACTGAAAATTAAAAGAAGGCTATATGTATCTAATTTTAAAATATTTATTTCATTACACTTTATTCATCTTAAGCTTAGTTCCCACTTGGAAGCAACGCATGTGAGTTGACCAATCACACGCGACACTTTGAATGATCCATCGAGTCGTTATTGGTCAAATTTACTTTCGGCGCAATGTGTGTAATGTACTAAAGTGGTGTAGGCCTCCTGTCAACTAAAATTGCAGAAATTACTTTCAGTTAACCGTTTGATATTCTATCGTTTTAAAAACCCTAATTGGAAACCAAAGTCATTCATAATAATAATACTCCCGTCCTGTGAGTTATATTTGATAGGAAGTTAGGAACGCCCCTAGGCGGGTCAATGGCCAGCATCCTGATCTGGGTATAATATAATGACATGTGACAAGTTTGAAGATATACGGCTATCTTTCCATAGGCCTAAAATACTATTTCAATGAAATATAGCCTACAATTCGAGTAATACACATTGTAGGTATCTCGTTAAAATATGTAGTTCATAATACATTACAATTTATATATCGTAATTCAATCATACGCAGTTTGTTTATAATCCATTCCAGCGTATGTTTTGATACGATTTAAGATTTCTGCCTTTCGATTTCATGTGTTTTCATTTTCATTTCTTAATTATGATATTCGCCAGTTTGTTACGTCCCTTGAGAAATAATGTCGATGAGATAGCTTTAGATGATATTGATTACCGGTAAAGCAGTAAAAACATTAGGTAGAGGTAGAAGATTTTATTATAAAATCCTAAAATGGAAATTGTATAGTAAAACTATTTTTAGGAGGTAAACTACAAATCAATTATGCTAAAATGAGGGCTTTACTATGTTTATGATACATGTTACATTGATTGCTGGTTTACTATGTCTTTGACGGGTTACATCTGTTAATTATTATCTTAAAATATTGTTTTTCTGGTCTATGAAGACATTTTTGAACAACTAGAATGTTACGGTTAATAAAATTTGGTATACAAGTTCAAAAATACCTCTTACTTAATGTTGTTACATAATTTCCATTGTACTTTTAAAATACCGACGTGTAATTTGACCTTAAATCATGTACGCAACTATTTCCGCAATTGCTATAATCATACCACCAAAGTGATTAGTATGCCGTCACGTACCACCACAATTCCATCCTCCTCAAATCGGGCCTACGTTTTAGGATAGAACAAAGATTAATTCTTTTGACGTTGTTGAAAAAACAACTGAGAACTACACAGTTCTGCTCAATTCACAGATGGCACGACGATATGTCACATTGTATTAAAGTACTTTTACCTTTATAGTAATATTTACTAAAATATTATTAGTAACGATACTCAGAGAATTGGGTTTTGTCGGATGCAGCGAATTTCCTGTAATTTAGATAGCATGCTTTGAGTACGGTGACGTATTAATCCTTGGCGAGTAGCTATTTTCCCACTTTCCTTTCTTGGCGAAGAGCATGACATTTTTATCGATAAAAGAAAATATTAATGTCCTGCGAACTATTGTCACGAGCACGAAATATATGTTACGGTATATGTATTATAATAATTTATAGTAATAACTATACCGTTATTTGTTCTGTCAGCAGTACCACACCATTTTAAATGCGTAAAAGCTCGATATTAATATCTATAATTAATATTTATTCCTCTATATTTGTTATAGGCCTAGGTCTTCTTTATTAGATTAATGAAGTATCCCCATTGAAAAGTAGCGGGTTGCAATGGCCAGCCTAAAGACACTTTCCTCAAATTTAAAATATAGGCCTACTGTCATTTATATCAACCAATAAGAGTACAACCCTTGAAACACTCTGGAATACCCCACCCTATCAAGATGAACTTTGGCGTAAAATGAACGGGGGAAATTGTTCTTTATTATGGTTCTGTTCCCGTTCTGTTGTATCGTGATCTCTTATCTTAATGATATGTTTTAAAGGAGTAACCATGTAAAATGTCTTCCAACGTGTGCATTAGACGCAGCAGTGAACGTTATAGTACTTTTCACTGAATTACATAAACTTCTATTTTTTTCTAGTTTTTCTAGTGTTTGTTTCTACACTTCTCTTTCGTCAGAAATAATTGTACTAATAATATTCCTTAAAAATATTAATAAAAACAATGACCATTATATGAATACCCACTTCCTCGGAACGTTGATACCGCTATGTTTTTTTTAAATTTAATTTTACAGTCAGGTGCTTAAGAATGTGTTAGTCACTCTTTATATAAGTGCAAGTATATTAATAATGTATTTCTTTATCCTACATCCTACAACAATGTGCTAATTGTGTCATTTATATCTATTTTGGGAAACATTGAAGAACTAACATTTATTAGTACCAACGGAAAAAGTTCGCACACGCTCCATTAAGTTGAATTATTAGATAGTTTTAATCAATTTACGATAATGGATGATTCTTTAGGTGTACTATCCATTTATCATTTACTGAACACCCTTTTATAACCAGATCCAATACATAGCACGAAACGAAAATGTGTTAAAAAAAATATATATTGGATTGGAATGAAGTGTAAACGTTTTTATACATTGAATTATTTATAGTATGTTTATAAGTCCATAATTAAATGTACAGTAGGCCTACAAAAGTCAATTAATGATGCAACAACATTGAACTTTACAACATTGCAAATGTGTGCATTTAGGCCTAATGTACTTTTAATTTGACATTACTATACTTATTGTAGACTAGGTGTAAATTAATAATAACTACTTTAAGATATGAAATAATAATGAAGGATTGTGTGTGTCAGAGCAATCTTTTCTCTGCTTTCCTAGTCAAGCTAAGAAGCTAACTCAGTCAAGGAATCCCTTCAACAGTCAGACCCACCATATATTTGGATGCTAGAGAAGACTGCCTCTTGGATGCGACTGGCATCAGTGGGAGGAACAAAACTGTACTCTACTGTTGGTTGAGAAGAAAGTTCACAAGCTATAGATAGAAATATCACAGTACTTATTCTAATTAGCATGCAACTTCAGTACAATTCTGGTTGTCTTCCAAAGTTTTTTAATTCAATTATATTTATATTTGTATACATTCAATTTTGTTTAATTATTAGTAACAATTTCTATTACATAATAACATGTCAACATTTTGTTTACGTAATAATATGTCAACATTTCTTTTACATAATAACATTTCAAAATTTCTTTCACTTAATAACATTTCAGCATTTCTTTTACAAAATAACATGCCAACATTTATTTTACTAATAACATGTGAACGTGTCTTTTACTTCATAACATTTAAACATTTCTTTTACTTGATTTTTAATTTCTGTAAAGCGGGAGGCTTTATCCTTGGGTAGTTAAGATAATAAAAGGATTTTAATCAACAAAGAAAGTAGTTTTCTATTTCCATTTTTTATGAGTCTCTTTTTATAATGCGTCCTTTTAATTATTTATCGTAATCTAGTTTCCTTGGCGGCCATTTATGATTAGGCCTATACTATGAGTCGATTTATTGAGATTACTTTCAATCATGGTTTGCTTGCGTCTGATTGCACACTAATGCTCTACTTTGATATGAATGAGCTAAATCACATTTGGTAACATTCTATTTACTTCAAGGTTAATTGTTAATTGACATTTTTGAAAATTCACGGTGAAAGTAGTTTGTTAATGTGAATGAGATTGGTGGGGACGAATAGCAGTCATCCCTTATGATTTCGAATATTTAGTGAAGATAGAACCCGGTGCACTTATTAGAGCAGGGATATTAAGGATTGAAGGGAAACTAGAGGATTCATATGCACTTACAAAACCCCCAGTGCACGAAGGTGGTCATGGGGAGAAGAAAGTTGTTGTCCACGCCTATGCGCAATTCAGCCAAGTTAGGCTACAAGACACGCTATTACGTCCACCCTCTTTAAAATATTCACTCTAATTCCCTAGGCGACCATAACGTAATATCGTATGTTCTCTTCGATTACTAAGAGTGTCATTATATCTAGAAAATACAACTTTATCGATAAGTAAACTGAGTAAATGTTTCCGAGAACAAAGGAGATGACTTCTTAAAATGGCGTCCATGTATCGTGTTTCGATACGTTCAATATATTCTCTTGCCTAATGGAATTCTTTCAATAATTTGAAATTATATATAAGTTCATGACATCGTACGGTGCAAGTAATCAGCAGTTTGAGGTCTTTATAAATCTTAGTAGGCTTACGAGAATCATCGAAGATTATAAATATTGTTTCTTTAACAAAATTGAAATATATTCTTTAATATTACTGTATAGGAAATACACATGACTTATAACGTTTGCGGTGCGAACTCGTGCTTAATATCAGTCAATAAGTCTTAGTCCTAGACATAGAGATCCAGGGTCTTTGTTTTTTTCTTACAATCCAGGCACGCTTTAATATTTGAAATAAGCGATTTCCGACTCAATGTTATTCCTCTTGAGAATTAACCACTTATCATCCTTGACATAATGTGAAGATGAGCGAATGTGGCGTAACCGAATGTCACTAATGTCACCAATTCGCTGCTTCTTTAAATGACTTGGCTCTTTTCTGGAATGATCAATCTACAAAAACAAAGTAGATCTTCATTTTAAAAACCAGAACAAAAATATGATATGAAAGTGTAAGTTGCCGTCATACAAATGATTTACAGTTTATATTCAAATTTGAACATCCCCACAACCACCGGTCAATAGACCTTCTAAGATTGTATCCCTCGCATTTGTTTTATCACATTGGCACGGTAATCTTATTTGGTAATTGTATTCGGTGTAAATTTCAATGGTGATTTTTATCTTTTTAACAATTTTCTTTTCTTTCTTGTTTTTAAACGTTTAAAACAGTTGTAATTACTGTAGTAGCATTAGTTTTTAATCGCCTTTGACCTTTATGGTATTTTAACAGTTTTAACAATTTTTATAACGTCATTTTGATATCATAACTGATAGTTTTTGATAATTTTAACTTTATTTATTCTCTTATACCGTGTACTACACCTATGCGCAATTTCATTTGATATGTCGAAATATATGCTTTTTTTTATTAAACGTATTGATTTTGAAGCCAATAACATGCAGTTTTGTATAACGTATAACAATGTACTGGATTATCAATTAAAAAATTATCGGACACAAAATAAGTAATCTTCTTTACGTATGCTATATGCTGAAACCTAATCACATTGATATCGCAATAAAATAATTTTACTAATCACATACTGTCACTTTGGCTAAACAATCTGAATTCAGCGTGTTTTAATTTATTCAAATTTATTTTTATTAATTCATTAGTTATATGCCCTCTAAATTACTGTATTGAACTTTAATTAGAAAATAGATGTTGTTATAGCACCCCTTGGAATAATATTCATAAATTATATTCATTAACTACCTTGATATAATGTATATTTGCTACTGTATGCCTACTTGCCACCTATTTGTTCGATGTTTAAATTCAGTTTTTGAAGCCCACAATATTCTTTCATTGGATTACGGCAATATACCTAAATGCTGTTTATTATTAACAGAAATACCTGATATTATTATTAAAGTGTGACGATTTTTCGCCTCACTTCTTTCGGAAAACAGGGTTGTCCCTTCCCTATTGTTATTCACCTGCGGTTTCCCGAGGCATTCAAGCGCAATTATAGCTGTTGTAATACTTTCAGCAATTGACGCGTAGAAGGGTTTATATGATTTACGAAGGGCTTGATGAACTGATTTGTGATACGATAATCTTAAATGAGGGGCTCAGACATTTTAAATGACCGTGATTATTAATTCTGGCTATGTCGATAAGAAAGCATAATTGTAGGAGGATCCATTTCCATAAAGATATATTTATAGATTGAGTTTAAATTATACCGGGGTATTCTGGGTACATAGTCCAATGGAGTCAGTCTATTCCCATGGAATTAGTGATTTGTGTGTACCACTAATTTACAGTATGCTGCTAAATAAATAGATAGATAAATATCTGTATACTATATTTTTTTCACGCTGCTGCTCTAGCCCGCTACGTCACACGAGATGACTCATTAATTAGATGAAATCAAGCAGCAGTTATAGTACTACACTTTGACATTTTTGTTAAAATGGAAACTCCACTATAATTTATAGGTAGCAGCTGCATTTCTGGTATTTATGAGTCCCATGATAATACTGTATTTGGCTGTCAGATAATCATTGAATTATTATCAAAACAGTCCATGAAAGTTTTTGTTTGTAATATGATACTTCACACTTAAAGTGGCATGATGAAGTGACCCCCAGACTTGACCTTAGCAATAAAATAAACTAAATTGAGTCTGTTTCATATCAAAGTTATTCACTTCTGTAACAAAATTCACATTATAGAAAGAGAAAAGAAACGTTTAATTATAACTCAAAAACCACATTGTCTGACAGACAATTGAAGTATTTTTTGCTTTTAATTTCATTTTTTCAGGTAAAATAACTATTATGTGACAATAAAATGACACATTCAAAAACAAATTTGAAATAAAAAATATTTTTCAGAGGGACAATATATCTTTAAAACTGTTACGTCAATAAGCGAGCAGCGTTTTTTTGTAAGAAATATTTCTTGTTATATCCTATTTTTAAATTGTACAAATAATTTTTTGTCATGTTTATTTTAAATTTTTATATAATTGATGTGTGTATGAGAGATTTTAATAGCTGCCAACAACGAATTAATTTCTTGTATAATGTTTTTATATGCGAGACCAATAAAGTTTCTGTATTCTATATAAATTATATAACAATAGCAGGTCAGAAGGAGCTATTTAAGTCAAGTATCTCATTGTATTATTCTGTTGTGAATTAAAATTCGATACTGTGAACATAAGCAAATACGGTTTTCATTCAGCGGTCCACGTAAACATATTAACCTTAATAGGTGAGTGTACTACCCCATTATACAAGAAAGAGTGCATATTATGCGACTTATCAATCAGTATAATATCGCTTTCAAAATCGCTTTATAAAATTGTTTAAAGTTGTTATGCGATGCCTTTGGCTATAACATTTAGCCATATTCTGAGTGATAAAAAGTATTGCAAAATGTCCCCAACAATGTATTATATTAAACATGGGATAAATATAACAAAACAGCAAATTATAAATGAAAAACCATTCATTTAATAATAGTAGGCCTAGAGTTTAAAAATCAAAATACCCTACGGTATGCTGTCCGTTCGAAAGAGCTTGCCAGTAAAAAACGACAGAAATCCGTAACTATGTAATACATTATTATTTTTACACGTGAGTAAATAGGATCAAAATGTTACACTTGCATACTTATTTTGTGGATAAAAGTCTCATGTTGATGTAATACAATAAGATTAGCCAATTTCCTCACCTGTTGGCCAGTATCGGGGCAGTATCTAATGGATGGATAAGTGTAGCGTATATTTGAAACCAAATCGTAATTCGTCAGCATAACGCTTTTAATAATCTTTAAACTTAGAGAAATCTTGTTTTATTAAAAATCGAATCTCTTTGGATCGGAATTAAGTTGTGTGCCAAACCTTTACATATGCCCGTGACTTGTGTTCTGAATTAACTCACATTTATAATTGTTTTGTAAACAAATTGTTCATTTTTAAATTTGTCTGAATACGCTTTGACCATTGTTAAATTACTTCCGACTGGTTATAATAAATCATCCACTGTGTGTTCATATTTATATTGTTTGTTTTGTGCATGTGAGTTATCTCAATTTCAAAAACTTATTTTACTATTAATCATCTTCTGTTAAAGTAATTTATTCTTCTTTTTTTTAGTCGCGTGGAAGCGACTCTATAGTTCACTATGTCGGTCGGTTGGTCGGTCTGTCTGTCTGTCGGTCTGTCTGTCTGTCGGTCTGTCGGTCCGGTATCACTATGCGTTTTATCGCTTTCTGACCTTATCTTGATATCAGTTTCATCTAGCTAGGTCAATTTTTCACAGTATATTCCTTATGGCCAGGAATCAATGTGGTTATGTTTTCACGGTGCGCAATAAAGAATTACGCGGTCTACGCACGATTTAACGAAATCACGTTTGTAATCATATCTTCACAACCATGAATCACAATTAAATAAAATTTGGTACTCTTAAATTTCAGGCCATAAATCATCATATGGCAATACAATTACGTGCGTAGCGCATGTAACGCATGCGTACGCGCGCTTAAAATTTTCAAAATTTATTTTCGATGAAATAAGAGTACGTTTCAGGCAATTTTAAGCGTTTACAAAATTGCCATGAGTGCGCATATTTTTGCGCGCGCACTGCGCGTTAAATGTTATTGCGCACTCTTTTTGCCCGATTTCTGTTTTCTTGACTTACTTTTCAACTCGAAATTACGTTATACGAGCACGTCAAAAGTGACAGGCTACGCACGTGTAAATAAAAAAAATATAAATGTTTTTAAACATTTCAACATTTTTAAACATGTTCAGTAATTTCGGTCAGTATAGTTCACTATGTCGGTCGGTCGGTGTGTCTGTCGGTCTGTCGGTCTGTCTATCGGTCTGTCTGTCGGTCTGTCGGTCTGTCTGTCTGTCGGTCTGGTATCACTATGCATTGTAGCACGCGACTTAATGGCTGTTGGCCTTGTTATACTATGTTGTTAATATAAATAACGTCTTATTACATTATTGTTATTTTGTTAAGGGTCTTGGCTTAAAAGCTGATTGATTAATTGATTGTACAGTATTATTCGAGTATTTATGGTTTACTGTAGGCCTAATTATGACACTTGTAATCTCAAACTTTAGTCCACCATGATTCACATTAGTTTTGGTACACAATAGGTATATTTCCTTTAGGCCTAATTAATTCGAACTCTGTGTCATCATGAGAAATTTACTTCTAGTGACACTATCCCCTTGACCTACTTATTTGAAGTATCTCCTAAATAGGTTGCTGATCAATTAACAGCGTTTAGACCTAGGCCTAGAAGACTTTGTTGTTGTTATTTACACGGCTTAGATGTTATTTACACGGCGTATACGTTGTTCTTATTTCCACGGACCTGTTCACAAGTTGAAATTATCTCATATATTGAGAGCTTAGATCGGACTGATTTCCTGAACAGCCCGGGACAAGTGAACGGAGGCAATTATATAAATGCGCTGTGGCTCTATCATAGAATAGAATGAATTAAACAAATCAAAACTTACAAAAAAACATAAACAAAATTGAAATATTGAATTAGAAAAAGAAATTGTATATGAAATGGGATTCAAATTACAGAAACTATTAAAAATTGAAATACATTATGGGTTTCCGTTTTGGAGTGGTATATACTATGATGATGACGCATAGTGAGATCTAAAAAGACGGAAGTGCTTCATTATTGTCAGCAAACGATAAATCAAAATTTGGATTTCCCACGTAATTTGATAACAATGATGAAACTTATCCATGAGGTACGGTATCACCAGCAGGTGGTATAAGTTTGTGTCATTCATGGAAAAAAATTCCCCTCAGAGTACCAACGATGTTGATTCACCGGAAAGTCCCAACAGTTTGGTGTAGTGTTTTTATTGCAAAGTGAAACTTTCCGAAAAGAGCTTTATTAAAATTCCCTCTAGCAATTCGCATTAGCAAAATTTACGGAAAATGTGGTTTGAATAAGTCAATGAACACTACATTCATGGGATACCGTAATATGTGATATTAATAATAATATGTAATGTTTTACGTGGAAGTTCCCATATGGGCATTTGGACACAACGTCGGCAACCAATCACAAGCGACAGTTATTAGGATGATCCATCGCGTCGTAATTGGTCAAATTACTTGCGTTGCGCTTGGAACCGTTCTGAACTTTTTAAGGTTATTGAACAAAAACACCAAAAATATGTTTTTTTTTTGTGAAAATAATTCAATTCAATCAATATATAGAGCCGTAGAATACTGTATATAGGCCTATATATATTTTTTAGTTTAAACACGTGTATGCCTTGCTATAAAATGCTTTTTGAGAAATTATTATTATTAGGCATAAGCGTAATGACCAAGATTGTGCTATAATATTAAAATCTAATAGGCCTGTTACACTTTGAAATAATAAATTAAATACAGTAATTAAATAAAGTACATTTTAATATGAATATATAAAATGTAGTAATACAAGTTATAATAAAATAAATAAACAAAAACACAGATGTGTTACACAGTAATGTGTACTGAGTTTGTTCCGGCTATTCTGCGAGCATTGACCCCAGCCTGTAATAGGCTTACGACCCGTCCCCCGGGTCTCACAAACTTGACATCTAAGCCACACACGCTTCTTCCGCTTTCGATTTCTTGCATTTCATAATTGAATGCATAAAGTACTTTGTAGTCATAAAAATATAATGATGTATGACCTTGTGTGTTTGAATGATGCGCATGTTAAACATTAATCCCTAGTCGAAAATATTATATTACTGTTAAGTACGGTAACATTTACAATATTGACAACGAATAATAATTTATACAACAATAGGTGATACGCTCTCTATACAGCGTATCGCCTATTGTTTGTATAAATGTAATTGTTTTATTTCATTCAAGTTTAATTTTCCTCCAAACACATGAATAAAGATTAACAAAAAAATACTATGAAACGCTATTTCGCAATTTTAATCAAGCTTAGTTAATCACTCTCGTAGAAAAAATCATTTCTTATAAAAACACAAAATAAATTCAACCCAAAACCCATTGAATTGATCTTTAAATTACAGTTTTTCAGGTAAATAATTTTTTCGATCCAATTTTTGGTCAAGAAAGTGAAAACTATTACTGTATGTGACATTAAATGGCATGCATATTCAACAAAAACATTAAACGAAATGTTGAGGTGGACAGTACATTTCGAACACATAAAGTTTACGACACCCTGGTCTTACCATATAGAGGTAAAAACATAGTGGTTAACCGCCGTAATGTTAAATTGTATTCTATGCGTTACTTTCACTTCACATGATAGGACAAAATATGGGTATCTGGAAGGAGGAGTTCCTACTGTATTGTGTAGTAGAAACGGCACCTTCTATTTACCCCTCCACTTATAAATCACCATATCATGAAATGTAATGAAGGCATTATTCAATTTTTATTGTTAAAAATGTCATGTTGTTCTGGTAAAAAAAAATTTAGATTCATAATCTGTCTATAGATATTGGGAGACATTATGTTATCCATATAATTTCTTTCCATTGTGTAGACTTACATCGCCAGGGACATTTGAAATGCTTTTAGGTTGCAATTTATCGTGTCAGTGATAATACTAATAGTCATGTTATATTTCTGTTATTGAACGTGGTTACATAAGTTGAATCACAGCCATCCCTTTGAGGCATTGCTGTCATGTAGAATCAATATATTGTGCAATTGACATTTACAGCATCTACAACACCACTTAATGCAAATATACGAAGAATAGCCTATATTTCAACCGAGAAAGTACCTAGTTAGGTTAGTGAATTGCAATTTTTACCCTTTAAAGTAAACGCTAATCTTGTTTAAACACGTGACCGTGAGTTCGTTATTGCGATGACAATTTGGAAATCAAACATATTCAAAGTGTCATTGATTATAATAATTATAATTTGTTTGTCAATCGATAAATGGCCTGATGTGTAGTCCGAATTCAAGTAAACATATTTTTGTCTCAACGATTACAGACAACATCTTATATAAGTCAAAGATGGAATGCCATCCTGAGATGAGAGCGCATCGTTTTGTAGTAATTAGTCAGTAATTTTTTTTATTTAGGCTATACATAGTTTTACTTTCCATGGAGCAAAGATTCAGAAATAAAATATTGAATGAATGAATGCATATTCCGCGCTTAGGTGAATTAATCTCTCAGCACTCCAATAGAAAACCACCTGAATTTATAGGTTAGGTCCGTCGAATTGTCCAATGGATAAGTTGTCCTATGTTATATGTCATCATTATGGCCATGAACTTGAATGAAATACACACATCATTTGATATTATTCAGAAATGATTCCATACTGATGACAAAAAAACAACGTGTTACTCGTAGCTCTTATTTTTTTTATATTCGTTGCTTCAGAACAGAATCTTCATATCATTCATATAGGCCTATCCCACGTGTTACCACATTAGTTCTTTTAAAACCAAATGATTACATTATCTCAATAGGCCTACTTTAAAAAAATTAATTTTAAATGTTGAAAATTTGTGTAGTTGTAGATGCTTTAATTTGTAGAATGTAGTTAATTTGTTGGTTTATTTCTGTGCTCTGTTCTGAGTTGACAAACTATAAGCATAGGTGTTTAGCACCTGTTTGGTCTTTCCTTGCCTTGTTTGTTTTGTCTTTTTCTTTGTATTGTATATGTCAGAAATTGATTAAATAAATAATTAAATAAAAATGTAGATTCTTGGTTTAAACATTCTCGTTATAAAAGCTAGCGTTATCACTGATAAACACACTCGGTATGGTATCTCGATCAGTATAGTGAAAGTTTTGAGCAAGTAAACCTGAGTAAATATTTATATTGTGAGGCCACGAGATAAATATTATATACAGAGCAAAAAGTATTAAACAACATTCTTAAATCAAGTCTCTTGGATTATATAAAAAAACATGATTTACGTATTGACCTGTTGTGTGATAAATCCATCCGTTCACAGCTATGAAAAGCCAACGATGAATGATGGAATTTTAATCTTCATGATATAATAGTTTATAACCTGTTACTGCCATCCACCACATACCTCTTTAATCGTATTAAAGTTACATTTTGGTTAAATACAATCAATTTTTTGTGTGTGTTTTTAACAGACTTTGCCTTTGTTGCACGTCAAAGCTTTATATATTCGAGACATATCTGTGGACATGTACTAGAGGATACGCGAGCGTGGGAAGCGAGCGTATCCTCTATTTTTTTTAATTACAAAAGTATTTTGTTACAACTACAAGCAGGACAGTATCACACAATACATAATAATTATTTAGAATTAAAATACAACGTACCCCAAAACTAACTAATTTATAAGACCATTAGGGCACTGAATGTTAGAGAATGATGACTCTTCTAATTTTTGTTTTGTATTTTTATAATATATGTTATGCAAATGATTTAATGAATTGAATTGAATATAACTCATTGCAGTGAATAAAAAATGCTGTTGAACTTAGCACATTTAGGCCTATTTCTTTAAAAGGAGTCATAACGAGGTTGGTTATGGAACTATGCTGTGTTAATATCATATCCTCAGGACAAATGTTTGTTTTTTTATTGTAATTAATTCAAATGACAAACCTTACCTAGAGGCATAATTCATTCTCAATCAGACCTTAGTATGCCTATGTCATCGTTGTATTTCTAAAATATCGATGTAAATCTAGGAATTTAACGGTATAGCTTTTAAAACTTGTTTTTAAAATGGTGATTACAGCCTTTATTTGCGTTATTGGCAATGCCTGCTGAAAGAAGGTTAGTCAGCATAAGTATCTAAAAAAGGAGAATACAGTAGTACAGGAGGTTTAATACATTTGCTTAGACTGTATTTCATTAGAATTGAGGTATTGTAACAGGAACTATACGTCAGAAAAGCTAGACTACTAATTACTGCTAATACGAAGTAAATGGGGTCAGATACATAGAACAAACACGTATAACACGTTAACTTTAAAAATGATGTACATTTTTAATATCAATGAAATATAGGCCTAACAGTTTTGTCCCTCGGAGTTCCAGGTACCGAGTAGTCTTATCTACGAACATTATTTATATTTATAGCAATAATTACGTTATTTAATGAGTCCTGCCCGTCTCACGGGAGTCACTCGGCGAAATGTTCGTTATCGCAGGCCGGTGGTAACAGTGTGATATCCTGAGAAATTACATTTATTTATATACATATATCGAGATATTTTTTAAAGGAAACAAAATTGAGATTTAAAAAGTAGGCTACGTCAATATACTGATTATACTATATTGTTTCAAAAAAACTGAATTTGTTTAATGGTTTTTATTTATGAATTCTTAGAACTGTATCTTAGAAATGTATAGGCTCGAAAAAACAGCAAACTCAATAAGCTTACAATTGATAAAAAGCACATTCAGTTTCTAATATGTGTTAATTTTTAATATGTCTCTCAATACGGAATACATCAAAGATATAAAAAAATGGCTAGTTTTCCCAACGGAGTTTAACTCATTATGGATAACACCGCTTCAGGTTTTAGCAACAAGAAACTGTACTTTTTATTACAGTGTTCAAGTGTTTTATGCACATCTGCATGTGTACTGACATCCATTCAGAAAATTATAATCCTTTGTGACAGAATTGGAAATAAAATATTGCACTTCGAAGATATAAAACCACGTTTCCTCAGAGTGAAAAGAAAAACTATAGTAAAAGTGTGACAATAATATACGATACATCATTCTTCCGCCTGCCGTTAATTTGCAAATTTATGCCGATACAGCATTGCAAAGGCGATTCATTACTAGTGAAAACACATCACAGCATTATTAAAGCTTTACTAAGAGTTAACATTTATTTTTCGAGTTTTATACAATTGTATGAAGAAAATAAATAGAAAGCATGCTTATGATATAAATTTGACATAGCGATTTTCTTTTGATCTCTGCACAATATTTAGCCATATTTTTTATTTATGGTACATTTTCTCATTGCCAATGATTTGCGAAATGTAAATTCATTATCAACAGTTTGCATTTTGCAAAATAGACTAATAAAATTATATATCAACAACATATTATTTTTATCAGAACATCCGTTTGAATATTTAGCAATTTGGGTGATTCTCAGCAGTGGGGAATTACAAAACAGGACCCACCCAGACCAATCGAATAAATTATGTATAATAAAATGACGTGTAATGCTATTGATCTGTCAATAACTTCCATTTGGAAACCGAATTTGAACGACTACGCCTTCCTCATGTTCTTATCGCAGTGGAGAAGCAATATTATAATTTTGTATATGCCTCTCTCATCATTGTCAAATTAAAATTTACACATTTTATAACTTCAATATATTACGACAGAATAAATCGATTGAATCAGTAATATACTGCAGTATTCGATTAACGATAAGATGATTGATTGATAAATTAATCGTTTAATCAATAACATATCAATCAAACCAATAACCGATCAATCAAACCAATAACATATCAATCAAATCAATAACCGATCAATCAAACCAATAACATATCAATCAAACAATAACCTATTAAATTAAACCAATAACCTATCAATCAAACCAATAACATATCAATCAAATCAATAACCGATCAATCAAACCAATAACATATCAATCAAACCAATAACCGATCAATCAAACCAATAACCTATCAATCAAACAATAACCTATCAATCAAACCAATAACATATCAATCAAACCAATAACCTATCAATCAAATCAATAACATATCGATCAAACCAATAACCTATCAATCGAACCAATAACATATCGATCGAACCAATAACCTATCGATCAAATCAATAACATATCGATCAAACCAATAACCTATCAATCAAGCCAATAACCTATCAATCAAACCAATAACCTATCAATCAAACCAATAACCTATCAATCAAACCAATAACCTATCAATCAAACCAATAACCTATCAATCAAACCAATAACCTATCAATCAAACCAATAACCTATCAATCAAACCAATAACCTATCAATCAAACCAATAACCTATCAATCAAATCAATAACATATCAATCAAACAATAACCGATCAATCAAACCAATAACCGATCAATCAAACCAATAACTGATCAATCAAACAATAACCTATCAATCAAACAATAACCTATCAATCAAACAATAACCTATTAAATTAAACCAATAACCTATCAATCAAACCAATAACCTATCAATCAAATCAACAACATATCAATCAAACAATAACCTATCATTCAAACCAATAAACGATCAATCAAACCAATAAACGATCAATCAAACCAATAACTGATCAATCAAACAATAACCGATCAATCCAACAATCATCTATCAATCAAACAATAACCTATCAAAACTTAAAAACAATGATTTATGTAATCGGATCCATGTCAGTAGCCACCTAAAACATGTCATCTTCTGTCAAAATATGTAATCGAATCCTTGAGAGTGACAGTATAATTGCCTTGTTCTAGAAGATAATATCTGCGATAGACATGAGTTAGTGTCTCGTATTTCAACACATTATAATAATATTTAAACGTATAACATGATAATAATAATATGAAATATCTCTTGAGGAAAAATTGTTCTTTCAAAATAGTCTAATCTATAAAAATAGGCCTACCGAATGATATTTTTGTAACTGTTGCCAATAGAGTGTATTAATTTAAATTACTTCTCATCTGTAAGAAGCAGATAGACACGATATCAATATTTCACTTGCGACTATGTAGGCCTACCATTAAAACTAACTCATGTAATTGTATGATGTATCAAATATACTGTTACGAAGAATATATCAAGCAATGATCGTAGTCAGTAACTCATGGCGTGAAAATATAACCGCCTATGCAATTAGTGTAATCCCTGATGAGCAGGTAACTCTTCCCTATCTCACACATTATCATGGCCTTTTCGCGCGTGTTAAAACACTCTTCACTGCCTAAAAACATAAAAGGTTCTGTAAACCTAATTAGGCAAAATATATGCCTTTAGAGAATACCCTCAACTATTAAAATAATAAAATTTGTTACATTGCTTTGTCCCAAATAAATGACGTAATCACCATTACAATGCTTAATTTGAAACAATAGTCAAACAAAGCAACAACCAAAAAAGTAATAATAACTAGAAAATAGTGTAGTGATCTTCCCTGGCTTAACACATAGTATGAGATGACATTCCAAAATGATCACACCTCGGTCACACAATGGAATATGCAAATGAGATCTGAAATATTCAAATTAGGAGTAAAAAAATATAAGGTCCCACTCGTGAACCACTAATTTTGTCTGTCACAGTCATTTTGTTTTTAAATTTAATATTCCGTTTTCCGAACCGAATTGAAACCAAACTGCTATACTTTAAATCCTGTTTAGGAAATTTAGTTTGCAAACTCAGTGCCTGAAAAGAAACGTTTTCCAAAGCTAGCAAGTTTAGTGAGAGTTCACAAAAGTTACCGTTAAACTAGTTTGCTTAGAGGTGTGAAAATCGTCGTTGTACAGTAGCTAGTTATAGTTGACATTGACAATGACATTTTCCAGTAACTCTGGTAGACCTTAATAGGCACCACAGACTTTTTCAGAACAAACACGGAGTTTGCAAAGCAAAATTGTGTTTCCTTGGATTTACAGAAACTAGAAAGTAACGTATAGTCCTATTTAGCCTGTTATTTTACAGTTTTAACCTATAAAATTACTTATCAACATGATGTAGGTAAGTCAGAGGTAAGAGGACATTAATGTGTAATCCAATTAGTGGTATAGGTAATACGTCATTTTCTTGAACATACCTTCATGAAGCTGTCGTTGTTGATATCATACAGAAATGGTAACATAATTATAACCATGGGGCTTTCAATGATTATGATTCAAAACCTTTACCCTACAAAAAGGTGATTGCCTAGAACGTGCAAAGCTCTGTTATTCTATTGATTTCACAAGGGTTATTGAAAGTGTAAATGACAGCTAGAAATCAGTGGAATCCACAGGTAATTGAATTAAACAAAATATCGGATATTCAGAAGCCCGTTGCTAAATATGTTTTTCTAGACACAGCAGGCGTTGAAACCGATCCACAGATTTCTTGTGTATTCACTAGGCGGATAAAATCGGTGTGTAATGGCATGGAATGAACCACACATGGCCTGCAAGAGGTGAAACTTATCCCTGTCAAATAACAATAATGTTTGCAATAACAATAATATGTTCATTACATGCTTAATTTGTCAAAGGTATGCCGAAATACCATTATGATGAGTGGCCAATGAAGAAAAATACACTCGTATGCAAATTGACACTTTTTCAATGACAAAATGTTGATATTTAGAAAGTATGTTTAGATTTTGATTCTTTCGTGCTCTTAAAAACGGTGATTAAAGACAGCGGTCGTTACTACAGTTGCTTATTCTCGCGTTGGATTATGTTAGGCCTACATTCATGTAATTTTCAAAGCAAAACATACACACATTTTACTTATACTCTACTGTATCATTATAGGCCTACTCTGAGTTATGCACGTATGCCGAAGATTTACTCTGTGCGCTTGTGTGAGTGTACTTATTTTATTCGTCCTAGTTTAGCGCAAAGAATCTAACGCGAGCTGTCCACAAAGACCGTATAAATAAATTCTAATGAATAGGCTATACAAAATTGTTTAAGAAAGGAGAAGCAATATTAGTAGACCTACTGACTAGGCTTATTTATGCTAGGACGATAGCTATAAGATAAATATACATATACATAAAATATAAATTAGAAAAACTATATGATAACCATTTATGCTGCATTTGATGAAAATAATAATTTCACAGTCTAATCAATCATGATTTGTATAATAATATCGTGACGATACAATGACTATATTGTTCTTATTGATCATGACGTCATTTGATTTGATTCAAACCGTACAGCATATGGTTATCCTATAGTTTCTTATTTTTTTCATTTTAAGTAGCTTTATGTTTTATAATCGGTTCCAACACGCATGAGCTATGCCTAAATAGTTAAAATACTTTATGGTATTTTTAATGGCAAGTAAAGCTAGCGGTACAAAACAATTTTACACATTTCATTATACTGTACATGCTGTAGTGTGAAACAATTATCTGTATTTTACTAGATTTTCTTAGATATCAAAGTATGTAGCAATTTTTATGACATTGTAGAATTCAGATATATCCAATCGATCCCAACCTATTCACTTTTTAGAAAAGTGATCTTTATTGTATCTCATTGGAGTAGACGAGCTGTTGTTATTGCATTGCAACATCTGTAAAAACAAATTTATCCCGATACATTTAAAATCGTATTTATTTACATTCAACATTATGTGTTAGGTGAGTCCTTAGTTGACAGCTTTGCTAGTATTAACAAGGTAGTATATTTATCTTATTGGCGCCATTTCAATCACATATTCTAAATCCAGACAACATTCATGTTTTTATTTGATTAGGTTAAAAAGAGTCGGATGCCCCTGGCATAAACATGACATGTTAGGCACATGACAGAATGTTCACAGTTTCCTGATAAACTTAACGATGAGTATGGTTCACAACGAAGTTGCACCGTTCTAGGGTTGAGTTCACCACATCTAGGTCTGCAATTAATCAACATTTTATATTTTGGTCGCGTGCTCTCGTGACTGCAACTCCAGCGAATACTATACTGCAAATTGTCTTATTCAAGAGTTAGGCCTACCTATTATCCCGAAGCGTTTTAACTACAAAGGGTATGAAGAAAATAGCGGTATTGTTCTTCTTCTGATTCACTTAAAGATTATTATTCTATTCTATACAGGTTTTTATATGGCGCCCTACAAAGAACAGAGTTCCTAACAATACTGAGTAATTAATTAATTTTTAAGATGTGCCTAATGTATTTTTGCATTTCCTTTCAGATAGTTGCCAGTGGCATTCATCCTCATCCCGGTAAGTATTCTCTTGCCGATATTAATACATTATTCCCATCGTTAAGGTACCGCTTAGTCATTCATTTAAGTAACAAACTTATTAGCATACAATATATAACCACTCTTAAATGGTTACGTTACTTCTGCATTAAACATGCATTCATGCGGACTTTGAAAATTTAATTATCGGGTAAAATTGAAAAATTATGTAAATATTTTATGCCCGGCCTGTAGTTCAGAAAGATGACTACTCAAACTAAGATATATCTTCGTTTTTAGATGCGGAACAATAACGCGTCTGTTTGTCTCGCGGAAAAACGACATTTTAGTGTTTTACAGTGCCACCGTAATACACTCGACGGACTACGGAATAGAATAATATAAAAGAAAATTAAAATCTGTAGTTCAAACTAAACCGTGAATTAAATTAAAATGAATTTATAAATGTCAACAAAAGTGATTAAACATTGATTTATAATTAAAGTGCAAATAAGTAAAATAATGTCATTTAGAACCTCGGATTTGTTCAACCATCAAGAAGGGAACCCTTCAGGTTTAGTCCAATGGGTTAACTTATAATTCAGGGCTTTCTTTAAAAAAAATCTGTGTAAATTAAAAAGGCCCGACCAAGGCCTCCTATAGCGATCTACTATTTTGTGAAAGTATTATTCGTGTTCATAATAATCGTTTGAAGATACCCGTTTCCACACTGAAGTTGACCGTTAATGACTTTGTTCAAAATTAGTATGGTAGAGACTTTGTCATTAAGTCAATTCTAAAGAAAATTAATGATGTATAACGTTCTATATCTTGCCATATGGATGAATCAAAATGGCAACACTTGAATCAAATGAGATTGAAATTACTCGGATTAACTTGTCGACAGTATGGAATAACGATTATTTCGAAAAGTTTACCAAGAACAATGGACATTAGTTTGGATAAGTTCAAACATCTACTTATTGTGGCGAAGAGTGTCATTAACAAAAAATAATAAGTAAACTCATTTTTGCAAACGTTAGTGTTGAGATGCGAGTATTTACAAATACAATTTTGCTAATTATGTATTTTAACTCTGCGTTTAGTCAAGTATTTCACTCAGTTCATTCGTATTTGATTTTAACTAGCGACGCAACATAACGCAACCTACGCAACGTAAGAAATAATAATAACTAGAGGGTACTCCGAGAGTACAAACCTCCGCCTACTGTAAAATTCCCCTACATAAAATGCCCCCAGAATATTTTTTTTTTACATTTTTTTTTTATTAGTTCTAAGTGTAAATATGTTAACTGCACACTACAAAGTTGTGGATGACAGTGTGGTGTAATGGTTAAGTATCCACCTCTCACAGTTGCGATCGCTGGTTCAAGTCCCACTGAGGGTTTTTTTTTTAATTATTTTTTTATTTCTTTTTTTTTTTTTTTGTGGACCTTGATCTTTGACCCTGACCCTTCAAAATTTAACCACAATTATATGATGTGTCATTGATCATTGTGGCTAAGTTTGGTGACAATCAGATCAAAACTGTGGTCTCTAGGCAGTAAAATAGTTTTTTGTTAGTTGTGACCTTGACCTATGACCTTTCCCTCTCAAATTCGAACTCGTCCAAGCTTTTTGGGCATAGATCATTGTGTCCAAATTTGGTTAGAATCGGATAAAAACTGTGGCCTCCAGGCTGTTCACAGACACACACACAAACACACAAACACACACACAAATACACAAACACACACACAAACACACACACAAACATACAGGGGTGAAAACATAACCTCCTTGGCGGAGGTAATAATTGTGTTTGCCTCGCCTGCGTGAAACAAATGTTTGCAGCACTGTTACGTCGCTGCGTTGCGTTCTAGCGGGAACCACGATTTATAAACGTCAATTTAGAATTTCTTTATTCTGATAAAGATAAAAGTATGTATCAATCAATTCTTATAAACTATTTTGAATCTCGATTCAAATTACTTAATTCAAACGGGAAAACAATATCTGACAATACAAATGATGTAACAACCGTACAGTAGGAGAGAGTAAAGTACCACTTGACGAAATAGCTACTTTAGTAAAGGAGTTACAAAAGTCGAATGCTTTACTGCTAAAGCGGACATTGTCCCTTGTAAATTAAAAATCTATCATTAAGAAATCTTATACAGCACTATACAGCCTAAAAATTAACCAAATAATGTATGTAAGATGTTTAGACAAGGTCGTATAAATTTGATTTTGCGCATGCGTACAATTAGAAGTGCTCTCATACAAATAATAATTTCTTAAAATAATTTCGTTTGCATCCCAATTTATAGATAAGCATATAATGGTAGTGAATTGCGGTAAAATTTTCCATGCCATGTTATATAACTATTAAATATAACGTTACCGTGCAATATAACGTGAAATTAACCAATCAAATTGCAAGGATTACACTTAAGTGTGTTGGGAAATAACCATTGTTATATAGGCAATAACTTCATGAAACACATTTTCTGTTTAGGAAAGGGTTGCTTTGCGTAAAGACCTACCATACAATATAGATGATAACATAATATTTAACTACTTAAAAACTTTTATTAACTATTTACAAAATATCATATCTTATCTGTAGATATTAAGTTACGTTATGTCCGTCTGAACGGATCAATACAGTAAGGAAGTATTTCCGTTTTGGGCAACTGAAGATGGTATTAAATAAATTTAAAGTATCAGCATGTTCTTTGTAAAGTTATGATTAATTTATAAGCACATGTATTAGTTATGAAGTGCCTATAAGTCATGACGAAATATTGATTTCTCGTTCCACCGAAACCAACCAGTTCCGTTTTTGTCGAATATAATCTGAACGGAAACTCATGCAAGAACTCTTTTCATATATGAAAATATATATATATATATATTCGAATCCAGCCAGAGACATTTTTTCATACAACTAAAAAATATGGAACTTTCGCCAATGAGCTATGCTCGACGCGATTATGAGATCATGTTCCGAATATGAGCACTGTTTCTATAATTTACAGTATGATTTATATATAATTTACACAGTGCTACGCAACATCATTGATTTACATATACACAATATTATTTAAAAAACCGTTGCGAATTAAAGTTGGAATTTATTCTGACTTGTTAAGCCTCCACTGATTGTGAGGGCGTTTGTTGTGTGAGAGAATGTATCTGGTGGGTGAAAATCTGTGATAATACCATACATGGCTCTGTGGTCTAGTGGTATGATACTCGCCCTGTAAGCGAGAGGTTGCAGGTTCGAATCCAGCCAGAGACATTTTTTCATACAACTAAAAAATATGGAACTTTCGCCAATGAGCTATGCTCGACGCGATTATGAGATCATTCCGAATATGAGCACTGTTTCTATAATTTACAGTATGATTTATATATATATATAATATAGTCAACGAACTTATTTATTTCTCGTCATAATAATTATTGGGTCACAAAACTTAAAAATTTAAACTTAGAAGACATGTATTTTCAGGAGTGACTTTAAAAAGTGTCTTTAATTTTATTTTGTCTTGCATGTTGATGGCACTAATGAAGATCCTGGAGGGACAAAGCAGCCGACAACAGAATTATATAATCACAACAAAACAGGTTCAACGAGTCTACATAGTTCACTAAACCAAAATATTGAGAATTTACAATTTACTAAAACATTTGAAACAACAGACAGGAGAACACATACAACAAGAAGTGTAACGAATTCAAATTTAACGGATGAGTTAAGTAATGTGACGTTACAACAAACGCCTGTCCCTCAGTCTATTTCTGAAACGTCAGTGACGATACCGCAGTATGTAGAAACTGAGAAATCAAAAATTAAGTATAATATTCCAAATGAAAAAGTAATATCGACAGTTGATCCTACAACATTAATAGACAAAACGTCTAACCAACCGCTCGCTGAATTTGTATATGTAACGCAAACGCCTGTACATGAGTCTATTTCTGGAACGTCAGTGACGATACCGCAGTATGTAGAAACTGAGAAATCAACAACTAATTATAATATTCCAAATGAAAAAGTAATATCGACAGTTGATCCTACAACATTAATAGACAAAACGTCTAACCAACCTCTCGCTGAATTTGTAAATGTAACGTCTAGGTTTGAAAAAACAAAGGATGTCCAGACAACGACCATTGTAAAAGAAATTAGGACAAATGAAAAGCCAGGTGCTAGTATAGTAACTACAGCTAAAAGTGATCAAGAGACATTTACTACTGCAGCAATACATAAAGCAAGTACCAACGTGATATTAGGTAATCAGACGGATTTATTAAATACACCAACTCCAGATAATACAGATTATGAAACACAGATAGCCACTGAGTTAATAACACGTACAGAGTTGGTTACGTCATACATTACTCCAACAAAGTTAGGATCAGTTAAAGACGAAACTGATTTGCAGAAAGTGAAAGAGGAGTCAAACATTGTACGAAATGGTACTGCTTTAAAAACGGTTCGGCCCAATGGAAAAGGTACTATACCAATGCAATCATTTCAAGATGATCATGTGATTGTTAAGGTTGGCACAACGCCATCACCAGAGGTAAACCTGCCAGAAACAGAACATTCTGTTATAACCTCCCCACCAACTGCTCATGAATTTGAATCTAAACAAGAAATCACTTCCCTCCCATGGGAAAAAATTATAAACTCTGTAGCTGAACGAGACATCCTTGCTCAACAGACGACCACTGATAGTGATGGTCAACAATCGTCATCAGAAGGTTCAGTTTTTGAATCCGAGTTTGAGCTTACAGAGGGTATTTCAACTTCCACTGACACAAGATCTAATAGTCTACAAACAATTCCAACAGAAGATGAGTATGTCACAGGCGTCACAACGATAGTGTATACTTCAAAGGAACATGAGTATATACCAAGAAATCCATCTTCTCATGTGCAAGTACGAAAACGCACTACCATTCAAGAGCCAGATCTAAAGTTCACACCGCCACCTCCAATGAGTAGAACCAATGATGTAAGTGATTCAGTAACTTTGATAACTTCCATAGAAACTGTTCCAATGAATGATGGCACGAAGGACATTCCTGCTGATTTGATGGTCACATATGCATATAAGATTGTGACAGAATTTCAAACAGTCGTTGAAACAACCATGGTTCCTGCTGAGGTAATAGGTAGGTGTAGCTATTTTCTTTCTCTACTTATTTTGCAAGGTTAGGGGCGTCGAATTTATTTAAAATGTAAATGTGAAACTCTTTTATAACTAGTTGTTTTCCATTAATATAGAAATAGAATTTTTTCTTTTTTTTTTCTTTTTGTGGGATCATCCCACTTTTATTTCAAACAAACATCATATAAACACAGTAATATATATTTATGCAATTGCAATTTTGTTATCTGTTTGATTACTAATGATTTTTGTATTTGTTTCTATACCTATTATCATTATTCACCATAGTTATTTTCTATTTTTTATACATGTCATCATCAATGCATTTCATTTCTTTTAAAATCTAATTATACTTATATTCTTGGTACATACATTATCAATTAACAAACTTTTTTTCTCTTTTTAACAATTTTTATCTTTTTAATTCTTGAAAATAAATACAACTTAACTGCGTTTTTATCTTTAATTAATTTTTATACAAGTTAACGTTAATGCATTTTTTTTTATTTTATAATCTTATATACCTTTCTTTATACCTGCGTTATCAATTAACAGGTTTTTTTTCTCTTTGAACAATTTTTTCATAAATACAACTAAGATGCGTTTTTATCTTTAATTAATTTTTATACATGTAATCATTAATTCATTTCCTTTTTTTTATAATCTTATACATTAACTATACTTATATGTTTTTTATAATTACATTATCAATTAACAAAAATGGTTTTCTCTTTTTAATTCTTGCTTTGCTGGAAAATAAATACAAATTAAAATGTGTTTTTATCTTTGTTTACATTCATAATTTCTTTTGAAATTAGACATACATAAACACATATAGGTCGATATACATATACACATACATATGTGTATATATATATATACAAATACATCATACATACAAACGTACCAAACACTTATACACATATATACCTATACACATATATATCTATACCCACATATACACATGCGTATACATACATAAGCATACCAAATTAAGGATTCATGAAGAAATAGGCTATACACAAATATCATCGAACAAAAATAGAATAGAATAGAAATAGAATATCCTTATCCAGTTATCCAGTTCAATTAAAGTTGTATTCTTTTACAATACAACTTTTAACTACATCTTTTATTTTTTTTAAACTCGAATTTCATTGTTTGTGTTTAGTAATTACACCTCCTCGACTCATTACCATATCGACCGTAACTGCATATTCGACAAAGGTCACGTGGAGGGCTCCTGGTAGGCCTGTGATTAGACACTTTCGTGTGGAATATACGGGAACATTTACCGATAAAAAGATAACCGTTATAACTGTAGGTGGTAGATTAAATAATAAGATCATTGATGGACTAACTGCGGGAGAACGTTACCGGTTCCGTGTCTCGTCAGTTCCAGTGAGTGGAACAGCTAGCGACTGGAGCAACATTATGGAAGCCGATACAGGTAAATAACTATAGTATATTGCGTTGTATTGATGATAATAAGATTTAAGTTTCTAAACATCTTCAGTAGATTTTTTCTCGTAGATTACCGATTGTTGTTTGCACATGCCATTTTCATAATATCTATCTATTGGTTCCATCTTCACGTCGGAGGTCGGAGGTCATGCTTCCCCAGTCGTCTCTATACAATGCTTGGCTTACACATTTTTCACAACTTTTGGTTTTGATCCATTCTTATAAGTCACAAATCCATTTCCTACGAAGTTTCTCTCTTCCTCTTTTACCTTATACTCGTCCCATACGAATAATAGTAATATTATTTCCACAGTAATGGTTCCTGTAGTAGTGTCTGTGGAATCCATACAAGAAAGATCTGTGACATTATCTTGGAGGGATAACCCAAATGTTGCTATCAGAGAAACACGAATTAACTATCAAGGAACATCTCAAGACCGGCAACTGAAGTCCACAATTATTTCAAATTTTCGGACCACAACATTGCGGGACCTTTACCCAGGGGATCTTTATGAGATTGAAGTGACTGTTTTCAGTCCTACAAATAAACAAGCAGTTACCAAGATACAGGTTGGAACACGTAAGTAACGATTACAATTTCTTGAAACTCTACAGTCTCTAAATATGTATTTTTTCATGAATATTCTTTAAATTGTAGGTCCATTTCCGCCAACACTGGAACCTATTAGCTATTACAACGTATCTTCGATCGAGATTGGTGTTAAACCTCCTACCAACAGTATTGTGCATTCCTTCAACGTTTCCATCCAGTTGCAGAACACTACCGAATTTACATATTTCCACGTACTAAACCTAGGAAGCAGTGTGACAAACTTTGTTATTCCTAGTCTTGTGTCTGGTGGACAGTATGAAATAAGCATTGCTTGTATAGGGTATGGCTTCCACGAGTACTCACGATGGACAAGAATTAAACATACTGCAAGTAAGTGTCTTTGTTTAGTCTTATATTTGTATTTAATGCTAGAATATTACCACAAACATTTGTAAAGCATAACCCAAGTCCGTCATTATCAGTTATTGTCCACTGCTGAACGAAAACCCTGTATTTTGCTTTAGAGGTTTTTCACTCTCTGGTAGCTACATGCATTTTAGGCCTACATATTCCCATATTATTGGATTTTTTATCTGCAGAGAAGAGTGAAATTAACTGATTTCGCTCTTCCCTGTCTCTGTATTGTTTTCACTGCCATCCACTAATTCTTCGTTTCCTTTTCCTTGGTCTCCAAACTATCAGTACTCCATTACTTGTCAAATAATTATGCTGCTGGTATGAACTGTCCATTTCCTATTCCCATTATTTCTGTTGCTTTGGTTTGGTTCCATACTTGATTAGGATACTTACGTATGGGTGGATTGTCGAGATGCAATGCAATTGCACACTGCTCCCTGGATTATACAGAGCTCATGAGGAATATTGATTCAGGGAAACATTGATCCCCTTTGGGTGCGGTTTGGATATATATGATTTACTTCAGGCGACAGAGTTATGTTTAGTATACACAATCCAATGATCACGCTCTGACTAATGTCTACATAAAAAATGGTAATTTCCCAACAAAACCCTTGCCTCTGATTGCATTAGTGTATTACCTGTCCTCTGGGAACTTTTACATTTACATCCGGCTCTTCTATCACAGTAAGAAACTTATCTACTGTAACATTAAAAGAAATGTTTGCTTTCTCAACGTCTCAACTATTTCCTCAATAATGTAGTTGCCATGGGGGTAATTACTTGAAAGTCTCATCTCGTCATGTTTATATTAATATTACATAATTAATATTATAGTTAGGGAGAAGCCGCCAATGTTTGTTTAATCACTTTAACAATCTTTATAAATCATTGTTAGATTTTATTTGACAGAATTATTATGGGATTGTTAGCTCGTTATGTTTCAATTGTCCTTCATTCTACGTATATGATACGTCAATGATACTTAATCACGTAAAAATTAGCAAACAACAATGTTTATGAAAAAAAGTCATTGTTTAAACTCTTTTCACTTTTTGTATTTCAAAAAATATATATTTATTTTATTAATATAGTATTAGTATCCCTATTTTAAGTCTACAAAGGGCCAATCTAGGGAAAAAATAGAAACTTATTCGAATTGGAACAATAATTTCTAAACAATATACAGTAAATGAATTAGTAATCCATCGAATGGAGGTCTCATCAAAATAACCTTGGCTTGATTCTTTCCAGAGCTCTACGCACCAATGATTCAAATAGACAGAACTGTTGTCACTACAACCAGCATAAACTTTTTTTGGGAGTTCCGTGACTACATTGACTGTAGTCATTTCTTGATAACTTACTACGCTAAACATGGCGGAATTATGAACAGAGGCACTATGAACTGCTTGAAGAAATCGGCACAACTTCAAAATCTCGTACCTGGTGAGACATATACGATGATTGTGAAGGCTGTTAGTGGACCTGAGTTTGCATCTAGCCAACCTATAAACATTACTACAAGTAAGAAAGCATGATCAGGAACATAAATATGTAAAATATTTTAGAGACACAACAATGATACGACAATTATGCTACTGAAAAAAAAATGAATGGATACAAGTGGGTGATTTCCATAAAATGTAGAGAGAGTGGGGGAAAACAATGTTATTTATTTAAAAGAAGACAGATAAAAAGAAAACATTGACGCAGCCCATACGCACAATAGTCCATGTTAACACAAGATAGGCCTATAAAAGATTGCTAAAAAATATATCTTTGCTAATAGATATACCGCCATTAAGTACGTCTCTGATACTAATTAACTTAACGATTGAGTTTTTAGCAGATAATGTATTAAACGTAACAAACATCTAAAGCTTATTAGTAGTTTGACTGGAACATAAAATAGATAATGTTTACGTACAACAGCAATGAAATACATATCATATATGCCGTATTTCATTTCATTTCACAACTTTAAACTTAAAGAATAACCGATGAACTCTAAATGACCAAGTAGTCATCACTGAAATATAATTCATTCATTACGATTCCATCTGTTCATTATTTTTTTCCTTGGAAGGGAAGACAAGTACAAACTAAAGGCAAACAGGAGATCGACTTCAAATCCAATCTAATCCTACCTGTGCTACCTAAACAGTATTGCCTTATTTTTAATATCTTGATTCTACAAACAATCGAAAAGCTACACAGGTGGGAATAGGGTGATATGAGCAATTATATTGCTGTATTTTTTAGATGATTTAACAGATACCATGAAATGTTGTTGCGTTCGTGCTAGTTCATACATTTAGTTTGACTTGTATTCGTTAACTTTACAAGAAAGCTTGAAAAATAATGTTTGTCTTTTATAACATACATTGTCAAGTTTGTTAGTAAATTAGAATTAATAATAATCTTTCAAGTGTTATTAGTATCTTATGAACAATATACGTATTTTGCTCGGGCGCAGTGCGCTATATTATTTGAATTAATGCGGTACAAAATAAAACAAATATTTACGGTTGCCATTTTATACTAAAGTATAGTAGAACCAAATTCAAGCATAATTCAATAAACATTTTTATGATTGAAATGTTTTTAGAGAAATATAATTTGTTTTTTAAATAAAAATTTGGGTGTAGCAATAATTGTTTCCCAGGTATTGCTATATAAGTCGTAGGCTGAGTTCTACTTTTAAGCCATCCTTATCCAGGTGTTTCTTAACTTCCGAGACTATCACGGATGAAACGGAGGGAAATGGCCCTAACACATTTTTGTTTAGGCTGTGAAGATATTATAGTAATGCATAACAAATATAAAATACAAAATATAAAACCCTTTACATGCATGTTGATCATAATGTAAATGTAAAAATCATAATCCTAACCATGAAATTACTGTTGAGAAATAAAAGCCCTTTTTTCATATAACTATTTGTTTCCTGAACAAGAATACAATGGGATGAAAAATGCAATTCATTCATTATTCAAGTATTATTCATCAGGCATAACGTCTCCTAACAAATTATCATTTAAGTTTTAAAAAGTGCGAAGTAAAAGTGAATGAATACAAAACTGAAAGACCTTATCGTTATAATAGATAAATTTATTTTCTTTGTTTTCTACTTATTGTAATGTAAATAGCGTAGGCCTACAATCAGAAGACCATTATAAGATAATGTCCGATACTTAATTTCGAAATGAAATTGAAATATTCTGTATTATCTTAATTGATGAACAGATGGCGCATTGTGATAATAATACTTGTGTATACATTCTTCAAAGAAAAGATGGATAAAAGTTTTCGAATTTGAGTTTAAGCATAAAACGTGTGGCGTTATGTACTGTATATGACGTGTTGCGTTATGTACTGTATCTGACGTGTGGCGTTATGTATTTATCTGACGTGTGACGTTATGTACTTATCTGACGTGTGGCGTTATGCACTGTATCTGACGTGTGGCATTATGCATTGTATGTGAAGTGTGGCGTTATGCACTGTATGTGACGTGTGGTGTTATGTACCGTAGTGTATCTGACGTGTGGAGTTATGCATTGTATATGACGTATGGCGTTACGTACTGTATCTGACGTGTGACGTTATGTACTGTATGTGACGTGTGGTGTAATGTAATGTATTTGACGTGTGGCGTTATGCACTGTATCTGACGTGTGACGTGTGGCGTTATGCACTGTATCTGACGTGTGACGTGTGGCGTTATGCACTGTATCTGACATGTGACGTGTGGCGTTGTGCACTGTATGTGCTGTATCTGGCGTGTGGCGCTATGTTGTGTATCTCTTCTGGATTCGTTATGATTCGTCAATATCTGATTAATTAATTCGATTAGTTACATGTTTTGTACTTTTATGAACATTCTTGACATAATGCTAATTAATATTGTATCTAATCACGAAGGCGCCGTATTCCATTACTTTGGGACGTGTGTATGTTTGTGAATTTTGTGTGTCCCTGCACTTACGTAACTTCAGGCATTCACTGTAACATTATGTATGCCTATAAACGTTGCTATCTGTTTCACACTTTAACAATAACGATGAGTATAATTATTTACCAGGAATTTGTCTTCTCGGCTACAATAACGTTATTACGTTTCATTTTTATATCAAAGAAAAATCACATATTCACATAGTTAAAACCAACAAAGATAATTATAATGTATATTCATTAGGAATATATTCATTAGGAATATACGATGTCCAACAATTCCACGCATGCGTGCATGTATGCATTGAGCTAGTGTCCTAGATTTGTTTTCATAGTGAACTGCTTTTATACAGATACTATAATTGCTTTACTTACCTGTTATTTAATTAATGCAGGAAATAGATAAAATTTACGGTGATTTAGCCAAATTCCAATTATTTACAACGCATTTTTATAATACTGACGTGTCAGAGGAATGTGGATAACAACTGTGAATTAATATTTATTCGGCTATTATTTGTTTAAGGTGTCCCGTATTGAGATTATGTGTTAAAATTCTTAATGTAGAATAATAAAACTGTGTTACAATGACAGTTGTGTGTGAATTCCGGTCATAATTTAAGTGTGTAATTGCTCTAGAAAATAATCTAAATTTTTATATTGATTTCGAAGGACAAACATTATATTGTTTAGTCATCTCAATTGCAGGTTTAATCAAATGTCACATTTGGGATTGACGCTTTATGATAGACTTTTTGGGTTCCTCCACATCTTAATTTTTAAATAATTCTTTAATTGAAAGACATTTTTAAAATCACAGAAATTAAGGGTTATCGTATATTTTGATTAAATCGTAATATAGTGGTGGTTCCCTTTTTTAAAGTACAATGTTAATTGTAATAGGAACAACCAGAATGAGTCGTACTAGTTCAAAATGTGTTTAACATTTTTTAGTAGACCTATATTATAAGTCCTAACAATAAATAAGTCGTCCAAGTCTCATTTCCACAACCTAATTGGATATTACATTGATTCACAAATAACGTGTATTTTATTTTAATATAGGCCTTGGCCAATTACGTGTAGAACCTGTTACGATGTACACAGCGACTACCGTCACTCTTTCGTGGGTCACATCGGCTCCAAATGCAATTATTGAGACCTTTGTAGTTACTTACAAAGGAACACATTTAGATAGGCAGCCTAGCAGTATCAACGTACCAGGGATAGAGAGGACGTATGTGTTGTCGAGGCTGGCTCCAGGAGAGACGTATTCCATCAACGTACAAGCCCGAAGTGGACGACAATATGTAGATGGTAACAGCATTTCAAAAACAACAGGTGATACCTTCAACATTTCGTAATAATTTACAAGACAATGTAATCGGGTGCTTCCTAGCCTCTGGTCCTTTTAGAGGAACCACCGAGTAAACACTGTTGAAAAAAATAATTTCTGTTTTCCTTCAACAAATTAATCTGAACTATTGAAGGTGTTTTATTATTCTGGATTTCTGAATAAAATTATATAAATGCGATGTATGGAAATTTGATTTTAATAAGCATTCATGTAGTTTTTACCAGTTATGTTTATAGCTGTATGTGAAATGTTATTCTAGAGATAATTCGCATCTCTCTCTTGTGTCTATTTTACGGTCTTTTTATATTTGCAGTTCCAAGCAATCCTTTCGACATTGATGCGCCGCATACAACAATGGATACGATACATCTATCATGGGAGAAATCTGCATATAGTGTGGTTGAGACCTATGAAATAAAGTACCATAACACGGGGGACAAAGTGGTTCGTGAGGGTGTCTCTTCAACAGAAGGTTACGTTATGAAGTCGCTGAAACCAGGCGCTGTGTACAGTATCTCAATCAGGGCTTTGAGTGGGTCTGAGAAAAGTAGAGAGGTCACCACTATACAGAGAACGAGTAAGTCCACTTCTAAAATACAGTACACGCATGCCAAGCAAAACGAATTTCCATTTTAAAGTGGACCAATGTATCAGTTATCATCATATATCTGAGTTTTCTAGACACCCGAAACTTTCTCGTGACAAACGAGAAGCAACACTATTTTTACACTATTTTACGGCCAACCATTATTCAGTAAAGCCATATTTAAGGAGGCACTTAGGAATGAATAGTTATTTTATAATTTATAATTACATAGGAAGATGCAAAATATATTTATATGCTTTCTATGTTCAATTTTACGTGTGGTGTTGATTGTTCCCGCATTTGGTTTAATACTTATTCCACACCTTATGGACTCTGTCTACACTATAAACTTCATGTGACAAAATATGTGATGTGCCCATATAATGTACATTATTATGTCATGTCACTACTATTTAAGCATATCACTACCATATTTGGGCGCATCACACTTTTTTGACACACATAGTTTGATAGTGTAGACAGAGCGTTACAGTACGACGGTTATGATCAGAAGAGGAATGTAATTAGAAAAGAGATGAGTGTATAATCCCCGACATAATTACACAATTACTAACTGACTAAAACTTTTAAAAGTTTTAATAATTTAACGAAGTGTAGACACATGGGATTCCCATTAAAATTATTTCATGCACGGTAATTATTCTCACCATTATCAGTTAATGTTCTTTTATTTTCTATGGAGAAAATAAATTACATTGTGCTTTGCGATTTGTTTTAAATTCCATAATCCCAAATGCAAACAATAATCATTCATTATTTGCAAAGCTAAATTAACTAATTACTTTTACAATATCGATGTTACTTGGATTTTGATCCTCGAAAAAAGCCTCGTGAAAATTTGCCATTTAATAGGCTCTGTCTACACTCTATCATACTTTATGTGACAAAAAATGTGATGTGCCCATATATGGACATGATTATGGCATATCACTACCATATTTGGGCACATCACACTTGTTGTTGTCAAACTAGTTTTATAGTGTAGACAGTGCTTTTATCTTGGTTTTTCAGTCGTTACCAATCAATAGTTTATTGATTGAATTCTAGTAATTATCGATAGCTTAAACTTTTCGAAAAACAAATCCTCTTTGCATAATTATATTGGTAAAATATTGGTAGTCAAATGAAGAATATTAATTTTATTAATTATGTCTGTATAGACCTAATGAATATCTATTAAAGCATAAATATTTTAATAAGATTAACGTCATAGCATAAAATGCTTTGTGTCTGAATCATAACTCATACATTTCACACATTTATTTTATATTTCCCCAGAGCTTGGACAGGCAAGTGAAATCCGCGTTAATGCTCTGACAAATACGTCATTTGCTGTTCTGTGGGAAGACCCACCGGGTTCTTACGAAGGCGTCGCTGTGACGTGTGATAAATGTGCTACACGGCAACTCAATATTTTCTATGGTGGGATGTCTGTGGCAAGATTCAAAAAGCTATCAGCTGGGACGAAATACAGGGTATCACTAGTGACTAAAAAATCTGACTTTGAGGATTCCCATCCTGCAGTAATTGAAGTCATCACAAGTGAGTATTGAAATTGTATAAACTGAGAAAAAACGCGTACAATATTGTTGTTTTTTTTTATTTTAAAATAATTTATAAAATAAAATATAAAAAACTGAAGAAAAAAACACGTAAAATATTGTGCGAATTTGAGTGTCATGCATCGGTTGATTAAAATAGACTTGTAATTATTTGAACAATGTCAGAATATTTGTTATGAAGATGCTTCACTTTCTCTTTAAATGTCAACAGGAAAACGATTAATGATCTAACAAAAGATATTAACATCAACAATTCAAGAAATATCGTGTAACGTAAATCTTCTAATTGTAACCCTGGGTTATTATTCTTGGATTGTTTTTTAGGGTGGATTACTATTAGAAGGGGGTTACTATTAGAGCAGTGGGTTAATATTACTAATCTTAAATTAGGTTAGGCATCTGAAAATAGTAACCTCCCCCCCCCCTCCCCCAGCTTTACCAGTCAGCAACTCATAGCAAAATAATATAACAGTATACGAATAAACAAATTTGGTTGAAACCCTAACTTTATTTATCAAAAAGACTCAATCCTCCCCCACTCCCGAGATCAACATGCATTATCTCTCAAAAAAGTTTTTGTGAGTCTAATAGTAACCCCCATGGGTTACTTTTAGAGTAGTGGGTTATTATTATAGATTTACTTCTTATAAGTTGGGTTACTATTAGAAGGGGGTTACTATTAGAGTAGTGGGTTATTATTATAGATTGACTTATAAGTTGGGTTACTATTAGAAGGGGGGTTACTATTACAGTGTGGGTTACTATTAGAAGATTTACAGTATACGAAAAATTAAACAAAAGAATTATGATACTTAACGCTCGTTCGCCACGGAGATACTGCTGTATATAGTGTTGATTTCATTTAGTATAATTTTTTTTTAGTTTTAACTAAAGGAAGCAGTAGATAATGTACATACAGTATGGTTAGATCTATTTTAGTTAGAAAAGTGTTTCATTTCCAAACAACCTTTTTGACGTTCTGTGTCTAGGACGCAAAGCAATGCCGCGTACCGGCGCAAAGTGCCGTGAAATTATGGATAGAACAGTAATTTGCGTCGCTACCGTAGTGTCGCTACCGTACGTTATGTGGCTACCGTACGTTGTGTTACGGCAGGATTTTTTTCTAATGGGAACCAAGCTTTATTGATGATAATACAGTACGTTATGTCATGCGTGTACGTTATGACCAGTGTCGTAGCCCTGCAGTTATTTGGGGATTAACTCGATCAAAACGAACCAGTTTCCAAACTGTTCTATTTTAAAATAAAACCAAGCATCCGGACTTTGTATTCATAGTTTCTTTGAATTAATACCTGGATTTGTTGGTAATTCCAATTTCCAAGTTTTTGTCAAAAAGGAAATGTTGGAGTTATTTAACATGTGTAACATATAATTATGTTAAACCTGGTTTTAGTCACTATTATTATGAACCATCTGTTTCGGAAACGATTCCAATGAAAACGAACTTTTTCAAAATCTTGAGAAGGGGAAGCAGCGGACGGGAAGACTCGTAGTACCGGTAACTACAAAACGGTTTAAACATATTACATGCAGGAATTAAAAAAAAAAGTTAGGATCTTCAGTGTAAATAATCTTTCTCTTACGTGTTACCTGTCCGGAAATTCTCACAGTAACTTGTTTATTTTAAAAAGATATGTAGTAAACTGTATGTTTTACTTTCGGATGTCATTGCACGTAACAATAAAGCTATCACAATAATTTAGCTCTAACAATTAATTTTTATGTTTATTTTAGTATAGGAAATAGTAAAACTAAAATAACACAATAGTCTTTTGCTGAACTTTATGTTGAATAAATTTAAGCTAATGGAATGAATAACTTTTTCTTTTTACCTATCCTACTTTCTGAAATGTCATACCTTGATGAAACAAAACTATTAACTTCTTTCACATTGAAGTAAAGAAGTTGTGCTATGTTTTGTACGGACGTACTAGTAGTAGGCTACGTTCACAATGTGATTATGAACGTATTTGAATTATTTTATCATTTTAAGGCATTATGTTCGAACCAGAAGACATTTTTCAGCTAATTTGGAACTTTCTTTCTAAAAATGTTGATCGAAATGGAATTTACCGACGGATGTTGATAAGTATACTTTTTCTACAGATCCCCACAGCCCTGAATATTTGCACATTGTCAGTTACAGTAAAACTGACGTCACATTTGCATGGGTCGACAACGATTGTACATCATGTTTCTATCGTGTCCAATGTGTAGCGTATGTAGATGGTTGGAGCATCAACGATGACCTTTGGCATAATAATGTATCGGCACACCAGGAATATACTTGTAATGGACTTGTACCTGGTGAATTGTACACAATTAGTGTTACGAGTTTAATTAGTAATGATCTTACAATCAAACCACCACCGCTTGTAATGCGACAGAGGACAGGTAAGAAACGTTAAACATAGGCCTACAAACACGTTCTGTCAACTGATACAGTAATAACAATACACTATATTGCTAATATTTGCAACACTGTAAAAGTTACTTGCATTATTATTTATGAAAAATGTTTAAGCCCTTCGCCTTATCTATCACACAATGGGCTACTGTAAATTATAAATGAACATAATTATATCTCCTAAACAAAGCACATTTAACATCAGCCTCAATATCTTTCGTTGTCTTCAAAAAACAATTGTCGAATGTTGTTCTTAATTAAATTGTATTAAATGTGAAAACAAAATTTCTAGAAAGAAAGTACTAGTTAATTGTTAATTGTATGTATTTTATTTCTAGAACCAGCAATGCCAAATGATGTCAGCATAATAACACGTACAGCAGAAACCGTAAGCTTAGCTTGGGAAAGAGCTGAAGGAATATTCGACTACTACACCACCAGATTGGTATCATCACGGCATATCATTGTCGCTAACTACACACCAGAAGTGACATCAATTGACAGAAAAAGATTGGATCCATATCTTGGATATGACTTTTACATAAGTACCGTCTCAGGGAAACTAATAAGTGAAACTCGCCACATCCACTTTAATACAAGAGAAGGGCGTAAGTATATTATAACTTAATATTAAGTAAATTATATCAAATTTAATTGGTCTGTTACATCATTGTTAATTTGTTTTCGTTTATCGACGTAGGTCCTGGCCAGGTTTCGCGTTTTAAACTGGTGCCCGTGAACCCAACGACAATAAGTGTTCATTTTGAAGCACCCTTGGAACCAAATGGAAGAATCCTTGGTTATACAATTTCATATGAAGGATCCGCTCCAAATGTTAGTATATAGCAATATATTTGCACTGTACATTAAGCTACTTCATCATGCATTATACTGTAGATATATACCATAAACAAACAATTGTTTAATTGTTTTCTACTAGCTCTTAAATACCACGTATTCCTTTATGATCTTGAAATCCACAATGCATTCAAACAACATCACTTGAGAAGCGGGAAGTAGATACCGTTATACATTTTAAATCTGCTCTTTGAAACCTACAAATGAAAAACATTTATTTACGATGCTTGCCTGACAGTCACAGGATACTGGGTTCAAATACTGTATAAAGCAACTCAAACAATTGTAGAGAATCTTGTGTTTGACATGTAAAGCACCTGTTATGTATATTGTGTATTAACATAAAAACAAGTAGAATTGTAGACTGTCATCAAACATTGGCCAACATTTGAAGAAACTTATTTCAGTCTTATAGTACCAATCTTTAAATCTTTCCTCTCTTTAGAAAAAGCGAACCAGACTGTCTGAAACAGGTGAAGACAGGGGCAGAAAGAAGATTCCCTATAATAAAACTGAAGGATCTTTTTCAGAGTTGAGACCCGGATACATGTACAGTTTTTCTGTAAGTATAATCAGTCATACATGTCATTTGAAAATCGCTATAAATGAAAAGTTCGTACTAAGAGAAAGTGTCGCTTTAAAGAAAATGTCGGTCTCAATGAAATGTATAAATAAAAGAAAATCTCGCAAAAGAATTGTATCTTTGACAACAAACAAGTAACAATGATGCCTGATGGTGATTTTTTCTGTTTTTCCATAAATAAGTGTTGAAAGTTCGTTTTGTTATTAATTAATATTATTCTGTTTTTATTCTTGAATGTAAGATTAAATTACAATATATTTAGACATAATTATATTAGAATTTTGTATAAGATGTTGAAAGCAGTTTATCACAGCCAGTGCTCTATAGTCAAACAACGTGTTATCTTCAAACACACATCAGCCCATGAATTTTTCGAGGCCTATATATATTTCCTGTGTGAGTTAAACCTGCTAAGCTATACTTACTAATTATTTCCATATAATGGTAAATTGTTTACAATTATTAATAAGGTATTTTGGAATCATTACTTATAAATTAAAATATTTGAAATTAATAAAAAGGTAAAATTTGGCCTACATATTTTCTTTAGGTAATTATTAACTACCGTATTAATTAAAATACATACTTTTAGATTAAAGATGTCTTCATAAATTCCGAATTGTTACCGTACAGTACGATTTGGCCCTTACCGATTCGGCTCGTCAAATTTTCGAATTCTACCAGTACCAAGCTAAGCCTTTACAACATTATAATGTCGTGACGCATTCAGCGACGTACTCGAGTCGCGATTGAAGGTGACAGAAGATACCCCTCTAGGCTACATTTTTACCTCACACTTATTGAAATGTAATGATCTTTTCGCTTTTCCTTAAGATTGTGGCAGAAACAACTGTTGGCTATGGACCAGATCTGGTAAAGAATATGTCGACTCCTATTTGGTGTAAGTTCAACAAAAACATATTTAGAAATCATACCTAATAAACGCTTTTAGTTTGTGTTAAAAAAACACATGACCAGAAAATGTCTGACTTAGTCCTGCTGTGTTATATAATGCAAACATAATGTCAGATCTCTGCCTGATTAATCACATAATAACTACACCCTAATTGTTTAATTGGTCTTCTACACTGAACATAATTTTTCATAATTTTGGTACCTGGATATATTATTGAACTGGCCGTGGCAGTACTGTTTTCCGTGGGGAAATGAAGTCATTCCTAGCTAATAAAATTCACAAAATGATATCAGAAAATTGATTGTGCTAGATTTTGTAGTAAGCCGTATCAGGTTCCTGCAGGTACTTTGAATACTATGATATTAATACGATACCATAATACTAAGAAAGTAGTAAAAGAAGTTTCAAACCAATGATTGCCCTTAGGTGTACCGTACCCTTAATGGATGTGTCACCAGAATATGGCTGTGTCCCAAAGAGGGATTTTATAATATTTAATAACATGTTTTTATAATCGTTCGTTCATTTATTCCTAAACTTAATAAACACATACGTGGGCCTTGATAATACATATTTCAAGTTGATTATGTTTAGTTTTAAATGTTATGCGAAGGTGCGACGCAGTTTGAATAAAACGTCCCTAGTGCCGTGTAGAAAGGTGATGATATTCACGTTTTCTTCCTGTAGCCCCTAGACCAACCAGTATACGTCCAAAAGGTGTGCAGCAGCAAGATTTAACATCCAAGTCATTTCCAGTTGATTTTGATGACTCGTATTTTACAGATGATTATGGGGAAATCTTGTATTATTCTGTTATTGTAGCAGAAGCTGCAGGTGCGCACATTATTTTTTAAATTAAGATTTAAATGTTATGATATATTTGCTTTTTATCAGCGATTCCAGAGTCTTTAATTAATTTATGTTTGAACATCGTATATTTTTGTATTACCTTTAAAAGGGCATCTTCAAGTTAGCTGTATACTGCTGTAGTACAGCTGTTAGAGCTACCCTTCTAAAATAAAGTTGAATAAATAAAGTTAAATTGATGTTTTTATTACCTGTATTGACGAATACGCTATAGGCCTACTAGAGTACAAAACTCGTAGGTGTCATAAGTTTATTTTTATTTCCAGCAATTGTATATGACCAACAGCCAGAAAGCTTTGACCGTCCAAATGTTACTATGCTGACCTGGTCACAGGCAATAGTACAAGATCCTATACCAAAATACCAAATAAGTGAACCAATTGAGTATTCTGGAATTAGACATGACGATGAGAGTAAGTAGGCCAGATCACCGTATAAAGCTTCATTTACACTTGTTCAATTTCCCTTGTTAATGAGAGTAAGTAGGCCAGATCACCGTAAAGCTGCATTCACACATTTTCAATTTCCCTTGTGATATCTAAGCTAAACCATGAATGACGAATCTACTACATGATGAGATTATTATGTTTGGTACAAGTATGTTTTTTTACTATATTTTAACTCGATGATTGATCGTCTTTGTCGTTACAATAATCATCACATCCTCACCCCCAACAGCCCCCACTCCCACGGCCACTATATCTATCTCTTTATAGAAAGAGATGTCCCGTGAAAGACACTGCTGTTAAAAACAAAAAATCGTCCATCTTTAAGGCGATTGTCGATAGTTACCAGCCATACGAGCTGTATGGTCTTCCATCTCTTCTATCCAGGTTTCTACGTTGCTAATACAACGTGTATACTTCTACTAGTTAGCTTTACCTCAGACAGGAGTCAATATTCAAAATAATAGTCATTTAAATATTATGTCATTTTCACCAAAAATTTACAATTGTATTATTCCATAGATCAAAAATATACAGGTTCATTAAGAGTACAAAGATCAACAAAAAGCATACGGATTATGATTGGGAGTGATTCATGTTCAAAAAAGCGACATGTGTACTGCAATGGCCCTCTATCCCCGGGCAAGACATATGTGTATGTATAAATAATTAATTAAAGTAATTAAATTAACTATGAATATGCACTTTGATTTCTAGAATGTCATTCGATTGATTTTTGGAAAAGAGGAAATATAATTAATGGGTTCTCTCTCAAGTAATCTAATTAAAATATGAAAAATATGAATAAATTTAAAAAGCATGTAAATTATAGTACAATAATTATTAGCTAATAAACTTGAAATAAAATCAGGAAGTGTAAAGAAAACAATTAAATTGTTGATATAATTTCGATTTTATGAAAGATAAAATCAATATAATTGAAACATAATGTTAGATAAAAATGTTGTTTATTTGTGTGTAATTCGTGTCTTCGTGGCGATGCAAATAAAATGGTCTTAATGGTCTATTAATTACTAATTGGTGAATCATGTTTATTAGTGTATTTATACTTCCGAATTGTGTGTTTATCTTCACAGCTACAACTTCAGAGCATATTCAGAAGCTGGGTACACCGATACTCACTTTTCTTCACCGATATCATTACGTGAGTTAAATAAATTTCCCACACACTATTTTGTCAATCTATCTATAAGTACACATATTGCAAATGTTGATTTTCTACAACAGATACAACTAACTATAAAAGCAATACAAATATTTTCTTTTTGAATATTTTGCCATTACGTCAGATATTTTAAAGTTAAACATTACAATCCTTATTATTTCCAGGTTTATCTATTCATAGAACATTTTTAAAACAAGGCCAACAGCCATTAAGTCGCGTGCTACAATGCATAGTGATACCGGACCGACAGACAGACCGACAGACAGACCGACCGACATAGTGAACTATAGAGTCGCGTCCACGCGACTAAAAAGGCATAATTTTGACGAATTTTTGAACTTTTCATCAAAAACGTTTCCAATTCGACGTGCTCGTATGACGTAATTTTAAGTCGAAATTGTTTAAAAGTTGGTAAAATTATTAGAAAAGGCTGCAAAAACATAAATCACTCGAAAAAAGTATGTATTTAACGCAACGTGCGCACCGCGCGCGTAAAAAAGTGCGCATGAATTTTTGACATGCTCAAAATGAAAACGCGTAGAAAGTTGATTAAAAATTAATTTTGTGCATTTTAAAATTTTAAATGCGCGTGCGCGCGTAACTTTGTGTAAAACACACATTTTTTTTCCAACAGAAAGTTAGCGCCTGATATAAATTAAACTTTTGCAAAGTTTCAATTTAAAATGTTATTTGGTTTTTGACCTATGTTAAATACGAGAAAATCGTTAAATCGCGCGTAAATCACGTTGCGCAACTCTAACGTCATTCACAATAGGAGGTGCACAATTTCACGTAAATGCCCACATGTTGACATCAAAACAGTTCAAAAAGTACAGAAAAGCGATAAAACGCATAGTGATACCGGACCGACAGACAGACCGACAGACAGACCGACCGACCGACATAGTGAACTATAGAGTCGCGTCCACGCGACTAAAAATGAGTAAAACGTTGTATAAAGAGGACGCATTTGTTATTCTATTTATTTTCCATGGAATTAATAGTGGTACAACTGTTTCTCAGTAGCTCTTTTTATTTGTTTTATTGTAATGTTTATTAAAAGGGTAAATACATTGTTATAAATCCGTTTATGTAAAACCACGTTTAGGCTGCCAGTTAGAAGTATATAAAACTCATAAAATATATGTAACTTACTTAGCGTATCAAAAATAACATATTGTTAGTAATGTCTTCATCAAAAGACTTAATTCATAATGACAGAATTTATCAACAACTTAAGCCCTTGTTCTAATCACATTATCTATTTGACGTAATTTTACTTAGAATTGGCAACTGTTAAAATATTGTATCATTCATTATTAATGTTTCACTTTATTCTGAATGCTTTTGGGAGCAATGATTTTTGTATAATCCATATTGAATTTGTAGGTTATGTTATTTGATTTATTATTTTTATTGATTGAAAATACTTGTTTTACAGATTGAATAAATAACTAGTGACATTTTATAAATGATGAAATACCAGTGACAATTCAAAATTTAATTTCTAAAATAGTTTCAATCTTTACATGGAACAATTTTCCTGGTGAAATTCCCATTTTGGAGTTATAGAGAGAGAGAGATATATTACTCTTTGCGGTAATTACATTGTTTATCATGGGATTTGTAATGTTGAAAATAACATTCTGACCTACATGATACGCCCAAGCCGGTCCAGGATTTTCCTCAAAAAGGGGAAGTTCAAGCCTAAGCAGTATAGTAAATGAATTTCTGCTTGCTATATAACCAATTCAATGTAATGTGTGTACTTTCAGCCAAAGTTTCAAGCCATTTATGAGTTTGACAATAAAGTTTATTGAATTTAATTGAATTGAATTGAATTGGACAAAAATTGTCATGAGTTAGCCTATTTTCTAGCACTTCGCTGATGGTCTCTGTTTGAAAAGGGCACGGAAAAAAGTGTGGAGGGGGTATTTCGACCCCTACGAAACCCTACGGGATTGTACACTACGGCGGTCTAAATAATATGATGGAAATATTATTTAATTAAAACATTTATTTGTTTTTGTGTTTTCTGACATGCAGCGGAAGATGATGGAATGCTGATCATTGCTGTGATGTGTGCTCTCATCGTACTAATAATTGTGGTCATTATATTAGTGGTCATATTCCTACGAAGAAATAGAAAATATGGGTAAGTAAAAGTTGTTGCATCGTATTTTGTTTAAATCTTCTATTTACAAAAGAAGGTGGGCCTACCGGATACATAGGCCTACATGACTTGGGTCAAACGTTAAACATGTGTATAGAAATTGTTCCACAGATAAATAATGCAAATGAATATACTTAGGTATATATACATACTAAATATTTAATTTCAAAGAAAATTAATTTAAAATTCAACACAAGGCTGAAAAAAACTGTTGCAAACCGAATGAATTAGAGTAAGCCTACAGTATTACTCTAATATTAAATAATAATGTAAAATTAGATCATAATCTAGACCTAGATAATATCAATGTTAATATCAGCATTTTATGTAATTATAAATAAAAAATGATGTGACACGAAGAAGTATGTCTATTTAAATGTATTCAAATTGATAATCAGGAAACTATCTGTCATCATTTGTCACGACAGTGATTAAACATAAGATGATTTTCACATGCATCATTCCAATTATCCTGATAGTTATTTTTAGATAGCGTGTGATATGTAAAAACCACCATTGTGTTGTTCTTTCGTCATGATTTTACCACTTTCAGGGATTTCGGACCAGTGCCAACTTTTCTATTTTAGGGTGTCAATATTGTTTACGTACCGGTATGTGGTGGCACACAGAAATCTAAAAAATTCACAAAGCGGGTGGGGGGGGGGTGGAGTATAAAAACGGAAATATGCATAAAATGATTACTAATAACTATTAAAAAAATATGCTGTAATTCCGAAGTTGATCGAAATTTATGGTACGATGAAAACAAGTCAGATTATAAGAGGAGGGGTGTGAATATGGATGTGTCTCTCTCAGGATCCACTACCTGAATATTTAATTCTAAGCTATTCGATATTAAAATACATTTATCATAATTGATAAGCAATAATACTTTTTTAATAATGTAGTATTGTATATAGGCCTAGATAGTTTAAAATGAAATGTTGGGTATTTTTTTAATGTACAGTCCTGATAAACCACTGCTTCGTCGATTATCAACACATTGGTCATGTAAAGACGACCAGGACAGTCCAGCAACGCCATTGGTCAGGTGTCCGAACACAAAGAAGTACAGTCGGTAAATATCATATTCTCAATTAATTATTTATTTAGGATGTTGCGCTTTAATACTGACAAATCAATGGTGCCTCTTCTTCCCCCTTTGACATCATGCAAATGTCTTCTTAATCATTCAAGCTATGCCCACACCAGATCATCTTCCCAAGGTATAGTGGAAGAGCTCTCTAAACAAATTACGTCTTTAAATTTTAAAATTATTTTCTTAATAAGTTAAGCAGTTTCTCATCATGTCTCAATCATGATAAATAATCTTATTTGCGTTATTGTTTTCCTGCCTTATGTTTTGGTTTTTGTGTTGTGTGTGCGGGGAGGAAGAGGCAGAACGGGATGGGTGCGTATTTGTGTGCACCCCATTGCTATCGATGTGGAGTTTCTGTCTTGTTTAAATGTTATTTAATGTCCCTTTTTTAAGGTTTAGGCCCCGTTTAAAAACGTTAAAAATGAAAGAGACATAAACCCTAAAATAGAAATTAAATAAATAACGAACGGCGTTCATTCAAAAGAGATGAAAAGATTTGTTGATTGAATATGAATATCGTTATACTGACTGGTTACTTGTTTACATTGTAGACCGGTAGCTTTATCTGACTTTTGTCATGATTACCATGAAATGATAGCGCATACCCACTTTGGATTTTCACAGGAATATGAGGTAAGAACGATGTTACCTTTTATTTAGTTTACTACATAGATAAAATAACAATTACAATATATATATTGACAGAAATAGACAACAAATTATTCTAAACCTACTAATATACCAAATATTAATTAATTAATTTGAAACGATGAAGATGACGAAATCTGTGAGAATGAGAAAAGCCACATAAATGTCATATGAAATTTGTAGATAAAAAACACGACAACAATAAAAGTACTTTCTCTCAAACACGGATCTACACTAAATATACTGTCCTACTAAAATAGGCCTAAATATATACTATGAAGAATATTTAACATTCAGAATAGAATAAATAGTTGGTAGGCATAAAAGCCCCTCATCTGCCACTGCGTTTGCGAAAACCAACACGATTTATAAATTATGTTAATTTGAAATAAGCCATGAAGAATAATTTTCCAGTTTTCTTTTTACTTTAGTCCATACAGAAAGTTGGTAAGAAATTAAGTTGGAGCGCTGCAGTGTTACCAGAAAATGTTGTTAAGAACCGCTACTCAAATATATTACCATGTAAGTATTGAAAACCTCCATCAATCAAACATTTGTATGATCCCAGATTTGTTTAATTGATTTTATCAAAAGTAAATGAAAGAAAACTTTAAATCACACGCCTAAAAACATACCGTACAATATATAAAAAATCGTCATCATTAATTAAAAATAATTTAAATATTGCTTTGCATTTTAGATGATCGTACACGAGTTAAACTCAGTTACATAGAAGGCGAAGAAGGAACAGACTACATAAATGCAAGTTACATACCCGTGAGTAGAAATATCTTCAGTCTGGATCTGGATCATTATACTCGCTCCAATAAAGCAGGAAAACTGCATCACACTCGAGTGTTTGACCTGACCTTTAGTTGTTGATATTACTGGGTTGATTGTAGGTTGTGATGATTTCGTTGTCCATTATATGTTTTTTAAGTCCATTTTTAAATTGAGAAATTTTAACAAAGTCCAATATGTTGTGTGGTAATTCATTCCAATGTTTCACTGTCCATGGGAAAAACCTATATTCGAGCAGAGTTGATCTTGTTGATGTTGGTATGTTTGTTCATGGGTTTTTCTTTGTCTATTTTATAATATAATAAACATATTTATGTTAATGATGAATTATTTTAATAGCACATGGTCGTAGGCTTAAACAATGTCAGATGATAAACACAGCAGTAATAATTATGTAGTGTAGGCTACAATCTGGTACCAAAAGTCATGTTGATTGACACAGTTACCGTATTCAGGAAACGAGAAAGTACTACAAACGATGAAACACTAAAGGCAGATTCACATTGACAAATAAAATAAAAAGGAGAAATGAATCCATCTGCGTAGGCTACATCATCATTAAAAAAAATAATGTTGAATAGGCCTAGAGAGTAGGATTAGCCTGATAAGGGTTGGGTGAAAGAAGCACCAGACACCACTGCATAAACTAATAATATATATCATTATTAGGAGAGTATACTAGGCCTACTACTTGAGTAAACATCATATATATAATTAAAATTACACAAATTCAACAAATGCTTCACCTTATTTGACTTTTCGGTCCGCTTCTTCAGAAATAACATGCCCGATGCTAACGACGATATCCGGATGTTGTATTGCCAGTTTTTCGCGGTTTTTGGGGTTTTTTTTTTGTGTCCAGACGTTAACATTTTGTCATAATTAGACTACATATTTCCTTTTTATAAGGTAATACAATTTACACTTTTCTTTCGCGAAGCAAAATTTAAAACGTTTATATATCAAAAAGTAAAAAATATAACTACCGGTATTAATTTAAAATGTTAGGCTACATAAATCTGTTTAATTACATGAAGCAGCAAAATAGGCCCAAAGACAAAGGAATCGATTTGCATTAGGCCTAAACAACTTTAATCAACAAAAACGTATGTACAATCATTATTGCGGCCTATAAAACCGGAAATTGATGATATGCCTATAAGAAGAGCGTCGTTAGCAACATTTAATTTTGAAGCTCTATCATGAAAGATTAACTACAAAAATAAAGGTTCTGTAGTCTAAGTAGGCCTACATGTTTAAAGTATTTACTTATATGCCTACGTTTGCTGAAACTGCCAAATTTACTTCATTGAAAGTCTAGAGGCTTAATATAATACTAATATTTGGAAACAATATTGTAGGCCTACAGTAATTTGATCATGATATCTTTTGGGAAGAGAGCCATTGTTGTTATTAACAGAAAACCTATTTACATCAATAATTTATATTATTTCCGGTTACATTTTTGTATAGCCCTCATAACACCTGGTTTTCGTGTCAAAATAATGATTGAATAATTTGCATTGACAATTATAAACTTGTGACGTTATATTAAAGTGGATCATCGGGAGACGGTATTCTGTTGAATTATTCCATGGTTAAATGATACAACCCTGTACCCTGTGTATTTTTGCATGACAGCGGGGTGAACTTAAACAGTATTAGGCCTCCTCTTCTTCATCATGGTCATATAAGGGCACGTCACATAAAGTTTGATAGTGTAGACTACTTACGTCAATTTTATTACTTGTTACCATGCAACAGGCAACCCTTTCAGTGTTCTCATATGTAGCCTACTTATAAAATACAATATTTATTTCGCATAGCCTACAGTAGGGCAAACATCTGGCCAATTTACTCATTTAATTATTATTACAGGGGTTTACATCGCCGAGAGAATTCATATCATGTCAAGGGCCACTACCAGGCACAATTGCAGATATGTGGAGAATGATATGGGAGTTAAAGATTTCAAACCTTGTCATGGTAACGAAGCTTGTAGAAAGAGGGAAGGTAGGCCTAAATAGTAAATTATTATGGTTAAACATCATTAATGAAAAAGTAGACCAACTTTAAAGTATAAACACACAATTTATAGCGGCCCGATTGTAGATGTACAATATTTTGTCCAGTATTATTATTATTTTTATAAATATATTTTCAAACCGCATGTGACGTCGGTCATAATAAGCCAAACCTAACCTTGACAAACACATACAGCATATCGTGGCTTTGCATAAATGAAAAATTTAAATAGGCCTATAATATAATTTATTTGTAATGTTATAATAACTAAATTGGATTTCAGGTACGATGTGACCAGTATTGGCCAGAGGACCACAAACCTGTTTTCTTTGGTGATGTTATTGTGACAATGACATCAAAAACAGAAACAGAAAACTGTTGGCATGTCCGAGAATTTATGATTCAATATGTAAGATTATTATTTTTTGTAGAGGGAAGACAATTAGCTATTGTTGCCACTACCACTAAATATGAGGGTTAGGGTTACTCTTATGTACCTAAATCTGGCTGAAACAATATGCCTACCTTGTAAGTAAGAGTCAAATAAAACTACTTTATAATTCAATGCTCATTTTTATTCCATACACAGGGTGCTAAAACTCGGAAGATAAAACATTTCCATTTCTTAGACTGGCCCGATCATGGTGTGCCAGCAACAGGTTCTCCGTTAATTAGGTTCATTCAGATGGTGCGGCTACACATTCCAGACGACAATACACCGACACTTGTTCATTGCAGGTAGGTATAATAGATGAAAGCCATTCAAATAATAATAATTTATAAAGTTCCATCAATGCGCCAAATTATATTTTCTTCGTAATTTGTAGTGAGTTTAACCACCTCTACAGAATAAATGTGTTTTTTTTATTACTAAATATCACTAGGCAAGACCGTAGCGAGAGGTTAAAACAGACGAAGCAAAGATGCTTTAAATATAATTAATAATAGGAAATATGACGATCTGTGCTGAGGAATTGGGGTGGGTGGTGAAAATTGAAAATTTCAGACGAGGCAAACGCCCCGCAACAAGAGTCTGTTTACACTATCAAACTTTATGTGACAAAAATGTGATGTGCTCATATATGGACATGATGACATACAATAACACTACCACATTGCATATCACTACCATATTTGGGCACATCACACTTTTGTCAAACTACTAAAAAGCATCACTTGGGTAAACGCCATAAGAATGACAACTGTTTCTAATCATGTATGCAGAATTTATCCGATTTGGCAGTAGGCCTATAAGGCCTACCACAAGTAATAAAGTATTACATTTTGTATATTGTGCTTTATTATTATATAGTGCTGGTGTAGGTCGTACGGGTACATTTATCTGCCTAGATCGATTACTCCAACATATTGAGGAACATGATCATGTTGACATCATGGGAATTGTCTGTGAGATGCGTTTTCATCGTTCTTTTATGGTACAGACAGAGGTAGGAATAAATACAGTACTGCCTACTATATTTAGACATCGAACGTGTTATATAGTGTATTGTGGAACAAGGCCTACTGTACACTGGCTCCACTATATTTAAATTCTGAATTGGTTCGTCCTACTTTAAAAAATATATTATCGAATCGTTAAACTAAATTCCAATTTGCGAAGTTGAAAACAAAAATAATGGTTCTTGGGCTTCACTAGAAAGCAAAACATGAACAAAAATTCTGTACGACAAAATTAATACTTATATAATTTTTATTAAAACATGCATGCAACACACAATATCAAGAAAACTACTGTACGGCAAAATATTTGTATAATTTACAAAATGAATGCGTTTTCTCTTTTCTCAGCAACAATATATCTTTATTCACAAATGCCTACTGGACATACTAGAAGAAAGAAGACTAACAGCAAAAACAGTGTCGTCGAATGGCAGTCTAGAACACAAAGTATAACAAATGTCATTTACCAAATGAGGTCTATAGTGACCGAATTAACCATCTCTGTATTTACAGGAGCTAGTAAATACCCACTGTATTCCAATAATAAGACCCTTTTCACATCTGTGTAAATTGTTACAACTTGTTACAAGTTTTGCCGATGTGAAAAGGGTATTAGTCTTAGCACTGTGGCAAATGCCTAATTATAGTTTTACATTAAAAAACATAATTGTATTGTTATTAAATGACATGATTGTTTATACTTTATATATCATTCCTGGAAAACGATATATTTTATATTATTGTTATGGTTAAAATAATTTATCTGAAACAATAATAAAGTGTTGTTGTCCCTGATCTAACCACATACATCATATGTGATATCAAAAAGCAAGCTGGCATCTTCTAAATGCAGTTCAAAGATATTTTTGGAGTGTGAATAATTTATTCTAACCAATATGTCCAACCTAACAAAAATAGAAAATGAGTAATTAAATTTAAAAGGAAAAACATCTAACAATTTTAAAATACTTAAAAGCAATACAGAAAGCAACGGGAGGGATGTTAAACTGTGCATCAAGTCAATTCTATGATTTGTACATTGCAAATTAAAAACATTTTTGATACGCTTTATATTAAAAATTTCAAATGTAAAAAGAAAGTGATTTTTTTCATTGGATCAAAGACACTTTAAGATTGTAAATAGTAATATTTTTGTAAAATATTTGATTATTATTTTAAAAAATATACTGTAATTTGTTTCATTAAGTATATGATAATAAGCTAACCATGTAAAAGCTATGAAACGCATTTTATGCAAATTAAAACTTAAATACAAAGTCATACACAGAAAATGTATGCTTATAAACTGTTTAAAAAGCCTAATTTAATATTTTTGTTGCAATACAAATTGATAACAGTTACACAATTTTAGTTTTTTAATGTATACATAATATATAGAAAATATGAGATAGAGAATATAAATATGAAGTTTGTTTTTGTGCAATTCTAAATATTTACAATGTCAATATTAATTTTTGTTATATTTTGTATTTTGATAACATGCTTATGTGCAATAAAATATCAAAACATGATTTTTTGTCATCCAACATACTTTACAATATTATTAGGTATAATTTGGTGTAGATTTAAGACGGGATTTCAGCTTAATATTCTTAAAAGAAAAGCATTGTGGCACACATGGTGTGTCATACCTATACTTGATAAAGATGAAATCATAAAAATGGTAGACTTTAAGGCAACTTTACATTATTAAAACATTTTTTGTAAATAGTAAAGGTACCTTTTAGTAGTTATCACCTGAACGATGGTCCAAAAATATTACATCATCTAAAAAATAAAAATATATGTGACTATTAGCACGCAAGAGCCATATCAAGATTGAACATGTACAATACTTGAATACTGTAAGTTGGTTTCATGGGCACCATTTTTGCAAGCTTTGGTGGCTAGAAACCAACTTATCCAGGTAAGTAACAAGCCTGAATGGGTAACAATGATTATACAAACCTGCTACTACTGATGTTGTGAAATTGGTGTTGCCATCATCGTCCGTATACTGACCATACTCTATTTTTCCTTCTAAATAAATTCTGGAGCTAAATTCATAAAAAAAATGTAATCATTATTATATTGTATAATAACCCAAAAATTATGATTAGAAATTCATGTTCAATCTTCTTTGAAGTTGTTGAATTACTTCAAAGGTCAAGAAATAAGAAGAAGCTGAAACTTTCAGGTAAGAATTTAATAATCAAAACCTCAGTTAACTAAATATTATTTTTTAGTATATTTACCCTTTTTTGGCGTATGTATATACTGTATCTTTGAGCCACGGTCTGAATATAACTATCCTATGCCACTGAGTTTTCTGTTGGTATTCCCCTGTGAAAATATTTATGAAAATTCACATTTATACAGCAACTAAGTGATTTATAACACTGATACAGATCCAGTGTATGGGTGCATGTCATGATCTTTAAACAACTTTACATTCACATTTTGCACAATTTATATCCAACAGTAACAGCTATGGCTATGTGCGCTCACTGGCTACCCATAGGCCCCTGAGCAGTGCCAAGAGGAAAAATCATGCATTAAAATATGTTGAAAAAGCTAAAAACGCCCAAGGCCTCCAGCATTGGGGGGTTCCTACACCAGCGGCCTCAGGCATCTGCGTTTATGCCACTGACACTCGACCGATAGAGGATTTTGAAATAGAGAGAGGAGGGGGAAAATATCATAAAATAGAACCTCACCAGTTTTATCTTTGAAATTTTCTGATGTGGCTAAGGGAAATGCTGTGCATGGATTCTCCTGACTACCCCTCATCTCTGGTTCTCTTCCAATTCTTCCTATCAACACAACTTTATTCACCGCTGTAAATAGCAAACATTTATAACAATTATTTCTTTAGGAAAAAATGTGGACCTCAAACAAATTGTATACCGTACACGTCACAGTGGCGCTCTTGGTTCGACCTTTGGAATAAAATACAATAATCTAGCAGTTGCTCTCTAATTCTTGGTGTGGTATTTTGTGGACTTGTAATGCAATGGTACATTCATACAACAACTGTATAAATGTCAAACTCACATTTTTCTACTCTTGTAGGCTCACTACTCATCCATCTTTGTGCAACAACCTAGAGTGGATAATCAAATTCACATGATGAAAGAAAAAAAGTCAAATCTTAAAAAAATATTTTATCATTAGTATATTAGGCCTCCCCTCCCACCCACTCTAATTACATGGAGTAGGCCTAGGTCTATAAATAACATTGGCTTGTTCAGCAAAACCAACCAACCAAGCTCGTTTACAACAACCTGTAAACCTACCCCAACATGCAGTAGTGGAAAGAGGAATTTCCAGGTGAGTTATTCAGGCTAGATGATTCCTCGAGCGAGGAGGCCTGGCTTGGCCAGGCTAGACTAGGCCTAGCCTAACCTAAAGTCAACTCCTCTAGTTAAGGGGATATGACCGGTTGGGCCGCCGACAAGTTGAGCCGCCGGTAATTTCTATGAAACGCCCAGTGCGTCTTTTACGACATTTCGCGTAGTGATAGAGGGGTGTCCTAGTACATAAGTTCATGGTCTTTAGGTTTATTGTGTCATGAAAATAAATAATAATTACATACTACAATTTTGTCGGTTGAACCGCCATAACAACACAGCAAAGGAAAGTAGTCATATTTAATAATTTAATTGTTTTTAATCTTTCAAGGTAAAAATGCAGTGCACTCCATAATATTTTTCTCGTGTAAAATCACGTTGTCTCTCAGGACTAATAGAGTATTGATACTCTTCGAATGAGGTTAAATAATTATTGTTTTTTATCTACTATCTTTTAATAATAATATCATATTTTATTGAATTTTACAATGTTAATACACAAAATATTTTACTAAAAAACGGTGATTTTATGCAATTATTTTACCGAAAAATGGAGTAGGCCTAGTTCATACAACTGCCGCCTAAGGGGGGGGGGGCAACATGTTTACGTCATTTTTGGCTAAAAACGATCATTTTCGGTCATGTTTTAGGCCTTATATTTTAGAATCTACAAGTCAGATATTCATAATTATTTCTCTTTAATTATAATATTTAATAATATATACTAAAAACCGTGATATATAAACTTTGAAATATACATCGTTATATCTAATAATTAATATAAATAGAACTTCTATTAAATAGAAACGAGCACCGGCGAAAGTAAGCATTTGGCGTTTCATAGAAAATAACGTTTTTCTGGCGGCGGCTCAACTTGTCGGCGGCTCAACTTGGCCTATTCCTAGTTAAGTTAGGCCTAGCTAGGCTATGCGCTATCTATGTTTATTCTCGTTTTGTATATCTCTATTAATAATGCCTACCCAGATCAGACTTCTTCGTAACATTTCTAGTGACGAACAAAACAAAACCAACAACAAAACTTCGGAGACTTCTCCTATTTGTCAAGTCAACAGAGACATGTACCATGTGTTTTATTACAGGTGGACGAGTGCATTATTTAATGGGTGTTATGTTCGTGAATGTGGTTCACAGAGGTACTGATGATAACAACAGTGTTAAATGCAGCAACAGCGCACCATACAATTTGGTTTGTTTTGGTTTTTCTTGAGCGCGGCATATCGTTTGATTTGAGATTATTTCTAGACCCCTAGGCTAGGCCTCTAGGCCTTAGATAGGTAAAGTAAGTATAATGTTAATTAATAAAATGAAATAAACTTCATCGCTAGACTAGATAGGTAGGGTCAGTTGTGTAGGAAGAAGTGATACTTTTTTCTAGTTGTAAGTTGTATATCAGGTAGTAGGCCTAGGCTAGGCTAGGCTCAGCAGAGAGGGTAGAACTAGGGCCTAGCCTAGGCCCTAGTTCTACCCTCTCTGCTGAGCCTGATATGATGATGGCTGCTGCATGCTATGCATGTGGCTGGGCCTTGCCTGACCTGGCCATGCTACTTAAAGGCTAGCTAGGCCTAGCCCACAATATTCATTATTATAATTTCATATACAGTATGATAACATATTTTAACTTATTTTGCAACCGTTTTTACAATAATTTTAGGCCTACTATGATAACAAACATTATAAAAGTTTGTATTTCTTTTTTCTAACAATATTTTTTTTAATAATTTTTTAAGATGGCAAGTGAAAATTTTAATATTGAAGACAAACTTGTGATATTTGCTAAGAAGCATTTCATCTACAACTCCCTCAGGTAAAAATACTTATCAGTAAGACAAAATTATATACAATTTTGTTTTCTCTAATCTGCTTGATTATAGTATTTAGTATTATACACAACAAATCTAAACATATTTTTATACAATGATAATAATGGCTTTTATTTTACTTCAGTTCTGTAGATGAGATTGTTCTGGACTATGTTTCATCAATCCTAGAAGATATTGGTAGTGAGGATGATTTTGCTGTGGACGATTTTATTGAAATGATGGATGCTTATATTACAGGTTTTAAAAACATTGAAAGGTAAGAAATGTACAAAACCATAGGAAAATGTACGAATGTATATGTTCCCAAATTATTAATTTATGAGTGCGATGGTACCAATAATTTAATATAATAATGAGGACAGTAAAAGATGAAAGATTATATTTTCATGAAGCAAAGCCAAGTGAAAATAATACCAAATTTTCATGTTTTACCGAATGAACTTATTGCACTAATATAAAACATTTATTATTTGTTTTATAACACACCAACCTTTAGCGGGAGGAAGGCTACAGTAAGACCTAATGTAAACCATTCAAAAGGGAAAAACTCTGTCTTTGATTCAGAGTTTACATGATCAGGCAACAACAGACTGTGATTGCTCAGTGCCACTGTGTGTAACAAATATAAACTCGCATAAGGACACTCTTGTTCAAGAGAGTTCAATAGAGTATTTAATTTTAATATCATGTAACCCAAAATCCTTTAATCAAATGACTATTCATCTTTTTTATCTCACAGTTTTTTTTCTGTTATAAATTATTTAGAGAAGAAGTTTGTAAATGGATATTTCATGTTGCTGAGCAGTTTAAATCAAAAGATCAGGAAGAAGGTAAATTGAACAGCAAACTTGATACCTTTGACACCTTTGACATTTAATTATTTCCCAACCTCATAGTTGCCATTTTTGGCATTATTATGCTTTTTGGCATTATTTAGAGGCCCACGGCATCTGGCATAATGCCGCGGCATTATTTAGCCGTTTTTAGCATAATCTGGCATAATTTTGTGTTTTTTGAACAACCAAAAAAATAATATACCACAGAACAAAAATAAAATATTTTGTTTAATCTTGCAATTTAATACATATCCCCGGGTACATATCACCTTACACAATATCATATCGTACAAAACAGATCTGTTCGGGTTTTCCGTACAATAGTTCTTCCATCCTTTTGTTTCGGACTTAAATAGACTCTTCGGATAGGAAGGCTGCTCGAAAACTACCGTGTGTGCGATATAGGCAGCACAACAAATCCGAAGAGGCTAGCTATTGGCCAATTATGTTGCTCTATTTCAGAGACCATGCAGGTTATTGGATCCCCAGATATAGAGACAATTTAACGAAAACATTATGAAAGGGGTTTTGTTGTTTCAGTTCATAATTATAAGTGGCCGCACCCCTACCCCAACCCTTGAAATGGCAATTTCCAGTAACTATAAGCTCTAATTTTAAAAAGAATTTCTTCTAGGAGAATTTGTTTTCCATATTTCAAATTATGTTCCATTTGCATCGTCGTAGCAACCCTATTTTTCCAAATGTTCTTCACCTCTCAGCCCCAGTAGTGACCATGTGGGCGAGGTAATTTTTATTTAAAATTAAGTGCCATTTCCGCCCATCGAGCAGCTCTATTTTTCCAATTTTTTTTACCTCAGCCCCAACCATGGTGGGGCTGAGGTCATGGAGACACTTAATATATATTTTTATTTCCTATTTTAAATTATAATTGCCATTTTCAAAACTATGATGGGCTAAGATCCTGGAGGTACTAATAAATATATTTTTATTTCATATTTGAAATTAAGTGCCATTTTCGCCCATTGAGCAGCTCTATTTTTCAAAATTTTCTTACCTCAGCACCAGCCATGGTGGAGCTGAGGTCCTGGAGACACTTAATATATATTTTTATTTCCTATTTAAAATTATAATTGCCATTTTCGAACTATGGTGGGCTAAGATCCTGGAGGTACTAATAAATATATTTTTATTTCATATCTGAAATTAAGTGCAATTTCCGGCCATCGAGTAGCTCTATTTTCCAAATGTTTGTACCTCAGTCCCAACCATGGTGGGGCTGAGGTCCTGGAGACACTTTTTTAATATATAATTATTTTGATTTCCTATTTTCAATTATAATTGCCATTTTCGAACTATGGTGGGCTAAGATCCTGGAGACACTAATAAATATATTTTTATTTCATATTTTAAATTAAGTGGCATTTCCGGCCATCAGAATTTTTCAAAATTTTCTTATCAACCACGGTGGGACTGAGGTCCTGGAGACACTTAATATATATTTTTCCTATTTTAAATTATAATTGCCATTTTCTAATTATGGTGGGCTAAGATCCTTTCATATTTGAAATTAAGTGCAAAGATCGAGCAGCTCTCATATTTCAGCTCAAAAATTCTAAATTTCCATGGCTGTAACAGGTTTTTTGTGGGGGGTGGGGGGGGGGGGGAGAAGGGTTCGTGGATTGGTGTTTGTGTCATTTGCAATTACCATTTTCGCACCCCAGATATTTTTAGAATTATTAGTTATTACTCACAAAACTAAAAATACAATTTTTGAACGACATAGGGATACAATTTAGGCCCTATTTTGTGTCAGTTGGGGTTTTACAAACGTTTATTAGACATACAACCGTTGGTGGCGCTGTTTAGGGCCACATTTTGGGGATCTGGCATTATTTTTCCCAATCTGGCATTATTTGAGACAGGATACGGCATATTTTAAATTTTATCGCTGGCAACGCTGCCCAACCTACATTATTTTCATACTTTTTATATATATTTTTTTTTATATTACAGTAAACACACCTCAGATATCCTCAGAAACACCTGAGCTGTTTATATTGCCGTCATGTGATGCAACAGATGATAGAAAAAATTCAAAGTTAAATGATACAGAGATTGTGTCAGAAGAAGTAGACGAAAAGGTAATATACTAATACAGTACAAAAAAATATTTAAAAAGTGTGGACCTGTGTTAATACATTTTTTAAAACCAACTATTTTTAATTTTAGCATTCATCTATTGAGGAGAATATGCGTTTGTTATTAGAAATGTTTCCCGCTTCTTGCCAATTGGAAGTAAAGCATTGTTTATCAATGGCAGAGGGAGAAGTAGAGAAAGCAGCACAGTTGATGCTACTAAGACAGGACACAGGAGAATCAGAAAAACTTAAACAACAGGTAGGATATGAATTTGCACATGTAGAATCTACTCATTCCATGCATATTTGAGGTGTTATGTAGCGGTAGACGTTACCGATAACCCATCATCTCTCAAAAAAATAGGTTTTGTAACAGCTTTTATCTAAATGAATGCTTGTCAGTATACTGTACGAGAGTGATGTGACACTTTGTAATTGTTTTTGTTGGTTTGTAGGTGTTTTCTGATGAATGAATTTCTATATATCTTGTATTCAAATCTCGCGCATTTCTTTATGCAATAAGATTGTTTTTTGGACTGGCTGATATTTTTTTGTCCTAGGGCTTTTAGATGCAACAAGTTGTATTGTATCATCATTTTTATGATAGATCAAAATTTGTTCCTCTTCATAATTTCACAATAGTGACCACATTTTTATCCATTTGAGATGTTCATTTTCAAGACATATTTTTACACATGTTTTTATTGTACTGTAGCCCTGACTTATATTGCTTTATGATTTCTTACAGATGACAACATCAACAAGATATAAAACACACTCTGAAAATTATGAAACTAAACTTAAAGAAAATATATTACAGAAATATTCATATGTTGATACTGATGATGATAAGATAGATCATCGACCACTAGTGCAAAAAGAGGTTTGTATAATGTCTAAAGGTCTGTCTACACTATCAAACTAGTTTTACAAAAAAAAGGTGTCTCCCTCCCAAATCAGAGTTTCTGAAGTATTTTGTTACTATTTTGTTAACATCAATAGGATGAGAAGAAACGTGTACGTTACATTGGTAACCAAGTTGTGTCAACACGAGGTGAGAGGTATGTTGATATGCGCCCTCGTGAGTCAGAAGAAATGAAGAAAACTTACATAAATTTAAAACCAGCTCGACAGTATCGTTTTCACTAGCATTCAGCATATTTTACTTACTGTACAACATTTAGATACATTTTAAATCATGTACCAGTTGAATGCCTGAACAAAAACTTTTTTACAAAAGGCATGTTGTCTGCTGCCCGTTTTTTAAGTAGAATTGGGGCAGTGTTTGAAAGCAAATAAACTAATGATTTTTCAGGCCTATGCAACTATTTTCAGTTAATGTACCTTGTCTTGGCATATTAGTGCAATTTGTTTATATTGCTGGAACCTTTCCCTAAGTGTTAGTTATTTCATTGAGTGTGAGATTATACAGTTTTATAAATTATTCCATTGTATGTATTTTTTATAGAAAATAAAAAATTACTTTACTGTAAATATTGTTTACTTTTTTAAAACCAAAATATGACAAGCTTGATTGAGAGGGGCAGATCCAGAATTTTTCTTTTTATAGTCTGTCAAAAAGGAGTTCATACTTTAATTTTACCTATCAAAAGGGGATCGCACCCCAAAGGGCAACCCATGGATCCGTCCCAGGAAAGGGCAACTGTGAGTTGTTTGCAAGAAAAGTCTGTTTACATGCGATAAATGGGCTTGTTGCTTTATATTTATTTATCTATACAATGAATACAAGATAAATTTTATAGAATGACCCAACCCATAGACGTCTTGCCTATGATTATAGTTGGTTATACCGATACAGATAATTCTGTAAAGGATAATAAAACAATAAGGTATAAATCAAAAGGCAAATTACTGAAAAAATGACAATGCTGTGGGTATCAGTGGCTGGATCTCAATAGAGATATAAAAAAAAAAGCTAAATCAAAACGATAAAGTAAAACAGCCAGAAAAATTAGCAGAGCTTTCGGGCAACACTAGCCCTTCATCGGTGCAAGTGTTGAAATTTGGATGACGTCATAGCATAAGAACTGGCAAGTGCTGCCTGGGTGGACAGGAATAAAAGAATGTAATGTATACAAATATTAGATGCAATACATTTTATACAATAGTAAAATGATGGTAAATAATATAATACTGTAGTAAAAATTACTCCGATGTTAAAATGATCACATTATAAAACATTTTCCAACGTTTTTTATGTGATTGTTAATTCCTAAAACAATGTTGTGATTTATCATCGAAGGTTCGTCTGAGGTCTAATTCACAATTTACAGCCATTAATTTGATGTTAAGAAATATTTCTTTACACAAATTCAGCTCGAATTTTTGACGTAACAGTTTTAATTATTGTTCTTCATTAAATTATGCTTTTTTTGATGGATATTCTATTTAATAATGTAAAATAATTATTTTAGTTTAACAGTATTACCGTAAACATTTGTGTAACGTAAAATAGTTTGAAATGCTCTATTTAATCACCAGCCTATCGGGTATACATAAATGTTTTGAGGATGTATATTATGATTAAATTCAGTTTTTCTTCTGTAGTTGATTTAGCTTAGTCAATTAAATTCGCAATCAAACAAGGTGTTGAGAGATAGGAGGAAGACTTCGCTTATGCTGCTATATTCTTACATGATATACACTTAATACAGTATATTTATAATATTGCCATTTTGGGTCAATAAAATCATGCAATTACCAAGACAACTTTGAGCTTGAAGGCTTTCAAAGCAAACCTTTGTTTTTCCGCGTAATGATTTATTTTGCCTCTACAACTTTGCTAAACATGTAAATCAGATTGTATACTTTTTCAAGAACATTATACAGGTAAATGCATAGGCTTGTAATAGGTTGTGGGTTTGAGTTTGTGGTTATTGTTAGATTAGAAAGGGTGATTTAAAATGTACAAACTACAATGTAGATAGCACCATGCTGACAGATTATGGCATTATTATTATTTTAATATTATTATTAATATTCCCCAGCAGACCATGGAGCACAACTTTCAATGCTCGGGCATATTGTGCTTTTGTCATTCCTATTTTAAGTTTGCTTTTGCTTGCATTTTAAAGAGCTAGTTTCTGCATGGGTGAACATCTTAAGTACACGTATTAAAAAAAACCCAAAATATCATTTTATAACCAGAAGAGGTTCGTTATTCAAGAAAATAAGGTTAGTTGCAACAGCAAATGTTTGTATTAAATTGTAATAACAACACCAGTATTATTTTAGGTAATTTAAAAATCATACATTAAAACTTAGATTAGAAGTGGTTTTTAGGGCAGTTCAGTTAAACTGTAAAACGTAGGCCTTATTACTGACAGGGTCTTTTTTTTTTAATGTTATGCTTTTACAGATGGCAAGTGAATCAGACGTGCTTGGTAGTTGCCAAAACCACCCCGATAGCACATTAGATCGGTTTTGTTCAACTTGCTCCAAAAGTTTCTGCAAGAAATGCTATCTTTTTATGAGTTGTTTCAAAGCAGGACATGATACAAAACCAATGAGAGATGCTATAAATACGTTTAACAAACATGCAGCTGAAGTTTTCAAAGCAGTTGATGATACAAAACGGGAATTAGAGGCAATTTATGATTCTATAATCGAAGACAAGGCTGATTTTGAAACGCATGTACAATATATAAAAACGGTTATTGAACAGCATAAAGAAGCCCTTGATAAACAAGTTGAAGAGAAAAGCAACAAACTTTTGTTTGATCTTGAAATCATACATAAGCAAAAAATATAAAGCTCTTGAAAATCAAGTGAAAGAACTTGAATCACATCAAATGCAAGTACAAAGTCTGAAGATATATGTTACAGAAACATTCAACAAGCCAGAAACTGAAAATGTTCTTAATATCTACAAGTCGAATGTAAATATTGTGAAACAAAACATAATGGAAATGCATTCCAAATATTCTGTTTACACAAAGAACCTTAAACCAACATTCACTGTAAATACATATTTAGATGATGTTCTCATGGAAGGCATCGGTAAAATCACAAGTATTGATAACAGGTACATCATTGATAAAGAAGACGAGTCCATTATCGTAACAAAGGGACAATCATTTTTAGTAAAGATTGCAACAATTATAGACAATTATTCATGTAAGTTAGCAGCTACTCTGATAAACCCTACAGAAGGAAAATTGGAAATTGGGGAGGTAGAATACTTAGAAAATGGAAACTACGAAGTAAATGGTAGCTGTGACGAAGAAGGTTATTGGATGATGGATATCGCTGCTGGAGTATCACGGATCAGAGGATCACCAGTAAAAATCAAAGTTGAACCAACAGGACTGGCACTTACTATTGACGACATCCATACAGTAAGCCTACGCGAAAAGAGTCAGCATTTATCAGATGTAGAATTGGATACAGATGGTTGTATATTGGTATCATCAAGCTCCGGTAAAGAAATACTAAAGTTTAACCAAGTAGGTGTATTTGTTTCTAGTATAGAAGTGGCATCAAATGCCATGGTTGATAGAATGTGTCGAATGAAAGATGGTCACCTGTTGTATGTTGATGAGCTACGAAAGAGTATTGTAATGTGTACTGAAACATTTCAAGAAATCACTCAATTTGGTAAAGGAATGCTGAAACATCCAAAAGGTTTAACGTTAAACAATCAAACAAGAACTCTGTATGTTGCAGACAGAAAATCTCAATGTGTTTTAAAATTCAATATTGATGATGGAAGACTGTTGGGTAAGGTAGGTTTAGATAGTAATGACATTGGTCGACTGGTTCTACCACACGATGTCATCTTAACCAAGGAAGGTCATTTGATTGTTACTGATTTTGGTAATCATAAAATACAAGAGTTTGATGCAAGCGGTAAGTTTATAAAAACGCTTGTTGGGTATAGTAAGGAGGATGGGAAAGTATGGGGCCCTAATAGCATAGTAATTGACAAGGATGAAAACATGTTAGTTTCAAGCTATCATAAATTACAATTATTTGATAAAAATGGCGTGTTCATAAACGGATAGATTTTAGTGGTGATTGTTTGAAACCAAGTGGAATTTCTATAATTTCCAACAGACCTAGAAAAGTAGCAGTAACATGCTTGAACGAAAACAACGTTAAACTATTTAATTACTAAATTTTACCAGATTTGTCTTGGAAAATCTTTAAGCATTTTTGAGCGTGCTTTCATCGAGCACGAATTCGAAATGATCATGCTTTACCCGGAACTAAACCTCTTTTCCACACTACTTTTCTTAGGGCACGGACCGATTTTCCGGGCGCGACTGAATTTTAGCTTGGATCTATATGTTGTAGACTTTTCGGAACTGTTTGGTAACCGTCTGAAATGCATAACTTTTATCCAATACGATATGTGAAAACATTTGTATATATTTTTCCTTAATTCTTTTTTTAAATATTTGTAAATAATAAAACATCAAGATATCTTTTATATTAAAATGTAGTCCTACATTTTTTTTTATTAACTGTTAGAATAAATGCGTGTCCTTAAATTGGTTATTGTTTTTTTAATTTTTGTTTCATTTGTTTTAAATTAGATGGCAGACGATGCTATTATAATTGGCTAACGAGACAAATAGTACAGAAGTTGTAGAGATTCCCATTTTAAGTTCTAAGAATAATTTTTTAAATAAAATGTTCCAAATGGCTCCCCGTAGAGTGTGGTTGTTTTCGTTCGTGACGTAGCTAGTTGAGGGGCGGAGTTACAAAATCAATGAGGCATAATGTTTTTAATAATTCCCCAAGCCGTAAATAAAAAAAATCTAGAAACATCTATTTTAGCTTTCAACAATAACGAAACGTTTGTTGTATCGATACCTGTTAAAACGTGTTAAATTCAAGCTATTTTAAAGTTCAAAGAGTACAGGTAAGTTAAGCGAAAGCGTACAATACAAGTTATAAGGTCATTGTGGTAGGTCTACAAATAAAAGGGATATGACCGGTTGGGCCGCCGACAAGTTGAGCCGCCGGTGATTTCTATGAAACGCCCAGTGCATGCGTCTTTTACGACATTTCGCGTAGTGATTAGGATGGTGTCCTAGTACATAAGTTCATGGTCTTGGTTTATTGTGTCATGAAAATAAATAATATATAATTACATATTATAATTAACAACACAGCAAAGGAAAGTAGTAATATTTAATAATGTAATTGTTTTTAATCTTTCGAGGAAAAAATTCAGTGCACTCATAATTTTTCTCGCCACGTGTAGGCCTACCACGTAAAGTCACGTTGTCCTCTCTCAGGACTAATTAATAGAGTATTAACATTCTTCGAATGAGATTAAATAAATATTATTTTTTATTTACTAATCTTTTAATATCATATTTTATTGAATTTTACAATGTTAAATACACAAAATATTTTACTAAAAAACGTGATTTTATGTAATTATTTTACCGAAAAATGGAGTAAGCCTAGTTCATACAACTGCCGACTGAGGGGCAACATGTTTACGTCATTTTTGGCTAAAAACGATCACTTTCGGTGATGTTTTATATTTTGGAATCTACAAGCCAGATTTTCATAATTATTTCTTTAATTATAATATTTAATAATATATATACTAAAAACCATGATATATAAACTTTTGAATGTACATCGATCCCTAATAATATAAATAGAACGAGCACCGGCGAAAGTTAGCATTTGGCGTTCCATAAAAAATAACGTTTTTCTGGTGGCGGCTCAACTTGTCGGCGGCTCAACTTGGCCTAATCCAAATAAAACGTTATACTTATAATAGGCTAGGCTAGGCCTAGCCCTCCTAGTAGTAGGCTAGGCCTAGGCCTAGTATGACATGTTATTGTTAGACAAGGCTAGGCCTACTAGGTAGCTAGTAGTAGGCCTATTATGACATACTTTGATAGGCGGCTCGATTTGGCCTGATTTTTCGACAACAACACACCGTCAGCCGGGCCAGTTATTGCACTACTATACTCTAACTAGGCCTGACTGTTCTCTACCCTAGCTAGGCCTATGATGCCAAGACCAAGAAGAGAAGACACTAATAATACTAGGCCTATATTTCCCTTCAATTCAAGACAATGAGTTATGACATGTCGTATACGTGGTGAGGGTCAGATAGGATAAAGAATTTAAAAATAAATATTTATTTCCCTGTTTCAGCAGTAGCTCGCTAGGGCCTACATACATGTTTTCAAAGTGTTGTGGATTGTGCCAATTTCCATGCATGACTAATTACACAATAATAACAACATAATTGTTGTGTAATCAAGAGCATACATTTTGAATAATTGTGTATGCATATAGAAACAAATTTGAATACAATGTATAGCTCAAATCTACTACTGTTTGTGTCTACAATTGTTGATGATTTGTAAACAATGCATATATATTAGTTATTACTTTAAAAATATTAAACCATGTCATTCCTTGTCTTAAATGTGCATTTTATGGTTAATTACTGTATATGATAAAAATACAGAAACAGTGTACTACTTTAAAGTAGCTTAATTGCTTTGAATGTCTTTTCATGGATTTAACACAAAAAAAAAACATTTTTTTTTGTATTATTTCATGTTGTATCAGTGAAAATATTATGGCAGAGAAACAAAACAAAGATGTAAAAGAACATTCAGAAGAGGAAGATGAAAGCCAACAAGATGACGATCAACAGTTTGGGTCATCAGGAGAGGAAGAGGTATTGAGGAAACGTCTGCGGTCACAGTCACCTGCTGGTTCAGATTCCGCAGCTATCTCAGGTTAGTTGTAATAATATATAAATTAGTAGCACATTTTCCACCAAGTTGTGAAATTTAAAACAATAGCCAATAGTGATAGGCATCGTTGTTTCTCGCTTTTTGAAATTGCCAAATGACTATGCATCATCATGAAGATTAATCTTTTTAATCTCCCAGTTGAAATTCAATAAATTTTGCAATTTATTAATAATTTGGCATGGAATTCGGCGGGGACTAAAAAGGCTTTATCCCCAACTGAAAATTAAACAGCCATGTCTTTAAAATAAAATATTGATTATTTTTGGTTTTCTGCAACCCGACCCTCTCCCCCCCCCCCCCCCCTCCCCCCTAATCTGTAATGCTGGATCCGCCCCTGATAATTACTTATTCAACAAATGGTTACCTTTGTTTATCCAACTGTACAATAGCCTCTCCTGGAAGACATGCCACATTTGAAGAGCTTCTTCAGGCTGCTGACCTTGTCTCAAACATGTCACTCGTTCATGAGATTAGTGTTGATAAAGACTTCAAACTTACCCCTACGGTTTTACCTGAAAATTCGTAAGTTTTTGGTATTTATCAAGTTCATCTTTATGCCCATATAGTGTTTACTTATATAATAGGTATATATAAATATAATATCATATTCAAATGGAAATAGTAAACATTATTCGATCACCAACATATACCGTAACCAATACATACTTTGATTGTTTGGTCAGTGGTGTTGTGCTTATAGCTAAAAGAACAGTGCTTTGCACATATCTTAAAATATGCATCCTCCATGTACTTAGTTGTTGTAGTAGTAGTATGTGGAAAATAAATTGTTAATTGGTGAATAAGAGCTAGAATTAAACAAAATTATGAAAAATGCATCAATTGATGTGTGCATTGGCAATCACTTTAAAAATTATTTGTTGTTGTTTTATTTTTGTTTATCTTCACCTTCACTAAAAACGAAAATTTGATTTCAAAAATATTTTGGGAAGGAGATGAATTTTTCCAATGTTGTTTTATTGTTTTTGATAAATATACCGATATATAAAATTAAAAGCAACCAAAAAAAGTGGTTATTTCCAACACTGTTGGGCCCACCTTTGTGGTACCTATGTACATGAACAATAAATTGGGTATCTACACTTTTTTCTTTTCATCAGACTAGAGAAACAGGTGAGGGATGTAATGCACAGAGCATTCTGGGATAGCTTACAAGATGATCTGCAGGAAGACCCCCCAAACTATACACGTGCTATTGGTTTACTTGGTGAAGTCAAAGAGGTATTTTTTAAATTTGTTTTTTGTAGTGTCTCTCTTTCTGACTTTCTTAATTAATCTTTGTAACAATTTGATTAATATTACAACTACTTATACTTCTATATTTAGTTTATTTACTTTTAATAATATTTATTTTGCATAGCTGAAATATCAGATAGAGTCCATCCAATATCATCCATAGTTTCGCAGCATAGAACTAAATTTGCTGGTCACTGCTATCCAGCAAAAGATCAGGTCATTTCCGACATCTTTATTAGACTGCCATGTCTAGAGGTAGAAGACCAATTAACTATGTTTTCTGTGTCACAAGCAACACCAACCAATTTATTGATGATTGTCCCACAAAACTGAATGATGAACAAACAAAAATGGCGTCGCATTGTGAACTCTATCTCGGTTACGTTCACTTGTAAATATGGAGAGTTTTTAATACAATTTTTTTTTACAATATTCAGACGCTGAACATGTTGATTTTACCTCAAAACAGTAAACAAATTGAAGAAATCAATGAGAAAATTGACACACAATTAATTCAACAACAGGCAGAACATGGAGTCTTAGATGTACTCCAGTATGCTGGCTACATAATCACATTAATGGGGAAAATATGTGCTCCTGTCAGAGACAAAGAAATTGAAAAACTTAAACTTCTTACAGATGTCATTGCTTTATTTCGGTAGGTTTAATTTCTGTCTTTATGATATGTATGACTCATGTATTTTGTACATAAAATAGTTCTATTATGTAATGTCGAAAGGCAGGGTCACATCTTTATTAAGAGCAATTTAGATTAATCCATTCTGGAGTGGCAATGGGAGAGAAAAAAAAACCAATTCAAAATATGTCCACTTTCCAAACATTCCCCAAAATATACTATAATAAAATATATACGTTTTGCGTAATTACTAATATTAGGCACTTTAACTTATTATCTTATGGTGTCATATGACCAATTTATGTAAAAATATAAGGTCAAAATATTCCTTTAAAAAACCATGTACTTATAATAGGTCAGAAATATTCCAAAAATCACATGAAGTATGAACTTTTCAAAGTTTAATTATAACATGTTTATATTGTTATATATGTGCACATTTTTGCATTATCATCATACAATGGTATTGTAGAGCTTTTATGTGAGGGTCAAAATCTATCTGTTTTTTAAAAATCGCTTTTTAGAATTCAAGAGAAAAACTTTATAACGTATATATTCATATTAAATATTGCTAATGTTCATTTTATAGCGAAATATTACGAGTACTAGATCTGATGAAGCTGGATATGGCAAATTTCACAATCAACACATTTCGTCCACATATTCAACAACAATCTGTCAACTACGAACGAAATAAATTTAGCGAGTTCCTTAAAACACAAAAAGGTAAGTTGAGTCTGTTGTTACCATCACTTCTTGGCATCTTGCCCTTTGTCTCCACCTTTTACAATCTCCTCTTTTACAATCTCTGCCTTTTTTCTGCTTGTACAATCTCTACCCTTTTTTCTGCCTTTACAATCTCTTGCCCTGTTTTTCTGCTTTTACTATCTCTGCCCTTTTTCTGCTTTTACCCTTTTTCTGCTTTTACAATCTTGCCCTTATTTCTGCTTTTACAATCTTGCCCCTTTTCTCCACTTCTTACCACTTTCCTTAACTTATTGTTTTTTTTTTTAGATGGACTTGAACTTACAAAGAAATGGCTTACACATATGAAAGAAGAGCTCTCTGCCCCCTCAGACCAAGCAGATACTGCTGGAGTTTCTGTAGCCAATCAAATCTCTCCTATAAAAATTATCAATGGTGCTTATATCAAGCTATTCGATTGGCCGACTAATTCTTTATTTCCTGAGGTAAATAATTAAACATTAGCTTTAATCAAACTCATATTTTTTATTTTATACATTTATAATACTAATTGTTTGAATTTTCATTATTATTTTAATACGATGACAGATATAAACAAACATTATTTGGATAGTACATTATTGATAAATAAATCAAATATATAATAATATAAAGTGTAATTGTAGTAATTGTTCAAATCATTTTTTTATGTTCATAGACCATAATCATGGATCAGGGACGATTTCTAGAACTAAGAGAGGAGCTAAAAAGATTGACATTAATAGCTTCAATTCTATTGGTCACATATACAAATGTAGGTATGGCCATCTCAGGAGAGAAGGGTTTCCCTAGCAAACTAAAAAGAGAAATAAAAATTCTACTTGATGGAACAAAGTAAGTATTATTAGTTATCCGCTTGGTATACCAAGCGGATAACTCCTTGTTATTGTATGAGATCAACATTTTTTTTCTGTATTATTCTCGTTTCCATCCTTCCTTTTTGTGGATCGCGTTTCTCTAAAATGTGTAAACATAACATTTCATAACTTTGACAACATATGGGCATTTACGTGAAGTTGTGCACCTCCTATTTTTGAATGACGTCATAGTTGTGCAACGTGACTTACGCGCAATTTTATGAATTTCAATGATTGAACATAGATTAAAAACCAAAAGTCATTTAGTATTGACACTTTGACAAAATTTAAGTCATATCAGGGGCAAACTTTCTACGGATTAAAAATGGCATGTTTCACAAGAAGTTACGCGCGCACGCGCATTTAAAATTTCAAAATGCGCAAAATTAATTTCTAATCAATTTTTTACGCGTTTCATGTCATTTTGAGCATGTCAAAAATTCCCACGGGCGCGCAATTTTTTACGCGCGCGGTACACACGCAGCGTTAACACCATATTTTTTTCTCTTGAATTATATTTTTCAAGCCTTTCCTAGTAATTTTGAAAACAATTTAGACCTTTTCCAGTTTAAATAACGCCATACGAACACGTTGAATTAGACAATTTGTGCGCGTTTTTTATGAAAAAGCTTAAAAAATCATCAAAATAATGTCTTTTTTTAAACAGTCATAGTTTCTAAAGTAAACCGTGAACCGTTTATTTTTATTACAAAATCTAGAAGTTGATGAGTTGTAGATATCGGATCATGCATCAATAAGGCTAAAAAAACATTGTGACGTAATCATATGGCCACACGAATATAAAATATAGGATTTTTGTCTCTTTCGTTATTGCTCATCACATTCAATGGAGCGCATCACGCTTATCTGTATTCCTTTTTCTCCTATATTTATATATTGTCTAGGTCAATCAACTTTCTTTAGCATGAGATAAAAATATTTTAATTTTTATAACGTCATCATGCCTAAAAATTTTAATTACGTGGGTCATTAATTTCATCTTTACAGTAAATTTTAATCTGTAATAGCTCGTAAGAATAAAATGTGATAATCACGATTAAAACGTTTTCTGGAAGCTATTGGATTGTAAATACGAATTCATGTAAACATTTTGCCAATCGGATGTTGTGACGTCATCATATGGCCAGTTGAATAAAAAAAGTCGTATTTTCATATTTTGCGTAATAGTTCATCACATTTAAAAGGGTGCGCATCTATATTTTACGTATTCAAATTTCTTCTACACGTTAATATGTTGTTTCTGAGATAATTTCCTTCTGAAATTGATATTTAAGTGTTTCATTTTGATACCGTCGCCTTGTTAAAAATTTGAATAAATGGCGGGTCTCGTAATTTCACCTATTCTACACTGTATGTAATATGTATACAGATTATACTGTTTGCATGTATATACTATATGACACAAAATTGACAGAATTCAGCACTAACAGCATATCATATTCTTCAGTTCTTGTCATAATGCCATAATCTTTATCTGTGTGCAATATTCTAACGTATGACGTGCACGTGGCGTTTGTCGTTGTGCGGATAACTAACTCGTCAAAGTGACGAGTTTCATGTCTAGTTTTATTGGTAATGATATTTATATTTATTTTTGTATTAAAATAGTTAATTTACTAGTTTGTGAAGTTGTAACAATTTAAAACATATTGATACAACTATACCATACTGTACCAACCTCTATATTGTGCTGCTCTTTGGTTTGACTATCGTATGAAGACAATTAGATCTCCTAATGTATGCTACAATAATGCTCTGCGCCGTATACTGAATGTCTCTAGAAGCAGTAGTGCCAGTATGATGTTTATTGAACATGGCATCCCTTCTTTTAATGAGTATATGCGAAAATCTATCTATTTTAGTTTCATGCAACGTATGTTAAATAGTTGTATTATTATTCTTGTTGCTCGGGTTTGCAAATATATGCTCCATAACGTAAAAATGTAGATAGAGAAGTATCCTATATATTTAAGCTTAAAGTTTGCAAATTTTCTTTTTCTGTTTGTACATTTGTTGATATGGATGAAATTATTCCGAAATAAAAGAAATTGAATTCTTTTAAAATGTTTTCTAGTGACGATTCAGCTGCAATGCTAAACATAGGTGATTACTTATGTAAAGAGGTCAATGAGTGTTTGAAAGAGAGCAATTACCAAATGTTGGATGCAACAAAACAGGAAACCCTCAAGAGCCAACTACAGGCGGTAGCTGATAGAAACCATTCTGTACAAAAATTATTGGGTAAGAAAAAATTACTAATAAATTGTATTCTCTGCTTATTATAAATTGTCCCCCTGAAATTTGTTTTAATTTGTTGTTGCCATTTGAATGTCACAATTAGTTTATTCCCTTTGACCAACAATTGGATTAAAAAAAGTAATTTACCTGAAGTAACTGTATTTTAAGAAAAACATTTTTACTGTTTATTTGTCTTTATAAGTAAATTCATTTTGTTTGGATGTATTTTTCTACGCAAGTAAAAAAAAAAAAACTTTATTAAAACGGCAAAATGGCATATTCAATTGGATTTTATTCTATATTATTATTATATTTTTATTTTATGTTTTACACAAAAAAATACATACTTTAAAGGCTGAAATACACTGTAACCATCACAAGGCACATCACAATTTGGCGTCAGTCAACCTATCTAAGCTTGTGCATATTTACCAGCCTACTAGATCACTTAGATCAGGTGGCCAATGTCTGCTAGTTATTCTTAAGACTATAGGATATCTACAAAGAGTGGAAGATCTTTTGCTGCCACTGACAAACAAACTTTAAAATGTATATAGCCAAGCCCTATAATCTTGAATATTTAAATATATTACATATTTTGTTCATTCATTTTTTAGACTCCAGAGCCAAAAGTTTTATGTTGAAAATGTTGACTGCTAGAGGGAAATTCAACCCATCTGAGCATGTGCCAGCTGGTCTAAAAACAGTTGAAAAAGAAATCTTAGAAATGAGTACGCGCTTTCAAAAACTAGTTGTACACAACCGTCAAGTGTATGGTCCATTTTATTCAGAAATAATTGCAGGAATGTCTTCCTAAAGTAGGTCATAAGGTCAAAGGTCATATTTATAAATTATTTGAAAGAGGATAATATAACAAAACAAAATGGAACAATAGCATTAATTATATAATATTTCTATATATTTTTATCTGTAACTACAGAATATATAATTAGGTGTTTTAAGAATTAAAATGTTTTAATTGCACATATACCACAATGAGTACATAATAATTGAAGTTTCAAAAGTCCTTTTTCAGGCGATTTCTGCAAAAAATCCCTAAACTATATTAACAAATATTACATGTTTTTCTAAAAAAAATTGATGATTTTTTGTTATACTGGTATGTTACAGTGACTCTAAATACAGTGTCCAAAATATGAACTTTTTAAAAATATATGCGATAATATTTATATGTGCATAATTTAATGTGTTTTATATTTTTTATAGAGTCATATTAACAAGTTATTTAAAAATATAAAATTGACAAAATATGGATATTTTTATTATGCAATAATATTGCTATAAGAGATGCATAGGCAACTGGACTGTCACTTGATAATGGATGCTCATCTGAAAAGTATTGCTCGATCTGCTTCCATTAGATATATTGGCCGACTGCGAAATTACCTCGACCAATAAAGGACAGAGAAGCTTTTTTATTTTAATTTATGTACAGCGTATTGAGAGCTTGCTTACAGTATATGCGCTATATAGCAAGTAAAGTATTGTCCCCAAAAACACAAAAAATAAAGATTAATAAAAAGAAACGAAAAAAATGTAATGTTTTCACTTATAAAAATACCATTGACTTTTGCGAAAAATTAAAATTTGCATGCGCAGAATCACATAATCTTTTCTGAACATGTTACCTAATTAAAATAATTCAATATTCTGTTCATTTTTCAAAAAAATATCTCTGAGAAGATTTTCAAACAATTGATCTGCGCAAAATCACCTCAACAGTATGTAGGTCAACATTGTAGCCAAAATAATCATATTTCGAACCCTTTTATTTTTTCACATACCTGGTTGCTATATCATAATGTGACATGCACTTTTTTTCCTAAATACTTATTTTTATAAGTTGATACTTAATATGTATAGTACGGTACTACAGAAAAATTTTCTGAAAAATTAAAAATCACAATTTTTCCATGCATGTTACTTCAATAAATAATTCAATATGTCGATATTTTGGTAACCATAGTTCTCGGATAAGGACTATAAACCGTAGGTTCAATGTACACATCTAGCTCATTGTGCACTAAACTAAAGAACCTAGTACATCTTTTGAAACGAGTAGGGGGGGGGGGGTGGGAAATACCCCAGTGTACTAGTACATCACAGTCACTGATCATAACTGCGGCCTCTGGGAGACCAGTCTTTTTTCCGAAGAAGTTACCTAGGATTAAATAAATAACAAATTTTTAAAAAAAATAGTACAGGAAAATTTCCAGGAAATTGCCTAGAATCACATAATCTGTTCTGCGCATGTTACCTCAATAAGTCTATATTTTTGTGATTATTGTTTTGAAAAAATTCCTGTATTATAGTACAGTGAAATTATAGACAAAAATTGACATGCTCAGAATCACATATGTTATAATACACACAATATCAAAAGTCATTATTCTGTTCAAAAATGTCTTTATATTATATATCATAGCACAGGGATTTTCTTTAATAATCGCCATTCTTTATCCATTTTCTTAAAATAACTGGTTACTAAGACTCTAGTACAGTATAAATGTATATTTTTGGTGATTTTTTTTAATCATCCATTTTTTTTCTTAATGACCATATTTTGACCCTCTTATATTATTTTACCATAACTTATTGACACCATAAGATGATGATAATGAAATATATATGCACATATACCAAAATCAGTGCACAATAATTGAATATCTAAGTACATTATTTTGGCGTTTTTTGAGAAAATGTTTTTATGACGCCATAAGATGATATTATTTGCACATATATTAAAATGAGTTTATATATTTAATTTAATTATTTTTTTTTAACATCTATACAGTATTATAAATATCTATATTTAGAGAGTATACAGAGTCTTCCCCTATCCACCCAAAAATAATTTTGCATATTTTGACCATCTGATATTTTGAAATTGTTCTTATGAAAATGACGATGTACACATTATACATGATAACTCTGAAAGTACATATCTTGTACTGTATGAGAAAGTCTGACTGTCATACGAACTGTCTATTTTCAAATATATGGTCAATCAAAAATGCTCATCTGAATTTCCATCTTCTTTTTCTTCTTCTTCACTATCCAGCTGAAACATACAAATTAGATCAATTAAATTGTATTTTAGAGAAAGGCTTTTACCTTGCTATGGTAATCAATTATTTTTATTTTATATTTATTTCCTGTCATTTGATTGGACTATGGCGTGCAATAGTACATACTATTTAAAGTATTTATAGTACTGTACTTTAATTGCTTTCATTTTTTTTTGTATGAAAAAAAATCTTCTCTAAGTAGTTGGTATAATACTGACATATAGCTGTTGACAAAAAAAAATAAAAACAAGTATTTACCGCATTAATTTCTCGTTCTGAGTACACAAACCTCTTAAGAAAAAGCCGAACAGGAACAAGTAGCATTAAAAAGAATGGAAACCCAATGGCAACATTTGGCGACATTTTTACTACCCATAATCCAACCAAACACAGAAACTGGATTATGGTAAACATATGTATTCGCCATGTCTTCACCTGTTGACCAAAAATAGGCAAAGTTACATGCATTTTAAAGAAGAAAAAACTTGCTAAATCTCAGACGAAGTTTGGTGTTACCGTACCTGCATTGATTGTTTCTATAGGCCTAGCCCCTTTTTTCAGAGGGATATTAACTATTGGCTATACTGTACTTCAACTTATTATACTGCAAATAATAAATAATACTTAAAATCAATTAGCATTATTCAACATAGAAATTGATACTTACCATTCGTACATAACTAACATCAGGGTGATATTTACTTGGCATGAACAAGATCTTTAATCTACTGATGAACTGCAGTGAACTTAGTGAGCAGAATCCAAGGTAAATAAAAACACCATATACAACAGCTAATGGCACCTCAATAAGGATTGGTTTCATAAACACAGATAATCCTAAAAGATAATAAATCCAAATGTTACTTTATAAATTGTGTTTTTTAATAATACTTTAGAAGTATCTAAAGAAAGCCAATCTACTCTATGTGTGGTATTATATTTTTTCGATTTTTTACGAATACTGTGTTGTTGGTCACAATCTGAACGAGTCAATATTAAGTGAGCAATTAGGCAACTAGTTTCTAGGTACATTTAAGATCTCTATACAAATGTGGACAGTACATGCTCGTTCCAAAAACACTAATAGTTCGAGTTTCACAGACAAATGGGTTTGTCAAAATCTCTAAAACTTCTCCATTTTCTGAGTAACAAGTTGTAATTTATGAAACTCTAAAAATGTATATATTTCGATCTTTATTCATATTTATAAGTAGACGGAAAATGAATTAAGCAACCAAAATTAATAAGATAAATTTATGAATTAATCATGATTGGAGTTTGTTTTATAATATCATAAGTTAACTTGTGATTTAGTTTATATTTGTTTGGGTGTAAAGTTTAATTTTGACTAATTGAAATTTTAACCTTACCTACTAAAAAGCTAACCATAAACCCTGTTACACGTTGTTCCTTAATATTCTCAAGCTTTGGTTTTACACCAGGTGCTGATGAATGCGTAAACGTACTGACGCTGCCGACGTGAGACACTGTGCGTACTGTAGCAGCACACATCCAAGGCAGACCCAAGAATCCACAGATGAACGACAAAGCTCCCATAATTAAAAGATCGAGATGAAACCCAGAGCCTTTTTTTAATTTGTTTTCTTTCTTGTTTACAACCACCCTAAAAAATATAAATGTATTTTTTATTCATATATTGCCTTTACACATACATACTCATGTAGCATTGTGAAATGCCTATCGACTTATCCACATATCGGTGCAGTATATACCCAATGCTTCCACAAGCGTGAATCTAACCCTATCATCTATCAACGCATGCAGCCTAAGGAAGTCATGGGTTTGAGAACAACTTACAATTCTCAATACAATTATTTATTTATTCAGGTATAAAAACATATTTGCAAGTGGGCAGCCGAATCTGAAATGAGTTGCATTACAAAGTTTAAAACTTTAAAAAACATTAAAAATAAGGGAATTGATGAGTTTAAATTATTGCAGATACTAACATTTTGTTGATTCACTTTTAAAACTCAATTGTAAAATATATTGCTTTACCTAGATAAATTCAATTAAAAAACTATGATAAACTTTCTTCAAAGTTGGGCAAATATTTAACTAATCAACTGAACTCCCTAGCACAAAACCATATAATAGTAGAAACTATATATTTTGAGTCCACTTACCCTGTGAGTAAAATTTCAATATAAAGAAGAATAAAAACCATAAAAGCCGGAATAGCTGCTGCAAATATTATTGCCACAGTAATTGGTTGATCTTCATTTCCTAATGGATGTATAAACATTGTTCTTTCATCTTTCAAATGTGATGATACAGTCAATTTCTTTGAATGAAAAAAACAGTTCTTTGTATGATATGACTTTAATATATGACAATATTCTGGGAAAGTAGCTAGGTTCAAGCAAATGAGTATTCACATTTTTTTAAAGTCTATATGCACTTCCCATATGTGGGAAAAGTTGAAATCTACACTAGTACTTAATTGTGCCATGACAATTTTGAAAAACTTACATCTGTGTATATATTTTTTATTGCAAAGTCTAAAAGCACCATGAGAAAAATTGCGATAGCTATTGAAAAATCTCCAATAATCCGTCTTGCCTGAAAAAATAGATGGATATAATAGAGGTTAAAACAGAGTTTTGAATGTCCTGAAGCTAGAAACCAGTTGTGGAAATAAATATTGCATCATTACTAATACAATGAATGTTTTTTTTATATTTATAAATAAACAATGAACAATAAAGTCAAAATTACTTGGAAAAAAAAACAATTTGAAGAGAAGAAAAACGCTACTCACACTCCTTCCTAAGAATGTGCTGTTTTTAAAGCCTCGCAAAAAGTAAGCCACAAAAAATGTTCCCAAAGTCAAAATGATAGAAAAGAGAGTTGTGTTTGGAAATGGGTCATGGCCATATGATTTGTCATCTCCATTATATACTTCTTTAATGTGTTTCTCTGTGGGTGATGTTGTAACTTCAACATCATATTCATCTTCATAAATAACTGTCAATGATGATTCATTGCTACAATATTCCATTTCAAATGGATTCTCCTTCATTACCTAAAAAATTAAAATATTTCCTGCACTGCTAAGAAATGTTTTCATTTAATTATTTATATATTATATTTTACAAAATGAACTTTAAGTTAAATTGATGTGATTATGGTATAAATTTACTCCAATAACAAAATGTAAAATTTAAATGAGAAAATAGTGACTAAATTTATCAGAAAAAGCATAAACATTTAAATTTGCTGGTAGCCAGGTAGTTCACAGCTGTGAAATTTAAATATCTGTAAATTAAAAATCTTATTCTTTGAATCTTTATTCATAAAATACTATTGAGGTATTATAGACTGGCTAGAGAGCTACAATGTTATCACAGTAAAAAACAAGATGATTTATCAAGTATACGCCTTTTTAAAAAAAAAGAATTACTTACATAGTAAAGACTCTTATAAGTTTCATAAATAAATATAATTGATATTAAAGTTGCAAATATTTCTTCAGTAAAACGTGTGAAGTAATGTATGAGGGCGCTTCCTTCAGCTGCTACAACCATTAACGCAATCACAAGGATCCACAAACCAATCCATATTCTCCATGTTAGGAAATCCACATCTACTTTTTTACAAAACTAAAAATATAAAAATAAAATCACGTGTAAAATCAAATTTAACAGTCTAGTATTTATAGTATGAAACCATATGACTTAAATTATGATGGAATAAATTTGCATAATTTTAGGCTTAATTTTAATTTTTGGGTTTAATTCCGTACTGTATGTTAAATAAAGTTTTAAAAAGGTAAAAAGTCTTTATACTGTACTCAAGTTTAACTGGAAACCCTGAATAAATTCGGATTAGGACCTCTATGGACCAATGGCAGCCAGCAGTGCAGCGATAACCAGATTAGCACACTGGGAGACGATCCCCTACTATTAAGTTATTTAACGTGCACTCACAGGACCAATGGCCTTACGTCCCATCCGAAGGATGAGGCAATAAGTGTAAAGCATTGCAGAAATGTACAATTAGTATGGTAGACATAGGTTTGAACCCATGTCTATCACATGATGTAATGATAGTCATGATGAAAAACCTATAACTTTACAGTGATACAAATTTATTTTTTTACACTAACTTTACCTGAAACAAATTTTCTTCAAAAACCAACATCGGGCCAGTAGCACCAATCAAAATGAGTGGTTGACCTGCAAACATGGCAAATACAATGCCGCATAATCCAGTTGAAATTATCATTCCTGAAACACCCAATAAATCATTCGTTTTCTCACCTGTATTAAAGACACAAAACTTAGGTTGTAAATAAATAGTTGTGTTAAATGTTTTTGAAAGAACTAATGGCTTTTAATAGTGGGACACAAATTTAAATAGTGGTGACCTGTTTTTATAAGCCTTTGAATTTAAAACCCTACGGTAAGTAGAGAAATAGTTGATGGTGATGTCAACATTGTATAGGCTTTAATTCTACTAGGATCAATGTCCTTTTACTGAAGCTGTAAATGTATATATTTATTATAAGAGAGAGCTTGTTTGCATTTCCATACACATCAAAATCAATTATCAAAATGACCAGAATTGCACTGGGAAAGATTTTAAACTACATATGAAAAACTGGTAGGTAATATAAATTTTTAAATTTTATGAATAATTTGCCAATTACAGGATGGATAAACTGTTCTATAATTTATCGTGCTTATAAACTAAGTCTCATTTGAGGCTTAGGGAGTGGAGTTGAAAGAGCGGTGAGTTACCCGGGCACAGGTCAGGATTGAACCCTGGACTTTGAGATTGAAAGGCAAGCATGTTAACCACCATGTTACAGTTCTACTATAAAGTGAAACTCTTTTGCATTATTAATGATTGAATTAGAGTTAAATTCATGAGTAATTTTATGTTTGTTACAGCAAATGCATACAAATATAATTGTATTTGATTTAAATTGTATACTTTTTTTTTTTTTTAACTATAAGGTAAAGGTAAAGTCAAAACCTAAGCTAATGCTAACGGCTGTGGTGCCCATCTCTATTTCTTTAGCGTTTGGGCCAGACTCCACTAAGTGTGTATGTTTGTGTGTGTGGGGGGGGGGGGGGGTTGGTACGCCACTCCTCCAGCACAAACGAGTCTGATGAGGAACAATGTGGATAAAGAATCTTGCTCAAGGACTCAACACGTCTGCAGTGAAACTATAGTAGTCAAGATGAGAGGAGGAATTAGGTATCCATATTCTGTAACCTAGACCTTTGTGTGGTCAAATATAGTGTGATAAAAGATAAATCCAGCAGATCACTGCTTATCGTGGTCAAATACACTATATGATAAAATACAGACTCAAAGTCCGGACAATCTAGATAGACAAGCAAAAGAAGTCTTCACTAAAGATCTTGTTTACCATACTTAATGTCTATGCTATACATTCCCTGGACCATTATTCAGCACAGTGTAATTAAAACAAAATTTTATAAACATCCTTTAAGGAAAAGAATTACCATGCAAAACATTTCATAAAATCAAAAGTATACTAACCCAGTAGCCCACCAAATGCAATTGCTGGAGCAAGACAAGCAAAGTAGAGACACATAAATGAGATAAGACACTGTACATTTAAACCATCCTTAATATCACTAACAATCAACGGATAGCGCTGTTTTACTTCATTTATTAGACCTCCAAACAGTCTTCCAGTCCTTTTCAAAAAGCTGGTGCCAGCTTCTTCTTTCTGTCGTTGTTTCTCCAAAAGGGATGCAATATCTGAAATTGAATGAAAAAGTTTTGGTATTATAATTTTTTTGTCCATAGTTTTAACATCCATAGCAAGGATTAGGTGGAATTTAGCACACCAAAATGTATTCTTGATTATCGCGCATCACGTTCGGTATTAGTACTAACAAACAGAAAGGTGATTTCTAAGGATCATAACTTATGGCTTCTCATGTACGTTCAGAGGCTGTTGACTGCTACCAACCTATTCAATGATTTTCAATGGATAAATTTTGTATTTGTTGGCTGGCGAGAATATTTTATGAGTTAAACTTTAATAAACATTTATTTGTATAATTTCAACATTACTGCAGACAGTAAAATCCAGTCCTTCTAGGCAAAGGGCTCTCTCAAATTGCATAATCTTTCTCTATCTTCAGTATTTTATGTCTTTGATTAATAATTGAGTGACAACATAAAACTTAAGCTCTGTCTGCACTATCAAACTTTGTGTGACAAAAACATGTGGTGTGCCCAAATATAGTAGCGATATGCCTCTGTGTCACATAAAGTTTGCTAGTATAGACCAAGATTTAAATGACATACCACTTTCAGAAAGACGAGCACTGCTAAAACGCTCAGATCTTGCTTTATTCTGAGCATGAACGGTCTTTTCGCGATGCCGCAGAATTGGTTCCAGTAACTCTCTATCCCATTCTCCTGGTGGAAGTACCATGGTTCTATCCAGGAATTCATTAATCCCCTTCAGGATGCCATTGCAGTTTGTTGCTCGATATGCACTCTTGCGAAAGTACTGAAAGAACAAACATTTTTAACAAATTTGTAAAAAATACTATAGACTAGCTATCTATTATTATGTACCTCAATGTTGTTATGTTCATTACAAATGGAATGTAATAATCATATCAAGTCAAAATAAGTGTAAGTAAAGCAGATAAGTCAAAATTGTGTACACTTCAAAAGATCCATTATGTAGAATGTTGTGCATCATCAATTAATTAACTAACTAACTAACATTTATTTGTATTAATTGTGCATAGAAAAATAACAAAATAAATCATGAAAAATACCATTAATAGTGGATTTTACAAGAAAATACTTGTCACATAAAACACATGGACAAAACAACAAATAAATAAATAATAATAATATTTATATTAGTTTTTAACCAAAAACAATTCTTAAATATTTAACATATTAATACAATTTTGTTCTGATCTGATAAGCTTGCACTCCCCTAAAAAAAACAAATATTTTAAAGAAACTTTAGGCAATTTTACTTCTAATTAGTCACATTCTAATACTCACTGGATCAGACAATAAGGTTGATAAAGATCTTCCGATTTCAAAATAAGAATCTCGCTCTTTAGATTTACAAATAGTGATAAACAGAAACCGTAGAGGGATAGGAACTTCTGTGAAACCTTGGAAGATTGTGGGATTTGATAACCGAACCAAAGCCATGACAGACTGGTTTAGAGTTTGAGTGTCATCTCCAGCCACCATCACCATCGCTGCCTCCGAATCTTCAGGTAGTTTGCGCATTATTCCGTCTTTGGATTCCTTTTGTATCATTGCTGGCTGACAAAAATCAACCGTTATTGGAACTGATGTGTAGTCACCCTTGACACTCTAATAAATAAAGATTTTTACAGGCATTTCATAATTTGTTTTTAAAGATATTAAGATATGAAGATAATACAGGCACGGTTTAAGAGGTGGTGGGTGTGGGTGTATCCTCTGCACACATCCTCCATATATTCAGGACTTCATTTATTTTGGCTTATGATTATTATTTAATCATTTACTTTACTCTTAAGATAATAACATAGTGACAACACTGATTTATTTTGATTGCTATTAAACAATCATGCTTTTAATATTTAGTTGGTTGTCATTGCAATGATGAGAATATTATTTATGGTGAAATTGATGACAAAATTCCAAAGTTTCAACATTAATCTAACCTGCGGATGTCGGTCGTGATGACCTCTTGTGGATATTCTGTGAAACGCACTACCTCGTCTTTCACGACCATGCCTAAGAAATGTTTAAAACAAGTATTACACAAAATATAAACCATTTTCAAGCCAAATCTACCTGGCAGAATATTATGTTAATTTGCACAAAACATCATTTTTTATGTTTTCTTTTTCTTATCAATTATAAATAAACAACAACAGTAAATAATATTAATAATAATTTGTTTACAAGGCTACCTTGTATATAGTTATAAAAACAGAATAACAAACATAAAATATCAGCAAGATTATAATTACTGGTAAATATTTAATGTAGAGATCATGCAAATTAGAAGTGCAGTATTATAACAAACATCAATTATTTAGAATTTATGTACAAGAAGTATAATTTATATTCCATGTTGCAAACTATAATTATAAAAGCATACAGTATTTCACAAAAGCAACACAAATATATTTGAAATAAGGAAAACTAAATTAGAAATTAATTCACGCAAAAACAAAATAAAAAACATGCTTTAAAATGAATAAGATGTTTAATGGCAACAAATTGTCCAAGCTATCATGCATATCTCACAATAGCATTAAATAATTCCTTCATGTGTCATAGAGCACTAATAACGCTACAATATTACATAATTCACATTTAACATTTCACATTATTCTAGTCATTAATCAAAGGTGTCAACATAACATAGCACAAAATTGTAAATAAAAGCGCTATGGGGATTATTTTTTATTATACATGTTTTTAATCAAATATAATAAAACAATCCCGTCTCCCCAAGGAAGGCTTCTTTTAGTTTGCAGTTTTCAATTAAGAGCTTATTTGTATTCAACCTCTCTGACAATGTTTTATTGATTAGTACAGTAGGCCTATAAATAAATACAAAAAAACATACATATTTAGGAGACATCTTTAAAAAAAAGAGGTTTTGACTAATTAATCAAATTTATGCTTTTAAAGATGCATGCAGTTAGTAGTTGTACAACAGTTTATAGTAATCAAATACTAAATAATTGTATTTATTAGAATTCGAATATTAGTACTACATGGTTACTACAATCGTAAAGCATAAAAAATTGCTCTATGCTACAATGGAAAAGCAACCAAGGAATATATTTTAAAAAATTCCCAAAATCATTCATCATTGCCTTTAAGATTAATATGATTATTCTTATGTGGAAGCTGGCCTGAGAAAGTGCCATTCACAATTTGTGCTCACAATGTGGTCTAATTTGACCTTGACCCTGTTGTTTGACCTTCCCCTTCCACAACTTTAGTATAACCACAATGGGTCAATGATATTGAGCAGATCCAATGAATGATTTTGTGGCAAAACACTGCAAAGAGTATACTACAAACTTTATTCTTTTGTTAGCAAATTAGTATTGACTGTGCAGCCATTTATAAATGCGGCGTACTACTGCAGCTCGGTATTTGTGAGCATGTGCAGTTTGTTATAGCACGATCTACTGATTCAGTAGTTCCTGCAGTGCAAGAAAATTTGTATTGATTATTTGTGGCTTAAACTAAAAAAAAATACAAATGATTTTTTTAAATGTGATTATTGATTAGAATGTGTCTAGTAAAGTGTCTAGATAAATTTCATGACAATTATGCCTGATTATTACCAAGATTAAGTAGATTAGGAAAAAAAAGGAAACATAAAATTGTAAAAGTGTAAAACTATAACAAACAAAATATTGTACCAGAAAAAGCGAACAAAATTGTTCAGTCAATACCATCCTTCCTCACCTGGGGTCACTAGGGTACGAGTGTCGTCGGGGTCTCCTGTAATATTTCAAGAACCCAAAATTTCATCAAATGAATCTTTGTAAAATACATCTATCTCTTTCTTAAATTTTTACTAATGTTACTTTGAAATTGGAGTGATTGGGTGAGTAAGGGAAAAAATGTAAGCATCACTAATAAGTGTAGATATACTTTAGTTCACCTAAGAGAGATAGTGGGGTGGAATAGTGGGTGAGAGACAGAGTATGGTGGAATGGGATAATGTAAAAAGTGGGGTGGTAGAATGTGGTGGAAGAGAGGGGTGGGAGAGTGGGGTGGAAGAGTGGGGCTTGAGAGTGGGATGGGCCTGTAAGCTGGGTAGGTGGTTTTATATTTTAGTCTATGTTCTATCAATAGGTATAGTCAATATTTATGTTATTATATTTCAATACAATATTAAAGTGTATATTATAAGTAAAAAAAAAAGTACCAAACATTTGCATAAAGTACCATACAACATTAAATTTAAAAAGAAATAACTCATAATTGTAATTTATACAGAAAAAAAAAGTATTAAAAAAAAGATGAAAAGCAGGTACACTTGATAGGTTCATGCATCTCTCCCATTTGAAACCTTTACAACAAAAACATAAAAGTTACTTAAATTCAAAATCTTCCTCACTCTATTTAATCAGTGCAGTTGGCACTATAGCGGTCACCTTCATCAACTGTTTTACTTTGAATCTTAAAAAAGTTTGTATGATAATTATGCATCAGATAAGCAGCCACCAAAGAAGTTTTTTTTGACAACGGATAAACTTTTTTTGGATCTAGTGGAATCCACTACGAGAGGTTAAACTGTTTTTTAATTACCTCAAACTAGAGACTGATTATACATATTATTACTGATTATACAGTACTGTACTACGAATTTTGTATTAACATTAATTCTTGTAGCTAGAAAGTTTATTTTCTCTGATAAAATGTACATTACATTTCATGATACTATAATAACAAAATTATTAAACTGTTTTCTTAGTGTCATTTTAGTGTCATTGTGAATTATGAGAATATGCAGTTATCTACTTTTTTAAGATTAATAGTTAATAATTAATAGGACATGCTCAATGTTTTGATTGCAATTCACACTAGTGATATGTACATTATTATAAAGTAAAAGTAAGTGCATCAATCTAGATAGGCCTATGATTTAACTTATCTAACAATCTCTTGTAAAAGAAGTTTACAAATTTAGATACAAGAATATATATCATGAATATGTTAAAATACTTTAACAATTAACATATAATATCTACATAATATTTAATAAAGAAAAAACAGAATTACAGAATACAATAGGCCTGCAGGTATTTAAACATCATTATTGCATATTATTTTACCCCATGGCCATACTTACCCTTAAAATGTCTTTTATTTATTGATTTATTTCAAGGAAATATCTAAACTTTACATGACATGTGAAAATGACCAAATTAGTCAATTTGATTCCAAACTGTATACCTACATCATGTGACACCTTATAGTTATACTCTTTAAATGTCATTTTAAATGACAAAAGAGAATTAAATCGTTATTTATTATATATATTTGCATTTCATAAATATTCAATATTTAATTCAATGCCAACACTATTATTTATTTAATTTAATCAAAATTATTTGACTGGAGTTCTCTTAATTAAAATGCCATTGTTGGCAAGCACTGTTTCATACTAAACCAAAATTGAAGCCGCATTCAAACAACTTATTAAGTCAATCAACTTATTAAGTCAATCAACTTATTAAGTCAATCTGTCGTTATGTATAGCTAGCTATAAAAAGTTTTTACAAAAGTCATTTTTAAGATCTTATTTTTTTTCAGTTGTTTTTAGTACATTTGATCATGCTTATAGAACTCATAGCACAAGTACAGTACAGTTAAAAACAACAATATACCTTGTTTTCATGTTTCCACGGTTATTGTATAATTCCCTAAAAAGGTGAGTAAAAAAAAAGTATGTAATTTATTTGTATGTTATTTATTTAAGATCACAGTTACAGACAGACTTACAGACAGGTTGAATTGAATTGAATATGTAAATTCAACAATGTTTACTTTGTTGCAATAAATGGATTTGATTTGATTTGAATATAGACGTTTGTTCGTAAATTTGTAAAAAAATTAACCACAGCGTGTGAACTGTGTAAACAAATTTAGATGAGTATAACTAGGTTGCATTGATTAGCAAGTTCACAAAATAAATACATTAATTCAATACATTTCAGAAAAACCAGTTCACATGGACAAAACGGATAATTGGAGTTTATTAGTGATAGAATATTTGACTAGCATGTGACAGGTTTAGGTTCAAGCCTATCTGTGCCATGTTGATTGTATCATCCTTTACTGTAGGATAGATAATAATAATAATGGTAGCCTTATATAGCACACAATAAAATGTTTCTAAGACACTTTAATCTCATTGACCCGGCCTTTGGATGGGACGTAAAGCCGTTGGACGTGTGTACATACAGTGCATGTTAAATAACTTTGGTACACTATTAGTCCTTGTGATTTCTGCACTGACGGTTGCTGTGGGTTCATAGATGGCCTAATACAAATTTCCTCAGTTTTCCAATTAAGCTCGAGGACGATAATAAATAATAATAATAATAATGGAAAGACGCTCACTGCGTTAAATACCTTTATCTTTAAAACTAACATGTTACTGTACTGGAGCTAAAGTATGAAACTGAATAGAACTGCCTCAGTTGCTCAAACGTAATTAATAAATCTGCTTAATTTGACTGTGGCAAAAACATGTACATTTACTAAGAAAAATAGCTTAAAAGATTTATAGCTGATTTATTAAAAAGCAATACAAAAACTTGGTATTACAATTCTTGAGCTCTGTTTTTGCTGGTTAAAAAATAAACTACCATCTAGAAATGGTTTTGTTGTAGAATATTTTTTAATTTAAGCATAGATATCAAATATACAGCACCTGTTTCAGGACTGAAAATCAACACAAACATATATACACAGAAATTACACACTAAACAGAATTGTCATATGAATTGCTTATTTGAACAACCTACAAGAGGAAAGAATATACTTATCACAGAATTTTGCAGTGATTACACAAAAGGCCTACTAAATGATACAAATTGTGTTTGTTTCGTATGCAGTATGGTACTTGCTGTATGATAGAACTCCAAGATAACATGATGATTTTATACTGTACATCAATCAATCAAATCATTATATATATAATAATTCAAATGCACTGTATTCTTCATTCAACAAAGGTTTGGTTTTTTTTCTTCTTCATTAAATCGACAAACACAGTACACAGTATAATAAAAGTCTGATTAGTGTAACCAACTTTTTATCTTTTTTGTGTGTCCACAATTTTTTAATTTTTACTATTTGATTATTAATTTCTTTAGTTTATGACCTGTGTGGTTTGTTTAACTAAAAAATTCGCCAAAATCGTTAACTTACGAGACTTTATGAGTGAGCATTTGGATAATCTTCTTTTTACCATCAAATGTTACAAGACCAGTGCTGAATAGTTGCTTAGCAACAGACTCAAATATGGCTGCCAAATCTATCAGTTTGCAATCTAACATAATGACTCCTGTAAATAAATAAATGTACTAGGTATAAATTGTTATACTGTACGCAGATGCTGTCAATCAAATTTTGAATTGTAGTTATACATCTTTATATTTCATAGCCCTTTCACACCACATAGCAAACTCCATAGTTTAACATATGGGGGTATTGACATCTGCATTTTGTATGGTGTGTATAAACTCTGGAGATTTGCTTGACAGTGTGAAAGGGTTGTTACATCTTATACAACAAACTTTTTTTTAATACAATATATACATTCATTTTCATATAATTCAGTAATGCAAATTAAAAATATATATATAATCTTATTCCTAATATTAATAAGTTCTTCTAACTTCAAAGGCAAATAGAAGGGGGTATGGTTTAATAGATTACCGTGCAATGTGCAATTACACCATAAAGATGATATAGCTGGAGACTAGGCAACAGTGTTAACAAAAATCAAGTTCAATACAGTACTGCTACAAACTGGTGTGTAATTATTTAAGCTATCATCATGATTTATTCAAAAATAAAAAAAACAAAAACAAAATAGTAGACTAAAGATAAATGGTAATATGCAGACTGAGTCATTATTTTATTGGATATAAAACTAATTGAATTAAGCTGTCTACTTCAAGTAACCTGTATAAAGTGAGGGGTAAATAAATTATACATTTTTAGAGTGAGAGAGTATAGCCACGTAAATACATCAATTATTTTATACACACATTTGTTATATGAAATAAGACTAATAAACAACAAGTTAATGATTACATTTTTCTGTACATTATCTGTGATACTTAAAATGTACTTCACTCAAGTACTATATTTTATTTTGTTTGTATAATAATGTACTTTTGTTTGTATAAACAAAATAAACATTTGGCAACAGGAGATATTATTTAATAAAAAGCATTATTGCAACAACGTGTACAGAGAGGATCGCAAAAGGCGCACATTCTCTAAAAATATGCAGTACAGTACTACAGTATAATGATGAAAAATGTATTGAATACCACTATCACAGCATGGCTATTGTGTCATTGACACTGTCAGGAGATGCTGTATTTAAGCTCTGTCTTTACTATCAAACTTTAAATGACAAATAATGTGATGTGTCCATATTTGGACACGATGACATCATATCACTACTATATTTGGGCACATCACTTTTTTATTTTTAAAGAGTTTGATAGTGTAGACAGAACTTAAAACAAAATAACATATTCTGTGTAGAAAAAGGAAATTTATGTATGCATGGTTCTATCTATTTAAAAATAAGTGATGCTTTTTTATATTTTACAATTCCACGAACAGTATACCGTAAGTATAATATTTACCCCTTTCCTGAAGTCCACGCTTAAGCTCTAGTAAACTGTGAAATGTGAGTGAAGCAACATGAGGTTTACCCCAACGATCAGAGCCTTCCTCAATGTCCTCCTCAAACTTGATCCATCTAGCCCTCTCCTTCCAAACTATCCCTTGACCATCAGAATATTCTAACTGATGTAGCTCTATCAATAACTGGAATGTATTTTTGAAAAAAAATTAGATTTATACAATTGAATGAGTATCTTTATTGTTTTGAAATCAATTACAAATTTCATATTCAATTGTACTGTTTCATATTCGCTGCTAAACTACAAGAAGTAGATTATTGATGTTTAATATCACAACTCAAAACAATTATTGGACAGTAGTTATGTTCAGACGGCCTTATGTTTGAGGTAAAGTTATGTCCACACGATGCTTAATGCAAGGTGAATTCTTGCGAGCTTTAAAGTATTGCGTCTATACAACGCTAATTTGTTAGCGCATATCATTATATGTGTACGCGGAAGTAGCACATTTACTCCTGACGAGACTTAACAGTAAATTGTCTGAGCAAGGTTGAAGTAACTTAATACAAATAACTTCTTCACAGGCATTACTACCCAGGGCTAAGAACAAACAAACTGCTACTTCATAGCTTACTTCCGACTCTATTTATACTAGTAAGTAATTTTTAATAAAAATAAATGTCATGATTTCAAAAGAATCTCATGATGAAGCTAGTAGTGGTCAAACTGATTTTGCTATGAGATTACAGTAGCTGATTCTACTTGAGCAGGAGTTTTTTGATCACAAGGGTGATAAGCACCAATACATTTATAGATTTCAAATGCTTTGCAATGTCTTACATCATGTGGTTTCTCTATTGATGTGTTACATGAATCATTTTCTGGTTCTATGACACGCCGTCCAGTATCATTCCTTAAACTATTAATGTTTCCTCCTGAAAAAAAAATAAACATGAAAAATGAATGATACATACAAAATTTAACTATTTGAAATCGTAAATATTTGGGGTTTTTTTCGGAGTTGTAGAACAACGAATATTGTTTGGTCACTTAATAATGACATTCTAAATTACATATATTAAATTTTTTTTAAATCTCAAACAAACCATATTTATTTGCTGCAAAAATCATACATACATTCATACATTGTAGTCACTGACTTCAAAGTCATCAATAATACTGTGCTACAAACAAACTCTATCCATACTGTAAACATTCAAATTTCCAAAGTATATAAACACATGCAATGGTACTAATGGTAAATTATCATTCTTTTTTATTGTATTGTTTTACCATTGATAGAAACTAATAAATGTTGAATTATTAATATTATTATTAATGAACAAATTATTAATGCTCTCAAAACTTGATCAGGGACATTAAACAAAATTAAGTAATTAAACAAACTATCACAATCAGAAAAATAAATTGAACATTTTTGTTGAAAGTTGAAATTTGTATGAATTTATAAAAAAAACAACTAAGACAGTTGTAAAAAAAACCATCAAATTTTAAGATTATACTGGAAAACTAAATAGCCGATAAAATACAAATGCCATTACCACCATGTCTTCTGCGTCCCTTTAAGTGACCACAGTTAAATGAACTGCTACTTGAGTTCCTGTAATATAAAGTGTAGTTAATTGTCAAAATATTGATTTAAATTATTATTATTTATTTAATGTTTTGTAAAGATGCTTTTGATATAAAACCAGATGGCGCTCGGTCAAAGGCAGTTGAGAGATGTTTTTCAATTAAATGTAGCCGACTTGTGAAAACTGTACCCAATAGCCATTTTACATTGAAGCCAAGTTGATACCATGTTTTTTGACAAGTGAAAAGCTAGCCGAAACCTATTTATACAATTTTAATGTGAAGAGCACTAAAAGCTGAGTGTAACGCATATCTTGCTGAAAGATGTCAAGCCAAGTAGATCATTGGGATTACGATAACTAAAAAACTAGCCATGTACCTATTTATATACACCTAAGTGAGAAAGCTAAGCTAAGTATAGGAATAATATATCTCTCTGAAGAAAATCAAGCTGAGTGGATTGGATTATGACAACATACAACCTATTAGGTCTACAGTTTTTAGAAAAATAGATGCCCATCTTAAAAAGAAACTTTAATATTTGCAAAATGAGGCAGTAAAATGTAGGAGCAAAGATGCAAAAGGAACCTCACTCCATAGGTGGAAATCGGTATTGTGCAAAGATCCATCAATTTCTACTGACTTTCTGTACATCCATACTCCTAAGATCAATTTCAAAAGCATCCTACTTCAAATAAACATGAACTATAAGCAAAAAGAGAGAGCCCTTAAAACATTAACAATTTAATAATATGATTTATGGATCATTATCATATGAAAAGCAATTGATTTTTAGAAAGAAAATAGAAAAGAAGCACAGCACAGAGATTATAAAAACAAGATGATAAATCAATTAGGTATGTGAACTTTTACCGATCTTTATACAGTACTTACCAAGATTATTTTATTCAATTGAACATATGAAAATAAAGGGAAAAAAACATTGATCAAAAACTAATTATGATGAAGGTAATAAGTTTGAACTAACTGACCCTGATATATTCACAACACTTCCTTATGTCATTAGAATTTTCACATTCAAAAAATGCTAATACATGCTGTGTTGATTGATAGATGAATTACTACATAGTTTCAAAAGCAGATAATAAGTTTAATTCAATTATGAAGACTCTTCCAAAAGATTAGTAGATTCTAAGCATGGCCTTTCGTAGCAACTCCACATTTAATAAAGTTTTAATCTATTTATTATGAGTGTATTTCAGAAATTCTCATCCAACCAAACAATACCTAATTTTATACTACAATAACATATTTTTTTTAAAGTTTAATCTGAAAACAAAACAACTAAACTAAGCAATTGATTTTAAGAAGATTCAGTTTTAGGTCCCACCAAAACTTTTGAGTTTGTAATCAAAGTAGGATTTTCATCATTCTATCAATCATTTTAAATATCCTAATAAATCATTATGAAGGAATAAATTAGTACTTATTCAAATAAACGCCCGCTTTGAATAAACTCTCCCTCCCCCCTCCCCACCTTGATTAAATGTGTTGCTTAAATGTGTTCTAACACTAAATCGATTCGCTGTTTTTAACCATTATTTTCAGACTGCCATTTAACCGGTTACTGAAAATTTGTCCTGTTTGTGGCGACAAGAAATTTGGGTTAATTTACTCACACGGGTAATAACCGGGTTTTTTTTCGTAGCAGAAACAGGACCTATTATATGATATGAATATAATAGAAATCCAAGCTATGTTTTGAAACTTTCTTTTTGCTGAGAATCCATATTCAACTAATTTATATCTATTTATAAAATTTACATACCTAACTTTCTTATTAGTGGAATATGGAACATAGTAATAGAGAGGTTTCGCAATCTTACGAATACGATAACGAAAACGTCACGCACACGTATTCGTTTTCGTAAGCCATAAAAAAAATCTGTTTCGCATGGCAACGAAATATTGAGGCGCGTCCAAAATATGACTGCGGTAAATTTGAGCAAAGCGCAGGTACGTGTTGCTTGGTGCTTGGCTGCCTAGGCCTAGCGTAACATCAAAGCGAGTGAGGACTTTAAAAACTGCTATTTATCTAAACTGACCTGGCATTTTAATAAATTACTTTAGTAAATTACTTTCAATAAATCTATAATTATATTATAATCATGAATCATTCCTAATTCATTGCAAAATGTGCAAGATAGATCAAAAACTATACTCGTTTTGTAGTTACGAATATGACTGGTGATATTCGTCAACACGAATACGCTTTACGAATATGAAATGGGGATCAGCTCAAAAGTATGTATGACGTATCCGTTTTTGTTATCGTATTCGTAAGGTTGCGAAACCTCCCTAATATGCATTGTAGCATGACAGGGTTAATCAAAATTTCTTTTAATAGATTTATCATACGGTGAATCCCACGGGATAACCTTTGACCTGTCCAAGATCAAATATATCCTTGAGGAATTACAATGCATCAATATTTTGTCTAACGTCATTTGACCGTAGTCACGATAATCCTTAAAATCGTTTTGAGAAATCTTCATTACCTACTTTCAAGATTATATAAACATTTATCATTACAATTAGTCAAAACAAAGCATAATATCAATCCATCAAATAAATTGCCTAGTGTTATGGCTTTTGGGTTTACAGTCTTTTGAAATTTGCAGCATTGTAAGGCCACTGAATTAGTGCTTTGATCCTATACATTCATTGTATACTTCTTTCTTATGCTACATCTACTGTATATAATTGTATTTCTTGAAAATATGTATAGTACAGAACATTGTTGACTAAAACAAAAGTTTATGCATAATAAATAGGTTTGACCTCTAACCTTTTGTAATGTCTACCAGTAGAGTTAGCTTCATGCACTACATTTATCATATAGGCCTACTTCTTTCTTAAGCTACATCTATTCAAATTATTTGAAAATATGTAGAATACAGAATATTGTTGAATAAAACATAAGTTTATGCATAATAAATAAGTTTGACCTCTAACCTTTTGTAATGTCTACCAGTAGAGTTAGCTTCATGTGCTACGTTCAAATCCTCTTCTGTTCCTAAATATTCTTCATTTCTTTCATGTTCATCTTTTTCATGTTCATTTGGTTCATCTTTATTTTTTTCTTGTTTATTTCCATTTTCTTTCTGTTTATCTTCAGTTCTCTGAAGACACTCTTCTTTTAAGTTCATCTAAAAAGTCCAACATATTCTTTTATTTATCAAATAATGTATAGAACTAGATTTTTTTTGTTCAATATAACATTTTATTTTATTTACTGTTTTTGCACAATTTATTATTAGTGATTATACACTTTTACAATTACAGAAATACTAATATAATATAGTGAATATTTATTTGTTTTATAGCTATGTAGAATTCTATGCAAATGTAGCAAATTTGAGAAAAACGATAATGATAGTTTCTAAAGCTCTGTCTACACTCAATCAAACTAAACCTATAAAAAAAAGTGTGATGTGCCCAATTATGGTAGTGATATGCAGGGTCGTACGCAGGATTTTTATTTGGGTGGGTGCGGATTAATATATTTTTGACTATTTTCATAATATTGAGTACTTATTTATTTTAAGACCCTATAAAATGTGGACCTTTTGCAATTTGGATGGGGGGGGGGGGGGTGTGCGTATGCACCCGTCATACGACCCTGATATGCCAAAATATGGTAGTGTAGACAGAGCTTAACATCAAAATAAAAAGATTGACACTAATCTAAAATGAAAAAATTAGAATTGTAGTCTTGATATGCACCTTTTTGGCTGTCTTTTCGCCCCCTGATGACCTATTTTCAAGTGAGGTCATTTCAATTGCATCAATTTGTGTTGCACTTTTTGAAGGATCCAAAGTGTCTGAATCAGTCTGCAATTGATTGATTGACATGTCTTCTTTTTCATCATATGTTTCTATATAATATAAATATAATAAAGCAAGGTATTATTATTTTCTAGTACAGTTTGTTTCATACAAATAGACTTTCTATATCTCTTGGTTAGACTTCAATGTATCACTTCAAATTCTGAACATTTAACATCCAGAATTGTATACTGCATTTATTTATCTTTGTGGTCTATGATTGGACAATTGATGGCAGTCATAATTAAAATACTTAAAGTTACATGACATTTACCAACAATTTGTAAATGTGGCTTTAAAATCTGGGATCAATAATGTTTTAAAGGATTTTTATGAAAAGAAATACGCATGTTAGGGAGTCATTAAAATTGAACAACTTTTATGAAAAATAGAAAACTATAAAAGAAAAATTATTTTAAGTGATTTCTTTATTTTTATATTACCAATAAATTACTATTTTAAATTTACAAAATAGAAAAGCAAAACTTGCCATCATTAAGTGTTTCTGGGACAGCAATTGGTTGAACTTCATCATGTGACACTACAATCAATGGTCTAACCATTGTAGCATCATCCTTTACAGTATCGTTTGTGTTTTCCACATTATTAGAAGATATTGCTTCATCAATTAATTGTTCCTTTGCATCTAAAATGTCTGTTTCTTGATTTAATAGTACATTTGTATTTTTTAAACCATTTTCTGTTGCATGATCACCAGTGTCTAAATCAACAGAATCATTGTTAAAGTTTAAATCAACATCTTTACTTGTTTTCAGATTTATTGCCATAGAATCTGTTGCAAGTTCTTCTTGTTGTCCATCATTCAGCTCTTCCATCTCTCCCTCTTCCACCTGTTGTTCCTCATTGTCTGGTTGCTCTTCTTTCTTTTGTTGAGATACATACTCATTGTTATATTGCTGATCAGTAGATTCATCTTCCTGCATATCCACAGTTAATTTCTGCTGATCATTACATCGAGGGGGACTAGTGGTAGCAACTTGATTTTCTGCTATATTTTCCATACTACATTTGCCAGTTCAGGTCTGCAAAAAATAAAAAAAGATATATGTTTTACTAACAAACATATATTCTGGTAGCAAAATCAAACAATTTAGTAAAATTGTAACAACAAAATGTTATGTAAAAAAACAATAACATTTTTGGAAATAAATATATGGTAACAAGGAATTAAGATTACAGACAAATGAAAGAACTGCTATGAACTCTGTATAAGTGGTATAGTGTATAATTGAACTGATGATGATTTCAATGATAAACTTCTTATGCACAGCAATACAGATTATGAGTATCACTGTTTCAGAAAACCATGTACTGTACCTGTATGTCCTAAATTGTAAAATAGCTCATTAAATAGTTGTCAAGTTTAAGTAAGGAAACTGAATCTGAACAAAATTACCATTACATTTGAGAAGAATACATAATGCATTAATTGTTGAACTTTAACAAAATGTCTGAAACTCTAGAATTAATTTAACTCCCACTATATTGTCTCAGTGAATTGATTTTCTATCAATCACATTTTTTTTTTCCACTTTGAATTTTTTAAGGTCAAAATAATAAAAACCAAATTTGAATTGATAATTTTTACAAGTGTCAGTCATGAATGGCTTTATGGAACTGTACTTTGTCTTATTCTATCTAATAATGCAGAATTTATTGCAGAAAGCTGTTATTTTATCAATCAATCGTGCCAATAGTGTATGTGATAGAAGGGAAGTATTATAGAATAAAGATTATGATCAAGTCTAGCTGTGATATTGGTGAGTGTACTGCCAACATGGATTCTAGCCGACAGCTGAAACATGCACAGCTTAAATTTAATAGTTAAAGATTTCTAAAGGACAGATTAAACTGATTTGGATTCCCAGAATTTTGTAGTGGTCAGAATTTGTCAATGCTGGAACGTTATTTAAGCAGTGACTACAAAAACTGAATAATTTCATTCCATTTAAAAAAAACATAATAAAACATACAGAGATGAATTGGTCGGGGACTAATAAAGTAAATAAGATTACTGTAACTACAAGAGTCAGCAGTCCCATGATCTAAAACTAAAATAAATTTATAATAACCAATTAATATATTTAGACATCAATATTAATACAAAAAAATTTATAATATAAAATGAATTAAATAAAATATGCCAAAAAATAAAATATTAACGATAATTATCAAGAAGGAAAGAGTCAATAGATAAATGAGGTAACAGCTGAAGGTGGTATAAATATTGCTAATGGTAAAAGAAATGGCACTGTTTGGTGACATTATGGGGCTTATTCAACAACTAATTAATTTACCTAAAATAATAAATAAAAAGTTAAAATAATGGTTCAGTTCAGGCTTATGAAAAAAAATGTAATTTAATAGTGTACATTCAGTTTATGAAAAAATTAATACAAGATAATTTTGTTCAATATATACAGGTACAATTATATTTACTGTTTATTGTTTATGAAAACAAAATTTCATGGGCCTTTTTAAAAGATTCAGTGTACACATATACAAATGCAAATATCATAATTGCTAATCTAGTGCACCCTGTACCTTTGTACTTGAGATTTAAATCAAATAGATGATAAAACTGACACATAGAAAGAAATTTTAATTTTATGTTTTATCTTCGAACAGTATGACAACATATTTTACATTAATAGTGTTTTTCCACCTTTCATATACATGAAGTTTGTGAAGTTCTTTTTTTGAAAGAGTATTGATACTTGTGAGTAAAATTCATTTTAAATGCACCATAGAATTCTTAAATCTGAGCATGGAGGTTTAATACCTCCATGATCTGAGGTACTTAAAGACCCCTTCCCTGCAATTTTGGACGTTTTTTGGAAAATAATACATATATATCACTTTAAAAACAATAAACCATGTCATTCCTTGTCTTAAATGTACGTTTTATGGTAAATTATGATAAAAAGTGAGAAACAATTTGCACTACCTAAGTAGCTCGCGGCGATCGACCTCTCGTGGACGGTCTTAGGCCTAGCCTAGCTAGGCTTAGTTTTGTAGGCCTAGCTGGTAAACATCGGTAACGTACGAACATCATACGCTAGCTATATACCTAGCCTGACGTTGTATATTTGCTGCATTAATTGTCTTTCTATTTTTGCCAGACTCCGTTGATACAAATTGGGGAAAACCCGGTATTTTCGCTGAAAAGTTAGGAGTCTTCCATTTGTTTTGGCCTCACGATCGATCGAAAAGTGGGCGAATTACAGGTGAAAAACAAAAATATCAATCCGCGCGCAATGCATTTTGGGATTTATAGCGGGCCGCTATAATTATTAGAATCGACTTATTTTTCACATTTTTAACCGTTTAAAGACGAAAAAAGTTATCCCAATAGGACCATATAGTATTATTTTTACATTAAATATAGTTTGTGATCTTAAATTAGATCTAAAAAACGTAGGGAAGGGGGCTTTAATTTATAGTTCTTGGCGAATCATAGGCCATACAGGCATCACACCATTGAAAGACTGGCCCTGAGCATTTCCTTAAATTTTAATGGATGACATGTTCAACAGTCACTCAAGATAGAAAAAAAAGCCAAATATGTAGACATTTTTAAATGTAATTAGATTATTAGAAAAACAATAACAGTACTAAAAAATGACTTTTTAATTTAAAACTTATTAATATTATAGGGACTGTTTTCAATATGTTTTATTGTCCCGATAGCAGGTGACAATCCATTCACAAACACATACATAAGATGCCAAGGCCTGACAGTTATTTTTTTTGTGAGAATAGATCAAGTGGGATTTGAACCCTGGATCCAAACTAAAACTCTATTTTTGTGGACACAGGCGTATATGCTACAGTATAGTATTTTATTACAATTTACAATTACAACATACTATACTGATAGTATTACTTTATATAACCCCTATTCATTTAAGGGGGTAATCCATTTAAGGTACTGCAGACTTCTCAAGCACTACGGAAATGTCTGCAATCCTTCAATTCAGCCCAATTACAGATTTACGGGAAAAGAAAATATATACTGTATGGAAATATTACTTACTTTACTCATTTTACTTGTAATTAAAAAAAAATAGTAAAAAATTTTAATGTACCCCTCAATAATTTTAAAATTTTAGGAAGGATACAAATTTCAGTCAGACCAACATTTGTTGAGCCCATCAATTGTAGGATATTATAAGGAGAAATTACAACAGAGTTATAACACGTGTTAAGACATAGTATACAGTAGTGGGCTTTCGTTTTCATGACTATCAAGTCTGAATATTTTGACGCATACTCAGAAACATGTGTGCATATATATAGAATTACTGTTAGATGTTATATGTAAAAAACTACTGACATTTTCTATTTACTACAGACATTTTTTTAACAAGTATACTCAAATTAAATGATTTTATAAAGTTGAGAACTCAGCTATTGGAGATTTGTGCCAAGATGATACATGACTGTGAGGCTATAAAATAGTCTCATAGTAGGTGTGAAACTCTCAACAAATTTGTTATTTAAGGTCATATATCATGTTAATCATGCAAATTGACACAAATTGGAGAATGTTCATGAGTTAATATTAACAACATTAATGATACAACTTCCACAATGATAATAAATAAATGCACTATGAAAATATGTTAAAATAATTTAACTAGGAATTTAATACTTACATTTATTGGTGAGAAAAACAACTTATACAAATTGTTATTAAATCAGCATGTATCCAGTATAGACTACAGATAGGAAAAGTACAGGACCCAACTGGCCACTTATATAATGTCCAGAGAGGACACTAAACAGCAGACAGTGAGTGCACTTGGCCAGACTGAGGTCATGACCAATCAATCACCCATGTTATAATTGACTAACACTAACTCTTCTCTGATTGGCTGCTGAATATTATCTTCTTATAATCAAGTTCTTCATTGGTCAAATCACAAGTACACTTCAGCTCTCAAAGTTAAACTATCAATTATGGTTCAAAATGCCGTTTAATTATTAATTAAAATAATAATAAGTACATTATTATGAATTCAGAATATTAATCAAGTTTACACTGAGGGATTTCTTGCACAATACAAGAGGTTATGCCCTCTGATCTCTTGTGACAATTAAAGTTCCTGTCTAATTTGTTTTAAATTAACTTTATCACCTTCAATGAGGCTTGTGTGGTTTTCAAAGGGCAAACACAAAAAGTGCCTACAGCGTATGGTTTTTACAACAAATCTGAAAATTTGCGTGAAAATTACCTCATATTTTTAGTATTACTTTTAATAAATTATCTATGTTATCTATTTTAATAATATTCATTTTTTATTTAATGCAAAATGTGATAAAATACATCAAAAACTATATTCGTTTTGTACTTACGATTATGAATGTCAATTTTTGCCAACACGAATATGTTTTACGAATATGAAAGGAAGATCATCGCAAAGTTTAACAAATGTATGACGTATCCATTTAAAAAAATCATATTCATAAGATGAGAAACCTCCCTAATGTTTCACAATCCTAAAAAGAACATATACGTAACGGTAATATTTAACTCCAGCCTGTATATAGGCCTACTGTACCTACTTGTTATGTTAACAGTCCTCACTATTGAGAACATCATGCCATCATTTGACTGGTTCCAGTTGACATTATTGTACAGTAATTGCTTTGAGCTTTATAAAGGTTTTTAAAGATGGTATACCACCAAGTAATTTATTAACACATAACGTAAATAAAAAACTCTACAATCAGATATACAATAAACAAACTATCTTTGTAGGCCTCTGTCAGATAAACATGAATATCAGTCACAAATCATGTACCTGATATAGTGTAAAGGAGAGAGAGGATTCCTATGGGTACGCTAATCTGAGTACTAGACTGTTGGGAATCTGAATGACCTATTCAAGGCCTAAAGAATAACATAATTAAAATCAAAGTAAAGTTAAAACATTAAACATGTTTTCACTCTTATCACAAGCAGTGCCAAGGGTTAAAGCAAAGAGCTTGTTGTGTTCCAACCTAAAGAACTTTTAACTTCAGAATGCATGTCTTCCTTTTAACAAGATAATAAAAACATCTGAAGCATTTTAATTTTTTGGGTAAATTTTCATGTTGCTTTGTATTTCTATGGAAAATGAAATACTGTAGTTCTGAAGTAGTAGTTAAATTAATGAAGGCCGAAAGAACATTATATTGCCCCAAACACTGATTTATGTTCTTAACTTTCATAATAAATCAATAATTATTGCAACATTTAAAAACTTGAATACAATGTAGTGTAAATATAGTGTATTGTAATATAATCAACTTATGGTTGTGAAACTTGCGTTGGCGGGACACCTTGCAAGAAGGGATGACAACAGGTGGACAAAACGTATGACAGACTGGCAAACAAGAACCGGCAGAAGAAAAAGAGGCAGAAACGGCGATGGAGGGACGACATTACAAAGTATGCAGGCACCACGTGGGCGAGGATAGCACAGAACAGGTGGGATTGGCAGAAGCATGAGGAGGGCTACATCCGACAGGGGATGATACAGCTAAACTGAATATAATCAATAACTTGCAATAGCATAACTCAGAGGCCTGAGGTCCTAGTTTAGGGACGATCCTAAAGTCGTCCTCCACTGCTGGAGGAGTCAATTTTAGCCGTTTCAACCTACTACTCCTCCGATACCTTGCTCAGGGGCCCAGTGAGCGCTCATCGCCGAGTTTTATGCCATTGACATACTGTACTTAGTGAAAAATAATAGCATTTGATAGGTGTAAATCATGACATGACTATAGTAAAAAAATGTTATAGTGATAAATTGTTATCATGTCATACACTTTATCTTTCTTTGCCTGTTTACATCAGCATTCTAAATGTTCTGAAAACAAAAGTATAAATAAACATAAAAATAAACATACATGAACTTTCAACAGATTATCTATCATATTTTATTCAAGCATTCATATGGGTGTTTTTGTCAATTTGAAGCTAGATATCAAATTTGTAAAATAATTTAGTACATAGCAAATACTGTATAATAATCTATTGCTGAATCCAATTACGTCTCTGTAACCTGAATGTGTAAAAATGGCTGAGAATTGCCTGAAATTTAAAAAAAATATACTATACTAATTTTCAAGGGGAAAGAGGTTGGTTTTTTTGTTATTTATTTATTTTCTTAAAGTACTATTTTAATAGGTAGTCACCAACATTTTATTGGTGCTACCATTTTTTAATAAAACCCGAGTCGTTAAAACATGAAAAATGAATCACTACATACATTCAACTTCAAGAAAACCATTTAAGGCAATAAAATTGTTTATGTATACAATTACATGCGATAATCAATGTTACGATTTAATCAGCGGAGCTTGAAAATCGGGGAATAAACTTATAATTATATATTTTTATTGGTCTTGGTTTTAAAAAGTGGAAAATCACTGTTAAAATACTGTACTTCAGGGAAATGGCATGATTATTGGTCCCATGGTTTTGGAAGAAATAGAGTGCTCTCTGTACAAAGTCTAACAAACTATTGTACAGCTATTAAAATCATCATCATCAGGCATCCTTCAGTCAAGATTGACTATGGAGACGACATTGGAGAGAATTTCATCAGTTTTCCAGCGACTCTGTGTGAGTTCCAGTGGCTGATCTAGATTTTCTTTTCAGATACCTCTCTTCATTTTCCATACGATATCTTTCTTCACTGTGTACAAGTCCTACCTTAATACAATCTTTCCATGATTTTCGGTTATCAGCCTTTTTTTCCCAGGTGTTAACATTGATGTCCATTGCCTTCAAGTCTCTTTTACATGCATCTTTGAAACGCAAAAGTGGACGTCCTTTGGATCTTTTACAATTCGCTAGCTCACCGTACAACATAACCTTTGGAGTTCTTGTATCGTCCATTCTTCTGACATGACCAAGCCATCGTAGTCTTCGCTGTCGAATTAATGTAAAATAAATGCCACATCTATCAAGGATACTGTTGTTTGTTACTCTGTCCTGCCATCTGATATTTAAGATAGTCCGGAGACAGCGGAGGTGAAAGACATTTAGTTTCTTTTCTTATCTAGCATAGGTTGTCCATGATTCAGCTCCATACAAGAGGACGCTAATGACACATGCCATATACACTTTTATCTTCACAGCCACTCTAATATTTTTGTTTTCCCAAATACGTGCAGACAACTGACTGAGAGTACTAGAAGCTCTTCCGATTTGAATGTTTAGTTCACAATTAAGAGAGTTGTTATAAGTTATAACTGAACCAAGATAAGAAAATTTACTAACATTTTCAAGTAGAAAATTGTTGACAGTAAAATTGTTTTGACCAGTTGTTTTAAACGGTAAAATCTTTGTTTTCTTTACACTTATGGTGAGACCAAAGTGTTCACAGGCACATGAATATTTATCAAGTAGAAGTTGTAGACCATTAGGAGAATGGCTGCAGAAACAGGCATCATCTGCATAAAGAAAATCACGAAGAAGAACCTTAAATATTTTTGTCTTAGCTTTAAGTCTGGCCGGGTTGTACAGCTTGCCAGAAGATCTACTGTACAATGCAATAAAACTCCTTCCATAAGATTAGGTTCAAAAGCTCTTTGGAGGACGACTGCAAAGTAAATCCCAAAAAGAAGAGGGGCAAGAACATCTCCTTGTTTTGTCCCACTCTCGACTTCAAATGAATCAGACACTGCTCCATTGTACTTGACAGTAGCTTGCATTCCTTGATGGAAGGATCGGATAATATTTAATAGAGTAGGTGGACATCCAATTTCCCTTAGGATTTCAAATAGACAGTCTCTATTAATAAGGTCAAAAGCCTTAGTGAGATCGATAAATGCCAGGTAGAGTTTTTGCTCAACACATTTTTCCTACAGCTGTCTAATAGAGAATATCATATCAATGGTAGATCTTCCAAAGCGAAAACTACACTGAGACTCTGGATATACCCTTTCCGCTAAAGGCAGCAGACGTTGTAGAACTACTTTTCCAAATACTTTTCCACAGATATTAAACAGAGAAATGCCGCGATAATTATCACAGCAACGACGATCACCTTTATTCTTGTACAGAGTGACAATGGATGCATTCTTGAAATCCTGTGGAAGTTTACCAAGAGACCAACAGAGACTAATAAGCTCATGCAGATGATGTATTAGAGTCAGGCCACCTGCTTTAATAATTTCAGTTGGTATACCATCATCACCAGGAGCCTTGCCTGAAGACAGTTGCTTTACTGCTGATCGTACTTCATCCATAGTTGGGTAGGCATCAAGTTCCAACATAGTTGGTAAATTTTGAACATTTTTTAGTTCCTCCTGGGATACAGGCATCTTAGTTTGGTAAACTTCTGAGTAATGTTCTACCCATCGGTCCATCTGTTTCTTCTGATCGATTATCACATTACCATTTCGGTCTTTAATTTGTGCTGTTTTCTTTTGCACTGGCCCAATGGCTTTTCGGATTCCTTCATACATTCCCTTCAAGTGCCCTGTATCAGCAACTTGTTGTATCTGAGCACTAAATTCCTCCCAGTACTCGTTAGTGCACTGGCGCACAACTCGTTGAACATCAGCCCTTGCTAAACGTAGAGAAGCAAGATTATGCCGTGTAGCGCGAGTCTTGTAAGCTAACAGAGCTGTATGTTTCTTCTCAATGACGGGCAGTAACTTTTCAAACTTTTCTTCAAACCAGTCTTGGTTGTTTTTTATTTTCTTACCAAACACTTCGGGTAGTAACAAAGTGCGAGGCAGCGAGGCACGCGAGGCAGGGAAAGCATGCGAGGCAAGTCAGAAATTTATGCGAGGCATCGTTTTACCATCATCAAAAAATGCGAGGCATCATTTTATCATTTCTCAAAATTGCAAGGCCCGCTAGGCTAGTTTCCTTTTGCACCTGCCTTGTAATTTAACCAAGGCTTTATCCTGAATACCACAGCTTAGAATTAGTAGGCCTACTTTAATGAAGAAAAATCACATAAAAGTAACAATAAATCCATTAAATTGGTGATTTTACAGACGTTGTTTTTCTCGCATTTCGCACACTCAATGTTCAATATTTTGGTTTCTATGGAACGCCAAAAGAGCAAAATTAATTAGAGGGCTAAAAACTCTGTGGAATCCATTTATATTTAACGCATTATTTGGTGAAAATCAAGTAGAATTTCAATAGATTTTGTCACTGTCAGTAAGGAAAAATGTTACTGTTGATAATGTACACGGTTTCGTTAACCTTTTAAAGAATAAAATAGAAAAATTCATCATAATATCCTTAGTAGGATGTCCTAGGTCTAGACTAGGTAGTGATGTTGATTTAGGATCGATTATTATTCTTTGAAAACAGAACAGTATCAGCAGTAACATATTACAACATTTTTATTGACAAATTAACAAATATATTGAAATAAAACGTGTTTTTCACCAATAAATGCATGAGAAACTGACGCATTCCACTGAGTTTTAGTCCTCTATTATCGTTGCTCTTTTGGCGCTCCATAGAAACAAAAATATTGAACATTGAATAAGTGAAATTCGCGAACAGTGTGCGAGAAACACGCCTGTAAAATCATTAATTTAAGGATTTATGTGTTACTTTTTATGTGATTCTTTCATTAAAGTACTCATGAGGTATACTTCTAAGGTGTGGTATTCACACGATAAAGTTAGTTATCAAATTTGGAGGAAAAATACAAGCGAAGGAAACTAGCGCCAGGTTTATTAGTACGTACATGGACAACAATAAATAAAAATCGTTCGTAATATACCTAGCTTACTAAAACAGGAATAGTGTATCATTATTAAATATTACACCAATTATTATTTTATCAAAATTGATTAAATTATTTTCTACATAGGCCTCTTATCTAGGTTAGGGCTAAGCATATTAGCTAAAGTTTAATTTTAGGCCTAGTATTACAATTGTCGGACGTAAGTCTTTTTTCACACGCGCACCAGAATTCTGTCGCAATTTTTTTCTTTGCGGCATGTTATTGGATCGGCATATCAGTTACCTTTTATTCACCGCCAGTTATTGAACTTGTCCTGGCAATCGCTGTTCACCTTATTTGCGAGAGAGGTACACGTGTTGTTCCTAGAGAATGGAATGTCAAAAATGTCTTTGGCACGCCGCTCAGAGAGAAGTCTGTGCGTTGCTGCTGAAACCACGTGCTATAGGAGGGGAATGCAACACAATCCTCTGAGCTGAGGGCTGAATCATTCCGCTACCTGCTAAATAGTAAAGAGGGATTGTCCATCTCTCGGGTCTACCGGATCTAGGCGCAGGGGTGTGACAAAATATTATTTTCACTCTGCTATGTTCGAGAGACATGTGAGTGAACACGCTCGAAATGCCAACAAACATTGCAGTCATTTGATGAGTGTGTCGCTATAACAATTATTGTTTATCGAAAGTTGAAGACTGCCGTTCAGATTTTTGAACCGTAGTTTGGGCACTTTTGTAAAAGTAAAATTTGACACGATATGACTTGAATGAAAAAACAATCGTTACATAAAAATAAACAACATGATGAGTGTATACACGAATCTATTTAGATACGCTTGTATCGATTGATTATTAGGCCTATAATATATCATAATAGCACGTTAAGATATGCCTCGCACCTTTTTGAAATTGTAAACTATATGCCTCGCATGCCTCGCACTTTTGGAAATGATAAAATGATGCCTCGCACTTTTGGAAATGATAAAATGATGCCTCGCACAAATATTTGGCATGCATCGCTTGCCTCGCGTGCCTCGCTGCCTCGCACTTTGTCAACACTCAAACACTTCTATAGCAGAGTCATAAATTGCAGTTTTCATTTTCCCCCACTATTCTTCAATATCTTTGCACTCATCTTGCATAGCAAGATTTTTTGCTAATTGATGTTTAAACTTTGCACATTTATCAGTGTCGGATGTTTCCTTGACATTGACCTTCCGAAGAGGGTGATGTTTGGTTTTTGGTCTTTGCTTTTGCACAATTTTTAGTCGACTGCAGACCAGAGAGTGGTCTGTTTCGCAAACTGCACTATGAAACGTACAAGTATTTTTAACATCATTTAAAGAAGAACGGCGTGTGATTATTAAGTCGAGCTGATGCCAGTGTTTAGACCTAGGATGTCTCCATGAAACTTTGTGAGATGTCTTTGATTTGAAAAATGTGTTAGTTACGCAAAGTTTGAAGTATGAGCATAATTCAAGAAGCCTCTGTCCATTTTCATTTAGCTTTCCAACACCAAAATTCCCTAAGCATGCTGGCCATGCTGCCCTGTTGTCACCAACTCGAGCATTAAAATCACCGAGCAAAATTAAAGGCGTTTTCTCAGGAATGTTCTTAATAAAAGAATGCAGATATTGATAAAACTGATCTTTAACCTCGTCGGAACTCATAAGTGTTGGTGCATACAAACTCAAGATGACGGGTGACTCAATAGAGTTTGAAAGCCTAATTGCAAGCAGCCTCTCATTACTGCCTTCTAATACTACAACATCTCTGAACAAGTTATTCTTGATGGCAAAACCAACTCCATGCTGCCTCACACAGCCAGTATTATTCCCTTTCCATATAAAAGTATAGTTACTTTCCTCCAGTGAACCAGATTCTAGCAAGCGTGTTTCTTAAAAAGCAACAATATCAAGGTCAAGACGTAAGAGCTCAGAGTCGATGACTGCTGTTTTACGTGCATCATCTATTTTCTGCAGATCATTATTCAATCCAGTTCTAAGAGTACAAATATTCCATGTACCAAGTTTTAAATGAAGCTTTGTTTTATAATTATTTCTATTTCTAATTTTTCTTTTTGTCTTGGGTACATTCAATCTAACTGCCTGTCAGGCTAATTAAAACCATAAGTCCCACGCACCCAGTGAGACAAGCAATCGGTGGCGGAATAGCACCTAATTGGCTGGGGGCTGCCCAGCTTAAGGCGGGCGGTAGCTATTCAATGGAATTAAATAATCCCTCCCACTGTCGAGATCGACCCCTGGCGTCAAGTCCTACGCCAATTGGACAACAGACTTATTACCGGTAACTGACGATCCCCGTGTTGATCCTTTGTACAAACAAAGTTGGAGTGGCCTCTCCAAGTATGCCAGGGCATAATATATGGAATCCTGAGCTGCCCAATTATCAGGAATCCCCTCTCGGCATTACTAGTAGTGTCCAGTGGAATGGAAACCAATACGACTGGTACTAGCTCTGCTGCAGAAGTTGCCAGAAAAGTAGAACAAAGTTCACTAAACTGCCTTACGGGACTTCAGCTCCGAGTGAGAAAACTAAACCCTCCCAGACACTAGCTGGATATTTCTATGGTTTAAGGGCTGCTCTTTTATGAGAGAGCTAACTAACTAATACTACCATAGGCCTGAAGAGCCTGAAACCTGCCTGACTTGGTTAAACCTAGTAGGGACAAATGTCCCCGCCAGTATAGCTTTCAGACTTGATGACAACTAGACCTTTGGTAATATTGTAGCTGATACAGGTTGTATCGGAATACAGCTTGACCGAGAGCAGTCCAGATGTTTTGACTGATCTGACATTTAGCTATTATACAATAGATTAATTTATCTTCATTTGATGTTCAAACAATTTTCTTTTCCTCACAATTTCATTAAGTCCTCATAGTTTGCTGATTTTTAAGAATCAAATTAAATGCTAAGAAGGACAATGAGAAAGCTTGGAAACTAAATCGTTCACTTTATATTCTCATTAGTAATGTTTGCTTCGATAATAACAGTAGACCGCAATAAATTAATCTGCGTTCAAAACAAGCACGCAAGTGTCGACAAACTCTACCTTTAAATCATGTTCATATTTTTATCTTTATACCTTTTACCACTTGCAAGCGCATTGGTTCCAACTACTTTACCTTTGCACAGGCCAATATTATCTACTTAATTTGTTAACACTACCATAACAACTTTATTGATTTTTGGTAATATGTAACAATGAACATATTTCCTATAATGAAATATGTCAATAACAAAGGGTAAATTCATACATAGAGAAACTGCAATTTAAAATAATCTAATATTAAATAAAAAGATCAAGCTTCATTTTCATTCAGTAAAAAAAAAAACTCAATTGAAACCACTATGGTTTGGATAGAACAAAATATAAAGTAGATCAGGCTTAATACAGTATACTGTACAACCATGGAGGTTTATTAATAATATTTTCTCCATGCAACAACAAAAGAAACATTTTATTAATACAATAACTACAGGTTTGACAGTTGTACATTAATAATAATTTGAACCTAACTATCAAACAATTCAATATTTGTTAACCCCACAGATCTGGCAACATGGCATTATAAAAATTGAATACGTATACAATAACACTGAATTTTGTCTGTATCATGCACACACTACAGACACTATCTATCAATACAATACCATTATTGCTATCTTATACAGTAGGCCTACAATAAAAAAAAAACATCCCTTACTTTTCTACAGCAATGAAATTTAAAATCCACCTGTTTATGAGAAATGGTTAAATAAGTAAAATAACCAGAAATAATCCTATAAATTCCAGAGTGTTTGATAGTGCACAGCCTATTGTCCGTTCATGCCTGTGAATTAAATTAAAACACTTCTTATGTGATCAATAAAAGCCAATTGTTTGCACACAGACTATACAGCAAATACTTTTATTTGACCTCATTTGCACTTTGAATTATTGAAATAATATATCAACTGGATAACATGTGCCTCTTATTAGTAAAATAATAGTTCTTGTACATTAATTATAAATATGAAATATTAATACAAAGAAAAAGGCTTTGAGTTTTGTATTGTTTTCTGGTTAGTAAGAATATATTCAAAATTGATTATGGAAAAAATAGGTTGTTTTTTTTGCTACTCAATGGAGGAGATTAGTTTTGATTACATTCAACGTTGAATATTAGTGTACCAGTTCTTTTATTCATTATTATTATTATAATATGAAATATTATTAATACAAATAAATATAGTAATGGTAATTTAGTATATTATTTTCTTGTTAAAATATATTTTTAATTGATTTATGAATAAAATATGTTATTTTTGCTACTCAATGAAGAAGAGAGAGAGACTTTCAAGGTGGAATGATATTGTGAAATCAAACATCTAAAATTATGACTGACAAGTAAAAGTACTTCATCAACTAACACAAACATCAATTATTTGTGTACTTAAGCAGTTAAATATTATACTATTGTTTAGTACAGTAATAAACATGTCATAATGTTTCAAAACAAATAATGAGTCATTTTTCATACTGTACAGGTACCTAGATTAGCAATAAAGGTTAGGCAAAGCTAGGTTAGATTTATGTTAATTTTATTTTTTATTGTGGTGATTGAAATGACACCAAACTCACAGATTCTTCTCAGGAATAGGACAAATAATTTTTTTTCCGGTGTTAAAAGTTAGTGATCATCCACACCCCAGAGGGATGACATGATATTGTTAATTACAGTAATTCATTTGACAAGCTTCACTTTTGGAATGCTGGCACTCACAAACTATGGTGAGGTCAAGTACCAACTAAATAAACTAGAACAATTCAATTCAATTCACATTTATTTACTCATCGTTTATAAATACAGTTTCATAGCATAAATGATGGTAAGGATCCTGCATAGAGAAGTTTACACTTCTGTTTTCGCAGGACCCTTTTACATAAAAAACATAAAACTAAACACAACATAATAGATACAAAATAAAAAAAAAACATTTCCTATATACATTTTAGAGTTGTTCATCATCAAAAAGCGATACTGTTTTTCTAACATGATTATTTATACATTTTGTCTTAAAAAAGAAGATATTCAGTTTATTACTTCCAGTACATGTGGATTCTTTCTATATATATTATAGCAAAAGTATGAATACATATAATATAAAACAATTATAAAAGAGAGTAGACTGCCAAGATAATTTAATTAATAATAATAAAAACTAGGTACATATAAAGTAACAATAAAAACATCATAAAAACACTACTGTACTAATCAGGGGAGACAGACACTGTTATGTTGCACATGAACTGTATATGAGTAAACACACGCTTATATTAAAGTGTACAGATTTATATAAACAGATTTTCTGCCTAGGACATTGAACGATTGGAACAACGTCTTTCGACAGAAATCGCACTGTCTCAAAAAACCGGCCTTGATAAATTCTTTAAAAACTAAAATCGAGCACACTGTAAGCTGCAAACACTGGATAATAATGCTGAAATAAGCGATGTCCAGTCATTCTGAAGATGAATTATATTTACTGTATATTGAATATATGCGAAGGTTGCTGTGAATTACATATAACTAGAGGCTTCTTACATATAGTATAAAAATAGTAATAAATAACATCAGAGGTTGATCAACTTACTTTAGCATCAGGGTGTATTTAATTTTTTACCTCAAGTTCGATTCTTTTATGTTAGATTAAACAATTAGCATTCTGTATCTCCATATATCATGTTATTTTACTCCTGGGTTATCATACTGTAGCTCAATACAATTTGAAAGTAGTTATATAATCACCATTAATTTAAAAAGTCAATTAGAATAATACAGTTTTGAAAAGAAAGTTTTTTATGAAAACATTTTATTGAAAATAGCATTGCAGCCGCAAGTCAAATCCATTCAATGAATTACATTTCAATTCTCAACTTTAAAAGGATCATGAATTCTCAAAGGGGTTTTATGTATTGTAATACAATATATATTGGAATTGGGAGTTAATTTGAAATAGAATTGGCACAACCAATGTAAAAACATATGCTGTATTTCCCACCAGGCCAGCAGTACTGCAAGAAAAGATAATCTGAAAATGACATAAATAATGCATTATTCTATACATCTAAACAATGACGAGTAATTACTTATTCAACATCAGTATAATGAATGTGATGAGTTGACCTCGAAATGATTACATTTAAAATTAATGGTTTTTAAATTCTTAATAAAACAGATTACATGGATATTTTTACTAATTGAAGTTAAATTTTAACTGTTTATATTCTCCTTTTTTTATTATTTATTTACATTAAAAAATGTTTTTAAAAATAGTCCATGCCATTGTAATCTGACTATAAATTAGAAAGAAAACAATTTTAAAAATGTCCCATATGATTGACTAAAAAATTTTTATTTTGTTTTCTGAAAAATATTCAGAAAACATTTAATTTTTGTAATTTAAAAAATATATTCATAATACTACTTGAATATTTTTGTTTTGATCCTAGTATATATATTTGAGTGACATTAATGTATACAAGTAATTAACAGCACAAAACAACTGCAGAAATATAAGTCATACTAATATTTCATTTTTGACAATGATAAAATCACTAAATTGTTGGATACATAATACTAATAGGTATTGTACTGTACATTACAGAAAGAATTATAACGCATTTGTTTTGGAATGTATGATGTTACATATAGTCTTTCCACTATGCATGACGTGATTGGTTAGTTTACCTGAGATACGAAAACTTTAAAGATGTATTGTCCCTTGAAACACAAAAAAATTAAGGTCAAAATATTCTAAATTTAAAGTGGCCATATCAAAGTAATATTAAAGTTATTCACTTTAAGTCGAAAATTTGAGCCAAAAACAACAAGTTTACGTAATTAACAGGTAAATTAGTTTGATTACATTTCATCTGGAAAATCGTCACGAGCGAAAGTAAACAAAGATTTCAAACCATGCGTACACATTATGCATGTGCTAAATTAGGATTGTTTACAACTTGTCACGGTTAAGAAGGTATTTTCACACAGATCATGAGGAAGTTTTATGATTATGCATACAGAGTAGCCAAACAAGCGCGTTTCATTATGGGATATGTTTTGATTGAAAACTTTGACTGGAAGTCAAAGTTATTTTTTTAACAAAAAACGTCTGTATTTCAGTTAACATTTTTTTTTTTTCGAAAAATTTTTGGTGATAGTTAATAACTATTATGATACTTCTAAATGACCCACCTTTTTTCGAAATCTTTTATTTTTTATTTTTTTGGAATTAGTCAAAGGGACAATACATCTTTCAGTTGTTTCTTTCACTATTTGTAGTTCAGATTTTGTAACCTATTTCAATAATATATATTATACCTTTACCGCTCAATCTAAAAGCAATAACCATCATAAATACATTTAAAACAAAATACAAACAAACACTTATTTCAAACTATTTTTAGAACATTAGTAATTCACAATTGCCTTAAGACTATTTTTTTTTTTTTTTTTTTGTGCCTTTTTGTTTAATTTTATTTGTCAATTTGACGAAAGAAAGAAGTTTGTTTTTGTTCTCTCACTTAAATTAAAGCCCCCTTCCCTACATTTTTTAGATCTAATTTAAGATCACAAACTACATTTAATGTAAAAATAATACTATATGGTCCTATTGCGATAACTTTTTTCGTCTTTAAACGGTTAAAAATGTGAAAAACAAGTCGATTCTAATAATTATAGCGGCCCGCTATAAATCCCAAAATGCATTGCGCGCGGATTGATATTTTTGTTTTTCACCTGTAATTCGCCCACTTTTCGATCGATCGTGAGGCCAAAACAAATGGAAGACTCCTAACTTTTCAGCGAAAATACCGGGTTTTGCCCAATTTGTATCAACGGAGTCTGGCAAAAATAGAAAGACAATTAATGCAGCAACTATACAACGTCAGGCTAGGTATATAGCTAGCGTACGATGTTCGTACGTTACCGATGTTTACCAGCTAGGCCTACAAAACTAAGCCTAGCTAGGCTAGGCCTAAGACCGTCCACGAGAGGTCGATCGCCGCGAGCTACTTAGGTAGTGCATTGTTTCTCACTTTTTATCATAATTTACCATAAAACGTACATTTAAGACAAGGAATGACATGGTTTAATGTTTTTAAAGTGATATATATGTATTATTTTCCAAAAAACGTCCAAAATTGCAGGGAAGGGGTCTTTAAATAATTAAATATATTAATTATCTGGAGGACCAAACTTAAGCCTTGGCTTAATGCGTCCTCCTCACACAATTGTATTTATTAATTTATGTTACTGTTCTATTGTATTGTATTGTATTGTGTGAAACAACAATGAACTTAAACAAACCTATAAAAAACTATTCAAAAAATTATAATACAGTATCTCAATCACTCCTAAGCGTTTAATAAATAGATTACTCCATATGTCTAAATCGGCCTGTGAAAAACACAAATTTGATGAATCAAAGTATTTATATAGTTTTTAGCGACTCTATAGCTTAGTCACTATGTCGGTCGGTTGGTCAGTCGGTCGGTAAACACTAACTAAAATTTAAGCACGCGACTACAGCCATGTATATGGCCTTGTTTTATTACAATCCCAGGGGATGTAACGCTTCTATTCAGTGGACACTCCAATTAAGGGGATACTTTTTTTTGGGTACCCAAAAGTGTTCCCTTTTATAGAATTTTATAGAATTATTTTTAGTATATTATTATATATAATATTTGATTAGTTAGTTTCTTTGCAATTAATAAATAAACCTTGGCATGCTATCCTGGGGTGAATGCCATCCTTTTGTAAACAGTACTCCTGGGGGAAAAACAAATTTCTGTAACAAATTATGGCATTGTATTTGACAGCAGGAAATTAATATATCGCAATTACTGTATAGTCAATTTTTTTTAGAAAAGTATGCATTAGATTGACACTAATGCTATTGTAAGAATTAAGCTTGTGGTGAGTGACCCTACTAAAAGACATACTGTACCATATGTTTCCGATTCCTATCAAAAACCAAACACATAATTGATACAAATCATTTTTTTATTGAAATAATGTACCAAAAATGTAATACTACAATGGAAAAATGTTGAAGAGAAGTATGTTCCACTAAAGTATTACAGAAGTCTTAATGGAAGTTTCTTAAGAAATGAAATATATGGCACAAACGTTAATAGAAAAGCTATAAGTAAGTTGTAAATTGATAATCACTAAACAAATATATAATAAAACATGCCACATTTCTTGTTAAATTCATAAATCAAGAAATCTAAGAAAGTATGTTAATTAGTCACTCCATTCACTGAAATAAAATATAAACAATTTCAGGGCAAATGATTGCAGTAACATTAATTGAAACAAATCATAATTATTTAAAGCAATATAACTTTGTTATACAGAAACATAATTAATAATGACATTTCAATGTTCTTTACACCTAAACAAGATTTTAAATTACTATATTGAACAAAAAAACATTTAATTTCAAAGTTGCAGATATAAATCCAAATCAGTCAAAATTTCAGAATATTACATAATTATATTTTTTTTTACCAATTTATAACTATCTACTGTATATCATACTGCATGTATAACTGTATTTTAATACCAAATAATATTATCAATTTAATACTATTACTATACCCCCTTCTAAAGACACCTTTGGGGAACAAAAAGTGTTCATTTGGTAGGGGTGTCTACTGAATATAGTAGTATTTTTCAGTAAAACAGGTAGCGCAAGTGCCTCATGTCTTGAAGTGGCTGCTGCACCCCCCGTTTGGTTTATATACAAGTGACCTCCCCGGGTTATACAGTAAGTACAATATATTTCATAAATTAAAAAAAAAAATATTTTAGATTAAAATTGACCTTGATTGATTGACCTGGTCTGAGTGGGCTGCTCTTCCCTTTATATGAATCATTAATAAAGGATTGAAGATGGCTAGGCATGACATATCACTCAATAATTTAGCAAAGTTCACATTTTATACATACTGTATAAGGAGAAAATCAGTGGTCAGTCACTGCTATGGTAAAACAAGGGTTGTAACATTTGCTTCATACTTGATTGATATCCCTCACAAGATGCATGTGTATTGTGACATTAAGTATTATCCAGCATAATTTTAAAACAATGATTGATTGCCATCTTTCGAAAAGTTTACATTTAATATAAACAGATTAAAAAATACCAGGGTAACATTTATATTTGTTTAAGTTATTATTCTCAATTTGTTTTTTTTTGTGCCATTTAATTTAACTTTTGTTTCTATTCTATTCATATTGTTATTTACCGCAACTCTCAACGTCGTCGACAGGCAGGCTTAAGGATACAAGTAATCTGGGCACAGACAGATCTTGAACCCATACCTCTCACATGCTAGTCTGATATACCTTATCATTACAAATACCTCTCCTTCATAATGTTCGAAAAATGTTTTCATCTGGTTTTTATATTAACTATCTTAACTACAGTAGTATTAACTATAAAATTCTTTACGTTAAACCATTCATGGATGCATAATTGTATGAAAATTGACAGTTTCGACTTGTTTTCAAAAAGTCTTCGTCTGGCAATGACTAGATGTTAGTGGTTGCTAGGGGTACTGTAGCTATGCTAGTTGTAGAACCCCCCTATTCGTAACCTTAGACCCCATTTACACTTACGTTTGGGTCCAGGGCCGGTCCTGGGCCGGTTGCAAATATTTACCTTTTAGGCCGGCCCCAGAGCGTTTACACTAGCGACGCAGATTACTGGTCGTAAATAATTTTATCGGAAGTACCATTGCATGCTGGGATACGAAGTACAGTTTGTTCAGTTTGTTTACATTTTTCTCACTCGATCGTCAATTCAACTCTCCGCGCGAACCGACCGTTTTATATTTATACTGTATTGTTGTTTTTTGTCCCATTAAAAACAAAATGAACACCACTGTTTTATATATAATATGGCTGTATTTTATGTATGCGAAACAAGCGGAGGAATACTTTATTGAAAGAAGATGTCTGAAAATAAATTTAACTATATAAATGATGAAGGAAACAAATTGTCGCCCGAAAAGGAGGAAGGTATGATGTACTGAGAATGTCGGATCGTCATAACAACAACCTCATAAAAAGGTCAAACGTTGTTCACGGTTCACTGCGTAAGCCGGCCCAAACGTAAAAGCCGCTCCTGAACCTACCTGGAGAGGTGGCCCAGATCTGCGTCCGGCCCAGGGCCGGCCTAACTTTTTGGAGTATTTACACTTATCAATTGCCGACCCAGGGCCGACCCAGGGCCGGCCTAAATCGTAAGTGTAAATGGGGTCTTAGTCTGCGTTTTCCCGAAGTTCTTCAGCTTTTCTGGTAAAATGAGCTGATCATAATGGATAACATTAGACAGCAACTTTAAGTGCTTGAATGAGATGTGGTGTTACCGATAGCTTTTGTTTACTGAACAAGCGCATCATAGAACTGCATGGGGAATCACATTTTTACATTCATTAGATTAATACAATGTATAAAGTCTTGCATTTCACCAAGACTTGATTCCCCAGAGATAAAGACCAATTACCAATGTAAATTAGAAATTCATCCCCGTTCGATGGATTCTTGAAGCTGCATATGCAACAGCTGGTTTTAAACATTTATTAATCATTTTAAACGATAAATTTTATTTAAATTAAATATGTAAAGAATGGTGGAAATATATATTTTATAAGGATTTTAAAAGTAGGTTATCGTCATGAGTATAAATTTTAACTCCAAAGAGCTAGCATTTCAGTAGGTCTCTTTTTAGGCAAAAAAAGTGAGTTAGTTAGTTTCTCATCTCATTTGAAATGAGAGGATTTAATATTACAGTAGTCATGTGTGACATTTCAAACAATGAAGATTATAAGAATATTCACCATTTAATGTACACCTCAAAACACTTGATGATTAGAATAAATTATGTAGTACTGTAAGTATATATAATTTATATTGTAAGTATTTACTTTAAGGGTTCCAAAATTGAATGGGAGGAGGATGTGAAAATAACAAAGATCAAATTCTAAGCACATTTTAGGCTGTTTATCAAATATTACAAGTAAAACAAGATCTTCTCACTTAACACTGTTGTTTCTGTATAAAAAAAATAATTAATAAGTCTACTATTCTTACACTAAAAAATACCATTCATTGTTATTGCCCTCACTCAAGTTAGCATAAATAAATGGTAATTAATTCAATCTTTATAATATAAAACGTTTTTGTATGCAAAATATTTTAAAATAAATATGTAATTTTTATAATTTCAAGACAAAAAAATCTATAATGTCGTTTATCCAATACAATTTAAAATAGAAATTGACTCGCTACAACATGCAAAATATTAATAACAATTAACATTAATAAATATGATTTACTTGAAACATGAATATTGTGAATGCAATGTTAACAAAAGTGTGGTAACTCACGATATTGGACCTAGAATTGCAGATACGGCAGAAATAATCTAAAAAGGTGAAAATGCTGAAAATCGTAGAGAGCATAGATTAAATACACATCAGTACAAATGCTGAAAACTTATAGATGTTTTCATCCCACTGTGTAAATGAGCATTCCTCCGTTCTGTCATTTACTAATGGAATGAAGGATAACTATTTGAATGTTGGGATAAACCATTTTGAAGTGAGGGATTATCATAATAGAAAACGGTCTTTTGTTCATGGGACAAATCAGGAAATTTGTGGTTTTCCTTTTAAATTGTATATGACGATAGTACTATTAATAATATTAATAACAATTTTTCTTCTAAACACAGTATAAACAATAACAGTGATCAATAATTCATACAGTATTGGCAGACCACTCTTTTGTACTATAATTATAGCATACATCAGGGAAAAATTTCATTTGAAGATTTTGTTTAGCAAAATTGCTAATCAAACTGATTTTTTAGTCAAGAAACATAGTTTTGTATTGTATTTTTTGCTACACAATTGTAGAAATGTGTAGCAAAAAGGTTGTTTTGTATAGCTTTTTGCTATGCTACACTGGCGAAATTATTCCCTGTACATAGTATATAGATCTTAAAAGTATACTACAATAACGGCCGGCCTATTGTATTGTACTTTCCATATTCATTTTTTAATACATACAGCACACTTATATTTTCATTTAAATAAATGATATATATTTGATATTAATAAAGCAATTCATTACGGTATTCATGTAATGATTGCAACTTATCAAATAACGATTCAATTCATTGTGCAATTATATACTAATATGTTGAATTATTTTGATTCATTATAAATTGGTTTTCTTGATAGCTGCACTATTGGTATTTTAATTTTAATGATGCCCAATATTTTTTTTAATACCTATGCTACATTATAAACACAATAGTCATCTACCTGACTTTGAAAGTTGCCTTGTATTAAACATTTTCAAACTGTTGTAAATTTTGTATACAGAATAAAATCCATCAAGGTAAAGTACTAATGATTAAAATTCTACATAAATACGAACTACCACATTTTTTTGTTGAATATTCCATTTTAATGTCACTTTGACCAAAAATTGGAACGGAAAAAAATTAGTTACCTGAATAAACTGTAATTTAAAGCAAAAAATAATCAAATTGGCTGCCAGCCAATGGGTTTTTGGTTGAATTTAACCATTTATTTTGTCATTACTTTTTCAGGTTTTTTTCTACGGAAGTGATTAACTTTGTTACTACAACATCTGATTTTCTTTAATCTTCATTTTTCATGTTTTTGGGGGACAAGACAACTTGAAATAGTAATTGTTAACAGTTTATTATTATGTAGGAACTCAGAGAGGTGTTCAGAAATTGCTGGTTAAAATGGACCTGAAATGGATTTTCGATTTTTTTCATTTTAGAATGATGTTTTGGGGGCTATTAGGTGTTGCTAGAATGTATATTGTTACAAAATAAAAATTGGCCCTTTTGGGGAAAGCCCCATTTGAAAATCAAAAAAATTCGCGGGTGACTATCGGGCGGCATACACGCTCTCGATATCATCGTGTGTATGTGACGTCGTGAATATAGAGGCTTCCGACGGCCGTTGAAATAGAATATTGCAATGGCGTGAGTAATTTTCGCTAATTTACCATGGTATCTTAAAATTTCGTTTTTACTCAAAATACTATACATTTTGTTTTTATTTGTATGGGTTTATGTTAATTTGATACATTTAAATAACATGTGTGAATTTCTTGAAAATCGAAATTCCATTTCAGGTCCATTTTAAGGGAATACTTCACACTCTGATTTTACATTGACACAAATGTATAATTGCATACTCTAAATATGAAATAATCTATAGTATTTGTTTGTACATTATGTTACACAGTACAAACAGTTATTTAAAGCTATAATAATCATTTTATTATTCATCACCGAAAACAAAAGGTCAAACATCGGTAAATTTGGTTTGCTGAATAATGACATTTTGATGCAGCATATAAACAGAGGTATTGAATATGCATTAAATGTAAGCCCAGATTGAGATATAAATAAAATGTTAAAATGTAAAACCCGACTAAGTACTTTAGTCCCTAAAACTTTCTTAAAATAACTGAATTAATGGCACTCTGTCACAATTAATCTCCTATTGCCATGGATATCTTTTAATATTTTTTACTTCAATGTAAAAAGTTCTATTTTAAAGAATTGAACAGCAACTTTCTTTTTTTAAAGATATATTGTCCCCTTGAAAAATAATACAATATTTTTTTCTTTTTTTTTTTTAATTGATTTTTTTGGTGAACATACAATTTTAATGTCATTGTCACATTAATAGTTAACAAATAAAAACACAAAATATTTACCAGGAACAATTTAATTTATTTATAATAATTTAAAGGAAAAAAATAGTCATACAATGGGGTTATTGGTGAAATTTAAGTTTCTGTTGTCTTTTTAAAAATGAAACTATTATGTGTTCATTTTTGTTTGTACATACTGTACGCATGGAGGTGCATGCTCTGACCTTCTCTACGATAGAGGGCTGAACTAGAGCGGCGGCTAACCTTGGTGAGAAAGGGCTTCCTGCTACCGCCGCGGGCTGTCGGTACAAGGCTTCGGCTTTGAAAATATCATATCGCACATCCTGTTAATTGGATTAAGCAGATTACATACATTCGAGCTCTCTCCTTCTATTTTACCTCCATGCTGTACGTTAATAACTTGATTAACTACAGAATAGCCTATTCAAAGTCGGATTCTATTAATCTTTATTTATTTATTTTTTTTGGGTGGGACATACCTGTAAATTAATTTCCAACTCAGGAATAAACCCCTTTACTTTTATACCCAAAATATATTAGTTTGACCTTTCAAAATGGTTAATTTGTCTTGACAAGTAAGTGTACTCAGCATTCAGGAATTTGGTTATATCCCAGAGTACGATTAAATCTGAGTGTTTTAATCAAATTGACAAGATATCCTTGCAGAATCTGTTAAAAATCAGGATGAGCTTAATGTTTCAGAAGACTATTGGCATTGTATATAATTGTATCATAATCTTATTTACAATGTAATCCCTATGGGAAGCTATTTAATTGGACTGAAAGTTATCTTTGTTTGTTGCCGTTAATGAACAATTTTCGCCCTCGCAGTATTCATTAAGTTTTAGTTAATGCACAATAAAGGCCAGTTTAAAAATACCACTAATTTATGGTAATGTAAAATGCATGAATGCTTTGTGTAAACACCTACATTTTGTATGGTATGCACCTCAGTGTGTGTAAAGAGGTGAAAGTATACGTATTAAAATCAAAAGGCAAATTACTGACAAAAATGATGTTTGTATGTATTAGTGGATGGATCTTAATGGATACAAATAAAATAAGCAAAATGCTAAAATCAAAACGATAAAAGTAAAATAGTAAGAAATTGCAGAGCTTTTGGGTATGTACTGTATTATTTACCTCCGCCAAGGAGGTATATGTAATCGATCGTGTTTGTTTGTTTGTTTGCAGGATTACTTAAAAAGTAATTACAAGATCTTTCCCAAAATGAAAATAAAGATAGATATGTGGTCATGGACCTCTCCATTAATTTGGAGGCAATCCAGACCACAATCCCAATTTGTTCGCGTTTCTGTTCTATTGATAGTCGGCTGAAGCTATTGTTAGTTGAAAGGCCAGTTACATAACCTTTACACCAAACTCGCATACACATGCTTGTAGTGAAATTAGCCTAAATCACACACAGCATTAAGACACACACTTTACAGTGACTAAATCTGAAAAATTTACAGTAGGCGGAGGTATGCACTCTCGAAGTGGCTTTCTAGTTAAATAATTACATTAATAATTAATACTGTATAATAATAATTTCATAGAAAAAAAATCAAACTAGTGTATCTTTAGCTCCAAGATGAAGTTTACAAAAAAGAATTTGTTTTAATCATAATTAAAATGTATTTCAAAAGCCATAGGATCAGTATCAACTTGTTTTCCATTTAAGAATTAGTCAATATCAAACACAAATGCCTTCCAAATTGTCTTATAATTGACTCGCTAAATAGCCAACTCTCTGAAAACTTTCCCAAAAAAAACCTTTTTCCAACCTTTTTTTTACCATAAAAAACACATTTGAAAAACTCAGGAATTTTAGTCAAAAGCTCTATCTACACTATCAAACTTGATGTGACAAAAACATGTGATGTGCCCATATCATGTATGATATGATGACATCATATCACTACCATTATTTGGGAATGCCACACTTTATATACACTAACGTAAATGTTATTTGTTAAGGAAAAATTTATTTTATTTTATTCTCAAAATTGATGGGGAGGATGTACAGCTGGAATAATGCATCCTCACCCCTAAGACAACTATCAAACCTTGTATTTGCCCCAGATTAATGTATTTACTATAAACACATTCTATGCCACTGACTCTTCTTGGAGATATTAAAGAAATTGAAAATGACATCGTATTGCTTGGATGAAATCGGATAATCAAATGTTCAGTTCAGTTTACAGTGTGTCAACATATTTCAGTTCAAATATTAGGAACGTGCAGTGGGCCATAGAAACAGTAGAAAAGACTCTTCTGAAACAAATTAAAATAGTTATTTCCACAAAATTTTGACACGAAAAATGTAGATCAACAATATATTCATTTTGTTGACTAATTTTTTGGAAATGAATTTATTGTTTTTTCATTTGTCATGATGATTACTGTGTATCAAAAGTTTGAAATAAATTAATCTTTAAATTAAAGCAATAATTTTCAAGCTCCAGTATTATATTAATCATGAATGAGTCTCAGTACCATACAGTATACTTGATTCTAGACTTGCCAATGCCTAGCTAGAAGAAGGCCAGCAAGTTAGTAAGCTATTAATGCTGTAATATGTTACTGCTGATACTGTTCTGTTTTCAAAGAATGATAATCGATCCTAAATCAACATCACTACCTAGCCTAGACCTAAGACATCCTACTAAAGGATATTATGATGAATTTTTCTATTTTATTAACAAAACCATGTACAGTATCAACAGTAACATTTTTCTTTACTGACAAGTGACAGTGACAAAATCTATTGAAATTGTACGTGATTTTCACCAAATAATGCGGTATTCTTCATTAAAGTAGGCCTACTAATTCTAAGGCGTGGTATTCAGGATAAAGTTGGTTAACAAATTTCGAGTTAAAATACAAAGCAGGTGCAAAAGGGAACTAACGGGCCTAGCCTAGGCTACTTCAATTTCGGTGATTTCCTGCCTCGCAATTTTGGGAAATGATAAAATGATGCCTCACATTTTTTGATGATGGTAAAACGATGCCTCGCATAAATTTCTGACTTGCCTCGCTTGCCTTCCCTGCCTCGCACTTTGTTACTACCTTTAAAACAGTAACATTTGGTTTTTAATATTATATTTTAATGTTATATTTATATGGATTTTATAAACACACCTACTTTAGTGTTAATTATGTCAACAAACGACCAAACAATCCTACCTAGGCCTAGCAAGGCTAAAACGCCTAGGCTAGGCCTAGCTTGGCTGAAAGGCAAAATTTCGACAGACAATTGGAACTCATCTAGGCTAATTATGGTTTCCACGTCTTGTATAAAGTTCTGCGGTGTAACGTCACAACGATAGATGGCACTGCATGGTTGCTAGCCCAACCAAAAATGCGTTCAACGCTACTAAATGTTGATAAACTATAGATATCTGTATTTCTATCAAATTATGTATCTTCTTAGATTGATTTTTTTAGACTTAAACTGTAGTTGAAGAATAAATAGATTATTAAAAACAAATATTTAGTTTGTTTTATTGAAAATTAGTAAGTTTTTAAATGACTACTTCAATAAGCCTATTCCAAACCATTGGTGTTCTTGTAGTAAACTTATGCAGGTTGAACGCATTTTTTGGTTGGCTACCAACCATGCAGCGCCACCTACTGTCGTGACCGATTAATTAATCAAAATCCTACAAACGATCTAAAGCTAATTTAAATGCCTTTTTATTCAAAATTAGTACATATATCTCTCCAGAAATGTACTTCCATCGCTAAAAACCAATCATAACATTCAAATCATGGCGAAAGTACAAAATAGGTGGCGCTTTTGTATTTCAAAAGCAATAGTATAAAAAAAATGTTTTTCAAACGCGAAAAGATTGTTTTTTTCATACTAAATTATAAATGATCGAAAATAGTGCCTGCCATGTGACCCACATGCGTTCAAATGACAGGAATTTAGTTAGGTGTTATATAATAAATAATACTAACTATAGGCTAGCTAGGTCTAGGCTAGTATGTACTACTATCCTATCTATTATATTACTACATTGAAATCATGTCTAGTCCTAGTATGTGATAACAACTTTAAGCCTATCCATAGTTTCCTCACTCAGGCCTAGACGCTAGGAGGCCTAGGCCTAGACATCATTCATATTAGCACAGGCTCTACATTGTTACTCCTCCATCCAACCCATTCATCCAGGCAGGCCCACCTCCTAACACGTTTTTACCAAAATTGCGCAGGCTGATGATTGGCCTACTAGGCTAGGCATTTTTGGCCCTACTAGTAGTAGTATTTGTTTGCAATGCTCTAAACTAAAAGACAGGATAACTAGAAAGTTACTCACATTTCTAAACAAACAAATGAAAAATGTAAAACAGCATGCAACAACACAAACACTTTTTATTGATGGGAAAACTTTGACGGCGACAGAGGGCGACATCAATGTTGCCTGCTGGATAATTTTATAATAGCTGCTTGTTTTGGTAAATCTGTTTTGGGAATGATTGCTCTCATTATGTTTCGTCAACTGTATATATTTCTATGATTTCATGAACGGTTAAAATAAAACTTGATATTATTATAAATCATGATGATCGTCATCGTCACTGGTTATTGTAAACAATACAAATAAAACTGAAATAAATAAAAAAAATCAAACAGATTGGGTTTTCCTACAAAGCAAAAGGCAATTTATTCAATTATAGCATAACGTTACATAAAGCACTCAAATTTCTTACATAGTTAAAAAAAACAATAGAGGAATAAAGAAAAAATCATATTGTAGAGAGATATTGATCCCATACAGGCTATATCTCGAATGACAGAAAGAGATGACTGATTTATAAGATCAATGGTTGTACACTGTATACAAGAACAGCAACGAGAATACAGATTTACATTATTGAGAAATTATAAATAAGTTACAATTGACGCTTACTACCTACATTATCAGATTTTACATGTATTATATTATATGATAGCTAACACTTACTGTACAACTATGCAACATCTAATAACAAATTTTTTTATTTAAAAAAAACTGTACAAAATTACAGAAGCAATAATTCCTGCACATATACATCAAAGATGTGCATTGTTCTCTGTAACAGAATTTATTATTATTATTCAAAATCAAGGTAGACTAAGCCAAATATCAACTAATAACTACAAATAATTAAAGTTTAATAGTTAGTAAAAAATAAATAAATTACATTGGTAAACATTGACAAAAAAAAAGACAAAAACAATTAAATTATTTAAAGGAAAATTAAACAAACATGATGAATTAAACTAAAATGAGAAGCGAGATTATTTGTTGCTTAGGTAACTATTGCTTTTTCTTCCCACCACGACTATCAACAAATTTGATGATTTTCAGTAAGGAAACTCAAAGCAATTTGTAACATGCTTTCAAATAAAATCATTAAAAATGTACAAAATGAAACAAGATATGATACGTTTGTCCCGTTTTAAAATGATATAGAACATTTTTAAATATGCATTGCCCCTGCGTAACATCCACATTTTGACAATAAAAAAGCACTGATATGAAAAATTTTTAACGATATGCATTTGATGTTGGCTCGTACACCAATCTTGCTAATATATACTTATTACTGAAATAATTCAAACTATGGCTAATACGGTAGATTACATACAGTATCTGCACTCTTATTTAACAAATGTCTGGATAGGTTGGTTTTTTTTTTAAATTCTATACATAGAATAAAAGTTGGGTTTTACCTTTCTACACACAGAAAGAAGTTGGTATTCAACCATTTACTCTTACAAATATAAGCTTCTGCATTTCACTTTTCATAAAAATCATGGCAGACACTCTTACAAATCAGTGTCGTAGAACACTAATCCAGATCGATCTGATGGGTTAACATCTTCTAGAGCTGATGAGGCTCCTAGTTCAGAGTTGCCGTCGTAGTCAAGTCCAGGTCCAAGATCGAGGTCTTGCATCATTGGTTCTATTGAGCCAGGTGTCATGGGGTTGTTTCCAAATGAAGGATCTAAAAAAAAACAAAACAAAATGTAAATGTGGCATGTTTGTGATTAACCAGAATTCCTACAATACTCTTTTATCATGTCCTAGCAAAGTTATACACACACAAGTTATTTGTAGTTGAGTCAATGAGAAGGAATAAGCTACCCCATTTCTAGCATTCTCTTAAACATAAAATAATCCTACTTATGGCTTAGTGCTTTTGGTTGTAATAAACAAACCCAATAAAAATACTCTCGTGAATTTTCAATAGAATATAGAAATAGCCCATGCCTCTACTCAATCATAAATACCAAAATAAACCAGATGTTTTTGAGCAATCAGCTACATATACAGCTGAGCTGCCTAGATAATTTTAAATTGGAATTTACCTTGGTGTTGTCTGAAGTCTTGCTGTGGAAGACTGCTGCGACTGCTGTGGTGGGAATACATGGTAGGATGGTCTTGACCAAGCATTTGTGGGTCAAAGTCATTCTGTAGATAGAAAACAAATTCATTTAGTTGTGTAAACTGCCTTACTTTAACATAACGCAAATTATAATCTGCAGCAAGAAAATAGAACTTAGAAATCCAATATAAGTAAATTGTATATTTTGATATCGTGACCATTTTTTCCACATTAGACAGTACATTTGTTTTCAAAACACCTTCATTGTTTGATTATATACAGTAAGCTCAGTCTTTGCTATCAAAGTTATGTGATGTGCCCATATATGGACATGATGATGTCATATCACTAACATATTTAGGTACATCACACATTTTTTGTCAAACAAGTTTGATAGGTGTAGATAGAGCTTTAGTTTCTTTTACTTACGTCTTGCCATTGCGGACGATTGAAGAAGGAAGATGACAACTCAATAGAGATCCTGCTCTTGTAGTCTGCTGGTTTGTCTTCAGACATCCTGAATAACACAGCAGCGGCATAAGTAGCTACAATAAAAATAAGCATTCAATAACATTCAATTGTTTTTCATCGATTTTTTTTTCCATTTCTTTTACTTATTTAGTGTAGAGATGGCTGTATCATATTTCAGGTGAGATGATCCTGTGTACATATACAGTACGTCCTTTGGGACACCCGTATCAAGGGGACATTTTCCTGTGACATGAATGAGGCAAAATATATGTTTTAACACCCAATAAGGTCATAAAGGTGTCCCTCTGAGTTCAACTGCACATACACAGAACTTTGTACATTATTCAACCATATATAAGCATGATGAACAATATCTTAATAGATATCAGTTTTCAATATTTGATTCTCTTTATATTACATTTTCTATGCACAAATACAAATTGTGTATTACACTATAAAATATATAATTATGCTTTTAACTTACTAACTCCCTCATTGCTAGAGTGTAACAATTCTGTGAGTGGTGCAGTGGCACCCTCCTGCTCGATAATCTCAGCGCCTTCTTTGTCTTGTGCCAGCTCACAAAGGACCCCAGCAGCGACACGTTGGATATTTTCCACATTGGAGTAGAGCAGCTGAAAGAAACAAAACATCGAAAAACAATCAGAATTGTATTTCCTGTCGGATCAATCCCTACTTATATCATAAATGCATACCGCAACCTATATTAATACCACATAAATACCACATAATTTTCTCATCTTTTAAAATATTGATAAGTAGATTAATATCCAACTATAGTAACTGTTTTGCATATGCCTTGCAGCCTTTTAGGCTAAATCATTCCATATATAGTAATATTATGGATCAATTTGATTTTGCTCTCAGGCCATATTATAATTCAGTCTTCCTCCCATGGGATACATTTATATGTTATACTGAAAAGGTAACAAATACATTTTTACATCTTGGACTTGGCAATGTAATCACTGGTATTTTCCTCGCTTCTCTGAAAAACCTTACAATAAATTCCAACATTATTGCAAATTAATTTTTGTTTAAACATTGCTCAGTTCCTATAAAATAAACCATTCTCATTTCTAATAACCTTTAAACTACCTAATGAATATATTAATATTATATTAATAAAGGACAATACAATACAATTAAAATATTAATAATGCCTAAAGGTATAAATCAAGCCAACTTGTTTACTAGTAGAGAACCATTGAAGCAGAATTTCCATTTCACCAAATTGCTAGTTATAATTTAGCATGCTTAACTTCACCCAGACAAGAGAATTTGTGTTTGTTCTTTGTTATAAAAGTGGCTCATAGCTTTAACAAATAGTGAGTTAAAATAAAACCATAGCAGTAACTGTCAGACCTATGGATAGCTACTGTGTAATCATTCTTAATGTTTATGAATGACAATTGTCCCATGTTTGGTTCAATATTTCATTCACATTGAGTACATTACAAAATTATTGTGTTTTTGCTTATTTATTTAGTCTGAACATTGTGGTATGATAGTTGATCAGCTGTTAAAAGAAGGTATTTTACAGAACCCGATACTATTAATTTACAATACCAAAATGTCTAAAAAAAGATGGTATCAAACAGTTAGTTTTAATAAGAAAAATCATAAATGATGGAAGGTAGGTCATTTCGAGGTCAGTAACCTATTAGTTATTCTGTCAAGATCACTTCCTCTATCTAAAATCAAATGTTATTTGAATTTCCTTGCTATAACTTAATTAGGTATTTTTTAAACAAATAGACGATAACAAGAAATACTCTTTGATGTACAAAAAAAAGTGTAAAAACGTTTCATGTAAGATTATTCAATTAAACTTTAAATCTACTTAAGTCTCCGCAACCTTGACAATATTCACAAGATAAGATATGTTTGCTCAATCAATTCTAGTAATGTAGTCATGTCTACTAAACAAATAGCTTGTCAATGTGATTTTAATGGTGGTGCTGCACTAAGATTTTTTTTTAATCTGACCATTCTGTCTAGCCCTACTAAAAATAATTTTTGTCTTGATTTTTAATCAAATAAAAAGAACAATGCCACTCATATAATTACCTGAACGAATAGGGGAATGCTGTTAAGACCACGGATAATGGCACGGTTGTGTGTCTCACGAGCCAAGATATGAAGAGCGCCAACAGAACCTTCAACGATTTCTTCCATACGTACTCCGTCAACTCTGCTTTGTGTGCTGCCATTACTTCCCATTGATGTTCGCTGAGAAGGTAAAGTTGAAAGTGGTTATGTGCTTAACTACTATTATTGAGTACATACTATATATATTCAAATTACTCTCGGTTAAGGGGAAAATGGCAAAATCAGCACTATTGTTATACAATATGGACTATCTGATAACTTAACCACATAAAACTCCAGCCATTTTCCCCCCGACTGAAATGGATATCACCACCTTAATTGTATGTGCACTGAGGTCAAAGTAGAATAACAATCATTAATTGTAGGATCTGGTAATTTGCAATGACCGCATCATTAAGTACACATGCACTATAATATTAAATATAGGAATTAAATGCACCTTACAAAATGACAAAAATTAAAGCACTTACTCGCTGTGTGTCTTGGTGAGCTCGCATCAACAACTGGACAAGACGTGGGAGTGCTCCGTGTTCTCTAAGTGGAGCATGGTTTGCTGGGCAAAGTGCTAGATTTCGAATAAGTCCAACAGTTGCCTATAAATAAAAATATTAATCAATTTAAATGATTTTAATAAGAAATAATACATATGATTTAAATTTTGTTTAAATTGATATAGTTTGATTTGATAAAAACATTTATTTTTATTTTATTGTTTTTGCTTATTTGACAGTTTGGTAACTTGCTTTAAATCACATACAGTACATGATGTTCAATCTGTAGAAAAGTTATTCAAAATCTACCGTCTACCGTACATACATATTGTTGTATGAACTGTTGGTGCAATACAGCTTGCATTATAATGTATAATTAAATAATATTTTATGTGATCATAAAAACCTGGATTTTGTGTCAGAATTCATCATATCCATTACTAAAATATTATTATCAAATACAAGAACACTCCTGAGAGTAATGATGAAATTGTGAATATGTTATTCTGTCTCAATTCATACATTAAATTTATCATTATTTATTACTAAAATTCAACTTTACATAATTGAAAAGCTTCTAGTGAATGTAGTTTTATGAATAATGAGTGAAATATAAAACTGAATACATTTATTTCAATTACTGCAGCAGATTCATAGATTTAATTGGCTCATAGCCCCAAAGCATAGAATAAATTTAATCACCCCTTTACTATCTATTTTCAGATATACACCCTTTAAGCAATAATTATCTATAAGAATATATGATACAGATCTAAATGATAAAATATATTTAATTTCAAGAAGTTTCTCAACTTGAAATAAAAAACAAATTGTGAAACTTTTTAATTATAAAAAAATCTTTCAACATTTAATCCAAGTCAAGGCCAACTGGAAATCATGCATTAGGTAAATCATTTTTTCCATCATTAATCTGTATTAAGATATTTGTTGTTAGAATCAGAATTCATGCAATTCAATTTATGATCTGTTTAGTTTTATTTTAATATGAAAAAATATGTAAAAATTTGATTAAAAAGTTTAAGATAAAGCTTTCCATGTAAAGTTGACAAATCTTGTGTTAAGCTGGAGAATTGATTTAAAAGGAAGGTCAAAACGGGATGAATTAAACCCAAATGGGTCATTCCGTACCAAATCACCCCAATGGGTTTAACCCGTCCGACTCGGATTTTAATGAAAATTGGTATACATGTTCTAGGCTCGCACTGGCCGATCGCCAAGTCGCCATGGGCGAAAACGTTTCTAGATTGGCGAAAAATAAAACGGCTACTTTAGCCATTTTGGCGATGACATATGATAAAATAGATAATTAAATAATCATTTTGGCGAAAGCATAAAGTATAACTAAAACGTCCATTTGTCGATCTCCAAGCATTTATTTTGTTCGTTATCACGTTGTTTACTTCAAGCTCGATTTTTCGTAAACTTGTTTCGTTGTACCAGGCGTCTCTTTGTTATTTCAAAAAGATGGATAGCAGAGGTAGACTGCACAGAGAGAAAGACGTTACACGACACATGGATGATGAAGTCTACCCAAACTATCACGTGTTGTGCGCTGCACAAACGATCGACTACGTAGCCGACGGTCGGCTAATTACCGGGATTGTCTATTTTTTCGATAGGGGTGTACTTTTCAGATTAAAAAGAAACATTATAGTATCTTCGATGAATGATGTCTTAATCTTATCGAAATCAAAAATGTATGCGTTATGCATTTTAGAGTCTTCCAATTTAATGTAGTTTCATATTTTAGCCTTAATAAACTTCCCTCGTGCGTCAGTAGTGTAAACAAAACAACATGCGGGAAATGGTAGAGCCTAACGGGGATTTAGCTAAACACACACGTGCATCTGAGCGGGGCCGGTCGCCGGCTTAATTCTGTGTTGTTTTGTGTAAATAAATAATAATCGGAAATTTCTCGCCCTGACAGAAACGCTTCGGCGCAGTCTTGAGGGATGGAAAGACGTGTACTCTTGTGCTTTGGCCTATATTATCTTACTTTTAAGAACGATACGAGTGTTCGTTTGCTAGGAATTTTCCTCAATATTTTTAGCATACGATATACCGTTGCGTTGTTGTACATAATTTTGTAGGCCTAGGCCGGCTGTTCTGCACTTTCGCACCTCTTGAGCATACCCAATTTAAAAACATTAACCCGCTGCGCGGCGGTGATTCTAGGACACGATTTTCGCCTGGTACGCCATGACCAGCCAAGCGTAAAAAACAAAAGTAACATAGCGTTCAGGGGATTTCAGAAAACTGTTAAATGTTTCTTATTAAATTGATAACTGTATAAATGCTGTATGATTAAAAACAATTTGAAGAATTGTTTTGATCATGTAAAAAAAATACAAAAAAAAATATTTTTTTTAATCATACAGTGATTTAGGCATGGTTCTTTATCTCAATGCCTTACAAAAATGTTCAGGGAACAGTGTATAGACCTGTTGACATAGATAAATTGACTAAAATATTTTTACCACTATATTTCAAAAATTTTAAATTTTGGCTATAAACCGATTCATTTGGCTAAATAAAAAAATTTGACTTTAGCCATTTTGGCTATAGATAAACTGATTTGACTAAAAAAAATATTTTGACTTTCGCCAAATGGCTAAACAAAATGAAATGTTAGTGCTACCCCAGATGTTCGTTGTGCACTCTCATGGCGAAATCTCAAATTTTAACGAAATCGGACCATTATTTTCGGAGATATGCCACACCCAAATTTGACAAAAATGATAAAAACGAACATGTATACCAATTTTCATTAAAATCCGAGTCAGACGGGTTAAACCCATTGGGCATATATTTCATATATATTTATCCATAACCATTATTATCAATAATAGCAGTAATTAGTACAGTCTTGTTTATTTTTTATTCATTTATATGTAATTTTACTTTCTATGGAACAGAGATTCAGAAAAAAAGAAAGATTGAATGAATGTATTGCTTGCAGCCATCAGATGTCCTATCTCCTCAGTTTGCAGTTAAGCTTGAAAATTATAATACCTTACTTTTACATCGCTTTGATATATTGTTAAAAATCTGTCAAATCAATGAGAAAAGCGGAAAAAAGATAAGGTCATGAAGAAGAAAGGGCTTACTACCTTAATTAGAGGCCAGCGAGATGGTGGGTGTAGCAGCTTAACAACAGCTGGTAGGCCATAATGAAGACGTACAGCATTCTGTGCCATTTCAGACTCTGGGTGTCGGCTTGTTAAATGCCGTAAAGCGCAGATCTAGAGTAGTCAAAAGAACATTGAATAAATAACTCAAATGTATATAAAACTTGGAAATTAATGGATTTAGTTACAGAAAGAATTGCATAGCTATAGTTGAAAAATTCAACATTATTGTAATGACATCTTAAATCTCTTATTAAAGGTAATAAGAATTTAATACGGCACGGGATCATATCTTGAATGCCTAGTTTATATGGAAGATCAATATAATCCACAGTGAATGAATAGCATTTAACAAGTTCACATCTTACAGCTGGTATTTTGCAGTTATTTAAATGCATGCAAGATTTCAAAATCCATACATCATTTTAAAATTAATAGGATTTTTAAAATTCAAATGATTAGATTGGGTTATATAATCATAAGTCCCATTAGCCTTACTAATACAAAATCAAGTTTAGGTCTTCACAACATTACTAACTTTCAAATATACTTTTAACACTAAGCTGAGAATTTAATTGGTAAATGAATACATACGGCTGGTTCTGTGATATCTTCTCTATCTCGAGCTTGTAGAATGGTTCCAACCAGGGCTTCAATACCACCAATTTGACAGACAATCATCTTGGCACGAGGGCTGTTACACGTCAGGTTGGAAAGAATACCAGCGGCGCATGTGACAACGTTGATGTCATTGGATGACAACAGTTGTACAAGCATCTGCATTACTCCCTCAATGTCATCCTAAATTAAATATACAAAAACAAAAACAACATTTAGACAATACTGTATTACAAGGCAAAGACTTAAGATCACAAATTTGTTTAATAAACTTCTTTTGGTAGTAAAAACAAGACTTACAACTTTGACATTAGCATCAGACAGATTTCTAAGTGTCCACAGACAGTTCTGAACAAGCCTGTTGCTCTGGTGTGCCAGGTGCATTCCAAGGGCTTGAATTCCACCTGAAAACAAAATAATTTCACACATAGTTACAATATTATATATTCTCAATTTATATTATTAATCGATATATTGCATATCCCAACTAGTATCAAGAGTGTATCCATAGAATTTTCCTCTCACCCCTTGACTGCTACAGTATAATGAACAACATTTTATAGATCTATTTTTTTATTAGTAATATTATATGCGAACGCTACCCCATTTTAAAATTATTTATTTATAAGTGGTTAAATATATAAAAATAATTATGGGCCAACAAACCTATATTACATTATTAGAACTAAAATGTTAAAATATCATAACATGAAAGCCCATGACAATACAACTAAATTTGGATTAAATTAATCATGTGTTACAACTCTTAAAAACTATAGTATAAGAGAAGCATGTGTGCTTAATAAATACTTTACTAAATGCATAATGTAGGCTACATTGTATTTTTGCTTACATGATAGTATAATGGATTGAATGTTAAAGTAATTGTTGAGTCATATATGATTGAATAAATTTATTCCATGTTAATGTCAATTAAGTTAATCATACATTATCAAAACATTAATAATTAGTGTGAACTTCACTTAATTTGTATTCATTAGTGTTAGTGATCAACACTTATAAAAGTAGCAATTATTCACAAATTCATTCATTTGTTCTTTTGAAAGCTCATATTAGAGTGCTGACAAGCATGATTATTTAATAACTTAATAATGCAATTTTATCTAATAAAATTAAGTAAATCTTTATTTACAATATACAGTAAAGTCATCCATAGAACCCACAAAGAAAATGTATGCATAGCAATTATTAGGGAGTTTTCACAATCTTACGAATACGGTAACGAAAATGGGCAGTAAGCCAGTAAAAATCGGTTTCGCATGGCAACGAAATATTGAGGGCGCCTTCCAAAATATGACTGCGGTAAATTCAAGCGAAGCGCAGGTACGTGTACAGTTGCTTGGTGCTTGGCTGCATTGGCCTAGTGTAACATCAAAGCGAATGTGGACTTTAAAAACTGCTATTTATCAAAATTGACCAAGCATTTTAGTAAATTACTTTAGTAAATTACTTTAATAATAAAAGTATAATTATATTATAATCATGAATCATTCCCGATTCAAATGCAAAATGTGTAAAATAGATCAAAAACTATACTCGTTTTGTAGTTACGAATGACTGGTGATATTCGTCAACACGAATACGCTTTACGAATATGAAATGGGGATCAGCTCAAAAGTTTCACAAATGTGTGACGTATCCGTTTTCATTATCGTATTCGTAAGGTTGCGAAAACTCCCTATTATTACAGGGTTCAAACGCCTAGAACCCCCTCCTTCAGCCAAGAAACATTTCCCCAGAAAATAATAGCTGCACCATTATGAAAATGTTTCCATACGTGTTTGATTAAAAAAAAAAGACAGAGATAATAATGTATACATCGCTTTCACAAGATTAGGCACTTTATCAATGCAGGATATTATTATCAATAATGTACTACTATCATTTTTTTTTTTTTTAGAAAACCATCACTATAGATTAATTTTTAAAATGCGACAAAAGACACAGAAAAAATATCTTGAAATAGAAACTCATAATGTATATTAACAGAGAGTGAATGCATATATTCTAAAGTAATTGAAATCAACATCTCTGTGGAGAGCAGGTATGATTGCTCGCACATTAATTTGCAGTGAAAGCCATCAGAGTAGATTTAATACATGTGAAGCAACTACGCATTACATGTAATTTAAATTTATAATATGTATCATGCAGACAAATTTATGTTCAGCTGTATATGTTATCTTCATAATAAAGTATGCATTGAATAAAGTCACAACTGTTGTATACAATTAAATATTCTATATAGGAATATAAAAGATAAAAATAAACACATTTTAGATTATAACTTCACCATTAAATATTAATTATATATTTTCAGAATTAGAATAACTAATTATAATTTATTCGTTCACCGTATGTTAAGATTAATCAAGCAAATCAATTTATTTTGCATATTTGTTTATCATATTTTGTTGAACAATGATCATTTAAATTAATATGAGAACCCACATGCGAATGAGCCACTAGTTTGTCCACCATTGAAAGTTAAGGAAGAGAGTGAGAAGAAAACAGTGTACAGTAATACAAACATATTTGTCAAAAATAGTTTATAGAAACTAGAAATGGAAGTAAATACAGAGTCTGAGGGTTTTAGTACAGAGTTTCGAAATGAAACTGGTAATAAGATTACGAGTTCAAACAAAAGGCCAACCCTGTTGGGTCAGGCTGAGATAATGTAAGCCCACTGAAAGCCATATTATTTTCTACAAATGTTACATAAAAATATTCACACTGAAAACACCTGATAAAAAGAAAATTGTATATGTTATGTTTTGAAAACAACCTAGATACCAGCAGTCAATGATTGGTTTATTGTACAGTATACTTTAATATGTGTTAAATGTCATCAATGAACAATGTTTTGGAGCTTGTATGAATGTAAGTTATAAATAGATTTACCTGCTTCACATATTGCTGGCTTGTTGTTAGGACAGACTGAAAGCACTTTCAACACTCGGCTTGTTGTCCACAACAGTTTTTCATAGGTGTATGTTCGCATAATATGAACGAGCATAGCTGGTCCGTTGCTGGCCAAAATAATCAACTAGTGATAAAACATAAATGAAATTGTTATCCTTACAAGATGTTTTTGAGCTGCTCAATTAAGACATTATTTAAAGGTTACAAGATTTCATGCTATATCAGCTAAACAAACAATTATTATCACCTTCACAAAATGAGGAAATGGTAAGAAAGACATTATACTGTACCCATTTATCAACATTATTTTATTTATGATATAAAGACGAGGGTGCAGAAATTAACTCATAATCTCACACTCCTTGAGATGGTTGAAATAAATAAATAGAACAGAGTATTTGTAGATGACTCAACTCTAACAGGGTTAAATGATCAGAATATTTCTCAAATTATTTCTTTAAAATAAATCAAAAGTTTTTTCCACATCTGATAAATAGCAGAATAAATTTCATTGAATCTCTTTAAAATACTAAGCTTAGAGACGCAAATGCTTTTCTAAGTGCACATATTAAAGTATCATGTCAATCATACACGTCTCTGGAGATTTTAAGTTACAACAAGTATCATGTGACCATCTTACCGCATCGGTTAAACAAAGATCAAATAATTCTACAAAACCATTGCCGATTTTCGTAAATGTGTGCTTGTATAATGACAGTAAATATGCTTTTCATTAATTTTTTTCTGTTTTAAAATACTGTACATAAAATAAAAATTGAGATTATTACATGTAGCAATATTGTAGTTTATTACATGAAGCTAATAGTTCTTCAGTATACAGTACATATAATATACAATTTCATTATGTATGTATACAGTTCAAGGATAAAGGCTATACCCTTTGCCTTAAGGTAAATTTACAACACATTTTAAATTGCCTGATATACAAAATGAATGAATTTATAAAATATTTATAGCTTTCAATTTAAAAAAAGAATAAAATTCAATTGTACAGCTTGGAAACCATATTTTCTTTATTAATATTCTTATTTTAATTTATTAAATTATTATTAGAATAATCAACTATCATTTTCTGTAGAACCTCAGTATTTCAGTTTATTTATGCTTTAGACAGTATATTTATTTATTTGTTAAATATACTGATTTATAGTACTTTGTTAAATGTAATTTAGTTTAATTTAGATAAGTATAGTTTCTTTATATTTTGTCATTTTAAAGAGGGCCCCTGGATAGCAGCTGACCTGCAGGTTCAGCTAGAATGGTTAGGTTCTAAATAAAGTTGAAATAAATTAATAAATAAGTATGGTTAGGCTAAAACTAATTTGAAAGGCCAACACCCTTTTCTTCTCCAATTCATAAAATGGAAGGGTGTTTTATTCAAACATCAATCAAGAAAATAAATTTGAGGAACTATATTGTTCAAGACAAAGCCAACAGTGCTTTCTGACTCACATATTTGGCTGTTGGCGGCAATCCTTTGACCTGCGGTATATCAAAGAATGATTGATGCATTTCGTAAAAATTATTACTTTTGTAACCATTTAAAAAGATCATTCTATGGTGTATACTTTAACGGAGGAAATGTTTTAAATTAAATACATCAAACTAAAAGAGTTCAGGAACTTCATTTGACAAAAAACAGTACCCCCAATCAAATAAAACCGTTTAAGAAATTCTATTTTTATGAAACAATGGAGTTTAAGGAATGGTTTAATTTATAGCAAATTTAATCAGTTGTTTAAAGCAACTAATTTTGTATATATCCTGTACTGTAGACAGCAAATTAAACTTACATCAATAATAGCGCCATGTTATGTCTTTAAAAGTAACTGTTCTTGTTTAATTAAAAAATTATAGAACACTAATTGTTTAATAAAGGTATTGCTATCTAAACCATGTAGTGTATGACTCACTTGGTAAGTAAACAAAAATGTAAACTTTTGTTAACTATTTTTAGGGTTAAACATCATTTGATAAACAAAATAAATAAAACAAAAAAACAATGAAAATCAAATAAAAGTGATTGAATCATGTAGTGTACAACTCACTTGGTTTATTAAAATGAAACAAATTGTTAACTATTATATTTGGGGTAAAACCAAAAAATAATGTTTTACTCCACAAAAAAGTAGTTTTGACAAACACCAAACGAGTGACTACATGATTCAATTGCATTTATGTTTGTTTAAGGAGTTTGCTATGTTTGTTGAAGGTTTGCGAGGGTTTAGCAATGCCGGCTTAATAATCTTTGCATCGTACAACCACGTAAATCTACTACTACTAGCACAACTTACCTTGCTTTCTTGGTTTCCGTATGCCAGGATCTGTAGACAGTCTGTTGTAATGGCAAGGAACTTGACATTCTCTTTACTAAGAAGTGCCACCATCTTCTGTATGCCGCCATTAATGCGGACAGCCATCTTGGCTCCTTCTTGATGAAGAAGCAGATTGTGTAGAGTGGTGATGGCGTAAAAGAGAACAGACTCGATTGGTGAGCTGCAAGATATTAAAAATACAATTATTTTATGGTTAATAGTATGTTTAAAAAAGGCCTATTCAAGTCAGCTGTACTGCTGTAGTACAGCTGTACAGCTTTGTTTACACTGTCAAACTAGTTCGACAAAAGTGTGATGGGACTACTAAATATGGTAGTGATATGCTATCATCATGTCCATATATGGGCACTTGTGTAAAACAAAGTTGAATAATAAATACATTTTTAAAAATTGTGATCTGACTAGAAATATTGCCTTGTGTATCGTATTGTATAAGTCAAATAAAATAATAAAAATAATGTCTGGGAACCAATTGCTAATTATGCTTTAAATAGAAAAAGAATTATCTTTCGCATCCCATAAAATATTCTTTGAAATAATTAGACAAACTAATCTTTTTAAGATTAGTTTAGAACATATCTGATATTAAATATTATAAATCTAGGTTGAAAAATCAATACAATTCAACTTTGCTTTTCTCCAGTTCAGTTTATTCGAATGATTAACTATAAATACTACGCCCTAGGCATGGTTAAGTTGAAGTAGATATTGTTATGCGCAAGTTATTTAATTATTCTGTTTATGATCTGGAGCCAAGAAGGTGGGTCCCTATTCAGTATTCAAAATGGATAGAATATTCTCTAAATTAAACATTAAAACTGGTTTACAGAGTTAAAAATTAGAAGTAAACATTCTCAATGAGACGTGCCTTCTCGGATGGGACTCTCAAAACAACATATTTTAAATTTAACTAAGCAATGGGTTATCACCATAGATTTTTAAAATTTTAATTTGACTGAGAATTATAACATTAAAGGAAAATGGCTCAAACTTTTGCATATGAATTTTCATTTTCTGTGCCGCATAGCCAACAAAGTATCAAAAGATTACCTTAACAGTTTTATCAGCAATGGAATACCACCGCTTTTCCAGATGGTCAGGAGTCCAGCTCTGTGATGTGACAAATTGTGTAGAGTACCTGCTACACACTTAGTGACCTCTGCATCATTACTGTTAGCCATGGCTCGAACTAATGCTGCAACAATTTGTGGAGAGTTCATGATGGCATGTCGACTGGCCTCCTTCTTTGACAGCTGGTGGACCATTAGAGCTGCTTGCCCAACAACAACCTATATTTTAAATAATTATTTTATGTATATAAACACAAGATATCTTTCATCATGAAAGTAATTCCTATACAGTGCTAACAAAACATTGTACAGCATAACATAGAACATAATTATTTTTCTGTATCTTTTAAAAACATAATTTTCAACAACAAAAAATGTGGACGTGTAATAAAGACTGAAATTTATATCTAACCTTAGGAACTTAACATAGGAATAAAAAGATAAATGCTTCCTACAAACCTGATCTTCATCATTGAGAAGCTTGGTCAACTCTGGAATTGCTCTAGTGGCTAGGTCTGCATCATCCTGGTAGTTGATCAGGTTGACAACTGCATGCTTCAGCATCTGAGATGGCTCTGCCAATCTCTGTACAGCAGTTGGATGTTGAGGATCAAACTGTGTTGAAGGGATCTGTGTTCCCTCTTCCAATGTCTCGGGGTACATTGCAGCACGAACTCTCTGTGAGCGTGTTTGGTTTAACTGTTGGTTCATTTCTGTAAATAAATCATATGTTTAAGATAAACATTTTATTGATGGTTCAACAATTTAATGTTATTCTTTATTCTTGGAAAGGTTGAACATAATCCCGTTCAATGATTACTTGATTAATTAGTTTGTGAACTGGCATATTTTTTTACAAAGATCAATAATTTGAGAAAATGCATCAATATAGTATCTTAGTACATAAATATTACCCACCATCAACTTGTTCTTGTGTGTAAGTCGGCCCATAATTCTGGTCCCAGTCTTGGTACATGTTTTGGTCATCTTCATCGTGAAGACTCTTGCTACTGACAGACGGTGCTTGTGTAGTTGCCCCACTCTGGATTCCTGAATCCATTCCATAGCCATGACTCCATTCCATTGTTTGCTGCATTGGATCAGCTTTAGGCAGGTCTTGGAGACCAGGGCTCATGTAGCCCCCTCGTTGCTTTTGTCCTGGACCGGCATGATACTGGGAATACAATCAACTTTTGTTAACTGATGAAATCATTTTAATCTGGATATTTGTACAATTACAAATAAGTTGTAAAGTAAAAAGTAAAAAACAGGCAGTGGCTGATGTTTACAGGGATATACAGTACTAAAGTAGATGATTGGAGAAACAGATCAGTTAGTTACACAACATACACATGGTTAAAATTAACACTTTGGCCAAGTATTTACAAAACATAAATAAATATTTAAAATCCTTAATTTGTTATCACAATTTATATCCATGTTACATTTCTAGCCAATAACCTCATTGTTTACATTTTATATTTAACAAGATTCTCCAAATAAACTATTTTGGTTAGTACTGTACGTTTAAAATAAAACATGTTAGATAATAATTAAAATAATTTTATAAAATAATGCAAAAAAAGCTATACTGTTAATGCAATTGAAAATTGTAATTTTTTTTTAATGAAATATTTTAATTAGCAATTTTTTTTTAAAGCTAAATTCTAGTATTCTACAGTAATGCATTCAATATCAATATAAGTGGTAATGTATCAGGATGTTCACATTAATAATGGATTACATGAATGAAAATTAAGAATAGAATATTGATATTAAAACATTAAGAAACCCTAGTATTCATTAAGCAGGACCAGAGTTAGTTACAGTAGAGGACAAAAGAGCAATATGCTGCAGCTTGTACTGCAATTTGTGTTTTTGTTCTCATTCTAATAGTTATTTATTGACATAAATTAATGCATGATTACAATACAATACAATAGATAATTATCAAACAGAAGTGAAATGAGTTATGATGAATAGCAAGATATTAAACGTGGGCGGGGAGCCACAAGATTCACTTCCAAGTAGCCACCAGAAAGCAATGTAGTTATTAAATGAACTTGCCATACCGGAAAAACTATAAATTGTATAATTTAAATGTGCCAAGATTTAATTATATATACAGTTATTAGAACAATGTTTATGAATGAGAAACAGATATTGTATAATTTTTAATGAATATGAGGAATGGGACTCATATTTTGATATATTTTCATGATGAATGAAATTGTAAATTAATAACAGAATTATTTTAACAAAAAATATTACAATGAAGTGCATTTATGAATATGAAGCATGGAAAGCGTTAATTCATGTTAATTAATTACAACAGACATGTACATAGTAAAAGTGCAAAAAATAATAAATTTCAGTTTCATTTAATTTGTATCCATCCAAGCCAAAAATATATTATTTAACTTCTCAATCTGTTTTGTTTAATAATAATGACAGATATAATGACTCTAAATTTTGGGTATGTAATGATTGACACATAGGAGGTATTGTTTTGTAATGAAGCGTGACTAACCCCGCCCACATTCATCATCAGTGGTTGGCGTTCTTCTTCAGTCTGTGGAAATCAAGGAAAACATGCCAGACGAATAAATAAACATTCAAATTAGTATTTGCATATTTTACTAATTGTTTAGCTTTGTTTTTTTTAAGATTCTAGTTTTTTTTTTAAAGCATCTATCTACTGCTCATACTGAAGGAAAGAATCCCAGAAGAATTTTCTTTCCATTATTACTAACTGTAATTTAATATAAGAAAAAACAATACCATACTGTACATTCACATTAGTTAATAATATTTATTTATTTGTTTCTTAATTTAGGTTATTTCGGTGTAAATAATATCCATTTTCACTGTGTACAACAATCTTTTATAGCACAATGTCTTGTACAGTACAGATAATAAATACTGCAACATTTGGACGCGTAGACTACGTTTCGTACGCGTGGCAACTTCGTAGGTTTCGCGTGGCGTAATCTACGCAAGCTAACATGCTACGCGTAGTCTACGCGTAGCCTACGAAGCGAGAGCTAGGAGGGGAAATTCCAATGTTCAGATTATTGTGTACTGTGCTGCACCACACACGGAATTAGTTAACGAATTTGAATACTACTGTAGTTTTCATCAAATTTAAAATGCGAGTTAATTACTGTGAAGTAATAATAAATGTATTAATATTAGTATATTAGTATTAATTACTGTGTGTTGGTTGTGTTAAAATGGGACATTTATTTTTATGAAAGAAGAACAAGTGTACATATCTATCACCGATCGGCCAACGTACGGCGGTCGTCGTATGTTTGTGTGAAATGGCCTCCGGCTAGGCCTAGCTAGCTAGCTAAAAAGGTAGGGTTACCGGCGTACCTACTGACAGTTTAATTTTAAAATATGTGGTACGCCTATAGTACTTATAGGCCTACTTAGTAGTAGTACTGTATGATAATCCATACTGTGTACAAGCGTTAAATACGATGTACATGGCGTGAAAATGTGAAATAATATGGTATACAGTAGCCTAGGTGACGGAAGGATATTTCCTCGATACGACAGTTTTCGCCGTGAAGCTGCTGTTTACCCACGTGTGTGTATCGCGCAGTACAACTCTACTGTCTGAACTATGTTTGTTTACTAGGCTATAATGAACGATGTTTCGTTTTAAAAATGCGTTTAAATGAAATATTACGCTTATTTAGTACTATGGGATAATATGAATTGTTTAAATACTGTAAATGTCAAAATAATAGAATACAAATACGATATTATTTGCGTATTATTTTTGTTCCAACGGAAATCGAGACGGATCACTCCATTCGTAATTCATTCGCCCAGTGTGTTTATATCCACGTGTTTATGATCCGCGGATGGATACTCTCTCTGAACTGTACTTTTATGTTTTGATTTTAACCTTCAAGTTAGTGAAGTTCAACTTTTATTAAATAAAGTCTTGCATATTTCCTAACCCTAAAATGTTAATTATAATTTATTTTTATAACTAAAATAACATTTATTTGAATACTATCTAATTTATTATCGCGCATGACTAAAAAAAACAAAACAACAAGATCAGGCAAGCACATGTTATGTGTCCTCCGATCTTCCTCCTCTCTGCTGATGACGATGGTCTAAACGACCTGTAACTTGACCCTCCACCGATCCTCTGCTGCAGGTTGTTACAATAGCTAATAATGGAGTTTGATGTACAGTTACGACAGTTTCAAACCTGGATATTTTTTTGTTTAAATGAAACATACTGAGTACTGTATTAATTACTTATAAAAAAATTAACTTGCAATTTTAGGCCTACTACTAATACTATTACTATGGAAGGTAGTCATAATAACGGCCCGTCATCAATTCATTTTGTACACTAGCCTGGCCGGCGATGCCGATGGTGAATGTACAGCAGTCAGCAGTAGGCCTAGTTAATTAGACTTTTCGCGTCTAGCCTAGGCTTTGAGCAATTTTAATTGCTATTTTCTTTAGAAAAATTTGAATTTCAAGCATGTTTAATAATGATGATGATATTATTGTATTGGCGAAACAATCGTATCATTTCTATTTATTCGAACTTTTCGTAGCCTGCTTAGCCTAAGCCGTCGACGATGTACTTGTACACAGTTGAGTTTGGGGAATTCCCACACACAGTTGATCACAACGTAGGCTACGAATGCTACGCGTAGCCTACGCACTACGAATGCTACGCCACGCAACCGCCACGCGTAGACTACGTTACCTACGCGTGGCAAATGTTGCAGTAGTTTTTATCTGTACTGTAGGTATTCAAACAACAACATTGTAACAATAAAAGGAATATTAATATTTGAATTTATACTCTTTCAAAGGCTAATTTCATATGTATGAATATATGGATACAAATATACAATTTTAAAAAAAGTAGTAAATTATTAAAAATTGCAGCCCCTTAGAAGAATACTTTGTTGTACTTTCAGGTTACAGCTTTAATTAAATAAACCAACGACCTTTGACACAACAAACATGATTCCCATGTGACCATTGTCACACAGTAGCTATTAAAATTTATTTCTATTCTAAAATAAGTTTAAACTCTTAAAATCTAACTAATGAACTTAATTTTTAAAAATTTAAATCAAAACAATTATCAGTTATAAAATGTTCTTTTTAAAATGAATTTCATTCATTTAACAATTCATGCATAATGATGAATTCATAAGCAGCAATACCATAATGAGTTTGTAATTAGTTATGAAATTATTCATACAGTAATTTTTTTAATTGTTATGATTAAGCCATATGTCAGAAAATTAGTATTATTTGAAGATTTATTTTACCTGTTGAGCTTCCATCTTCAGTCAAACTTCAACTTTTTGTCCAAATATCTGTCAATTTAAGTACATAAAAATATTAATAGTAAACAGCAGATGACCAAAATACTGTACTTAGTGTACAGTAGGTGTAGAGTATTTCTTGAAACAGCTCTGAAACACACATTAAGTCAAAATAATAAAAATTTAATTATATACTGTAGTTGATAAAACAAGACAATAATGAAAAGTACTTATTTAACACCTCAATGATAATAATCATAGTGAATCACTCAGCTGTTACTGGGAGTGGTACAATACTATATGTATACACTAATTGTTGTTTTATATAGTAGTAATAGTAAACAATGAAATAGCAAACAAAAAAACACTTGTGTCAAATGTATTCAATTCAAGATTTAATTTATGGTTTGTGTAAACTTGTTAAATTAATAAAAATTAAATAGCAAGGTATACTAAACCACTAGAATGCATACCAGTATTATACTGTTAAACCTTATGTCTAAATTACAATCTGAATTTGATTAAAAAACAAAAACTACTGATTTTAATAATAACCTTTAAGCTGTACTGTATGAAAAATGCTAATACATTATTACAAAACTTTAAATGATTCACATGATTACTGAACTATAACCTTCCCATCATTTATCAACTGAATAATTCCAAGTAATTGAACATCGAAAATAATTCAAATGTATGTTGTAAGATTTGTCATGCCACAATAATAAATCAAATCAGGGCTCGAAATTCACGCTAGCAAACTAGCATTTTGCTAGTAGATTCTTGATAATTGCTAGTTGAAAATTTCAAAACTAGCAAATGTTTGCTAGTGTAATTTTTGGAAAAATACGTACTTTTTAGCTTAGCCACGCTAGCCGCCAATCGCTATGTCGACAACGGCTAATAGGAACCACTTTGGTGAAAACAATTGTTTCATTTACACGCCGCCAATTTACGTCAAGGAAACGCGAATAGCACCGTGAATCATGTGGTAGCATAGTTGTTAGCGATGTGCATTATAAACAGCAAGCTTTTCCCCAACACAAAAGCATGTGCATTTAGTACGTCGCTAAGGATTAAATCATCAACCACGTGATCACAGAATACGCGATTATCAATTTAGGGATTTAACAAAATAAATATTTTGCCTACACAGTGGTCGAAGCGCGTATTTAATAGATTCGTAAATAGTAAACACCCCCCCCCCCCCCCACTTAATGGACTCTTCCAATTTTGTTTATGATCTCGCGCTCGAGAAGAACGTCTTCTCGGCACACCACGAGGTCCTGTTGTTTGTGCGATGGATTTTCTTATGCCTATTGTTTACCTGCGGAATTAAATTACACACACTTTCGCATCACAACTTTAATTACTGATTGACACAGCAATGGGCAAAGGATTCATCAAAGAAGAATACGTTGAATAAAAATTCACTTAAGAAATGCCGTAAGCTGTTTTCAAACTATTGATCAGCCCACTATTATTCCAACATCATGCCTCTCGTGCGATAGGGAATTTCCTCGATAGAGACGAGTGGAGCGCGAGAGACGGCGGAGTGAGGCGGGCGTAGCTTGGACGGATTAGTTATGGCCTACCAATTTCGCTCGGTGGCAATTAAATTTAATGTTTTAATTACGTCTGGATATAAACAATATAAAACTCAGTTTTGTCATCGGCAATGATATTTTATACATAGGCCTAGTCAATTTTGTTCCGCTTCAAACTTTAAAAGTTTGATGTTTCGACCTAAAAAAAAGTGGGCCGAAACGTCTCGGGACGAATCGTCCATAGGCCGAAACGCCCTTGATTTGACTAGCATGAAAGGATGTCTTGATCTTTTTTTAATTAGGCTAAAAAGGGTACTACTACTACTACAGCTTTGCCTAGCTAGCTAGGCCTACACCTAAAAGCTAGGCCTAGGTCTACACCTAAATAAATTCAGATTTGTGTAGAATTTAACTATTTTATCGAAAAAAATATGTGATTGCTAGTTATGCTGCTGATTTTGCTAGTTAATTTTTTTACAACTAGCAAAGTTTGCTAGTCGAAAAAAAAGTAAATTTCGAGCCCTGCAAATAGTTTAAATTACTAACCTACAGTAGTACTTTACATGAAAATTGCTATTTTAATCAATTTAAAGAATGAAAACTAAATGAATCCTGGACATTAACATAAAATAATGAAAATATAGAAACCGTCAGAGGGCAGGTAAGCAAGACTGAGCTCTTAACAACAATAACTAAAGTAAAATTTGTCTTAAACTACTGTACAGTATAAAAACATCAATGCCATGAAGAAACATTTAATTAACCTGAGACAGAAATTGGAATAAAAAGGGAGACATTTTTGTATGCTTGATTTAAAGAAGCTTTATCAAGCCTAGACTCATAAATTGCAGAGACCAAAACCAAAATAGTTGCACAAAAAATCTGCCATCAAAATCACTGCTATGCTATACAATACATACAGTATGTACATATGCTCACAAGATACAGTCATAACTGCTGAAAACAAAATCAATAGTTATTTTTAAACTTGTATACTAATTATACTAATAATACTAATTATAATATACTGTATACTTACAACTAAAGTTGATAATCACAATATTAAGATTACAGTACATGAACAGTAGGTTTAAATGAATGTCTATTGAATCAAACTATGCCAGGGATCACATTTTAAGCACAAACTACTGTAAGAATAAAAATGCAAGTCAGCTACGTTCACTAAATGTCTCTTGAATATCTCAATAAACAAACTACCTTCCTGTTTGGCGTGCTTCACTTTTATAAACAGAGAAACTGCCGACACTTTATTCTCACTTTTAATAAAAAGTGAATGCTTGAAATCAAAAGAAATCATTACAATGACTTTACAACTATTGTTAAAAAACAATCACACAAATGATATTTCCTCTATGTGTACAGTACAGTAGAAAAACAACTATATTTCAAAAAATTGTTGAAATGCAAACAAAAACATTGTTTTTATATCCGTATTTATTCAAATAAATAAATGCCCTGCATTGAATAAACTCCCAATATAACATCGTTTTGAATAAACAAATAAAAACACCACAGGACACATTCTTAATATCAATTGTGTTGTATTTTGTCTTATTTAGAAAAAATATATATAATTATGTGTTTTCATATTACACTAAAAAATAAACGCCTTCTAATATTAAAATATTTAACGCCTCACTAAAAACCCTATGTATGAACAATAAACTACAATATAATAAATTACTGTAGATACTGTACAACAATATAGCGATATACAGTAAGTCTCAATAGTGAAATATTGATGGTGTACAGTATTTAATCAAATCATTTATTGATAATTAGTGACATCCAAACTCCATTACCCAGATCATCATCATCTTTAAAAATTTAAGAAATAATAAGAAATACCGTATAAAAAAAAACAAAAAAAGAATACTGTATTTAATAAAGAATATCTCTAAAAGTACAGTATATTGGATATCCCCACCAAAAGTATAATTACTCTAAATGCTGTGCATCAATAAAAATTAATTTTATATGATGTTGATTAATACAAATATTTCAGAATAACAAAATTTCATATCCAAAAACGAATGGCCACTGTAAATGTTAAAATTTAAAAGATTGATGTAATAATAAAAACCCTTATAGGGAAATTTAACAATCGGTCAAAACAGAAAAGCATTAAGTATACACATTGCTTGAGAAACTCAACTCTTTGATGAGCCTACAAACTTAGTTTATCTTAAGACCCCTCAGGGGAGTTGATATCCCTGTAGGAAGCAATACTCAAGTAAATCTCCCACTTCATTTCCTACTCAATTTGGGATTGCTTCATATGAACAAGTCATTCGCAATTAGTAAAGCTAACACAAACATCTTAACAAACTACCACCAGAGATTCGCAAAGGTGCCATGGTGTAAAGTTTTGAGTATGGTTTTAGCTGATCCTCACAAAGAAAATCTTGCAAAAGGAATAAAGTGTCACATTCTGTACACTGAATAAGAAAAATGTAAGCAGAATATATAGAACTAATGTTTTATTGTAGTTAATTTGACAGACTAACAAACAAAATAACTTACCATAAACATATTATTACACACATTTTGACTGCCAGAGGTTCTTCCAGTTAGAAACTGCCACCGCCAGCGTTTTTAGCCCAATTCGATGTTTTTATTAAAGCTGATTGAAACTATGTATGTGATCTAATTTATATATTTAAATCGCAATGTAAATCGTAATAGTAAAATGAAAGTAACCCACTTTTTTAGTTTTTCGTAGTTTCGCGCAAGAGATAATTGCGATTTTGTGCAAGACATCACAATATGAAAATATCGCCCGGTGAGACCAACAAACAACGAAAAAGTTATTTACACGGCACCGATAGGCCTATAAAAACAAGTTATCACTATCGAAAAATGTATTACATTTTATAAATCATAATCTTACATCAATGTTTCGCCAAAATCCACATAGTAAAGACACCAGACCTAGTTAACCAGGCCTAAAGTTGGTCCGGAACCGTTTTACGACGACTAGGCCTAGCCTAGATAGTAAACTGATGATAATATCCAAACCATTTCAAAACAAGTCTGTTGCGTGAAACTCGGTCACTTTCAGTAAAACACCAAAACAATTAGGGTATACATATAATAATAAAATTGAAGACTTTATATTGAAATTGACTCCATTATTTTTTATTCAGATAACAAACAAACATGTCAATCCACAAAAACCTTTGTAATGCTTCGGCGGCATAGCTAGCGCGCGACCGATACACAATGCGCCAAGCCATCGCTCTACGCGCTACTGTGATGCGCGGTGTTTGTTATTTTACCATTTTGACAGTCGTTCGTAACCAGATTACTTACTTTCAAATAGTAAAATATTCCCGGTCCAAACCGAATATAGTGTTCATATTTATAGTATATACCAATAATTAACCGATCTACCGGATTTCGTAAAAAAACGCAAAACACGAAGATCTTTGTGTTTGGCAGTCAAAGTGTTAAATTTAGACAAATGACTTGAATTGTTGCACATAAAAAATAGTGATAAATAACAAAATTCAAACGGTGTGATTATTAAAATTATTTTATTTAGCCCGAGCCAAAATTGAAGTGTAAAGAATATTGTTTATAGTACTATGGTAATCCCCCAAAACTATAGGCCTAGCTACAGTAAGCACGCTGATAGCTGGGCACTGCCGCCACTGCTGGTCAAAACAAGATCACACTCTGATCCAGCAGCAGGGCCTAAAATAAACATTTACAGTAGGCCTAACTAATTTACACTTACAAATAATAATTAAATATACTACTAATCTATATAAATAGACAGAACAAAAAGAATCAATTACTAGTATAATATAAAACAAAAATAAACCGTCTTTTAAGACGTTGAACCTAATCTCTGTCTGGGCGTTGATTTCCAAGACAAATTTACCTTGGTGAGTTGCCCATCTATTCAACAAAATCATCTCTCTTCCGGTATTAAGGATACATCTGAGTGCCCAAACTTAAACATCAAACACCATGTAAAGAAAACTATTAATTTGGTATTACATTTGACAGACTTACCTTGAGTAAATGGCCTAAACAGCCCTTGTCCTTTGAGAAATGTTTAAGTGCTTAAAATTGTTAATTTTGTATAATATTCTTGATAAAATGAAGAAAAATCACTACCACCACACACTAAGCGACGCAACTGAACAATAATCAAGATGGCGAATTTAATCTACATACGCCAATCGGTGGTGAAGTAAAACCGCGAATATGATTCGCGATAAGAAATAGTTCCACTTTGTTTTATTTTTTTCAATATATTATTTCAATAACTGTTAATGTTAATACTACGCATATATTATATTTTCACAGTCTGTATAAAATTGCATATTTTCTTTAATTCACACATTTTAAACAAATAAAAAGTGATGTTTACAAAATGACGAAAAGCAGTAAAGTGGTCTCTTTTTGTATTGTATTGTTTGTACCTGTTTTAGTCATTGTAATGGAATGTCTATTATAATTTATAAATATAGGTGTTTGTTAAATCGCTTTTGTTTTAAATTAGAGTTAATATTACGTACATCTACATTACGTCTAATCTCATCGTAATAAAATCCTATTTTTGTACAAAATAAAAATAACCCTGTATACATTGTAAGTACATACTTATATTTTTAATAACAGCCACAACAATTTTGACTTAGTGTTTGTATAGAGGTCGCTGTTCCTTTTTTATAACGGTCAACTACCTTGAGGAGGTACATTAATCTCACCTTTATTCCTGGTAAAACGAAACCGGATCTCTGATTCGCCCCCGCACAAATACAAATACAAATACGCAATATTTTACATAACAACAATGGCTTATTATAATGATTTGTTTGCAAATGGATGGCAATTGCGAATGGCCTTCTGCTTTAAGTTTATTTCATGATTTTCTTTGTAATTTTTTTTGTCAAAGTGTCTACAGAAAATACCCTTTTTTTTCTGGAAAATTCCTGCAATTTTGTAAATATAATTAAAATATGATATTTCTGATTAAATGTGAATGACCAGTTATTAAAGGGTTAAAAATTGCATTTGCTCTCTGTTTTTATAAAAGAAATCTTTCGGTTTGATAATAAGAGTAGGCTATTTTATGTTAGTATCCAAGAACAACTTAATGGTAAACTAGATAAGTCCTAGAAAATCAAAAAACTACAACAAAAGGCTTACCAAACTGGAAACAACTGAGTTTTAGGATTGAATTTTCAAGTGTCCGCCATTTTATCTTGATAAGCCGCCATTTTGTTTTCATACTCCTCCATTTTCTTGATTTCAAAGATCTAGAAAAAAGTGTGGAATATGCGCATGATTCAACTAACAAAACGAAGAATGAAATAAAAAAAATTGGAAATGAAATCAAGAAAATGGGTATGAAAACAAAATGGCGGCTTATCAAGATAAAATGGCGGACATGGAAAATTCAATCCTAAAACAAGAAAGATACAGTAGGAGTTTTAATCTAAGGTTTGAAGGAGTTATAGAAAATGCTACAGAAAACACCCAGGACTTATTATAAAAAGGTATACTACGCGAAGAACTCGGACTCGAGAAACGCCGTTTAGATAATAAACCGAGGCATATAATAGCTAAATTTCTGTACCGTCCACAAAGAAACCAAGTCCTAAAACTAGGAAAAGTAAAATTAAAAAGTAAATCACAAAACGTATTTATTACTGAAGATTTACCTGACGCGGACATGAAGAAAAAGAAAGAATTATCTACAATTATGGCGCAGGAATATGCCGAAAATATAATGAGTAGGAAAAAGACTACCAATTTGCCTACAAAAATAAAATTGGGTACTGAGACTTTCTCTGATAATGACGAGAAAGCTAATGCATTCAACTCTTTTTTTATTAATATTGGAGAAAAACTAAATAATAAATTTAGGCATGAATGTCAAAATGATCAAATCACGCACAGAATTTTCTTAAAGAGAAATTTTACCTCTTCAATGTTTTTCAAACCGGTTACTGAACATGAACTTAACCACTATATTAAAAACACAAAGAATACTTCTCCTGGCCATGATGGTATAAGTGCCCAACTCATAAAATCTGCTTCCCCGTTTATTTTAAAACCTTTATTGCATATTATTAATACGTCATTATCATCGGGCTGTGTCCCGGCTGATATAAAAATTGCTAAAGTCATCCCGGTATTTAAGAATGGTGATATCTCAGATACAAATAATTATCGGCCTATTTCCATTTTACCCTTTTTTTCCAAAAATATTTGAGAGGATTGTGTATGATCAAACGATTTGTTACCTCTCAAAATACAACGTTTACTGAGTAAAACACAATATGGGTTTAGACAACACCATTCAACTAGTCATGCTTTAATACAATCGATTGAAAAAATCACAAACGCTATTGAGAATAAAGAGTTCACACTAGGAGTTTTCCTTGATTTATCAAAAGCGTTTGATCAGGGAGTTGTAAAATAAACAACTCCCTGGTTTGATACAATCGATCATGATATATTATTAGATAAGTTAAGATTTTATGGTATAAGAGGAGTTCCGCTAAACTGGTTCTCAAACTATCTTAAAAAAGACTATACAATACACATTCATTGTTAATACTTACTTACTAGTAAAATGACAGTAAACACTGGAGTTCCTCAGGGATCCATATTGGGTCCATTATTATTTCTTAAATTCATTAATGCTATTAGTCTAGCATGTAACCATGTAGACATGATTATGTATGCAGATGACACAAATGTGTTTTATAGTCACAATGATATTAGTCAAGCTTTTGATACAATGAACCAGGAGTTATCTATACTTTCGGACTGGTTTATTGCTAACAAATTAACGCTAAATGTAAACAAATCAAAATTTGTTATATTTAAGGCTAGAAATAAGTCAGCTTCCACTACCTCAATAGAATTGAGGATGGGAAATGAATGTATTGTAAAAGCTACTGAAGTTACATTTGAGGCTTATTTCTGGATGAAACTTTATCGTTTAATTTTCATGTAAATGAGGTAGCAAACAGTATTTCTAGAATAATTGGTGTCTTAAACAAAGTGAAGTCTATGTTATCAAGTAAAATCTTGTTAACGGTATACAATGCACTTATATTACCTAGAATAACGTATGCTATCACAGTATGGGGTGCTACTTCTGCTACAAATTTAAACCGTATACATATTCTCCAGAAAAAAGCACTTAGAAATATTTGTCATGTTCATTTTATGCATCCTTCTCATCCACTTTTTATTTCGACCCAAACATTAAATATTTTTGACCTTTATACGAAACACACTGCTATATTTTTATGTATCAATATAAACATAATCTATTACCTGAATCATTTAATAACTTATTTAGTACATCTGCCTCATTCCATAAACTACTGTCCACAACTAAAACGCACCAAAGTCGGACAGCAATGTATTTCCTACCAAGGAACACATATTTGGAATAATTTAACAGATTATATAAAACAATCCCCCACTTTAAGTTTGTTTAAACAGAGATTAAAGCAATATTATAACAATAGAAATATTTAAGTTAAGTAAATCACATTATGTTATTTTGGTTTGTTCTTTTTTGTTTGTACTAATTGTTTGATCTTTTTGTTAGGATTACATGTTTAAAGCACCTTGTGCTTATTTTGTATCCCATTACATTCTCTTATTATTTGTATTGTATGTATATGTTTTATTTTGATTATGGAATAAAAATGTCGATGAATTGAAATGATTTCCCTGCTGGTGATATCGTAGGCCTATGTAGGCCTATATCGTATAGGGTGTAGGCCTACTTTTTAAAAGATTCATGTTTTTTTTTCTTTTATTGTTTGTAGACCTTATCGTTCGACCACGGTTCATTACAATTATGCAATTTAATTAATAAAATCACAATGTAGTGTTAAAAGGTTTTACAAGTTGTTGTTAGCCTATGATTCGGTAGGCCTATGAATTTCTAAAGCACCAAAATATTGAAGAAAAACAATATTATTTTATTACTTTTTTATTTTTAACTAAATAATTTTTTTTCTTTTAATAACATCATTCAAATTATATTTTATATGTATTTATTTTTTATGCCGAAATTGTATAAATAATTTGTTTTAACCTTGAAGGGCTGTAAACAAGATCAAGGAAAAGTGGATAGTCATGCCAGCACCTAATCGAAGTAAGTAGGCCTCTTCGTAACCAGTGTATAATTAGCACACATTTATTCGCGACCTTCTCAGATTAGGAAGTCCCCATAAGATACTGGTGGGATTGTTACCAGTTACCAATTACTATGATACAATACCGATTTTGTAGTTGACCAGATCGATTATTTTCAACTTAATTAGTAGTTCTCTTCACAGTAGATACTGGATAACTTTTAGCCAATCAGATGCCAGTATATTAATCTATCTAGAATCTAGAAACGTGCTAGAGTAACCCGGGAAAACAATAATTTAACAGAAAACTTTGAAGAGAAAAAATTGAGGGGAAAAAAAGTGTAAAATGATAAGTAAATCACACTCTTGTGTTCTAAACTAAGTACTTTGTATTTTTCATTTTTTAACAGGTAAAATATAAATACTATTGCAACAATAATAGGTGGAAAAATGTGTTACCCTCTTTAAAGATGGTTGGAATAAAAATGGTTTTGATTTAGCTTTTTACTTATTTTATTAGCATCTCCATTTAAGACCCATCTACAAAATGTTTTCAGTAATTTGTCTTTTTATTTATAATATAAATTGTATCAATAAAGCAGAAACAAATACTTTTAAATTTACTTTTTATTTACCAGTGTTATAATATATTCAAAACAATTTACTGTCTTGGTTTTGATTTAGCTTTTTACTTATTTTATTAGTATCTCCATTGAGACCCATCCACTGATACCCACAAAATGTTTTCAGTAATTTGTCTTTTGATTTATAATATAAATTGTATCAATAAAGCAGAAACAAATACTTTAAAGCTCAGGTACAGGCATGAATTTTAAATATAATATTTGGTTAATTGTACATAAATCAAATATTTGTAACAGAAATCAAGATGAAAAAACATGAATTTCCCCCTTGATATGGTCAAATACAAAATTCTTCCATAAAAACCAGGAAGACTTTTTTCAGTAGTTAGGTAGTTAACATAATGTAACAACATGTCTGGTGACTCCCTAGCAGGTGAAAAAAGATGGTGGATATACGGTGGATAATTTTTGCTATCGCATGAAAATAAAAATTTGAAGTTGAATAAAAATACCAGAAATGTAATATTCAAGTTATATTACCTATATTTAGTCATCTGATAACATTTTTTACCACACCGTTTATTTTTCATAGCTTTTTAAAATGCCTCTCTATTTACAAAATTTGTGTACAAAAGAATAGAGATTTTACTGTGTAATTTGAACTATCCCCCCACTGATAAGAAAGTGCTTATTTTCAACAAGGTCTTGTAACACAAAGAAAATCCCAAAAATTATGAAACATAGGGGAAACTATAGATCGATAATTATTGGAATGTATGATCAATAGAAATTTTTTGCCCGCACCTGGCCTTTAAATTTACTTTTTATTTACCAGTGTTATAAGTATTTGATTCTTTGTTACTTAAAAGCTATGTTCATAAATGTCTATTTCATTTTACTTTTTAAACAAAAAATTAATGGAATAATATTTTGTTATAAAGTTCTTCTAATTTTTTTCTTTCATTGGTTTTACTGTTCTTTCCACTTAAGGTCACTAACTAATGCCAAATGGTCAGAAGGGAAGACCTGACTTGGTAAAGCTGTATGCTGGATGACATCAGCATGTTCTGGTAATGGCACCTCTTGCTCAACATCAAGATACTGGTGATCATAGAAGATGTAGTCAAGAACACCCTGGAATCCAGATACATAGTTTGTGTATTTTGTCGACGAGTAACACCTGTTCAGCTTTAAGCTATGGCTTATTGCCAAACCGCCACAAAATTCTTCTTTTCCACCTAAAAATAAATAACATTATTATGCAAATGTTATGTCTTTAATCATCTACAAAGTAACATGATTTATTTTGGATTTTATTTGGATCCTAAATTATAGAAAATAAAGTGTTTTTTTTTAATTTATCCAATATATAAATATTGGATCAACAAAAAACTTCTATAAAGTGTTTTATGGTTCGAAATAATCTCCATGCTAAACTGAAAAAAAAGAAAGAAGAGAAGAAATGCTCAAAATGGCCTAATATGTTATCAAATGGTGATTTAAGAGAATTTTCAAGTGCACTTGATGTTTTTCTGTCAAAAATATGTACAGTAATTTGCCATAATGATCACAATTGCCTAAAACATATCCAAATGGGATTTAGGACTATTGAACTTTGTTTACATTTGTCAAAATGCATGAAATGGCCTGAAATGATCCTAAAAACGATTTGAAGCCATTCTGTGCACTTATGTTAAACTAGGTTAAGCATAAATATGTAATCAATCACAAGCTAAAAATAAAAAAAATTATCAAAACATTGAGTTTTAATTGACATAAACTTTAAATAGTTAGACCATGTACAGTATACTGTGCATGCTTCTTCAATATACTTACTTGAATACCAATCAGCTGCATACTTAGCCACACTACCTGTTGAAACCAACTCAAATGCACCTGCACCTGGTGTGCTGTTAAGATCGCAACAGAATATCACTGCCAGGTTATCACAGCCATTCTGAAAAAAGATAAAATATTTATTTGAATGATAATTTACTAATAAAAAAAACTAATATTGCTGTTAGGTTGCTACACTGATGGTAGAACTAAAGAACATATATTTCAGAGTGTCTTAAAGGTAGCAGGGACGGCGATTAAGCCCAGGGATGATTTGGAATGGGAAGATCGGCCCAGAGATGATTCGGCCTTGGACGATTTGTTTTTGTTTGTGTTATTTGGTACAATCAACATACAAAGGATTACCCAAAAAGCTAAAAAAGCTTATTTCCAATGGGGCCCTTATAACAAAAACATAGAAAAATTCACAAAATAGCAGATTCAGCCCAGGGATGATTCGGCCCAATTAATATTGTTGACATTGCAATGCTTTTATTTAATTTTCAGAAAGACTTTGGGGGTAGTACTATAGATGACAAGGCACTAAAGCAAAAATAAATGGAAAGCTGACTTGCTTTAAAAACATAGACCTTAAAAATCCCACTATGATGCAACGCAAGAACATAGACGCAATGCAAGCGAGTTGACCAATGACAAGCGACAGTTTGAATAGTCCATCATTTGTAATTGGTCAAATCCTTTACATTGCATTACGTTGTTGTGTTGCGTGGGAACCAAGCATTAGTTTTAATTCATTAATCAACAAACTGTTTGTGCCAAAAACTGATATTGGAATCAACTGGATGTACAAGATGCAACTATTATTGTATGACGGTGGGGATACAAACTTGTGGAAAATGCATTAAATTTATTATGGCTGTGTTTTAAAAATTATTTCACCAATGAATTATTTCTGTAAGTTGAATGATGAAAGTACTTTCTCTGAAACTGCTTGCAAAAATGTACTTCATTTTCACACAATATGTGAATGGTTTCTTGATGTGAAGTTATCTGAAGTTTGGAATTAACATTGTCAGTAAATCAACGCCATAGTAAATTTACTGTGTTGCAAGGATACACTCTGAAAGCCTACCTGTTCTTTGTAAATCTTCTTCAGCTGTTCCAAGTGATGTGTTATGACAGCTGTCTGAATGAGTCTTACATGGCCAGCACGCGGGTGAAAGTACAAATGAGTGTTGGCAACGCATATCTTACGTGAGGGGTTAGCTATCTCCTCAAAAACTGCCACCTGGAAACAGACACATTAATATTAAGGATATGGTTACATTGTAAATTTTTATTTTTTAAAGCAGTTATTCTAAAGTTATTCCTGAATTAGACTTTCAGCCACCAGCAAGCATGCAGGAGACATGGACAAGTATACTCCAAAGACAAAATAACAGTGCTGCGAACATAGGCATATCAGCTGAGTTCATTATACATGGTGTTTCATTCGAGTAAGAGGTGTAATACACTGGGTTCCCGTTGACTATACTCACTCTAAAACTCACTCAAATTTTGTGTCTTTCTCTAATATCATTCAAAATCAAAAGATTTACAGAGTAAACTGATTAAGCCTATTGCTTTTAATGAGAAACACATATTGGATTAGGAAATGGCCCACTCTCATCAAAACAAAATTTAGTAAAAAACTGAAGTTGGCTGGTTTGGTTGTAATTTTTGTTTTATATTTATAGTTACTTTTTAGTTTTTTTTAGACTTGATCTGCCAATTTCTGTAAATTCAACTTTTTTTTAAATAACCAACACATTTGCTGGCTAGTTGGGTTGCTTATTTTGTTTGTTGGATTTTATACAACTAGCAAAGGTTTTTAAATTTCTAGCCCTGCACATGATTGGCAATTGGTTAAAGTTAATTTCTTTGTATAACCTTATACAACATTAATAATATTATATTATTACAGTACCTGAACTACAGAGGACCTGGAAGTGATTCGCTTCAACATTCCTTCATTATTTGAAACAGCTTTCCGGAGATAATCATATTGGCCATCTGCTTGAAATGCTTCAGAAAGAACGATATCATGACTTTCTATAAACCTGTAACAATAACAAGAAAAAACATAAATGCATAGTACAGTACTGTATATTACCGTGTTTAATTGAATAAAGATATTTATATTTTGTCTTCAAGCTAAATTTGGATCCATGGCAGCCAGCAGTGCCTATCTACCAGATCAGCACACCAGGAGGCGATCCCCTACTTTTGGCGAATAGTGTACTTCCAAGTTCTTTAATGTGCACTATGTACATGGGAAAAACGAATCCGACGAGGCGATGAGAGTAAAGCATCTTGCCTAAGGGTGCAATTAATATGGCACAGATAAATGGCCATCTTGAATAAACGCCCCGTCACATGCATACAGTATTCACACAATGTATCAAAACACACTTCTATTGGTAGTAGAATTGATTGACTGCCATGATCTATAATTTACTTAGCATTTTGATACAATTTTTACTCTAAAAATAAAACGCCTCCCTCGAATAAATGTCTCCCTAAAATTTATTTGCATAATTTCCACAATTTGTTTTATTTCTTTGTGTAAATACAGCACTGTAGGTAAAGCATACACCAGACATTACCTAGATGTAATTTAATGACATCAAAAAAGCATATCAAATCTTGAGTTATCTCTATATTCAATATGAGCTGAAACATTAAAGATACATTGTCCCCCTAAAATTAAAATGCTCAGTTTCTGATTTATTACCTTAGTTTAGATGTTCTATAAAAAATAGCTTCTCCTTCTGGTTGTAAATGCTTATAGCATATTAAGCCTTCCAAACCCTGCGATTTCAATGTTGGAACTAGTGAATTTTCAAACAACCTTTTGCCTGTCTCCTGCAGACAGATTAAATCAGCATTGTAGCCTGTAACAAATAAACAGTTGTAATAACAATGTAGAATTATAATAGATCCAGTGTAGTATTACACCTTAAACAATGAATTAACCATAATAGCTAGAATATGTGACTATCTTATGTTCAGTTGACATGAAATCTACTATTGGAAATAAAGCAATAAATAAAAACAGCAGTATTGAAAATTTTTTTTTCTACAATGTTGTCAGACATTTCAAGTACATATAATGCAGAAGCAAACAGTGGTTATTAGCAAACAAACACATTTTACAGGCCTTACTCTTTGCTTCTGATAATATACTTTATTTATTATTCTTTAGGATAAAATCTCATTTCTGGTCTCAAACATTCATTGCAAGGATTTGCCAATGACGAAACTAATATGCAAATTAGAATTTACATATGTAATGGTCGCATGTGGCTTCCCTTGGGTATAAAAAGTTAAACAGCTGTTTTAAAAACCTACCTCAGTTGGTGGATTTTTTCACCTTAAACCACCACAAGACGATTAAGATAAGGAGCAAGTTGACCTTATGTTGTTAAAAAGAAACATGACATATGACCTTGCTGGTTAAATGTTATCGAGTTTACATCCATTTGTAATTTTTGTCATCCGAACGATTTGTCTTATTAGTCCTGAGAGTAATTTTAGGTTACACGTTTTACAGTCCGAAAACAACCAAAGTGTTGACTACTTTACCTGTAATTTCTTTCAAGAGTAACTGTTCTCGATAATCAATGTGGAGAATATCAGGTGGGCAATATGAGAAGAGAACATCTCTAGCAAAATCTGAATCAGCATACAAGTCCGCCAATATATTATAAGATACAACTCTTAAGCTGCAAAAAGAACCAATATTTATAAATATTGTATATTCAATATATAAACTGTGAACAAATAAAATAACAAAACAGAAAAGAATGTAAAGATCTTGTGAGTTGTATTTTGAGGGCAGACCAGGCAGAGAGAAGTATATGGACCTCTGTGAATATAAAGTGTATATAAATGGTATGTTATTTTATTTTTATGGATCAATTTAATGATATACATTTAAATTGTAATCTAGAGTTTATTTATGACCAAAGGATGCGATATGGTTTTCAAATAGAAAAATAAACTAAAAAATGTATACATTAGTTTATGAATATTTCTGATAATCTCTGACACATTTTATTAACAATACCACAAAGAACTGGAAGCAATGTGCAGTGATGTGTTAAAGTGCACAAGCAGAAATTAAATAAATCATAATTTATTGATTTCTTTTTTTCCTTACCTGTTTGGTTGTGTAACCTTAGCAGTAAAGCTGTGCCTCTTTTCAAATGGGAATGTAGATGCTGAACGTACAGGATTTTTAAGAAAACATTTTGCAGTTACTCCAATATCGGAACTAGATTTAGGGGTACAATCAAGTTTTAGCAAAAAACCATCATCCATTTTAGAAGGTACATACACTTTTTCAGTGCTCACTTTTTCCCAATGACTTACACTAGGTTCGTTAGCATTAGTACTATTTTCAGATGTATCTTCACGTCGTTTTTTCTTTAAAACTTGACTATCATCTTCGACTTCTTCAGTTGACTTTACGATAGTTGAGGGATCAGCAGGACAACCACGGTACCATACATACTCTGCATCTTCTGCAAACTCGAACGACACCCTGGGAAACACGGGGCAGCTTATAACTGCACAACGTGGTAACGACAAGTTTCTAACTGTTGGTGAATTTCGATGAACAGAATATTTAAAAGATCCTACATTCAGAACCGATCTAAACTGCCAAGCTTCACTATTTGTTGATGATAAATCCACTTCTTTACCAAAAGAATTGCACAGTGAAACTAGTAGTAAATCTTTGTGATTTTCTCCAGACTGAGTTTGATCTTGTTTTAACTTCTTGTTTGATCGTTTACCGATAATTTTGGATTTTTTAAGAATTGATGAACGAATTCTGTTTAAAGATCTCTCTAATTGTTCATTTTTATCACGTTGTAAACACAAGTTCATATCTTCATAAACAAATGCTATACTCATCGCTTCGTCCTGTTCTTCTACACAACGAACATTTACTCTTTCCATGTTTAGGATAGGCCTAGGCCTTGGAAGAACACTTGCGACAGGTGACAGGCAGCTGCTCTCGGTCGGCGATGTTTTTCTCTGAAACTTCAATCGGACGGGCCTAGGAATAATAGATAATACGGCCCGTTTCAGAAAGCCAGACATATAAAATAGATTATCAGTTGATGGTAATCGAAATTATTGTACATACCACAGTGTATTTATAGTCTTACAACTTCTAACTGCAGAATTACGCAATTTTTATTTTTATTTTTTTAGGCATGGAAAAACATTTCATGCTGTTATGAAATGTTGACTAAATGAGTAAAGAGTGAAACCCAACAAAACGGCGGCGGACCGGACCGCATGGAAATATTTATTTATTTATTTATTTGTTGACCATATACACCTTTGTATCAGTGACACTCACAATATCCGGTGCGGTCCAGCAAACAAAGCAGAACATTATAGAAAAATAAAAAGACATGAATAAGAAAAACTATAATAAGCAAACAAAAACAAAATTAACTAGTAAAGATCGATACTCAAGAAACATGCGGCCCAGCAAAACAGTGGTGGATCAAGAGAGGGGGCATCCTTTGAAAATCTTTACCATACACACATAACAGTTTTAGAACTGGAGACCAGGGTGTCACGAAACCTAAGACCACGAAAGCTAAGACCCCCTAAGACCTAAGATCACGAAAGCTAAGACCCAAGACCTAAGATTACAAATATTTATCTTTCGCACCTGCCTTGTATTTTAACTCCCAACATTTATTCTGAATACCACACCTTAGAATTGGCACTTTTATGAGTTTTTCCGGAAATATAGTAATCTTTTTCCCACATGGACGCAACGCAAGGACGACATAAAGCTTGGTTCCCACTAGGGGCGCAACGCAAGGACGTAACGCAACGTAAGTGATTTGACCAATCAAACGCGATGGATTATTTGAACAGTGGATAGTCATTGGTCAACTCGTCCTAGTGGCAACCAATCTAAAGCGGCAACGCAAGTAATTTTACAGTGATTTATTTGAATTGAAGGAGTAACTTCGCTTCATTTTAATGCGTTCTAGGCATAGTAGTAGGCCTAGTAGGAACCAATATTTACACACATACACAACCACACAATTTACAAATGTTAGTTCGTAGTGAAAATAAGCGCAGTTTATTGCGCGGGCGATTCTAAAAACAATGAAAAACAGATAGGCCTATTTTGATTAGGCGCCGCACCGACGTTTAGGACGCGGCCAACTAAAGTTTAATTATAAATGACGCAGGTAACATAAATAATAACAATATTTGTTGGATTTAGTACACTTAATTACGCTGCGTACAGATAGTATCACATTTCATTTGATAACAACTGTGTGAAATGCCCAATAGTCATGTAGTCATGATATGATGACCTCATGTCCAGGTACGTTAAAATTGTTCTGCAAAATAAAATGTGACAGATTGGCAATGAACATATATAAAGTAAGGGGAACGGATTAAATGCAACATCCTGGTTTCGAAAATGTAATAATCATGATCGTGCTTTTTCGTAAAACTGTCTTATTAAATTTTATCTATTTAAAAATATTTTTTTTAATGGATTTTAAATAATATAAGCCTAATTGGCCTAAACTTAAAATGTGTCTTTGTGTTGGGCATAGCTGCTCTTTGGCAGATTAATTTAGCAAAAATATTGACGAGAGCTTAAATTTAATTTTACGTTTACAAATCATATTTACATAATTCTGATAATTGATTGTAAACCGGTATAGTCAGGATATATAGACTTAATATTGATTAGTAATTTACAAAATAATTTAATATCACTGTGAATTACATGAAATGACAGTTATTCTTATTGTTACAGTTTAAAACGAAAGTTTGTTACTTATTAGCAGTAGGCCTATTTATGAAAATTCGAATTCTTCAACAATAAAAATATATTCTTTTTGATAATTAATTAGCATAATGAGCTGTGAAAAAGCAAACATCATGTTCATACGTCAAGAATGACGTAAGTAACCTACAAACAAAAGGGTATAGATGAGTTGTCATGGGGTCTTGTAACAATGTTAAAAAGGAATGACAAATTGTTAGAATCATATTCCACTCATGACCTAACTTGATTACAATACATTTGCAATAGTCTGGATATAGGCATACACTCTTAGTCAAATGAAAAACAAGTTTAGCTCATTCAGCGGCGAACGACGGTCGGGTTTGCCATTCATATACCGTAGACTTCCAATACCACAATTACGTTTCGAAGCTATGCGTTATGACGTTCCTGCACTCGGGAAATTGAATTGAGAGACAGAAATCAGAATACGGTGGAAAATGTCTGGTTGTAAGTAGGCCTACCGTGAACACTCTGATAACACTAATCATTGTTATTAACCTGCTCAGAAGCGTCATCATCAACATGCTAACAGATGAAGAGTTGGGAGTCGGTGTTATGTTTTGAGAGGTGAGAGGCATTTTTTACCTTTTTTTTAAATAAAAAACTATGTTCTTCCACTTAATATAACAATTAGGGAGGTGTTAATTAGAAATCCCTGATATATACAAACACTTAGAAATAATAAATTCCAGGCCCTATAACATTGCAATATAATTATTTGTCGCACTATCGTTCAAAGCATGATGCTATCAAAGAGTCACTGACATTGAGTTATAATGAAGAAAACGTTGAGGAGAAATGATGGAGGTTGGGATTATGTTAGATTAAATATATTATGTCTATTTTTTTACGATTTAGTTTTTTTTTATATTCAAAGTCTTGTTATATTCCATGTTAATTTCTGTTGATCAATTAATCTTCGAATGTTTGGGCGTAAACACATTATAGCCTAATATTTCAAATCGTGTTTCTGAAGAATCTAGTCTAGGTTTATAAAAAAAAAGTACTCGTGAGTTTGTCCTTTCTAGTGTTGGCGAGGCCTGAGCTTCTTGCGACATTAGGCCGCTCATTGAAGGTTCTAAGATCCACAGCCATATTATTATACGGTTTATATGCCATGGTCTGTTTCATTCATAATGCTATTTACAGTACTGTATTTTTTATCCGGTGAAAACATTAAAATAAATTAGGCTATGACTGCAAATCATAAACCTTTAATTTGACTCCGTGATATGTTCTTAGAATGTATCAATTTACGAGAAGGAAAACTCGTGAAAGTTACCATGGTGATGGATGAACCGCAATATGACGTCAAAGTTTCGAAGCAACCAAACCAAGAATCTATAGAGATTGTGCTTCGTTTACATTGTGTGTATCCATTATTCTTATTAATAATTTTCAAGCCAATCATTAATATCACACAACATTCATTGCAGGGATAAAGAATATGAAAATGGACATAATGCTATGTTTTAAACTGACATTTTTTGTTTATACCAAATACCCGGTATTTGTTTTAAAATCTATCAGTAAAAAAGATATCATATAATGTTAATACAAGGTGTATTATTAGTTACTAAATATTTGAAAATGATCAATGTGATGGTTGCGTATTCCTTAGTACTTAAATTGTGATAGTAATATTAATTAATTATTATTTGAACTTACACATTTTTATCGGCGGCACCCAATGACAACTGGTGAAGATGTGGGAGCAATAAAAGAACATTACTAGTGTTTCTAGTTGTCCGACTACACCTATCTTCAGCATGGGTACAGGACAATCTATGACATCTTTTGAGAAAGGAATAGGCTGAAAGCTATGTTAATAACTGAAACCGTGTAGATTTAATCTATGCCAAAATTTGATATCGGACAAACGATTGAAAACGTTATTATCATTTTATGTGTATATTTCACAATGCCTGCCTGTTCAACATAATATAAGACAAAATGCACTGTCACTACTAACTGAATCAGTGTACGGAAGCTATAATTTCAACAAATCTTATTTTTCTGCTTAAAAAAACAAAAACTAATAGTATTAGGTCTTGTAATGATTAGAATCGAGAAGTTTGATATTAAAATGTATGCGAACTGATTTTGTACATTGAGTTTTTAAGAAGTTGATGATTTAGGCCCTAAGCTCTTCTACAGCAGATTTTGTTTGGAATTCAGGACACACAGTACATCTTCAAAGAATCAAACTAATTCCACGATGACGTATTTATGCTATCGATTTTATGAACCACCTTTAAGGTACCATGATTGGCGCCATACTGTTGAGTGCCATGGAAATAATTATAGATGAAGCTTAGAGTGATAATGTATCTGATAAGAAACGAGACCCTATAGAATAAATTTACCAAATTATTCTATTTTGATTCAAGTGCTATAACTAAAGAAATATTTCACAAACAGAAGTATGTTGAGTTAGACAAATTTAAAATAATGGTAAAAGTCGTGAAGTATGAATTAGCGAAATTGGTTTTGAGAGTCGTCACGGTAAATCTACTGTAGCACCATGGCAAATTACGTGATACAGTATTTCATGTGTTTATGGAGCCTGTATCGTGGACCCTTAATTTAACCTTCCATGAAACCACTGAAGACACAGTACTGAGAATTGGATGAGTTATAAATGGTACCAATAGGCTTAAACATCAAATAGCCTTGCTTAATTCTGAGATAGGCGAACAGAAATGCAAACGTGTTATAGGAATATGACCGTTAACATTTCTAGAAACGTAGATTTTCTTTTGTAACTATATATATACGCTATTGTTTCATATTTGTCACGCAATTAACGACAAAATGAAGGGTTTTCTGGCAATCTTTCGCAATTCGTTGTTATTTTCACACGCTTGTCGCCGCGCGGTATAAAACTTCGTTAACCAATTCAGGCGACTCCCTCGCCAGCTCTCTCTTGTTTCTATTCTTTTTATTCATGCATTTATAATTCAAAATCATTACAACCCGGCCTTCCAGGTACGTAGATCCGTTTTTAGTCGCGTGGAAGCGACTCTATAGTTCACTATGTCGGTCGGTTGGTCGGTCTGTCTGTCTGTCGGTCTGTCGGTCTGTCTGTCTGTCTGTCGGTCTGTCGGTCCGGTATCACTATGCGTTTTATCGCTTTCTGACCTTATCTTGATATCAGTTTAATCTAGCTAGGTCAATTTTTCACAGTATATTCCTTATGGCCAGGAATCAATGTGGTTATGTTTTCACGGTGCGCACGATTTAACGAAATCACGTTTTTAATCATATCTTCACAACCATGAATCACAATTAAATAAAATTTGGTACTCATAAATTTCAGGGCATAAATCATCATATGGCAATACAATTACGTGCGTAGCGCATGTAACGCATGCGTACGTGCGCTTAAAATTTTCAAAATTTATTTTCAATGAAATAAGAGTACGTTTCAGGCAATTTTAAGCGTTTACAAAATTGCCATGAGTGCGCATATTTTTGCGCGCGCACTGCGCGTTAAATGTTGTTGCGCACTCTTTTTGCCCGATTTCTGTTTTCTTGACTTACTTTTCAACTCGAAATTACGTTATACGAGCACGTCAAAAGTGACAGGCTACGCACGTGTAAATTAAAAAAATATAAATGTTTTCAAACATTTCAACATTTTTAAACATGTTCAGTAATTTCGGTCAGTATAGTTCACTATGTCGGTCGGTCGGTCTGTCTGTCTGTCGGTCTGTCGGTCTTTCTGTCGGTCTGTCTGTCGGTCTGTCGGTCTGTCTGTCGGTCCGGTATCACTATGCATTGTAGCACGCGACTTAATGGCTGTTGGCCTTGTTTATTATGCACTTTACTTCTCGGAAAAACATGTTTATGTTTATGTGGGTTTGTTGTAAGCTTGTTCCCTACAGACGAAGTGGAGGTTTCGTGGTACAGTACTATGTACTTTCATCAACCTCTAAAGAGAAAGATATCATAGGCGTCGTCATATGTCACCAAAGCATATGTCATCAATTATTATAGTTTTAACATGTTTGATAATAGTATATACAATATTATTGTTTTAATAATTGACAATTATCTCGTCAAGCAAATAGATGATGATGAATCACTCGTTTGAATTTACTTGGGCCAGTTCATAAATTCACCGATATCGTTTTACTGGCAGAGAAAATGACCTAACAAGTTATGAAGCTATAACTATAAAACGAGAATTCTGTATAAGGTAAACAAATTTAAAACAGAGACTATGCTAATCACACTTTGTTGATAACAATTATTAATAATAATACAGTATTAATAGTGGTATACTTCTTATGCATTTCATTTCATTCATAAATGAATCTTTGAAACTACTCCGGCCTAAGATGGACAAAAGTGGACTTCAAACTAAACGGACTTGTGCTTCTCTTGCGAAAATCATGTAAATAATCAAAATAAACGAATTAATGCGACAAAAATAACCTTTTATTCACATTAATATCATCATAGTCATATCATCTTCATATTGTTTTCATTATTATAACATTTTTGTTATTTTCTAATGTTTTTTATCATTACAATTTCATCAACTTCATCAGTGGTAGGCCTGAGTTTGGTAAATTATATTCCATATTACTTCCCTTTTCCCCTAATTTCTTATACTAGATGGTTCTCGAATACACAGTAATTTCAGCGTGAAAAAACTGGCGATTTCAAATGTACGTACCGCAGGACTATTAATACATTGTCGTTTACAGAAACGAATAGACACGATGATGTATGTAGTCAACTAAAATTACCACCCTGGGAATTACTTCTGAAAGAGAAACTTGTCACAAAATGAGTCCAAATTTTTGTTTTCCGACTCATTTAAACAAACCCAATTTGTGTTTTGTATGTAACATTAGGGTTGAAGGATGGGGAAGAGGATGGGTATACAAAGAGGAACAATTTTTAAATATGTTCTTTATCCACTTTAGGCCTATAAATAGTATACCACTAAATACAGTAAAACATTTGCGATTTAATAAGTAAAGTACTTATAACGATACACCACTAAACGACGTTTATATTTGTTTTAATTATTAATTAACAGAAACGTTCAGAAGCAACTGTCGGTAATAAAGTTTATTTGTATATTATGTGTTTATAATCATAACAGTATGGCCTACCCACACTCACAGTAATAGGCCTAACGTATTTACAGTATTGTCAAAGTATTGCAATACTATTCTAAATGTTTTAAGTTTATCCCCCAAGGGCCCATACATTTACCTACTTGTGTTAAACCAAATACTTATATGAGTGACTGAGAGATTGGAATGTTCAATTTATCGCAAATCAATACATTTGTATAAACGTATATTAAATCTATCAAAATAGTATTTTTTAAAGAAAATCGACCTGTCTTCAAATTGATGATGCTGTACTCGAGCTGTTCAACCGGTTTTCAGCTATTAAAACCAATTATCGTAGAAGGAGATGGGTAAATGGGTGGGTATATTTCAAGACATCCATTAGACAGTGTATACCACGATCGGAAAACACCCCTATTTGGGGAAAATCGTTGATCCTAAATTAATTGTCTAACTCAATTTAATTAGTAAACAGGGTTTCATCAGTTGGTTAAAATCAGTAGGCCTACCGAAAGTACGAACCAACTTTGTATACCATCGAGTAAACATTCTAGAAGTAACGTGCGATTTGCCGAATTTTGCCCTTACGTAAATGTATATATAGACTTTTCTATACTACACTTACAAAGGAGTTTAAAAAGCAAAAAAAAAGTTGAACACAAAATCGACATGCCTACTGCTTCGTTAAAAAATAACTCTCGGTACTAATATTAAATATCCAAAACTAAGCCTAGTGTTTCTTTTTAAATTATCTTTTTTTCTATTACTTAATTTTAAAATGAAGGTACAACCTCAGGAGTATCTTAAAAGTAAATGAGCTAGTTTTCAAGGTTTTACATTATACGTTTACATAATACAGTATTATGATTACATTAACTGAACCAAATATAAAAATATTAATATTGATCTTTAGTGACCATTGTATGATACTTATATGTAATATCTTAATCGCGTGAATGCGCTCGGATGCTTACTAACTTTCAGTGGGAGCTTTCAACCAAGGTCCTTATGACATTTTCTTATTATGGATACCTTTATGTATAGCGACACGTTGCTATTTGTCTTCCGCAGGTAAAAATCTGTCTGACTAATCCATGGTTTCGTTTGTTTAATATTATATCTTTTCCCATTATTTTAAAGGTGGGTGTGCTTAATTACTTTGTTTGGCCTATACTCACTTGCGCGAATACTAAATTATATTTAGTTTGTATTTTCAATTCTCTCTTTTAACATAACGAATTATTCTCTGTATCATCTAGACATTTCATTTGTCTTCGGCATATTATTAAGTTTATTTTAACTCGAAATGTGAATATTAGGGTATATATGTGTCATTTAGCGATGACGTATCAGTGAAGTGATAAGTGGGCTCCTCAGTTACCCCTTTCGCTCACAGTTTCTGGTCATTGCCCGCGTGCACTTCTACAGTATATGTAGGCCTATACGTATACGCAATTCCATGAAAATAAACCATTATGATATCTAATAATTCGCAAAATGTCAGTCCAATTCCTCCAGTCGTTTTGGAGTCTTTGGTAAAATTTACGACTATGTGCATTATGAAAACAGGTCGCTACGCGATCTTTTCGCTGAAACGAATTGTTTCGGCAGCAGAGCCTTGGGTAATTTATATCCATCCTGATGTTATTTACTGATTCCACCTTCCTCAAATTATCATTCGCAATATGATTTACAATTTTACATGACAACTTATTTTAACAACATACGGTAGAAGATATTACGCCATCCTAACCATTTTATTCATAAGTCTAAACACTTAATTTTGTGTTTCACGTATTAGCTTACACTACAACTAAACTGGTAACTAATGGTTAAGACGTCTAACAATTTTCGGAATGTATTACATAAATTATATTGTAATGACAGGAAACACTTTTAGGTGTAAAGTTATATATTTTAAGTAGGAATCTCACTTTGAACACCGTAAAAATTGATTAACATTTTTATGTTTTTCCTGGTTTGTAAAAACTCTGTTAGAGGACCAAAGTAACTGTGATGGACAGAGGATTGGCAGTGAACATTGACTAAATGCTGAAATGTCATAAATATGGTGATGGTATTTGATGATGACGATGATGATGATGCTTAGTAGTGATGAGATTATGATGATAATAACGATGGTGATGATTATATTATTATTATGCCTGAGATGAATGTGACCTTTTAGTAAAACAGCAGATTTGTACGACCCGGTAAGCCTACTCCCATGCGTCGCAATCGTGTAAATTGCGTTCGGCCATAACGTATTGAATTAAAAAACGGCAATAAGAAACGTATATAAAACGATCACAACGCTAATTTGTACAATTAGCGCTTTGTTAATCAAAAACAATTTTATTTACTACAGAATTAAGATTTAATATAAAACTGAAATACTAAGCCATGGTCTTTAGTAAGTAAAACCAATTCGTAGGACGACGACTTATATTCATTGAAAACCAACCTACGCGTTCAGACACAAGTTCCTTGAACGCGACCTTTCACTGAAACAGCAGATCAGTGCCACACTCTATTGCGTTGCAATCGTGAAATTGCGTTCGGCCATTATCACTTAACGCATTCTGTGAGTTGCCAATGCACCATTCAAAAACCCTCATTTTCAATGCAATCTTAATGTTAATGCTACGTCACACGCAAGACAGCCAACCGTTGAGTGCCTTGAATTCAATCATTGAATGATTTCAGTGCTTATCTGTTGAATATACTTTTCCATTTCTTTGAAGGTTATACTCATTAGAGATTGTATTGATACGAAATATTCTGTTGCTAGACACACCCGGTGAATGAGGTAGTTCAAACGAACATCAATTACTGTATCCAATCAATCTCAGAAGGAGAAAACGGTTCATTTTTTTGTTATCAGAGGAGGAAGATTATTTTGCATTGTACACGAGTAACATCTCATACGCTATTTTGGCAACGGATCATACCGGTCGATATGCGTCTTGCAAAAGGAACGCGCGTGTCATCCGTCATTCCCTTATCATTACGTAAGTTGGTCAATGTATTACTCTTATTGAACATTTTTTTTTAAATAATTACTATTAGTGTGTGTAAACTAATGCTATTACAGCTTTTTAATACGCGTTCATTGCTGATGGTACTATATTATATTACCAGTAGTAGGCACGTACGTGTATGGTATAAAAATTGTATAAATAATAATAAACGTCTTTAATGAATATTATACTATTATTAGTAGGCCTAATATATGCAGTAGTATATCGATTTTTAAAGTTGGGATAGGTAACATTACAGAAACATAGGAATGCAAAAATAGTGACAACGTGACCGACCGTTTAGATGAGTGCGTCCATTACTTCCATTATTATATTGATTAGATATGAGTCTCTTCCTCTTCTGAGGGGTGCTATTTCCCCCTGGGTTGTCAGGTGGTTGACCATCCAAGGAATTGTCTGTTTCGATTTGTTCAACACTTCAGTGGAAATGATATTGTATAGGCTATTGACCCGGCTAGATTGGTAATTTGACGGACATAAACAGTGTTGAAATAAGATTCGCCATCACGTATTATACTATATCGGCACGTTCATTGCATTAATCCTATGCAGTGAATAATGAATATTAATAAATGTTAAATTGTTATTTTTTGGTTTGGACAGTAAATTTATTTTTATACAGACTGTAACATGAGTAGACTTTTGCATACGATGTTCGTCGATTGTAATTATTTTTCCAAGGGTATAAAATATTGATAGTTAAATTGCAGACTTATAAGGTGATATTTTCCCAACCTAATTGTAACTCTATACAGAATAAATTGGAGGTAATTAAGTTCATACAAAATGTAGCTTTTGCCATTTAAAGATATTATCAGTTACACGTTGGACATAATACTCATGAAGTTTATATAGTGAAATTACACCGGATAGCATTGTGGTTGGATAAACAGCAATGAATGTAAATGAGGTATAATCCTAAGCATTTATTTTTTTAAATAGGGTGGGGGATGAAAAACTTTCTTGACTGTTGCAGTTGATTGCCTATACAATGTACGTCAATGGTAGCTGGCAGCTCTACATTGTCTTGACATCATATACAGTATTAGATGCTTCCAAATACAACAACACCACCCTCCACCCTGTGTTAGAATAGTGTGCATTACATTCAAACTAAACCAGGGTTTTCTATATCAGATGCCCTAAACATTGATTATGAGATTTTTATTGCCGAAAATACAGTATCGGAAAGCACCTCTTCTCCGACGTCCTGGGCATGCATTTGGACTGAACTAATTCACGAAATAATCATAATATTAATGCTAGACACCCTTCTTTATACAGTCCTCTTTGACGTTGAAATCTTGACTCAAACTCGAGCGTTTATGTTCGACACGTAGATGCTTATACTAACTACTGTAATAAGACTTACTTTTTAAGATAATTATGTCTTATGTTTTTACTCGAACGTTGACTTCATGCTCCGCCGTTGTATTAAGATTTAGAATTCAGCCCTTCGGGACAGCCGTGGCTTGTTACAAGATTAGAGTGCCTGTATAAAATATGAATAATACTAATAATTTAGACAGCAAATGCTTCTAAGCACTTGCTATACGTTAAGGGTAACCTGAGTGTATTGTTTACATGTCTTCAAAATACATGGTTATAAAGAAGATTTGGGAAAAGGGTGATTTATTGCAGTAATGTGTCGAAATGAGATATGCGATACGAAAAAAACATGGCTAAACTATCAATTTAGTATTTTGTTATTGAGAATAAATACCATAATCTATTCTTATATTATCTACTTAGATATGTTCGTTTACGTGTATATTCATCATCTTCTAACATAGTAGGCCTAGTGTAATTTGGTTTAAGAAAATTACGTGTTCTCGCCAGCTATGTCCCCAATGAAATCAGATTAAATTACAAATGTAGTAAGCGTTGTACACATTGAACATGACAATATTATTGATAACACTCGGTCATAATAATTAGGGATTAAAATGGTTACTTCAACCTCGGCATTATTGCTTTAAAAATGTACATCTGTATTTTTAGTCACTGGTAATCTCCTAAGTTGAGTTATAGGTTCAGGTTACAAAAATACTTACAGTATTTTTATTACCGATTTGTACAACGCTATTAATTATTAATTCATGTAACCCTTGTCGTATTACCATAATAACGTATATAACTCTTGTATAGTTTATCACCGTAGTAATAATCATTTTCGATAAAGCATATTCCTATTTTCACTATACACATGCACTAATGTAATATTTTCAATAAAATGATGTTTCGGCCTATACATTGAATATTCTCGGGTACATTCGAGGTTTAAATTGTAAAATAAACATTTGCATGATGTTGCACAAGTCAAATATTTTTGACTAGCACTTTTAAACATATAATTACATAAGGAGGCCAAGTGCAACATTTGGTGGGAATGGGAATAATGACACTGTTCGATACAACAGGGAAGAGTTCAGTGGTTACAACGAAAGCATTTTTTTCTGTAAATTGCACATTTTTTTAAAAACATATTCAACATGCAAAATAACTGGGGGCCTATATTAATGTGAACATTTTTTTATGGAGGTAATATGTATTTTTATTTGAGTACATAGAACAGGCTTGACATAAAACATTAATCTAAACATGCGTTTTAAAACTTAGACAGATATTATAATAAAAAGCGATGTAGAAGGATTTCGAATCAAGTTCAATCAAGTACGGGTTACAAATAGAACATCACGATTGTTAATATCAACCAGATTGGATACTGATGATCATAAACTATAACAAAATCTGTATCGTTAATCGATACTGAAAAATATCAAATTTCTTTTTTTATTTACATTCCGTATTATTGGAATGAGCATGCTAACATATGAAAAACCCCATTATAAATCAACATTGTTAGATAATTATGATATATTATTAAAAATCAATACTAATAAAAAAAAGCCAAGAGCATGCACTTTATTCTTTATATATGATATAGAAACAAAATAATCTGCAATCAATTAATGTGGGGTCAGAATAATCCTTTTATTTTACTCTCATTTACAAATCATAGAAAAGTGTTTATATTCGTTTTTATGAATTTTAACATATTTACTGTTGTAATTTGTAATCTAGGATTTCTGACTTGTGAGCCATCTCATTCATTGACTGTTTAAAAGTCCTAGAAAACGTTTTTGTTTAACAAATAAATAAAATGAAATTAAAACAATGTAATTAAAAAACTAGTGAGACCTATAAAAATAATGTTTAATGTTATGGTACAATTTCATCATTTAAAGTCATCAAAAGTTAAGTTAACCAGTTTGCCATCTCATTATTATCATATTCATTAGAACACCGGCCGTCGTTTCTGCTTCAATTCATTATCATCGTTTGTAGGCCTTTCAACATCAACTACTGTCATACCCGCTTTAAGCAAAGTAATCGCAATATCCACGTCAACATTGCCATTTGTTGCTAGGGAGCATATGTCCATGGCCATCGCCGTCCGTTATTATAATACACAAGTACCATAATTGATGATTTACCAACATAAATCAATTTCACGATATTGATTGTAGATTTACTATAGTATAACTAAAATCCAAGAACAATTAATTTGTGCAATTTAGTGATGATGAGGTATAGCAGCGGGTTGTAATATTGAAGATTTGCAATTCAACTTAAAACAACATGGCGCCTTCAGCCTTTCTAACATATCTGTCATGTTGCCTATGTGTACGGATTTTCTATTAAAATGTGCGATATTTAAATATGTTAATGTTTCATAATAAAGCTTGGTTCTCACTTGAGCGCAACGCAACTACGTAGGCGCAATGGAAGTGAGTTGACCATGAGTGACAGATATGGTGTCCATCGCGTTTTAACGGTCGAATTCAGCTACGTCATGGCGTGTGGGAAAAAAGCTTAGTGTTGACAGGTAACAACAGGCAAGGGGGAAATAAACAAGGTTTCTTCCATAAACAGGGTTTCGTAGGTCCTATATGACTGGTCATTTTGAGAGCACTTTGGCCATGCGTGGGTTTTGAGGTGAGTGACGAGTGATTGCTTGAGTATGAAGGAGAATGAATTAGAGAGAAGGAAATTGGTATGAAAATATAGAAGACGACGATATTGTTAATATACTTCAGAAATCAGTTGAAGACCGGATAATCCTTTGCTTTCAATGTTCCGCGTTGTGTGAATGATTCTCTATTCGTTTCAAATATCCATTAGCCGTATTTGGTAGGCTTCAGATCGGCTCGTATCTCTTAACAGAAAATTCAATGCACATCCGGTCGTTATTGCCAAGTTGATCACAATTCAATCAGAGGAATATAATTATTTATCTCTGCTTGTCAGGTAATAATTACAAACATTAGCATATTGTTTAATAAGTGACCTAACGCTGTAATATTAAATTTGTATCATCATCATGATTATTATAATTAGATATTCGCATGTCGGGTTGACTTTAAGATTCATGAGTGTCAATTTACAGTTCATGCCTTTATTACTGGAGCATGCGCGTAAAGATCACGCTGTCCTGATTGTAGTGTTTAACCATAATCTCCAAGTGGTATTCTATATTTTTACGTCTAAAAGATGTTGATGTCCTACGTAAAATTTAAAAAAAAATGCAAATATCGTATAAAAGTCTATGCCAAGTTATATTTGATCAATCAACTGTATGCTAGTATATATTTATTATTAATCAATATCATATATTTAGTAAACTAACCAGGCATGTGTAATGTATCTCCACATATGGCATTACCTCCAATTATGCAATTCCGTAATACTTTTTGGCATGTATGATGTATGATACAGGCTTCATATGTGATACATGTGACCGTCAGAATTTACTGATACCTGAAGACATTAGATACAGAGTGCAGTGAACGGATAAACACCAAGGCCGAGTGAGAGTCTGCACATGAACGTATCACGACATTTTGGACAACACAAGGATATTATTTTAAATTTGATTGGAAACACATGGCCTGCAATAGTACGCACTATTTGAACGGTTGTTCTCGTTTGAAACATATTATTTTCTTTATACTATTACTTTTGAAGTATAATAACGTCACCCATTTTGTACTTCCACCGCGAAGATGTGTTTGATGATTGGTATCGCGACGGAAGTACATTTTTGGAGATATATAATTATGCACTAATTTAGACCAAAAAAGCATTTAAATTAGCTTTAGATTGTTTGAATGATTTTGAACATCTCTCTACAAGACGTGGAATCTTGAAGTAGCCTGGATGCGTTCCAGTTGCCGATCGAAGTTTTGTAATGGTGTCGCTGCACTTCTAGCCTATCTACAGTAGGATTGTTTGGTCGTTTCTTGACATAAATTAACACTAAACAGTAGGTGTATTTATAAATCCAAATAAATGTAATATTTAATATAATTATTATTAAAAACTAAATAATTAAAAATGTTACTATACTATTATATGTATTTATACTTTTGCTTATATTTTTTTAAAAAGTATTACTTGTCTCTACAATCCCTATGCGTATTTATATTGCTGAATAAATGTGAATTGAATTGAATACTGTTTCAATGTAAATCAAATGTAGGCCAAGAATTCCTACATTTTATTCAATCTAATTCAAATGACAGGAATCTATTTAGATGTTGAATAAAACAAATAATGAATGTTTTATATTCGTGTAATGGTACAAATAATGGCATTTGGTGAATGATGAAAGGTTATATATCAACGAGTCGAAGTCGAGTTTAAATACACCTTTCATCATCTCATGCACATACGACAGTATTTGCCCCTATCGCGACATGCGGGGCATGTACGGTTAGGTTACGGCGGTACACGTAAACATAATTATGATGCTGAATTACCGAATATTTGTGACACTGGAGAAATCTAGATACAGTACCGAGAATCGGATCACTATTTGGATTTGCTCTATTTATTATATTTTTTATTCTTTGATTAAACTAATCGGCAAATTTTACTTAATTTATTCTGCACTTCCTTCAGCCGATGGCTGTAAAGTTAATTTAAGTAAATAAATATTTTTCATTAAATTGATTTAGTTGATTCTGTGAATTCAACTTTAAGTAGGGCGACCTATTGAGATTAAAAATCAATGAAATTATGGCGGCAATCATTGAGCTTATTGTCTTATTAATTGCTATGAATTTTAAATAAGACTGGATTATAATAACCTTGATTTTTATTGACCGTGATTAACTTATAGCTCTTCCGTGAAATAAATATATGTTAATAATAATGTGTATTTCAATATTGTGGTGATATTTAAAAAAATGTTAGGATACACTCGGCTCATTAATGCTCTCGGTTATTATGACCGATGCGACGGTTTTGATTTTATAGGCCTAAATTATATCATTAGTGTCAATAATTGTTGTTGTTTATTAGTTTTCTGCAAATAATACATATATTAATTATTAATAATGTTACAATCAGTATATTCAAATAGTTTAATAGCAATATGTCATATTGACTGTTGAGGCTACACACTACTGTAGGCCTATAGGAAACAATAGTCATTAAAGTGAAATGTGATGTAACTCTATAATATGCTATGACATATGAACCACGTATACATTAATGTAAAACATAGAGAGTAGGCCTAATATCACCATGTGTCCATAGGAACAATTCCAAATTCACGTTCAAGGTGGGATTATGATAAAAATAACGTAAGGTACATTGCAAACAATGCCTTACAGTAATAATGTCTCTAAACCCATGTGACTCGAATCTCAGGAGATATACCTACTGCTTAAATTTATATTATTCAATACAAAAAAAAACATTAGAATACTTTTGAGAGTGATTAACAAACAGATCATACAAATCAATGGAAAATTATGTTTTCATATTTATTTATTTATTTATTTATTTAACAACATATTTATACAGGATAATACACAATCAAGTAGAAATAAACTTGTTTTGCATTGTGGTCCTGTCGCCAACAACGGATACAAATTTAAATCTTATACAATTACAATTAATAATAAAAGCAACAAAAAATATAAACTGGAAGTTAATGTTATGAAAAGAAATGAGATCTGTATCTAGCTTTAAAGGACATAATCGTGGGTGAATGTTTTATATCTGCTGGCAAGTCATTCCATATTTTTCCGCCTGCAACTTTAAAAGACGAATCCATTTTGCTACGGGTATTATAGACTAGTCCAGATTTGAGAAAAATGAAATGCTGTAGGCATTTCGTGTTAAAAGCGAATAAACATGTGTTTTAGAGTAATTTTGGGGTGCTGAATTCAAATTTGCTGTTTACCCGGCTCAATTTTTAGATCTTCACCCTTAAAATGTGAAAAACAAAATGGCCGCCAGTTTCAGACTTATTTTGGCTTATAACTTGACTTTTAAGTGACGTAGCAAGTTAAAAATGGTGTCTATACCTATGTTTGTGATAGTGAAGATTCCAACTATATTGTTATTAAAGTTGAAAATATTCTATTTCAGCCGCCATGTTGAAATCCAAGATGGCCGCCATTTTAAACGTATTTTTGCTTATAACTTGACTTTTAATTAACATAGCAAGTTAAAAATAGTTTCTATACATATGTTTGTGATACTGAGGATTCCAAATATATTGTTATTAAAGTTGTAAATATTCTATTTCAGCCTCCATGTTGGAATTCAAGATGGTCGCCATTTAAAACGTATGTTGGCTAATAACTTGACATATAAGTAACATAGTAGGTTAGAAATGATGTCTATACAGTACCTATGTTTGTGATACTGAGGATTCCAAATATATTGTTATTAAAGTTGCAAATATTCTATTTCAGCCGCCATGTTGAAATCCAAGATGGCCGCCATCATTTTAAACGTATTTTGGCTTATAACTTGACTTTTAATTAACATAGCAAGTTAAAAATGGTTTCTACCTTTAGTCCAGTAAAAGTATGATTGAACCTAGAACAAATTGCAACATAATTTGTTTTTGTTTTGTCTGGTTGATATGGTCCAAATTAACATCATATCCAAAGTTTACCAAAATCGGACATCGTGAAGTGGGTTCATTAGCATAAATTAAAAATGGCCGCCATTTACCATTTTGAAGCCCTGTATATTATCTCCTTATAACGGTTGGTTTTACTTATAGACCACCTACTGTAAGTGAATTACTATTAATTATTATTAATCAGATGTCCTGTTAATTTTGGACTGAACAAAAGATGCATGTTTCGAATTCATTCATAATTCATATCTTTGTTTCTTTGCAAGTACAGATCGTTTCTCATTCGAAATGCCATTGAAGATGTTGCCATTTGCTCCCCAGTGTTTTCTTTAACTACAGATTTTTCCACTATATTGCTTGTTCTGTCTTAAAATATTTTATTAATGATGGCAAAGTAATAGTAGGCCCCTAATAGATTTAATGCTCCATCTGCATTCAAAGTTTCGATTCCATTTCCTGAATTTTTTTGCCAAGGAAGTTAAATACTGCTTGTTGTAGAAATTTAAATACTGTAATTAAGTACCAATTATCAATTTATTCACCATTTCAAATTATTTCAAATTCATAAAGATTTATAACAAATGCTGGTGTGGATGACATAAGAACAAAGCTTGTTTACCGGTCACCGGTAGTGATGGCAAGTTAGAAAATTACCCAAACCCTTTGAATACCGTTGATATGCAGTATCTTTAACTGATGGTTCTTCATCCTTGTTGGCACAATATAATGTACTTTATGTTCGATGAATCTTGGAAACAGCATTATAATATAAGCCAAAAAAGTTGTTGACTTGGTCACCAAACAGGTAAAATGCTGGCAATGAAATAGCAACTTTGATTGCAGATGAAGATGCTCACTTGTTATACCAAGAACTGCAATATGACATTATTTATTTCATGTGTCATTTCAATTTTGGATGTTTCCATACACGTTTGATCCCATAGACTGGGGTAATAATGTTTCACAACATTAGGCGCTATATAAATCCACGATATTATTGTATGAAAACTATTAATTTGATATCTAATTATTATACTATAAATTAAACTTATATTTATGTGTGTAGGCCTACATATTACCACTAATTGCAATATATAGCTTAATGTTTATTTCGTAATAATTGTTTAATGGGCTAGGCCGGCTATGTGCAGGTGTTCAAAGGTCCCCAGGACACAGAGAACTACATGCACAACAGGCCTAGGATATGCGCAAAAGCAAGGCAAGTCAGAAATGTATGCGAGGCATCGTTTTACCATCATCAAAAAATGCGAGGCATCATTTTATCATTTCCCAAAATTTAGGATCGATTATTATTCTTTGAAAACAGAACAGTATCAGCAGTAACATATTACAGCATTTTTGTTGACAAATTAACAAAAAGATATTGAGATTAAAAGTGTTTTTCACCAATAAATGCATGAGAAATTGACGCGCATTCCACTTTGTTTTAGTCCTCTATTATCATTTTGGCCGTGAAGCTTAATTCTATTTCCTTATTCTGAATTGAAGGCATTATATATAATACTGTAGATGAAAAAACCTCAAAACGAAACCTCTACTTCCTCTGGTATCCAGTATCATTTACTACTATGGCTAATGCTATCATCTTACACTATTGATAATTTTATAAATTACAGTACTTTTTTTTTGTAAACATTTTGTACTGTACTTTTATAAGTGTTACCCCAAATTTCACAACAATCATTAATATATGGTAATATCAATGCATAAATAAAATAAATTATACACTACTTTTTAGCAGTTTTCTCAATTTATATATTATTATTATACTGATGTCTTTATCAATTGTTGTTTGTATACATTTAACATGTTTGTTTTTTTACCAATTTTACAATCTATTTCTATTCCGAGAAATGTTTTGATATAAATACGTTGTTGTTGTATTGAATTAATTCTGTGAAGTCTTTTTGACCAACTCTTTCATTATCATTATGAACAAACAATTTGAACATTGTTGTCAACTTATACCAGCCTTATGACTTGAATGAAAAAAACAATCGTTACATAAAAATATACAACATAGCATGATGAGTGTATACACGAATCTATTTCGATACGCTAGGCCTATTTTAAAAATATAAATAATTGATTATTAGGCCTATAATATAGCATAATAGCACGTTAAGAAATGCCTCGCACCTTTTTGAAATTGTAAACTATATGCCTCGCACCTTTTTGAAATTGTAAACTATATAACTCGTATGCCTCACACTTATATTTGGTGTGCCTCGCTGCCTCGCACAATCGAATTGGAACAATACAATGCAAATCCCAGTGGTCTAATGGTTAGGAGATCTGCATATCAAGCAGAAGGTTCCGGGTTTGAATCTCGGAGAGGGCTTTTTCTCATTCTCACACAGGTTTCGTCATTTTTATTCTTTCTAATTAAATTTCATTATATCGGGCGGATTAGAATTTATTCTGTGATGTTTATATACTGTATATATATATATTTTTCTCTTTTGTGGCGCAAACACTACTTTTATTCACATTCCTATTATCTCATGTCATTAAATCATATTATTTAACACATTTTTGTTAATTCCAAATGTCATCAGTAACATTTTTACATTTATGAATTCCGTATTACCTCCTTTTTTCATTAATTTTTCTAAACACTTGACAATGATGATCATTATCATCTATCTCGTTTTAAAATATTTTACACATAAAGAACAATCCCTTTGTGAGTTTTTCATTTTCATTTGTTTGTTTGCCTCGCACTTTGTTACTACCCTGTGTGTGTGTGTGTGTGTTTAAAATAGGCGCCATCTTTGATTTCAACATGGCGGCTGTTTACAACTTTAATAACAATATATTTGGAATCCTCAGTATCACAAACATAGATACTGTATAGACATCATTTCTAACCTACTATGTTACTTATATGTCAAGTTATAAGCCAAAATACGTTTTAAATGGCGACCATCTTGAATTCCAACATGGCGACTGAAATAGAATATTTACAACTTTAATAACAATATATTTGGAATCCTCAGTATAACAAATATAGGTACTGTATAGACATCATTTCTAACCTACTATGTTACTTATATGTTAAGTTATAAGCCAAAATACGTTTTAAATGGCGACCATCTTGAATCCCAACATGGAGGTTGAAATAGAATATTTACAACTTTAATAACAATATATTTGGAATCCTCAGTATCACAAACATAGGTATAGAAACTAATTTTAACTTGCTATGTTAATTAAAAGTCAAGTTATAAGCCAAAATACGTTTAAAATGGCGGCCATCTTGGATTTCAACATGGCGGCTGAAATAAAATATTTGCAACTTTAATAACAATATAGTTGGAATCTTCACTATCACAAACATAGGTATAGACACCATTTTTAACTTGCTACGTCACTTAAAAGTCAAGTCATAAGCCAAAATAAGTCTGAAATGGCGGCCATTTTGTTTTTCACATTTTAAGGGTGAAGATCTAAAAATTGAGCTGGGTAAACAGCAAATTTGAATTCAGCACCCCAAAATTACCCTAAAACACATGTTTATTCGCTTTTAACACGAAATGCCTACAGCATCTTATTAGAGTGGAAATATGACTATCTGGACTAGTCTATTATGGGGTAGGCTACAGTATAACAACATTTAAGTTGTCTACTCCACGCGTTGAATGGGTGTGTACATTCCCAATTAGTTCAATTTCATCTGTCAATCTGGTTGGCGCAAGGCCGTGGATACATTTATACATTAGACTAGCTAGATAAAAATCTCTTCTCTCTTCAAATGTTTTCCAGGAAAGATCCTGAATTATGTCATCACCCCTCACGTCAACAAAATCAAAATTTTGGGTAACAATGCGAGCCGCTCTTCTATATGAAGACGCTTCAAGATATTCTTGTTTTGCTCAGAGGTATTTCCCCAAACAGTTATCGCATAGTCACTACAAGGTTGTATGGTAGGCCTACTCAAAAACAACGTTTCTAATAATGATTTATTTAGAAATCCCGCCATTTTACTCAAAATTGAAATTTTATACCCAATATTTTTACTGATAGACTGGGTATTCTGTTTCCACGTTAACATTTCATCTATAATAACTCCCAGATATCTTATGCTATCAACTTGTTCAATTTTGGTGGGCCCAATTTTAATATCCAGTTGGATATTATCTACTGAACGACTGTTTCTGAGTAACATGACCTTAGTTTTGTCTGTATTGATTGAGAGTTGGTTTCTATTATACCATTCACTAACATTATTCATGATTATTTGTAGAGAATCGTTTACAGACTTAGTTGAATTACCAGTAGTATACACACAACAACAGCAAAAATGCTGCAAGTTCCATTTATAACAGACTGCGAAATATCATTAATAAAAAGAAGAAAAAGGATGGGCCCAAGGACACTTCCTTGCGGAACACCACTGTTAATATCTCTCAGTTTAGATTTTCTATTGTTGCAGTATACAAACAGTTTTCTGTTTTTTCAGATAATTTACAAACCAATTTAAAACATTTTCTATGGAAAGTAATAGAGCCCCGACACAGTAAAAAAAAAAGCGTTGAATACGTACGTCAATGACGCGCATAGTGTCACAGTTCCAGTTCAAAAACTGTATATTCTTTCTTTTTCTTCCCATTAACAGCGAGAAACTCGGCAATTACATAATAAATAAATTGATTGTGCTTATAAACTTAGGAAGTAGGATTAGATAGAGTCACCTACTAATAACCTAGTTTATACACAACAAGCACGAATGTGCAATACTCGGGGTACAGCGAAAGAAGCTGTATACAGACGTATACAGTTAGAAAGTTAAAGAAAAATAGGTTTCGCCAGGGCTCGAACCGGGACCTTCTGCGTGTTAAGCAGACTTGACAACCACTACACTACGAAACCTCTTACATTAAAATTGTGGGTTACAGAAAGTTTTTTAATCCATTTAAATTACAAATAAATGGTAATAAGCACAAAGCAAAATAAACATGTGTAAAAGTGATAATTACCGATTACACAAAATAAGTATTTTAAAAAATAATAATAAGATATACTGTGTATAATTATCATATTGCGTATACAGTACTTTTCACCATAAAGTTTAAAAAAAAAGGTTTAGCCCGGGCTCGAACCAGGTACCTTCTGCGTATTGAGCAAACGTGATAACCACTACGCCAAGAAGCCGCATATAACTACATAACGCTGTGGTGTGTGTCACACATTGTGGCTTCTTAATTAAACAAATTAATTAACAAAAAAGCACGAATGTGCAATACTCGGGGTACAGCGAAAGAAGCTGTATACAGACGTATACAGTTATTTCACCATAAAGTAAAAGAAACCCGAGGTTTCGCCAGGGCTCGAACCGGGACCTTCTGCGTGTTAAGCAGACTTGACAACCACTACACTACGAAAACCACTTACACTAAAAATGTGGGTTACAGAAAGTTTTTTAATCCATTTAAGTTACAAATAAATATGGTAATAAGCACAAAGAAAAATAAACATGTGTAAAAGTGATAATTACCGATTACACAAAATAAGTATTTAAAAAAATAATAAAAATAAGATATACTGTGTATAATTATCATATTGCGTATAGAGTACTTTTCACCATAACGTTTAAAAAAAAGGTTTCGTCCGGGCTCGAACCAGGTACCTTCTGCGTGTTGAGCAAACGTGATAACCACTACGCCAAGAATCCGCATATAACCATATAACTACATAACGCTGTGGTGTGTGTCACACATTGTGGATTCTTAATTAAACAAATTAATTAACAAAAAATTAAAAATCCGGCTCTATAGCTTTGAGGACATGTCCCTGTAGTATGTTCATGCCAAATCCCAGCTCAATACTACAACGAATAAGGGAGGAGTAGTACTTTAAAAATCGCACTTTTTACTCAATAGTGTCCAGATGGAGGAAGAAGAGGAGAAAATGAGTAAGTCCTAGACTCGGGTACCCCGAGTAAAAACTGTAGTACTGGTTGTACCGAATACTTTGTTCAAAACAAACGAATTAATGTGATGGCGCTAGTTACAATCTGCCATGCATGGTTAATTAATAGAACGAAGCAATATACAAACGGCATATAATATGGAGAGAGATTGGGTTGGTCCATTGCGGGTACAGTAGACCAGTGTACGTTTGCTATTTTAACAAGCCAGATGTGTTGTAAAAAAAGTACACATGAATTTAGCTTATTATCCTTAAGGCATCATGTAATTGGCGATACCGCTGTTGGATGTATGTGAAATAAAATAAAATTAAAATAAATTGAACTTATTGACCGACATCGTAAGCATATAGTGTCGAATTTAACATTTTATATAGCCAATGTATTATCATTGAATTAGGCCTATATAGTCCAGTCAATCTAGTGATATTTAGAGGTAAACCCACCACAAATTGCAATAGTAACGAAACATTAATTTTTTCATTCCAAATGTAGTTTATAATGACATATTAAAAGTCACCAAAAATTGAAGCATTGGAACACATTATTTTTTACGTAATCTCAACAACTATATAGTGATTTTATTCCATAAATATTTTGGGGTAGGGGGTAACATTTATGCCCATAACTTGTGGTTTTATAATCCAATCTCAATAATCTTGATATCAATGTGTAGAATATATATTTTTTTCTAATATGCAATTTACAAAAACAAAATACAACATTTATTTATATAACTAGAGGTCAAAAGGTTATTGACCTTTTACAAAAACTCATTTTTTTTCTTTAAAAAATGATTAACTGTAATATTGTGCCATAATTGTATATGCATTTAATCAAAATTGTGTTTTATCTGTACCTATCGATATATAAAATAGCAAACATGATGTTAACTAGAAGAATGTTAAAAGTAATGATGTACTATTCTTATTGAAATTGATTCTTGATCAAATGTAATGTAAACAATTTTGGGGTAGGGGTAGCGTTTATGCCTATAATCCATTGTTTTATAATCATATGTAAATAGCTTTAGTACCAATGTGTAGATTATATATATCCTACTAATAATAAACATTAAAAAACAATTAATAACAGTTATACGTAACTAGGGGTCAAAAGGTAATTGACCTTTTACAAAAACTCAAATGTTCTTAAAATAGCGTAAAACTAAATTATGTTTATATATATTATATTTATATTTTGGAAGTATTTGGTGCAAATAATGTTTTTCTTGTACCTATTGTATCGTCATGAAATAGGAAAAATGATACTAGCTAGAAGAAAATTGAAATTCATTAGCGGTATGTACTATTGATGATTAATTAATGAGTCTTGATAATTTGGAATCAACTCATGATTTACTATAGATAGATTTTTGATAATTTTAGTATCAACGAATGTACGTAATGGGAAGTATTTTATCTTCGCAGGGTTGCGTCTTCTCTCCTCTCTTGTATATTATATACACGGATGACTGTCGGAGCAAACAGGACAATCTTTTCAAATTTGCTGACGACACTGTCTTGCTGTCTCTCCTTCAAAATTCACAGGACGGTCATGGTTCCGCATTAGATGGTTTTATCCAATTTTGTGGAAAAAAACCAAGGAACTAATTGTAGATTTTAGGAAGGAGAAAGGACGCAGCCCTCTGGTATCCCCCACAAATGACGAACCATTGTCCATTCCTTTAAATACCTAGGTACTATATTTGAGGACAATGTCAGCTGGGAATTAAATACAGAGGAAATAGTAAAGAAAGGACACCAGAGACTTTATCTGTTAAGGAAGCTGAACCATTTTAATGTCAATAAAGTAATTCTCATGGTTTTTTATAATTCCTTTATTGAGAATGTTTTAACTTTTTTCCTTTATATGCTGGTTTTTTAGTCTTAGGGTCAAAGAGAGAAACTCACTACAAACTTGTTAACTTAAGTTCTAAATTAATAGGTTGTCAACTTCGTAGCTTGTCTTCCTTCTGTGACATGCAAACTCTAGAAAAAAAAGTAGAGCTATTCTAAAAAATGTTAACCATGCCTTGTTCAGTGATTTCGAGCTCATGCCTCATGGGCGTCGCTTTCAATGCCCGGCATGTAGAACAAACTGGAAAAAAAAATCGTTTTTGCCAGTTGCCATCCGACTCTTAAATTCTTGAACTTTGACTCTTGTTATATTGTACTGTATATTGTGATATTTTTGTATATTTTGTAAGATCATTTTAATCCAGACCTTTTTATTTGAATTGCTCCGTGTGGGATGATATTGTTTAATCCTTCAAATAGAAAAGCACTCACAACTTATATGTCATCAGTATCACTTTCTTGTTCGGGTATTAGTACAGTGCAATGCCATTGCATTCACCACATGTAGTTCTAGTTACCCCTGAATGCTTCAAAGAGATACTCAGGCTCTGGCTTTAAGTCTGTGTGTAGAGGAACCATGTTTCCATCATCTGATCTTCCATCCCCAATCCTCAGTACACATATCAACCCCACTCCATTGCTAAAAGATAACTTGAACTTGAACCTGATGTTAAGTACCTTGGTTGTGGTACGATTATGAAGTTGGCGATATGTGAGGTTGTACTTGTAGATGGGATGGAGTCAAAGGCATTCCACGTTGTCCAGGTAGTCCATTGTACAGACGCACTAAACCATTTTCTCTAGCAACCACAATGTCATCCTTTGTAGCTTGTTTGCATTTGAAGACTACAGCATAATGTCAGAAATAAGTGCAATGACAAGCTTTTTTTAGAGCCACTTGTTTTCCAATTCCGAAAACTCTGGATGTTGTGTCACCAGTATCGCATGAGCAAACAGAAGGTTATCACAGATGTCTCTCAAATGTACTGTTTGAACCAGTTTGATAGTCCAGCATCTCAGCTCCAGTCTAAAGAATATCACAAGATGTTTTAAATGCTTGACTGCAGAGGAGCACTAGTAGATCCGTGTCATCGGATAATGACAGCTGTTTTCCTGTTTGCTGATTCAATGGTTTTTGTACTATCCGAAAGAACATCTGCATCAGCAGCTGCATTCACTCATTGCCATGTTGTTCAAATACTAGTTACGAAGATTTATAAATTGTTGTTTGTTACAGAAAGTGATCCTATTTTGTGGAACATGTCACTGGTAAAATGTACAGGGACACTACCACCTGACCCGCTTTACCATGTGCGCCGTCTTTGGTGGACGAGCCGCTTTCATAATTATCAAAGACTATGCAGAGCAATATTTTTTACAGATCTCTACACTATTCCATATGAATGCTGTGCAGTAGAGCACTACCATCTAAAATGTAGGCCTACTGGACATCATTCAGTGAGTTGGATGTATTAGACTTTTCAGAAGAAGTTGTTTCCACGTGGCATCATGTTGGTTTATTAGCTGAAAGTATTGTAAGTTGGTAGTTTCAAAAAGTGGTGGTGGATAACAGTCACCTCGAGTCTCCTCTGGAACTGTAGGATTGATGCACACATATGACTTTATTGCCAGGATCTTGAATACATTGGAAGACTTTCTGGCCAAAATATTCAATGCTTAATACCACATTGCTAATATTCCGAGTCACCTGCAGTAACTCCCGTGTCAATGGTATGAAGTCTCTGAGTCGTAACCAAATGGATTTTTCAATTGCCATTGTGTTCCTGACGTGTGGCCATAAGGTCTTATGTTGGCCGCTGCTGCTCTGGAGTAACGCCCTGATACTATTACAAGGCATTACATACATTTCAGCGCAGATTTGGTCTGGATGTACGCATTCCTATATTTTCTTGTCAAACCTCTTGTTTTCTTTGAGGCTTCTCATAGAAACTTTTTCAATCACCTGCAGGTCTGTTGACAATCCAGCCCAGATGGTCCGAACGTCATACAACATGGAGGTCATTGTCAAACTGCTGTTGAATATCTTTGTATTTCTACTGGTTAAAAAATACTTATACATTCCAATATAAATACTGTAACCATGGCAACACAAATGCCAACTGGAAAAATTGGAATGTAGATCATCCAGAAGCAACAGGAACGGAGATGTCACTCATCTGCATCTTGAACTGGTCATGTGTATCGCGTTGGACTGAAATGTTCACCCCAGGGAATCCCTGTGTTTACAGCGAAAACAACATTTTTAGCCAAAATTGACACATTATGTTGTGTTTTTCCGCAAAATTGACATTCTAAATAAAATGTTATGACTATAAGTTTGATATCACTGAATAGAAAATTTAATAAGCTTTCGAATGACATAAATCCCACTTGTATATAATGTATTTTAAATGGTTAAATATATGTAATTAATGGGGCATATTAATTTTGACTTAAAATGACCTTTATTGACCTCTGACCCCTTGACCCAATGCTTGGATTTTCGGTGACTTTTAGTATGTCGTTCTACAAATTATATCGAATTCAAAAATACTAGCTTTGTTACTATTGCAATTTGTGGTGGGTATATCATTAGATTGACTGGACTAATAATGTGACTTTATAATATAGACTCAACACACAGGCTTGGATTACAAGTCTACTGAAACTCTATTATTGGATTATAAATCACTTATGAACTGCAAGCAATATTAATTTAATGTACAGCCCAATGGCCAGAATCAAAACTCAGTCGCGATCCCAGAATTATGAATATAGATTGCGAAGAAGTGATATTTACGCCGATGTCAAGCTTAATTCAGACTTGAATTCAGGCCTAATTGAAAATTAGATTAAATTACAAGAAAGTAAGTATAACTATCTCTCCGAACTGATCATGATAATTTCTTTATCGTTAACATCGATACCGGGTTGACTTTGATTGAAAAGAAAATAGCAACTACTTCTACTTAGTATCATATTATGCTCTTCACGTTGATAGGCCTACCAAGTTTTGCGTAATAATTAAAACTTATCTATAACTCTAAAAAAAAACAAAGAAAGGAGAAAAACTATGTTTCATTTAAAACTAGGAAACGCAATAGCAAAATGTGTAGCCTACAAGGAAAAAACGCAATAACAATTGTATTTTAAAATACAGAGATTACAATTTTAAAAAGTACCGTTATATCAACATAAACCTTATATTAGCAGACGTGATACATTCTGTTTATTGTCGTTGGAAATATAGTACGAGCAGGGAAGAGTGAAATTGCACTCTTTCCTGGTACAAGAAACGGCTGCCACTATCAGTTCTTTAACTATAATACAATCATTTTGCGCACCAGCGATGTCAGAAAGTAACAACTCATTATGCTTCATCAATCAAAGGTAGGCCTAGTCATACTTTTAGCAGACGATTAATAGTCGGGTACTCCATGACGGTCATCGAACGCGCGAAGATACATTTTGTGTTACCTCATAGTCTTATAGGGGTAATTTAAGTTCAGTAAGGGAATACCTGTCAAGTCTGAACGCAGATACTGTAGCTTTGTATATGACGCAGTCATACGAATCGTACGATAATGCCTCTACAACCCAACCGTCGTTACTGGACACAGTCTGTACACTTGCTAAGACCCGGCTTTTTTTTACATGTATACATATATTTTCCATTTTTAAAATAGCTGACATTTTCAGGTATCAAATTAATAATTACACAAATGCACTATGTAACGGAAATTGCGCATTTAACAAAATAGACTAGTCCAGATAGTCATATTTCAACTCTAATAAGATGATGTAGGCATTTCGTGTTAAAAGCGTGTTTTGGGGTAATTTTAGGGTGCTGAATTCAAATCTGCTGTTTACCCGGCTCAATTTTTAGATTTTTACCCTTAAAATGTGAAAAACAAAAAAGCCGCCATTTCGGACCTATTTTGGCTTATAACTTGACTTTTAAGTGACATAGCAAGTTAAAAAAGGTTTCTATACCTATGTTTGTGATATACTGAGGATTCCAAATTTATTGTTATTAAAGTTGTAAATATTCTTTTTCAGCCGCCATGTTGAACTCCAAGCCATCAAGTTATAAGACAAAATAATGTTTAAAATGGCGGCCATCTTGGATTTCAACATGGCGGCTGAAATAGAATATTTGCAACTTTAATAACAATAAATTTGGAATCTTCATTTTTCTCAAATCTGGACTAGTCTAAAAGGTTATACGGAACGTCAAGTTTACAAGATGCCGGGGATATGGAGTGTAATAACGCGTTACAGGTTTACTTATAATACACCATAATTTATAATGACAATAATACTCGTGCGTCAATAAAATGACCAACCATGTTCTTCAATTCATAATCCCTCCCCAAACTATCGTAAAAATAACAACTTAAAATCCTCGTGTGAAAAATTACTATTCCCAAATGTACGAATACGGATATATGCGCACAAAATTATGATCACATAAAGAACAAACTCATAGGCCTACTAGTATTCTCATTGCATGTGTAGGCTACTGTTCTTATTCCCGCCAAATTATTGTTAGGCCTATACCCAAGCTGGGCTCTGTTTATTTAATTTAATACCACTGCTAATAATTAAGCTCAACATATACTAAGTAACAGTCATTTTATAACATCTGATCAATACTTTATGATTAATGATGATTGGTTAACATTTTGGCATTGATTAGTATTGAATTGTATTGACAGGATTCATTTCCTGATTATAAACAGCATGTGAAGGGCGTGTATTTCTCGAGTTATTTAGTTTATATAGTAATAGTGCTCACGTTCGTTATTCGAATAGTAATGTTTCACTACAAAGAAGACCTCCGATGTGTATAACTTAGGTGACAGAAGGGGTGGTAGGTTCTGAATGGCACGGTCCCAAATCAACCATTACCCTTAAGGGCAAAGGTCATCATCATATGTTCCGATTGTGCTTGGCAACACTAGTAAGCTTCCAACAAAAAACAATTTTGGTTTTTGATATTCAGACCTATTTAATTATAAGCCTAGGGTGTATTTACGATCAATTAATATGGTAGCGTTCTTCCACTTGAGCTGAGCCTGCACTAGACATGATCAAGTGAGTGGCTCTCACTCATAAGATAGTTGGTTTGAATCGAATCATAGTAGGTTTTGCATTCCGACTTTTCGTTGAATTTTCTGTTTAAGAGAACGGTATAATTGAACAATAATTTTCACTATTAAATCTGTAAATACCGTGATTTAGTCATACTCTTTTGAACTCTCTTATAGCCTTACGGTTAAGATAGTGGTACCTCAATGGAATAATGAGTTGTTTCAATATAACCTGTTATAAAATTCACTGTCCTCCCCAAACGGCCGTAAATTATGGTAACAAGAAATCCTTGAAACAGCAATTTATTTTCCAAAGATAAAACCATAGGAAATGTATGCAAATTGAAATTCAATTTCAATCAGTCAGATAGTATAGTGTCAAAGCTAGAATGAACGTGATGATGTAGACGACTGCCGTATACACACTTGTGACCTGCGAGACGACAACATTGAACGTATCTGGATTAGATTTTATTGATAATTGAAATTGAAAATAATATCTTGTTGGAAATTTAAAATCTTCGATGAATTTTACTATTAAATTTGAGCTACAGGATTTGTAAAACGGGGGTGGTAGAGGGGAAGAGGACTAAAAATAGTCAAATATAGATAGACACCACTGTCCTGAATCCGTCCCTGAGCTAATTCCGTCTTCTTTGCCATTACATTCAAGATGCTTTACTATTATTCCCTCGTCTTTTTATTTAGCAACGTTGATCAACGGTCATGTGTACAGATCAATAAAAGGATATGAAATGGGAGAAAATATGGGCCATACTTAAACATTTAGCTTCCAGTCCCACCTTTAGAAAAGGTGAGAAGACCTTTTAGAAATGTAATGTTTTCTTAGGTAAAAATCAACCCCATACCCAATGCACTCCCAACATATCCTGTATTATACGGTACGATACCTGGTTCTCTTTATTTGTTCTGTGATTGTTCATGTGTTACAAAATAGTCTTCAGGCTAAAAACACTGCTGTCGTTCATCATCGTATCGTGCATGGGACTTTATCAAGGATCTTTTCCCTTTTAATCTATATTTTTCCTCTAGGTACCATAATAAAAACAAATTGCCTTGAGTTCCTTGCCTTTGATGTCATTGAAATCGCAGTCATACATACCTATCGTGTTATATATTAGCTAAATTCAGACTGACATGAATTAAAAAAGAAAAATTTAGTTTGTTCTGTAATAATAATAATTATATTTTAGATATTGCAAATTTCTATTGAGAACACACATGAGGAAACCAATGTCTATATTAGAACGCTTCACAGTTGGATAACAAATACGATGGCTTTCAATCGTAATTTTATGGTTTTAAGTACAATTTTAAAAAACATTCTGTATAATATAGAAGATGTGGCAACTTAACTTGACGTAACACACGTAGGAAACTATCAGTTACAATCGCCGCATGCAATCGCAGAGAACGAAATCCGTAAACCTATGCCTAGGCTAATGTTTTGTAGTAAAACAATGATCTTTCGATTTTGACAAGCAATGAAGTGTGACGGGAGATCAAATTGCTGTACATATCAATCACTGCTATGCTATGCTATAAAAAGCTGCAATTATATAAAGTATGTTTAATTATAAAGAATGCGACAACTTTTGTTGAAGGATATACGTACCGGTACCAGTGTCTCAAATAGTTATAGACCTAATATAACCCTAAAGGATATTGTCTCATAGTAGTTTCTTAGAACGACAAAATGAAGAATTTTCAATCGCAATTGTTTCACACAAATGACATGTTTTCAAATACCATTCTTGTCATCTTTCTTGACAATGTCCTATTTTGTATTTATCGATGAAGACGACCATCGCTTTAAAAACAAAATTAGTGTAGGTCTATGCACTGATAATTCTTTAAATAAATTTTGTTAAAAATTCACAAGAAATACGATATTTACAGTCAATGGTATGATACATTTACATTTGTTTTTAACATATTATATGTACTAATTTTGGACTAATTTGCAAATGGAACAATACACTTTTCCAGAAACACCTTGGGACTATAGTTACCTTATACTTAATGGAATTATAAATGTTGAAAGTACATACGGCACCGTAACAAGATGAATGTCTTGCCTTCAATTATTAAAATACACACAGACATGCTGGTAAAATAACCAGTAACCTTGTAAAGCACTCTTAAGAGCTAGGCCTAATGGTTGAGTTCTTTTTCATTAAAATCACAACACAAACAAACGATTCAAAGAACCCCTATTCTGGTATGGATCTAGGTAGAGTAGTTTTCTAGTGATATGACGCCGATATACTTGGTCGATGTGAAGCGACGTGATTCAAGGAACCACAGTTCCCTCATTAATCTGGTAGCTTACACAAAATAATAAATAATATTGGCAAGCATTATTCATCTAAAAATGCTGTAAACTTCCAATATCAAGCTTGGTTCCCACTATAGGACATAATGTAAATGACGTAATAATACTAATATTTGTCTTTTGTATAGCACCTAACCAAAATAACATTTTCTCTAAAGCGCTACATCCACAAGGCTCGAAACAAGGTGGAAAGTATGCAAGCGCAACGCTGGATAAACCGAATTATCTTGGGTAATTTTGTAACATTGTAATTCACGCTCTTCTAAATACTAGGGACTGTCGGGAAAACCACTTCCCTTTAGATGATTGCTGGATAACGTGTATTTCGATAGTGAAAATAAATGATCATTCATCGGTTTAGAAGATAAATTAGTCACACTTTCCACTAGCATCACAAACAATGTTTTGCTGCATTGGTCTCGAATGACTAGACTATACGGTTGAACTCATTAATAAGCTTGGATTTTGAGATCATACAATTCATTTGGTCGATGTGGCCCATGACACTAAAATGGCCATACTCGTAAAAGCAGACAAACACACCATTAATCTATTTTACGGCTACGGCAATACAATTCACCTTCTCCGTCTAGTTCAGCTTCCAATGAACATTAGGTTTTATACAAAATGAACGTGTACCGTATAGTACGGAATATAGTGAAGCAGTCAAACATGTCAAATAAAGAGCTACCGAATTCTGTCGTGTCGTTGACTTTAAAGCGTACAATAGAAAATGAAAAACATGTTTTCGAATGTTTGAACATTAGCGTTGCGCAAGACTACGTACATGCATATCGTCATTGTGTATACACCCGATTCTGCAGCTGTCAATAGACAAATTCTAACCGACTATCGCAAGTAAAAGAGTCTTTACTGTATTAAATACTTTTAATGTACGTTAATTAAATTTCATGAAGGATTGAATGAAGACTGAATAAATAATGAAATAGTAAGAAAAACACCATATTGTAATAAATGATTATTATTAACATAATATTATAAAAGAATGTTAATGGTAGGCCTAAACAATAACTTGACTTGAAAATTAATGTTCAGATGTTCAGAAAGAAAACCAAATGTTTAAGTGAAAAAAAAACAAATATAGTTAAATCATTTTGTTTGGACATTTACTAACTTAAATCAGACCATAATTTCATATCTTGCTGTGCTGTAGTTTAATATGCTCTTGTATTATTATATTCTGTAAGTGGATGCACTACATTGGATGATATGATTCAGTGATACTACAAGTGATTACCTTTTTATTTTAATTATTAAATTGAACCAACTGTTCGCGTCCCATAGACAGATTTCACACCAACATTTCAAAAACTACAATGCAAACAAAAAAATATAATTATTAATATTAACATTAATTTTAATTTATCTTATTATTTTTTTTGTCTTGTGTGAGTTCTTCTACGTTTATTTAAATTCTCATTGATGAATATATTATATACAAATAAGTACATTTGTGACAATTAAAAGTAAGTGTTTAAAGTAGTTAAAATACCGGTATATTTACATAATAAGATGCCAGAATTCAGTATTAACCATATATTTTCTCATTTAAAATTTTAGATACGATGTTAATTAAAATGTAGAAATGAAAAATGGCGGTAAAATACATGATTAAAATTTTCTTGTTAAACTATCTTATTTGTGTTCTTATTTGTGTTTGAGTAGAGAGGCTATAAACTCAGGGGAGGAAAATGTAGTATCCTCCCTTTTCACCAAGATAAGATGGATGGAATGAAAAAAAAAGAGGAATGCAATAGGTTGAAAGTTAGTTATTTAGAATGATAGCATGAAATGGTATATTTAATGAAAACCGTAAGGTTAGAGTCCATACACTGTGCAAGTCCAAGATGCAATTTTGGCTCTGTGTGTATGTGAGACGCTTCATACCCGATGTCATCTTAGTACAACTACTACTTACAATTTGTATTTACGGTATAATATATTGCAAATATATAAAAATATATAGAAGTATATATATTGAACAAATACACATACCTATAGATTAAATTGACATGTATACGATATAAAATATTGCAAATATAGAAAAATATGTTAAACAAATACCAATACATACAGATTATATTGACATGCTACATGTATTTGAACTATTGTCATCTTAAAAAGGTATATATGATGCCTATAAACAGATTTTACGTTGGTTGATATACAGGATTTGTGTCCATTATGATAAGGTAAGAAAGAAAAATGAATCAATAAAATAATTGAATTATTAACATCAAGTCTTTTGATAGTTTTAATAGTTTATCTTTTAAGTTATTCGTCCATTTCTTCTGAGCCTTATGTAAATTATGCATAAATTCATTTGTTAATAAATGCTTTAATTCATAGTAAAATAATCTCCAAATTATTTTTGATTCCTGATTTTGTTTCTTTTCTTTTCTTATTACTAAACACGATTTATAAATGCAAAAAGTAAATATTGAAATAAGTTCATTTACAGTTTTCGTTTCCGATCCTTTAACAATATTACGCCAGGTTATATCAATCTTTTGTACAAAACAGTTTGAGATCAAAAACGTAAATACAATCCATATGGGTTTAATCTTATTACATGAAAATAACAAATGTTTTTCATTTTCAATTTCACTATTACATCTTTCACATACGTCATTTATAGAAAGTTTCCAAATTTTTAACTTACTTTTACACGCAAGAATACGATGTAGTAGTTTGAAATTGAATTGCGCGACTTTTGTGATATGTTTTATAGAAAACACCTTGTTATACCATACGGTATCCCATGCAAAAGTGTAATTTTGAAATTCTATCTCCCATTTTTCTTGTGCTATAGGAGTTGATATTATATTTTCCACAAATAAATTATAAAATAGTTTTGCATTAAGTTGTTTTGTATGAAGCCAAAAGCAATCAGTGTTTGTTTGATTATTTACATATTCACCATTCAAAATAATTTCCTTCCATGATTGTGGTATGGCATTCATTAGCCCTATATATTCAAATAATCCATTTTGTTTCTGTGATAGTAATGGTAACACTTCATTCATTGGTAATAATATATTCTCCTTAATTATCTCATTCATTGTTCTAAAGCCTGCATCAAGCCAAACTTTGAAATATATTGACTTTCCATTTAACTGTATACATTTATTTTCCCACAACTGTTGGTTTTTAACGTCTTCAATGTTTTGTGGGTCAGACCAGTTAAAGCTGTTAATATTAACTATAGCAATTAGCATTTCTCTATAAAAAACCGGCAATAGTTTTAGATCAGAATGATCTTCATTGTTAATTTGAGTGATATTAACAGTATACTTAATAGGGTGCATAAAATAATTCGGTATACATTTCCATTTTCCTGGATCTGGGCTAAGGAGTCGCTTAACCCAGTTTAGCTTCAATGCTTTGTCTTTTGCATTCAAATTAATCATATTTAAACCACCTTTATCTGTTTTTCTATTGAGTGTGGTTCTTTTAATCTTTTCTCGTCTACCACTCCACATAAAACTATATATTATCTTTTCCACTTTGGGCAAGATATATTTTGGTACGGTTATAATGCTAGCATTGTATATTAGTTTATATATGGCTAGAGTTTTAATTATAATAATTTTTCCAAAGAACGTAAGATTTCTTCTTTTCCATAATCTTAAGATATTTTCTAAAGAAATAATCTTATCGTCCCAGTTTTTCTTTTCACATAATTTGTTATCGTATCCAACATAAATTCCTAGAAACTTTACAGGTTTCTTTGTCTATGTAATATTACATGGTTCTGACATATTATGTTTACTCGCACCAATCCACATACCATTTGTTTTTCCTTTGTTCAATCTTAAACCTGATATTCTACAGAATAGCCCAATCTCATGTAAAAAGCAGATCAACGATTCTTTATCTTTTGTAAAGATGATAGTATCGTCTGCAAGCTGAGCTATCTTAACAGTACATTCCTCATCATTTGTTGTTGGCAATTCAATTCCTTTACATAGGGGATTGTTCCGTATGTTACAGGCCATCAATTCAACTACCAATATAAATAACAAGGCCGATAAAAGACACCCTTGTCTTATTCCACATTCCATATTAATGCTTTCCGACATCCAACCATTATTTACCATTATACTTTCTGTATCAGTATATATTACTTTAATCCATTTAATAAAAGAAGGACTAAATCCAAATTTTGTTAGCGTTTTTAACATTAAATTTCTGTTTACCGAATCAAACGCTTTTGCAAAATCGAGGAAAATTAAGGCGCCGTGTTTGTTTTTGATATTGGTAAAATAAAGTATATCTTCTACAAGTCTTATGTTTTCACCACCAAATCTTCCAGTAATGTAACCTTTTTTATCAGAATGTATAATAGTTGATATTACTTTTTGTAATCTGATTGATAGAACATGAGCTAATATCTTATAATCTACATGAATGAGTGTGATAGGTCGCCAGTTTTCTAACTTCTCTCTTTGTCCACTTTTGAAAAGTAATTAAATTATACCTCTCCTTTGTGAATTTGAAAGTTGAATTTATATTATTATTAGTTAATTAATTATCGTAAGTGACATTGTTATGCCCCCTCTCCTACACGCTGAATCTGCCACTGCGTTCCTTACTTTCTAACAGGACTTATGATGACGCTCCTCCTGTAAACCTATATAGTTGTATTAGAGCATGGCATAGGCCCTAATGATCTGGCTAGAACATAATTTGCAGTTTTTATTATGCTGGAATAAAACTCTTGTTTTTCCTGTCACTTTACTATCTTAGACTTAGCCTACTTGAATGCTGCTTCATCAAAATCCCCAGAAATAATTACAACGTGGCGATGTTTTATTATTATTTTCGGAGACATCATTTGAAATTGTTTATTTTTATTTTCCCCAAAATGTTGTCTATTGTGTATTTATAAAGCCTTTCTTCTTTAAGTATACCATCAGTATAATTTTTTTGTATAATTTAATTGTGATACTGAAATAGATATAAAATGTTAAATCTGAGATTTCGTCTGATTTTTACTTCGGGTGTCGCAACCTCGACGCATACACAAAAACAACGATAATGAAACAATACTATTATTATCTACAGTATATTCACAATAAAAACAAACACATTATTGTAATGAAGGTCATGATAGTGCTGATTATGATAGCGCTGACGTTACAGATTTTGTATAAAAGTGTCTGTATTCGTATTAAAATTGTTTAAAGCATTTTTATTATTACAGTGCTATACCTCTTCAGCTGCTTAATTTGTGATATAAATTACACTAGCATAAAGTTCAGTTTTAATTTTAAATGTTAAATAATATATAAATCAGATTCGTACATGTATGTCAGGTATAGGTTGAAATATTTGAAATTGCATTTATATTGCCATACACGTAATAATATTTCCTTAAGTTTGCTTACACGCATTAGTGCGTAAGCAGCATACTAAAACGTCAAACTTTCACTTGTTTGATTTACTGCAGCTGTAAGAATTAAAAATTCTGCCTATTTTATTTTAACCATACAGTAGGCCTATAGAAATGACTTATAGGCCAAAAATATCGTAACGTGATAAACTTTCTCTTCACCTATAAACTTTGTTATAAATAATCATATTGAGTTTTTATACAAACAGAATTCGATTTTGATGCAATGGATTTAGGCCCGTTGGTCCCTAGCCACCCGAACTTTTTTATCCGCTTTTAATCGGTTTGTTGCCACTTCCGGCCAGTTGCCACCCGACTGTTACTTTTTCCACCCGGCCTTTGCCCACCTTATGAATTTATGCCACATGCGGGTGGGGGAGGGGAAGGGATGCCGAGCGAGAGTACATAATATAAATAAACTGTAAAAATGAATCATTAATTTAATAGTATTGGATTACATAGGCCTAATTTATTATTTTATAAGTTATTCGTTCCACAATTTAACAAATATGTTGCTAGATAATTACTCAGGGAAAAAAACATCTGAATCATAAAATATTCTTAATACTTTTTTCTTGTATATGTTTGAACCCTATGTTTATGTGCTTTTTTACATTTTATCTGCATGAGTGTATAAACAAAGATTTTTCTATTCGTATATTCGATAAAGTTGAATTTTAAAGCCAAATAAACGATATCCATAATTATATGTAATCATTATTTAATGAAATGGTACACTTGGTAGCAGTATATTTTTAAAAGATACATTATGTTCAACATTTAATAACCGAGTCATAGTGATGACGTCAATTCATTGGAAAGAATTGTAAAAAAAAGCGTTGTACCATCTCATGGTAACGCTTTGAAATCTTAGACGTCAATCCATAAAATGTTAATTTAATAATTTATCCGACAAACAGAATATTTAATTACTTCTTTTAATTTCCTACTTGAATGAAAGTCGATTCATGAAATAGTTTATTAATCTGATATTGGATTTTTTCCAGGGAAGATTAAAAACAATTAATATACCAAGTCTGATTTTGATAAAAATTTCAAAGTAGCTCGGTTACGAACAAATACCTTCTACATTCTGTATATATTATCCTTTATATATTTAACATCTCGTTAATTAAAATTGTAGTGAAATCCTAATTTGACGTATCTCGGATATTGAGGCATAAAAATGTCATCCATTCAAATATAGTTGGAAATCGTTTACTGTACTAGAATTTGAATTGGGTAACGATGGGTTGCGCATGAATGAATGAATTGCAGAATTAAAAAAAATATTATGTTGCACACGTCGTCTTGTTTCCATTGGTAATATAAATACTTTATTACAATGTTATTATAATAATGTTGACTAATACATTACAATTGATTTTGTCCGTATTATTTCATATAACTGTGCAACATTTTATTAATGTTGATTAATAAACTCTCCATATTTATTCTTTTCTGTATTTGTAATTCCTCTTTGAAATGGATATAAATAGAAACATTATTTTATTTACTTATTCAATTTATAGTATTGTAAAACTGGAGGAGGTTATTATTATTCGTATTTTGTCAAAGATATGTCATGTTAAAATCGATCGACAAAGTTACTTTGAAAAATATACATTATACATAATTGAGCAGTAAGATTCAGGTCACATGTTACGCACATAGTCCTAAAACTATACTTGAATACCACTGCCAAAAAAGATTTGGATTATGAGTTTAAAATAAAATAATTTCAAAAGCAATCAGCTCGGTAAAGGTGGTTGTATAAATCAGGCCTACACATCAAATAATAAAAGACTAACTAAATAGTCAAATCAATTTTTTATAAATCTTAAATAGGCCTATAAATAATTAGGCAGAATTGGCCTGCTTAAGGTCATTCTGTCTAATTACAACTTGTATTATTTCTGAAGAAGGAAAAATATCAAGAAGATATTTACCATCATATTTTATCATAGGTTTTGATATAAAGAAATTTTCTATATTCACGGAAATATAATACATTGATTATTAGATAACATTTGACATAATCCGGCAGGATAAGATTTAAACTAATAACCTATCCACATCATTCTTTGACGTTAATCCAATGGAGGCCATGTTCTTCGAATCTGGGGTGGCCCTATGTTTTGTTCTTTCTTTGAACGGTTGTAATATAACAATCAGAATGTGGAACACAGTCAGTACCCTGATATAACAGATAATATACCTTTTATACATTCTTGAAATTAATGTTTGCTTCGATGTGCGTCATACACGATCATTTGCACTTTGATACACTAATTTGGAGTGAGCTTAAATTTCTACACTGAAGCTTCTGGTGATTGATTCGTCTTTTGATTGGTCAAATTACTTGAGTTGCGCGAGTATCATCGTACTATTGAGAATTGAACCAAACTCTTCTGAGATGTAAGTCTTATGTAGAAACGAAATTTATATAATAAAATAGAAGAGGATTCACTATCTAAATCCAGATTGATCAGATAGCAATATTGAACCGGAACGTTGACATTTAACATTTAAAAACTAACAGCTCTTTATTCAAAGTTCGACACACAAAATTAAACAAGAAATAATAGATTTGAATGGGTTGATGTATACGAAAATCTTGACACGTTTCTGATGATTAGGTCGTCAACGGCAATTTGATGCTGATGATATAGTTTATTGACATTGTTAATTATAAATAAAGACGCCTACTGACTTTCTTCTGAATGGTCTATGATAGATCAAATAGTATCTTCATTTTTAAATCGATAACACGAGAATAATCAACAAACCACATTAGTGAAAAATTGCGACGTTTGTTCTGTTTCTTGCTGCTATTTGCTGTAATCTGAATATCATTTGTATATGGTAGTCAAGAAAACAAACGTAGATGAAGATGCGTCTGTAATAAACAAAATCTACGTCTAAACAGAGATTCTAGAGAAGGATTAATGAATTGATGAAAGAGCTACTTTTCTGTGCACATAACATCAACATACTATAGTACCACTATCATACGCCAATATAATATACATGGGTCTACAAAAAAGTTTAAATTCGCACGCTGCGCTACTTCAGCTACTACTGTTCTAAATTCCCAAAATCGTGTATATGGGCCTATGCATGTCCCATGTAAAAGTATTTGAGAATGTGGATTAATTCGGTACGGCAACAGAAATTTAATTTTAGAAAACGCTTTTAAAATTTGTGAAAGGTTGTATACAATTTTCTAGAGATACTTAATTGTAGATTTCGGTAACCAATATTGTTGCTGCGTAGCATGCTATTCATATTATACACATTAATTTGATCTACTGTAACGCTTCATTGCTTGTCAGATCCGAAAGTTCAACGTTTGACTACAAAACATTGGCCTAAGACGACCTAGGCAAGTTTACGACTTTCGCTCTCTGCGGGTGAAATCATTTATTGCAGGCGACGATTGTACACTTTAAATACAGATACATATCTGATTATAGAAGCAACAGTTCTCATTTTACATTTAATGTGAAATAAGTAGGCATACCATGTTTACTTATGAAACAGGCGTAAATTAAAATTTCATTAGCATATTTTATAAGTAAGAATATTTATTTTAGTAGCTTGATACGTTTAATTTGTAATACTGTACATAATAGTCTACGTTTTATTAGGAGTTTTACTTATAGTATGAGTAACTGCATACGGTACAATATACCATGTATTTATTTATTCTTTATACTGGGTGATCTCTAAAAATTGAGAATGTTCTCTCCAGAGTATCGATTAGTATTCATCATTGATTACAATTTATTTTTAGATTAAAAAACCTGCAAACTTAAATTGTTATTTTACATTGCTATAAAAATTGATACACGTTTTATAGTTCTTCAAGATTTCTAATGACTATCTTATACATCAACTGTAAAATAATGTTTCGGAATCCACATTCAACATTTGTCTATGGCGATGGGATTTATTGCTGCCATGACTGGTAATTTAGTACCGTACAGGTTTTAAATATTTCTGCTTTCCGAATAGATAGATCAAGTTTAAAATCGAATCGCCTTAAGAAATAAACTCGTAATCTATTTATATCAATGCATACGATATAAGGTAGTGAATAAAAAACCGTAGATTACTTTTTAAATTTCATTGGAATAGCTTTGGTAATAAGCTCAGCTATCGCAGAGTTGGTTCAAATCATCAGTTTAATGATTTAAAAACATATATAAAATATATTTCACTAAAGATTTTGGCTCCTAAATGTTCCTAAAATGTACATTAGACATTAACATTGGTAAGAATACTCCTAGGTAGTCTAGTATTAGACGGCATTTCGTATTGATATTGATAAAAAGATAATATTTTGGCACACATGGCGTTTCATACGTGTAATACTTGAGACAACGACTGATGGACAAAAAAGTCAAGAACTAGGGACTTGGTCTAGCCTATTTCTTGTTAAATGTCTATTAACAATAACTAATTCGAAAACACATATCTTAGACAAACCCATATAGTTATCTAATATAGAGTTGACCTTTAACATAATCAACCAAGATTACATGTACTTACTTGCTTGCTTGCTTCATCATACATACGGTAATTTTCTAGAATTTAATGATCAGCGTTGGAAACAGGAGATTGTCAACAAATTATGTTTGCTATTGTTTTGTTTTGCATTTTTAGTAATTATGTAAAAAGACGCTTTACTGAATTGGGCAGACAGCAAAGTCTCACAATGTGAACGCACAGTAATACAGAAAGGTTGCTAGAAATTAACACCGAAAATAACCTAATTCTAATACCGTAACCCGTAAGCCTGATTTGATTTGAAATTGTAAACTTTTCACATAGCTTGATTCACTAATAATAAATATATAAATAGTAGGATATGTAAATGTTTATGGTGAAGTTGCAAACGACATGATGTAGGATGTAGTAAATTTATGAAAAGCATTTCACTGGCAAAATACAACTACTAGTTATTTTCATTTAGTTTGCAATGAATAGTGGGTACTGTTTTGTCACTATAAATCAAAACTGGATACCTCAGGCCTCGAAAGGGATTTTATTCATGGATTAACCAACTCATAGAGTAAAATTTACTTATATTTACCATTTAGCGGTGGATTTTTTCTGCTATGATATTCAAAAGTTATAATTTTGCATTTGTTTTCCAACGACCATTGTCGTGAAATAACAGAATTAATACAATAAATATATTCAAGTTGACATTAACATTAAACGTGCAGAATTGAAAACGACATTCGGTTAATCTAAATTAAAGTCATTACGATGAACACTGACCAGAATATGAATGAATGAATCAAATCTTCTTTGTTGTAATAAATGTAGGCATTGAGTAGCTGGCATAACGTTGTGAATAGGGAGCTTTCAGATTTGCGTCGATCGACAAATTTACGTCAAGTTAATTCACTGTGCGCATGCGGAGTAGTTAGGATGAAAGCTCTCTATAGGAAAAACACGTTACAATCTATGATTACCTTTTCGTATATTGGGTGTGGATATGTTTTTTTGTAATATCCTAAATAATATATTTTGTAAATGTAATTACATTTTTTACTAAAGTTACGTGAACGTAAACGTATTTTTTAACAAGAATTTGATGCAAACTTCGGCCTGACCGAAACCTAACTCTATACATTTAATCCATTACGGCTAAATTCTTTGAGAACCGACCTGAATAGCAATTTATGATGAAAATCCATTATATAACATGTGATAACCGGTAAATCCGGAGCCTCATGCGCTAAATAAATATAGAACGCAATAAATAAAATTGCTCGTCGTTCAAGATTTGCAATACGGGCTAACCATGTTAATGTATTTGGTTTCAGAGCCTGTCATGTCACAAAACCGTAAATTCAATTAAATTTAGATATTGGCTGGCAATGCATAAATATAGTTTATTAAGTGTTTGGTACAATTAAATCAAGGGTAAATTAGCACAATGCTTAACAATTGAGTGGATACATTAAGTATTGTAAAGAAACTAATGAACCGAATGTTTACAACTAATATCCATCACATGAAAGCAAACTTACAATTGCACTGGCATTGGCGTTTATGGTGTATTGTCATGTTGTAGCCATTAACCATGGAGGTACCTTGTACAGGTCATACCCTCCATTACATGTTTTTACCGACTGATTTCATGTAGCTCATTCTATTGAAAGTTTGCTAAGAAAATTAAACAATAGTAATATGATCGTTTGCAATAAACTAGGCATAATAATATTTCATTACAATTATCGACAAGATGTTATCTTCATCATTTGTGAAAATAAAATCAATGTTTTTGATTAATATATTTATCCTCTGTTTACTCGTTTGACTTAAGCTCTATTTACATTATCAAACTTTATGTGACAAAACAAATGTGTCGTGCCCATATATGAACACGATAGACGTCATATCACTACCATATTTGGGCATATCACACTTTTTTGTCAAACTAGTTTGATAATGTAGACAGAGCTTTAGGCCTACACTCGTTACTAGGCTTTCAACTTTTCACAAGCAACACAACTTGAATAACAATTGTTTGTGATGTTTAGCCTTTGTACAGAGTTCAATTTATTGACACAGATTCAGCTAATCGAATTAACAATTAGCTAACATACCAAGATTGTTTACCAAATTAGATCTGCTCTTAAAATTCACTCTTAAATTGCCAATAACCGTTCGGCAGGTTTTAAGTCATTATTCTCACTATATAATCCATCAATTAATAACCAATCAAAATACTACAGTATATAAACGGACCCAGATATTTAAAGACCACTATATAAACTTGCAAATGATGTAGGCATAATAATAATAAGTAATGAGCTGAAGCAATATGCCTTGGAGGAAAACCAAACAGAGTCACGTGTGTTTCGTCGTATTTGTAATGATTACAAAACAATTATTACAAAACACACGTTCTTCCAATATAAATTGAAAAAAAAATATACCGAAATTTAGATCATTGTTGTAAATTCCCGTGTACCCACAAAATAGTATTTATACACCCAGTATGGCACAAATTTTGCTTTTTGGCATAATTTTGACTGTTTTAACATCTTACATAACGTTAACAATTATGACATAATTTGACAGAACTTGAACTTGACTTATTTTGAGCACAATTTAGCATAATTTCTACAACTATCTAAAAGATATTCAAGATTCATTTTTCCAGGAAGTTACGTCTTCACTTTTAGCATATTTGTTTCCTTTAAAAGCTGCACCTTTCGTTTATTAAGTTTCAACAAAATAATGACATGATTATTATTTGGCCTTCCCTAAAAAATACCAGTACGTGGAATGTTTATAATTTTTTAAAGAAAAATTTGTACCCCCAAAATCTTATAGACAACGCCATTAAAAGCTATCTGAACAATGTTAAGATCATTCCTGCAGTTCACCGCGATTGTCAACAATGCACCAAGCTGGAATCTACACACACCTTATCAACTTAAACTAAAAGAAACGTTACAAATCATTTGGCTTAAACCCTCGTTAAACAAACAATTAACAAACTTAAAAATAACTGTGTATTTAGTTCAAGTCTTTGATTATTACATATAATAAATATAACATATAACTATGTAGTCAGCTGTAAACAAAATGAGGTTTTTTTTCGCTTAAACGATCGAGTTGGGTTGTGTATTAAATAGTATTAACAATTGACTGATATTGTAGGCCTTACATTACCCTTTGTATACCTATTTAAAATATCTGGAGACGGCTTTGCAACACATTGCTACACTATTTACACGTATAGAAACGTGCTAAAATGTATATTTAGAAGCCTTGCATTATATCACTAACGTAAGTTTTTGTCAGTTTTAGATTCATGGTTCAACTAAAAGCTGAATAACTAAACAGTTAAAGTATAAAACTATAGACGTTGAACTTTGTAGAAGTATTGCTCTACATTCTTGTTACAAATACACTTTGTTTTGTAATGATAATCTGTCAAGTGAATAGTGATTATTCTATTAACTATCTATTATTTTACAATACACTAATAATCTGTTAAATGATATTCAAAGGACAGAAATCATCAAGATAGTTTACGTATGGGAATAAAGTAAACAAATGAACCATCTTAGTTGAACGTTGTATAATAATTGATTAATTTCAAAATCTATTGAGAATGTTTGTATGTATTGGGTTCAGACTGGTAAGCCGACTTTTAAGAATTAATTTTGATTGGCTGCTTGCTATCTTTATGGAACGATCTTTTTGTACACTGTGTATATTAGTACTGTAGGATAGTTTACATATGGCCTACAAACAGCTACCTACAAATATTATCACTTGCATTTAGGAAGGGCTGGTTTTGCCGGAAAGCTCTGCACAATTTCTTCTGGCTGTTTTATTTTATCGTTTTGATTTGGCATTTTGCTTATTTGTACCTCCATTGAGATTCAGTCACTGATAGCCAATATCAGCATTGTCATGTGTTCAGTAATTTGCCTTTTCATGTATACAAACAGGTATGCAAACGATAAAATTGTACAAAGATGTTACAAAATGATATGTATATACCCTGGTAATAACGAAATGTGAATGTTTTCGTGAATGTAAATAATCTACTTGTGCTAATTACGGACTATGGGTTATTGATTGATCTCTTTATTTCAGAATAAAATTTGATATATAACAGACAATATAAAAAACAGAAAATCACACTAAAAGAGGATTTTCTTCCATTTAGTGAAGAGATTTGACACCTAACAAGATAATTTTCAATATTCAAAACTCTTATTTTAAAACCATAGATTGATTTTTTTTTTTAAACACCTAAACAGAGATTTGAAGATCGTAACAGATAGTTCGTAGTGCATTTGACAAGATCATTTTCACTACTCAAAACTCTTATTCTAAAACCATAGACGCACTTGCGGACATACGGTACGTGAGGTTTTTTTAAACACCTAAACAGAGATTTGAAAATCGTTACAGGTAGTTCGTAGTGCATCTAACAAGATAATTTTCACTATTCAAAACTCTTATTTTAAAACCATAGACGCACTTGCGGACATATGTGAGTTTAAAAAAAAAAATCTAACAGAGATTTGAAGATCGTAACAGATAGTTCGTAATACATCTAACAAGATCATTTTCTTGCGGACATAAATGAGTTTCTTTTTAAACACCTAACAGCCATTTAATGTGATTTTCTTCAATGTCAATTCTAGCCAGCTTAATGTACGAGTACAATGGCGACGTGAGATGTGTGTCCTTAGTAGGCAGTTGCCATGGTACTTCTTCCTGCTAGGACTTACCTATTTAATGACAACCAATGTGCTCAAAAACTAACCGATTATTACCGTGTGAATACATTAACTCAAATTTATTGACAATAGAAACAAATTTTCAATAACCGATTAAATGACATCGTAAAAATAACGGTTAAAAACACCCAAACAGACTTTACTATAAACCAAGGTTATGGTTAATGGCGTTTAATGTATATACTTTTAGTCTTGACACACTCACTGAAGTGTAATCATTTTTTAAACAACAATTTTATAGCAACCAATACAATTTATGAAATGTGTACGACCACCTCATGATAATATATACAGTGGAAATGATGATGATGGTGATGATGGTGATGATATTGATATTTAAAGAAAAACAAAATAGCCTATTTTCATAGCACGTTTCCAGTGTATTTCTAAATACACTGGAAATTCAGTCAATTGAAAAAAATTATTCCTAATACTATTCAAACATTGGTTTATACACGGTACTTTTGAAAAAAACTAGACCAGTAAAATATATGAAACTCTGATTACATGTTAAACGACTCGACCGTGTTAGATCTACCCATGTCCTCACACACTCTATGAGAAAGTAGGGCGAATTTAAGCCTTATGCTTCTTAATATTCATCAATTTACGTTTAGAATAGAATCACACTCTAATCCCATGATATAGTGATGTCTCATAAATCGGAATGTCCGACATAAGTGCAAGCAAGTATAATTGTCTGAATTGCATGTATAGTGAGTGTACAGTACAAGAGTCTTTCTTTTCAATTAGAGAAAGTTTTATCATAATACATTTTAGAGATATTCAAACCACAAATATATATTCTTAAAACATTTATGTGGTAAACAACACTAGTAACCATGGGCCAATATGAAGCCTTACATTATGTACCTTTGTACATGAAGAATATGGAAAAGATTGTCTACTTTAAACGGACAAACTGGTTGCGTTACTCCAAGTGAAAAAACGGATGTGAACGGGAAGCTTGAGTTCCAATCAGGATGGAAGCTCAGGTAGAAGGTGAACTAGGAATGTTTAGATACTATCGCAATCCGATATATAAAACATTGTATGAAATTGGAAACCTATTTCTGTGTAAGTGGACGTCTGGCAAGCAAGAGCATCACCAGTGTTTGGTGTCATCTTTTTGTCGATATCCTTCCTTCCCTTTCGTTCGCTGTGCGTTGTTGATGATTGTTGATATCGATTTCTCTTGACCGTAGTGTTAAATGTTCAATTCATCTTTTCTACATTTTCGAAAGCTACAGATGTATGCCTAAGACGGGCAAGTGTTAGTAAACATCATATATGTTACTACTTACTACTGTAGATCAATGTATTTCGATACAAACGCATCATTCTTTAGCATATCACCATATCATTAACGGGACCATTAACAACAATTCAAGATTAACATCAATATGTTTAAATGTGTTTTTCTTATTATATTTTAATAGTTTCGCTGTGTAAAATCTTAATTTGAGTTCCCAAAACGACTAATATCATGCGCTATGTAATACGTATCAAGATACGTGGATCTTGTGTTCTTTTTGTCATCCAATCACTGTTTTAGATCTTAAGAAAATGCAAATTTGTAAATTTGTTTCATCATATCCAATTTCATTCAATATCGATCACCCCAGTTGACAATCGACACTAACTAAACAAGGTAATTTTTGCAATCCAGCCTATTTGAGACAGCATTGCAATCTGAATCTAAAATCAATACAGTAACATTAAGTATCACTTCTAAACTAAAGCATGGTATACATAACAAAGTGTCTACAATTTAGGCCCAGAGGCCTAAACAGGCTAAGTCTCACAATGTTAACATATGTCTTCTAATTTATTGGCTATGGTTATTTTCCTTAGACAGGCTAGATATACCGTACGATATTCGGCTGAACCTACTTGGCAAGCAAGCAACTAAATATGTTACTAAATTGAGTAAGCATTCCATAATAATTAAATTTCCAATAACATTACTGTTTTCATAATCATTTCACGTCCAATGTTGAAAACATGAATGCCGCCCAAGGAGCTGTTATTCATGACCAGTGTACCATTAGCATGAACATGAATTCTGTCGATGGAACGTACCGCAAGTTAGTACTGTGATGAGACTTATGGCTGAACTTTAGTTTACAGATCAACACAAGCTACGAAGCATGTAACACACGGAAATTACATCTTCTAATACAGTTGATAGTAATGCATTACACTTTTAAACACATATGCTGACCATTTTATATAAAAAATACACATTTTGTTTTTCCCAAATCGTGTTGTCGTATCAGGAGTAACCCTGGTTGTATAATGAGTACTAATACAGGAAATTGTTTTATTGTTATTATTTATTTAAAATGATGTGCATAACAAAACAAGAATGGAGTAAAATAATAAAACGAAGAAGATTAAAATGGTATGGAAACCGTAATTAGACTACCGGACGAAACACAAATGGAGTAAACTAAAAGAAAGTAAAAAGAACACCAGGAAGACCAAAAGATAACTGGATATAAAACAAATAAAAAGGATTTAAATGGAAAAAATGTAGACTTTAACACAATAACAAACCGTCCTGTCCAAAATATGGAAACAAATCGTGGAAAGCGTAATGTCTGAATGGCGATAGTGATAGAGAGAGATAAGCACATAACGCGGACAGTGTTTTCCTATTTTACTTTATCGTTTTGATTTAGATGTATTTTGTTCTCTACTGATACCCACAGTGTTGTATTTTTCAGTTACGGTAATTTACATTTGAATTTAATATTGAATATTGTCTATTACAATACGAGTAAAATATTACTAGAGTCTGGTTACAGGTACTCATAGCATTGGGCAGCTTCTAGCTATAATCATATGAAATAGAAAACTAGGCCTACTTCTGTAGTCCTACTATTCACTATAAATCTGTTTTATGCGTACACAGAGGACAGGCTGGTCAAACTCGTACACAGAGGACAGGCTGGTCAAACTCGTACACAGAGGACAGGCTGGTCAAACTCGTACACAGAGGACAGGCTGGTCAAACTCGTACACAGAGGACAGGCTGGTCAAACTCGTACACAGAGGACAGGCTGTTCAAACTCGTACACAGATGACAGGCTGGTCAAACTCGTACACAGAGGACAGGCTGGTCAAACTCGTACACAGAGGACAGGCTGGTCAAACTCGTACACAGAGGACAGGCTGGTCAAACTCGTACACAGAGGACAGGCTGGTCGAACTCGCACACAGAGGACAGGCTGGTCAAACTCGCACACAGAGGACAGGCTGGTCAAACTCGCACACAGAGGACAGGCTGGTCAAACTCGTACACAGAGGACAGGCTGGTCAAACTCGCACACAAAGGACAGGCTGGTCAAACTCGTACACAGAGGACAGGCTGGTCAAACTCGCACACAGAGGACAGGCTGGTCAAACTCGTACACAGAGGACAGGCTGGTCAAACTCGCACACAGAAGACAGGCTGGTCAAACTCGCACACAGAGGACAGGCTGGTCAAACTCGTACACAGAGGACAGGCTGGTCAAACTCGCACACAGAGGACAGGCTGGTCAAACTCGTACACAGAGGACAGGCTGGTCAAACTCGCACACAGAGGACAGGCTGGTCAAACTCGTACACAGAGGACAGGCTGGTCAAACTCGTACACAGAGGACAGGCTGGTCAAACTCGCACACAGAGGACAGGCTGGTCAAACTCGTACACAGAGGACAGGCTGGTCAAACTCGCACACAGAGGACAGGCTGGTCAAACTCGCACACAGAGGACAGGCTGGTCAAACTCGTACACAGAGGACAGGCTGGTCAAACTCGTACACAGAGGACAGGCTGGTCAAACTCGTACAATATGTTTACATAATTGATCTTTCTTAGAAGGTGCTACTAAAATAGAATAAAGGCTACATGTCAATATATATGATATAGCACATTAATAACCTTTATTGTACATTTAGATTCGTTTAATGTGTAGATCGTTATATGAAGATCATGTGATCAATGACTGTTAGCAATGTCGGATTTGATTTCGCTATCATAAATCACGTGACGGTACTGTCATTGAAAATGAGGTAAACCACAACGTATTAATGTTATAACACCTTTGTAAAATAAAAGAGATGATCCGACTTGGTATTACAGCAGAACAGAGAAGGAACCAACATGTATCTTTTTGTTTAATTTATCAATATTTATATTATATTGTTTCATAAATTAGTACATAGGCACATGAAACTATTCTTATTTGTTTTTACACAATACCACCAACCAAAAAAAAATTAGATTTATGTATTTTTGTAGAAAATGTTAACGCAGTGGGGTAAACGTAGTTGTTTTAATTAGTATAGTTGTGTGATGGCGCTAGTTACTCTCCGTTATGCATGATTAATTCATAATAATGACGTAATGCACAATGGCATAAATACGTGCATTATCTCGATTATATTTAATAACATAGCTTTAATTACAGACGAGAGTGGCTAGGTTCCAATTCAAATTGATCAGAAAACGTTTGCACAAGGTTATCTGTAAATGGATACGTATCATCTGAATATTTCACTTGACAAATTGTAAAACATCATAATATATTATTAGGGAGGAGCAAATAAATCCATTGATAAAGCATGTCGTTTGTTTAACTTTTTTTCAAAATAGTTGTCTATCTTTAATAAAAGAACCTTTCCTTTCTAATTAAATTATTTTAAAAATCAGCTTATTTTTTCTTTCTATTTATAGTATTTTAAAAATCATTTTAGTCTTCCTTTCTATTTAAATTATTGAAAAAAAAAATCAGCTTTATAGTTTTTCTTTCAACACATTAGCTTTACAATGGCAATTTCACCCATCTAACCTTTTTAAAATTGTGGCTGGAGTTACAAAAAGGGGAGAGGTTAGAGGAAGAGAGGAGAGAGAGAGAGAGAGAGAGAGAGAGGTTAGAGGTTAGAGAGGTTAGAGAGGGAGAGGTTAGAGGAGTAGGGAATATATTTATAGTTAACAAAATGATACTTTGATCTTGATATCTGATCTGATTAAATCGGAAAATAAATTCATCGATCCCATGTAATGTTTAGGTACTAAATTTTTATTTAATTTGCGAAAATAAAATGTATTACCTATTATGACAACGTGAAAATAAAATAGTAGAATTGCGTACAGAAGACTTTAAGAACATTTAGGGGTGAACAATACACATCTTGCATACTGTAATTTAAGTTTCAATGTATTCAATGTGACAATGATTACCGTATAAATCTTACAAACGTAATTTCCGCAGGGAATCTAAAAACGCTAGCGTTAAAAATAACGCCTGCTTCTGTAATTCGTTTTTAATTTGATTTTTTTTTTATTGTCTTTTGTCTCTGAGAAATTATGCATTTTCAACGCATATCATATCTTACTAGAACAATACATTATCATTATTATTATTATTATAAAAACTACATTGTTATAATGAGCTCGTTATTATTTGATTAACCTCATCAAAATGTAAATTATTATCACTGTTTTATTTTCTCTGAAATAGCTTTTACTAGTATTTCATTATGGAAAAACTTTGACGTAATTTTACGCTTGATTGACGAACTCATGAATAATAGACAATTCTTAATTCATATAAATTGTAAATATTATATACAATATTATCAGTTTTTCGTAACCCTATGTCTATTTAACTATCTGTAAATTAACATTTTAATTTTCCCAGGGAAGAATAAAATTACTTTTTTACTACTAATGTTGTAACTCTTCCCTGTTTGTAGGCTACGGTAGTCCTACATTTTATATGAACATGGGCCTACTGAATCAGTTTAGTGACAATTTTGTATTATTATAGGATGTATATTTTCGCGCCGTGCCTTTGGGTTTTCAAATGGACGGAAGCATTAGGAAATTGTATCACGAGGAAGCTTATGTCTACTACGGCTGAACAAAAATGTGAATTTGGAAACTCGGACTGGGCATGCGCAAACCCAAAAAGATGTATGCAGACAGTATTTGTTTATCATTGTCAAATCAATCCTTCCTCTATGGAAATATTTTTGGCGAAGGGGGTGTATAGATGAAGAATTGTTTTATTAGTGAGTACGTTTTTCGGCGGCTGAGGAATTAGATTTTTTTAGCCTTAGCCGGAATATGTACAGTATGTACTATAGTTTAGTTTAGAATTTTTAATTTCAGACTATATTTACGTTACTCAACATGTTTACTGCTGATTTTAGTAAAAATAATTGATAACAAATCATTATTTCTTAAATTATTAAATAGAATATCAATAAATAAAAAAAGCATTATTTAATGAAGAAAGAACAATTACGTCAAAAGGTCGAGCGACGTTTTTTGTGAGAAATATTTCTTATTAAAGTACGTAGGGTCTGGTAAAGTATGAATGAAACCACAAATACTAATGATTGCACTTTCTTTATACATCCAGAAAGTAGTCGGCCTATAAAAATAACATACTTAAATTATTTCTATGCAACAAATAATGCGCCCTCTATAGTAATTAAAAAATATGTTGATGATAGAGGGGGCTATGTTCGTTCTATAATGTTATGCACAGTATATAATAGCCTGAAGTCTCGTTGCTGAATTGATTGTCTTTCCTTTTTTAGCAGAATCCGTAAATACAAATTGGGGAAGAACTGGTAATTTTGCTGAAAAGTTACGGTTCTTTTATTTGTTTTCCATTCACGGTCGATCGAATGTGGTGCATCACAAAAGCAATATGAAAATTTAAATTCGCGCCCGATGCATTCTGGTATTTGTAGCTGGTCGCTTAAAGTCCCATTCCCTACGTTTTTTAATCTAATTTAAGGTCGCAAACTACATTTAACGTAAACAAATATATACTATTATGGTCCTATTGCGATAACTCTCTTCGTCTTTAAAGTGTAACAAATGTGAACATTAATTAGTCGATTCTAATGATTTAAGCAGTCCGCTATAAATCCCAACATGCATTGCGCGCGGATTAATATTTTCGTTTTTCTTCTGCGACTCATCCAATTTCGATCGATCGTGAAGAATCCGGGACGATTGGTGGGAAGATTCGGCCCGATTTCAACTAGACAATGTCAGGCAAGGCCTAGCGTACGATGTTCGTATGTTCTGCTGTTTACCAGCTATAGACTTTAAAAACTATAAGCCTAGCTAGGCCTTAAGACCGTCCACGAGAGGACATTCGACGGGAGCATTGTGCACTGTGTCTCTATTTTTATCATAATTTACCACAAACGTACATTTATTACAAGGAATGACCGGGTTTAATGTTTTAAAAGTAATATGCATTATTTTTCCAAAGAGTCAAAAATGGTACCGTAGGTAATGTGTCTTTAAATCATTAGAATCGACAATGTTTTACTGTTTGAAGACGAAACAAATTATCGCAATAGTTCCATATAGTATTTATTTGTACATAAAATGAGTTTGTGACCTTAAATTAAAGATCTGTAGGCCTACAATGAACAGTTCGGAAATCATTACAGTATAATACGTACTTAGTAGCAATCGTGTAAAAATTTTAAATACCAGCATTGCCTTCATTCAATGACCAGGATAAGAAACTGAGTTTAGTAAATTTATGATCTTCTGCTATTACCAACACTTAATGTAAAATAACTAGACTTACATAAGAATAAGGCACCCCAAGAGGATACCCCATTGAAACATAAAATTAGTTTTGTTCCCAAATGATTTAAACTTCCGCAATACCTTTAAATTATGAATAATATAATTAAAACTGTTAATAACGCTTCACTGTAACCTGTATATAAAGTCATACTGAATAGGATATTATTAGAAATGGAATTTGTTTAGTAAATTACCAATTAAAACTTTACATTACCAGCTTACTGGTTGTTGACTTTATTGGGTGTAAAAACAGAATAGGCCTACTATTATTACTAATATTTTGTAATAATTATAACTGCATTTTGAACGGATGGACCGATATCTACAATCAATACCTACTCAACATTAAAGTGGAGCTCCACTCAGACTTTCTCATCTTATATTATGTTTAAGTATGTTTAATTGAAAGTGATTACATAAATAAACAAGGCCAACAGCCATTAAGTCGCGTGCTACAATGCATAGTGATACCGGACCGACAGACAAACAGACCGACAGACAGACAGACAGACCGACAGACAGACGGACCGACCGACATAGTGAACTATACTGACCGAAATTACTGAACATGTTTAAAAATGTTGAAATGTTTAAAAACATTTATATTTTTTTAATTTACACGTGCGTAGCCTGTCACTTTTGACGTGCTCGTATAACGTAATTTCGAGTTGAAAAGTAAGTCAAGAAAACAGAAATCGGGCAAAAAGAGTGCGCAATAAAATTTAACGCGCAGTGCGCGCGCAAAAATCTGCGCACTCATGGCAAATTGCCTGAAACGTACTCTTATTTCATCGAAAATAAATTTTGAAAATTTTAAGCGCGCGTATGCATGCGTTACATGCGCTACGCACGTAATTGTATTGCCATATGATGATTTATGCCCTGAAATTTATGAGTACCAGCTTTTATTTAATTGTGATTCATGGTTGTTAAGATATGATTACAAACGTGATTTCGTTAAATCGTGCGTAGACCGCGTAATTTTTTATTGCGCACCGTGAAAACATAACCACATCGATTCCTGGCCATAAGGAATATTCTGTGAAAAATTGACTTAGCTAGATTAAACTGATATCAAGATAAGGTCATAAAGCGATAAAACGCATAGTGATACCGTACCGACAGACAGACAGACCGACAGACAGACCGACAGACAGACAGACCGACCGACCGACATAGTGAACTATAGAGTCGCTTCCACGCGACTAAAAACCGGGAAAATATGACAATATTTTCTAAAAACTTATTTCTAAAAAATCGGTCAGAAAATAGTGTTTTTAATACATTACACTTGTTCAGTAAGTTAGGGGTTATTAGTTTATACGTTGTTACATTTGGCGATGGACGCGTTTTGTTCGTTGGTTTAATTTCTCCCCTTTAGTAAATTATAGTGTCGAAAAATGGCGAATCAATTGTATACACACAATTAATTTGTTTAGGTAATAATGTCATAAGTAATATTTCAGATAAAAATATTATCATCATGATTTGCACTGTATAACAGCTTCATAATTAACTTGCTTATTCATTTTAAGCTAGGCCTACAGTAGCTAGGCCGTCTACTCTTTCATAGTAGGCTCATACTCATTTATGTATAGGACCAGGCCTATGTATTCATGGGTTCGAAAAGCTTGGTCGTTCGCCCCATTTATCCCACATTAAGAATTTTTAAACACAAAATCCTTTACAAATTCTATTGCTCAGATCACAAAATAGGTTAGCGATATGGAAGCCTAGGCCTGACTGAAGAGCAATTATTCAGACACCCTATCATGAGTAGTCCGAGGTTGGGTGCCAGAACAAACCTCACTGCTGTAAGGCTATCATAGCCTAGCTAGACCATGCAGCATCAGTACAGACCTGTAACTGCAGCCTACTTATAGGAGGCCCTCTAGAGTTCAAATAAATAAAAAGTGATAAGAGAGAATAAGACATTTTATAAGACATTTTTTATGACATAAAGTTTAGAGATAATCATTGTTCAAAGTATCTTTACCATAGGCTCCAATAAGGCTACAAGGTATTTACACATGGTTATTCATGTGATTGTAATTATAACTTATGACTTGTATTTTTAATTAGTTGAGTTTTACTTCATTGCTGAGAGCTAGCCCTAGGCTTTAGGGTATCATGTTCCCCAGCCCCATGAGTCAGACCTGTGCTTGTCTGCCTGTACGATGATGATATGATTAGGCCTACATTGTAATGCTAATCTTTGTTTTATTATAGTTTTCACGGTGTTTATTCAAGTTGCTAATGATACTGTAATTTGTAGAGATACAAGAGATAGTTCAGAGAATAAATAAAGGAACATCAGTATCTACAAAATTTGTAATTTATTTATGATGGACGCCTACGGTAATAGTGAAAACTTAGCTGATGAAAACTCAATGAATCTAAGAGAACAGAGTGAGAGACGCCCTACAGCTAAGGCCCTGTCAATTAGCATTGCTACTGAAGTAAAACTGTTGAGTCAAACTCAGAGAAAGGCTCAAGAAGCATCAAGTGAACTAGAAGATGTTTCAAGTGACGAATTTGAGATACAAACTGCATTATGCAAAGCTAAAGCTGCATTAAAGGAATATAGTGATGCTTGGTGCGTATTGAATAAATTGTATGCACAAGATAGAGATGGTATTCATCGCGAAGATCACCTGGAGAATGAGAACATATATCTCACCATTACCAACTCCATCCAAGCTAGTATAACAAGCGCTATGGATAGGGCACATGCATTAGCCCTGGAGTGTCAAGCCTCAAAATCTGCAGCATCAAGGAGTTCATGTCGATCTATTGTTAGCATTAAAGCTCAAGCTGTGGCGAATGCTGCTGCAGCCAACAAAACTGCTCAATTTGCTGAAAAAATGGCTAAACAGAAAGCAGACCTTACAGCAAAGGAAGCTGAAATGGAAATTAAAAAAGCAGAAGCAAGGCTTGAAGAAATAAGGCGGGAAGCACAGCAAAGAACAGAACATGCCAAAGCTGAAGCAGAGTTCAAAGTTTTAGAGGCTAAACAAGCTGCAGCTGTAGAGAATGCACGAGTTGATGCAATTCAACAGGAAATTCAGAACGGATATGGAGAAATTATGACCACACCACACCAAACCTCAAATGATCATGCACTAAGGTTTTGCAACTTAACCAAACCTCAACCTCTAATGACACAGACACAAGCAACAACAGCCCAACCGACAATGCCTCAAAATCAATCTAGCAGTACCACAGACTTAAACGCTTTAGCAGAAGCCTTTTCTTTAGCCTTCAGTATGAACCGCATACCAGCACCAGAGCCACCAATATTCGATGGCGATCCTCTTAAGTACTATGATTGGAACGCATCCTTTAGATGGTTAATCGAAAATAAAGGAATTTCTAAGGCAGACAGAATTCACTACCTTAAGAGATACATAGGAGGCCCAGCAAAGGAAGTTGTCAGTGGATACTTTCTGCTACAAGGTGAACATGCTTATGAAAACGCTAAAGCAGTTTTAGAAAAAAGATATGGAAATCCATTTATAGTTTCCGAAGCATTTAGAGACAAATTAGACAGCTGGCCAAGGATTCAAGCAAGAGATTACAATGGCCTTAGGCGACTCTCTGACTTTCTGAACCAATGCAACATAGCAATGAAGGAAATGAAAGGCTTAGAAGTTCTTAATGACAGCAGAGAAAACCGGAAAATTCTTCAAAAATTACCAGATTGGTTAGTGAATAGATGGCGAAGAAACGCAGTGAGCGCTATGCAAATCAAGGGTAGTTATCCAACATTCAATGACTTTTCCACATTTTTGACGACCGAAGCCGAAATTGTTTGCGATCCTGTTACCTTAATACCAGAAAATGAAACAAAATTCACAGAAAAAAGTTCAAGATATCGAAACCAATCTCAAACGCTAGCCACCAGTATCAGTGGAATGCCATCATGCTTCATGTGTAAAATGAATAACCATCACCTAAGTGACTGCAGAGCGTTTGCCAGAAAACCTGAAACCGAAAAACAGCAATACATCAAGCAAAATGGTCTATGCTTCAGCTGCTTACAACATGGCCATGTGTCAAGGAACTGTAACCAGAAAAGTATTTGTAAAATTTGCCAAAGGAGACATCCAACAAGTCTCCATGTAAAGGAGAGAGATTCAGCTCACGAGATAACTGAAGCACAAATGCAGGTTATCAAGTTACAAGAGACCGTCACTAAGAAAGAGACACTATTGCAGGATTTAGCCACAAAGTATGCTAAGAAAAATGATGAGTTAGCAGAAATTAAAGAAGAAAGAGATCTGGTTAAAGGGAAATCAGATGACGAACTTGCTTATATGAACAAACAACTTCAACAGGCTGTAGCGTCTAATCCATCTAACATTAGTGAACAATTGGCTTTACTACATGCAGAACTTGATGAGACTTATGGACAACAAATTGTTATGATTAAGTCACAGCTGCAGGAAAGACACCAGAATGAAATGCAAGAATTGCAAAAGAAATGTGAAGAAGATGCTGAAACTAACAACAAAATTAGAGATGCATTAGAACAGAATTTAAAGGAACTCCAAGACCAATTAGATGAGAAAGAGATGGACTTAGAGGCTTGTCAGAACATCCAAAAAGACTTCGAAGATCAAGTTGCACTTCTTAATAATCACAACAAGGAACTAACAGAGAAAATGGAGAAAGAAGAAGATGTAACTTTGCAACTTCATCGAGAGCTTGATGAAGCTAACCAAGAAATAAAGAAGAAAACTTCAGAGTTAGATGAAAGAGTTACCCAGTTTATTGATGAAAAGGAAAGATTGGAAAATGAATATCGGAAAAGGTTTGAAGATGAAAGTGCCCATCAAGAAGATATCCATCGCATTGCATTAAACCAACAGCGTTCTGAAGTTGTTGCTGAAATTGATCGCAAAATGAAACCCAAAGTAGAAGAAGTTGAAGACCATTTCAAGGTTCAATTCTGTACTGAAAAATCGGACAAAGAGAACGAATTTGTTCAAGAATTCCAGAACATTCGACAGCAGTTAGCAGAATCTCATGCAGAAGAGATTGAAGCTGTTACAAAGAAAATCACAGATGAATTAACTGAAAAGCATGAGATTATGCTAGAGGAGGAAACGAAAAAGCTCTTCAAAGGAATAAATGATATATCTGAAGAGAAGGTATCAACGGAGCAGAATCGGAATAAAGATTGGATTGAAAATCAAGGAAAAGAATTAAAGGAACAAATTGTAAATATAAAAGTCGAGCTTCAACAAGTGAACGAAAAGAATTAAAAAATACAAACTGTTAACTTATTCTTTATAGTTTTGGTAAATATTGTTAATATACTTCCAGTTTTGCATTACTTGTGTTTATTCTGGCAAGGGTGGGAGTTAAGGTTAAATCATAGATGATTTGGGTGGGAGTGTAACTGCAGCCTACTTATAGGAGGCCCTCTAGAGTTCAAATAAATAAAAAGTGATAAGAGAGAATAAGACATTTTATAAGACATTTTTTATGACATAAAGTTTAGAGATAATCATTGTTCAAAGTATCTTTACCATAGGCTCCAATAAGGCTACAAGGTATTTACACATGGTTATTCATGTGATTGTAATTATAACTTATGACTTGTATTTTTAATTAGTTGAGTTTTACTTCATTGCTGAGAGCTAGCCCTAGGCTTTAGGGTATCATGTTCCCCAGCCCCATGAGTCAGACCTGTGCTTGTCTGCCTGTACGATGATGATATGATTAGGCCTACATTGTAATGCTAATCTTTGTTTTATTATAGTTTTCACGGTGTTTATTCAAGTTGCTAATGATACTGTAATTTGTAGAGATACAAGAGATAGTTCAGAGAATAAATAAAGGAACATCAGTATCTACAAAATTTGTAATTTATTTATGATGGACGCCTACGGTAACAAGACCTAGTAGGCCTAGCTTTACTGAATATATAGCCACGTCTTTTTCAGATCTCGTTAAATTTGACATTTTAGTAATAATCTCATAATGACATCATTATACAGTGAAAACATGATAGGGTCACATCCAGAATGTTTTAATATACTTTTCACCCGTCAAAAACAATTTCGCGACGAGAACAGATTATGCCGGTACAATAGTGTGATCGTGAAAAATGTCACGTGATAATACTCCCTAGCATAATTACGAAAAGGCGTGATTTTCAAGAAAATCGTTTTGAAAACTATTAAAAAAAAATATGAAGTATGAGGCATGATATTTTTGAATAACATAAATGTATGAAAAATAGAAATGTTCTGGGTGGAGCTTAACTTTAAGAAAGACGTTGCCAACGGTTGGTGAAATTCTGTACAAATAAAAAGTTTAATAATTTTTAAGTCTACTGCCCTCAATCATAAAATGCGCGGTGTTGACCAAACTCAATAATGCATTTTAGCTAATAATTGACAATATATATATATATATATATATATATATATATATATATATATATATATATATATATATATATATATATATATATATATATATATATATATATATATATATATATATATATATATATATATATATATATATATATATATATATATATATATATATATATATATATATATATGTATATAAATCCAAAGGCAAATTACTGAAAAAAAATGACAATGCTGTGGGTATCAGCATTATACTTGCACTGATGAAGGGCTAGTGTTGCCCGAAAGCTCTGCTAACTTTTCTGGCTGTTTACTTTATCGTTTTGATTTAGCTTTTCGCTTTTTATTTTTGTATCTCCATTGAGATCCAGCCACTGATACCCACAGCATTGTCATTTTTTCCGTAATTTGCCTTTGGATTTATATATATATATATATATATATATATATATATATAAACAAATCAGGCAAAGAACATTAATTCTAAACCGCCCGGTGATATACTGAAATTTAATTAATTAATTTGAAACGATAAAGATGAGGAAATCTGTGAGAATGAGAAAAAGTCGCCCCAACCGAGACTCGAACTCGGACCGCCTGCTTGATATGCAGATGTCCTAACCATTAGACCACTGGGGATTTCATGGTATTGTTCGAACTCGATTGGATAGCGACTCTTTAACATTCTCGGCGTGGTACGGCGGAACAGCACTAGTTCTCAGTTGTACGCACGCGCACCAGAGATCAAATTGATACGCCCTCATCTTACAGTATTTTTATTCCCGAGGCGGGATCTCCGAAGAGATACTTTTTATATATATAAACAAATCAGGCAAAGAACATTAATTCTAAACCGCCCGGTGATATACTGAAATTTAATTAATTAATTTGAAACGATAAAGATGAGGAAATCTGTGAGAATGAGAAAAAGTCGCCCCAACCGAGACTCGAACTCGGACCGCCTGCTTGATATGCAGATGTCCTAACCATTAGACCACTGGGGCTTTCATGGTATTGTTCGAACTTGATTGGATAGCGACTCTTTAACATTCTCGGCGTGGTACGATAGTTTATTGAATACTTTAATTTAATGGTTGGGATATAATTAAATGTTAATTCTGATTTTCTATTGATAATTCGAGATATACATCAAGAATTTATCAATCATTTAATAACCAATTAGGAGTACGGTTTTATGTAGTGATTTCTAATTACAGAAAGTACTGAATTATTGATTAACTAGCTCAGAGCGGAATAATAATAGTTAAGAAGATATGTCTTGCCAAGCTCTTGAAATATATCGGGTATGGAGTGAGACTGTATTGGGCCAATTTACACAGACGGCGGTAAAAGCGGAAAACCACGTTGTTCCAAATGAGAACTGTATTTATCCGTGGCGGGTTTGCGCTCAACCACCCGTCTGCTCTGCGTTTTGTGTAACGGTCATAAGAAACAACATATTTTATATTTTTGTTTACAGTTTACCACGATCCATCGTCTGTGTAAATTAGCCTTCACAGTTGAACTCCTCCTTTGGGACAATTAAAGAGAAATGTTCTCATGATTTGAAGGGACACCTATATATTAAAGAGAAACTTTTTTTTGGTCCCTACAGTACTCTAGGCCTACTGTATTTTATTCAGTGAATACATTGAGTATTGGTATTTTTTAACCAAATAGAACATCAAACAAACACCACCGCACTGTATCTCTGCAATTTAAGGCGCAAGGCCTGCCTTGACAGTATGCAAGTGGTGCTTGAAATCTATGCAGCGCCTACCTACCTACACAACCAACTACCTACCTACACAACCAACTACCTACCTACATAACCAACTACCTACCTACACAACCAACTACCTACCTACACAACCAACTACCTACCTACACAACCAACTACCTACCTACACAACCAACTAGTCATTCGGAAATACATATTATGTTTTAACAATTATAGACAGATATACACTTACGTGAACGTATCTTGGTTTACTATACATTGTGAAATAACTTTCAAACTTTCTTTTTTGCAGAATGCATTTTGTAATGGCGGGTTCAGAGCTAAGCACACGCTCACCGTTTCACCTCCAGAGCGAAGGGAACATTTACAACGGTAAGAATGCCTGAAATTAATTTGGTAAATACTAAAAATGAGTATTATTGGAATGTTTTTCATTTTTATCAACACAGAATAAAATTCAAGGCAAAATTATGGAATACTCTTATGAGGGATGATGTTTTTAAATAACATTTAATATATGAAAAATAGAAATTTTCTAGGTGGAGCTATACACTTTAATATTGCTTATTATTTATTTACAATACACAATTGAACTTGATAAGTCGTCTTTTTTGAGATATTTTATTTATTTTAACATTTAGTGTGCTAGTAATTATATCTTACAAGTAAAGCAGCAGGCCTACCTCATTGGGTACTCTAACATAAGAACAATATAACACGCGCCCTCTACGAGCAGAATTCTATCCATCTAATTCTTCATTTCGTTGAAAAAAAACTTACCAATTACAAATTCAGGTAACATGTTTACGAGCATAATGATGTATATTTATATCTTACTCTTAAACTCTTAGAAATCGAAATTCGAGTGAGTTAAACACCAAAAAAAAAAACAATGCACAACAATTTGTTAATAAATGAACGAAACAAACAAAAAGTTCTAGATTAAGAGTAATGTCTTACTGTATCCTCCAAGAAATATGATATATCATTTGTTAAGTACGCAGGGTCTAACATTATTTATGGTTAACCAATGTTCACGTTTAAAAATGAAGAGTATTAATATTGTTAATGAATACTCCAGTGTATGATCAACATCGTCATTCGATTGATATATAATTCTAGGTCATGCAACATTAGCGGAGTGTGATAAATATTAATTAATTATGAATCAAGACAGAATGACTATGGTAACTACTAGTAATACTATTATTCTTTACAACAATAAAGCAAATTTCCTCGAGTGCATTTCGTTTTTATTTTGTTTCAAATTTGATGTGTGTAAATTACTAGCCTAACGACCTGAATCACCAATAACGTAATGCATACTGGGTGTGGGGAAGGAAGTGCGACTTAAAGATATTTAAATATGGAAATGTAGACAGGTGCTATATAACATTTCATTTCTTTAATGTTTCCATAATGATGTTACAATATTACCTATACATGTTCAAAGTGTTTTTTAAAACGTTGCTACAACGTTGCTGCAATATTGCTATGTCTCTATAAACGTTGCTAAAACGTTGCTGCAATGTTGCTATGTCTCTGTAAACGTTGCTGTAATGTTGCTACTGCAATGTTGCTATTTCTCTGTAACCGTTGCTACAACATTGCTGCAATGTTGCTAAAACGTTGCTGTAATGTTGCTACGTATCTGTAAACGTTGCTAAAACATGGCTGTAATGTTGCTATGTCTCTGTAAACGTTGCTACAACATTGCTGCTGCAATGTTGCTATGTCTCTGTAAACGTTGCCCTAATGTTGCTACTGCAATGTTGCTATTTCTCTGTAACCGTTGCTACAACATTGCTGCAATGTTGCTAAAACGTTGCTGTAATGTTGCTACGTATCTATAAACGTTGCTAAAACATGGCTGTAATGTTGCTATGTCTCTGTAAACGCTGCTACAACATTGCTGCTGCAATGTTGCTATGTCTCTGTAAACGTTGCTACAACATTGCTGCTGCAATGTTGCTATGTCTATGTAACCGTTGCTACACCATTGCTGCAATGTTGCTGTTTCTATAAACGTCGCTGCAATGTGGCTATGTCTCTATAAACGTTTCTAAAACGTTGCTGCAATGTTTCTATGTCTCTATAAACGTTGCTATAACGTTGCTATAATGTCTCTATATAACGTTGTACAGCATTGTTTTAACCAAAACAAAACTGAATCACCTCCATTGAAACTTATCAATTTTGATAAGTGAAATCGGACATACCAAATGGTATTATGTAATTAATCCTGGAGCGCAATATCTAATGCCATGTGGTTCGATTTGAATCAAGAAATCGATAGAGTAAACAAAACACTCGAGTTCATTTATCATACGCATTTACTAAACATATTATATGTCAACCATCATTTCAAGTTACCTTCATGACAATAACTGCAACGTCATCTTCCTGTACGTGGTTTTTTAAATAAGAATCATTAACCATCTCCTTGGGCCCAGATGTTCTCATTTTGGTATTGGTTTCAGCTTCAAAGAACTATACTTCAACTATAAAATATTGGCCACTGTGACTACGAAGTACTGTATATGTATACTATAACAGCTTTTGTTTCACTGTATACGTTCTATACCACAGAATAATACAGATACAGATTCATTTATTGTCCAATATAAATGGAAATTACAGTGCTCATACATTATTATAATGCCTTATCCCAGCTGCATAGAACGAGTACTTGTAACGGTCCGTCTGCGCGTTCACCGTCCTCATCCGACCACATCTAACGATAACGGAGCCGATAATGTCGTTATGAAGAGAATGGTTGGTGTCTTCCAATATAGCATGGAACACATCGGCAAGACGTTCGCTGTAGAAAGAGTCACGCGTTTGAACAGACGAACCAATTACTTTCCCCGCTCTACCCAGCAACTTTTCAATTCGGTCTTTATCCCTTTTACTGATATTCCCTGCCCAGCCCAATATAGAATAACCCTAAATAGATAACATCACTGATGAGTAAAACCTTCTACAAATATCCTGCGTTACCCTGAACGAACCGAGTTTCCTCAGGCAGTACAGCCTTTTATTTAACTTCTTAACTATGGTCAACATGATCGCCAATACGGTACCTTGTGGTGCACCAGTACTAGTACGCACAGTATCGGAAATAATATTATTCTGTAACTTAACATACCATACTTAAATAGCGTCTCTTATTAAAATAATTTGAGATTGAAATACGAAAACGTTCTAGAATCACCGATAATAACCATGATGCATTCTTGAACTATAGGTTATAAGGTTGTATTGTAAATAAGATTTAGATTAGTGTTTTTCGACAGATCTATAATATAAATGTATAATTTACAATAGTCATAATCATTTTAAATTACTCTGATTTAGATTATTGACAAAAGGTCACAAGATGGCAGATTCTAATGATTGTGATTTCCCAGATGTAAAGTATCGTTAAGGGGAATTACGAGATGTAGGAATTTGCTCCTATACTTAATTAGAAATTAAAGCTATGCGTGTGTGTCATTAAAAGAAAAAAAAAATCTTAAAATTGGAAATTACATTATATTTAGATATACATTTTTTTCTAAAAATAAGGTGATAATAATATCGTTTTTTAAATGAAAATCGTAGGGTTATGAATTTTATTTCAAATGCAATATTAATTATCATAAAAACCTACTAATTTTTTTGCGATAAATTAAATGGTACAATAACAAACATACGATTTAGGTGGACTTATTCAAATGACCTCAGTATTTGAGTGATCTCGTTTTGATCAACATGTTGATTCTTTCAATGTATAAATACGTCACGATAATTTATCGAAGAATAACAGTAACAATAGGATACATTAAGAAAGATATTCGATGGTTATGATTAATACTGATAGCATCTAGTATCTATTTGATAAATTCCTTATAGACCCATATACAACGTTATGTTATAATAAGTGTATTTGGGCGATAAACCAAAACAACAATTGTTAGAGTATGTCAACATAAACTGTGATTTCACCTGTTTCATTTTCATATAATGATGTGAAACTTGTATTGCATTTCCTTCAAAACATCTAACCATTTTTTGTTTAGTTTTTAGTCGCCTGCAACGCGACTCTCAGATCACTCTTGTCGGTGGGTAAACACTCACTTGAGCACGCGACTGCAGTCATTTACATGGCCTTGTTCTTCAACATATTAGTAAACTTACATTTACAAATAAACATATGACTTTTAATTGTATTAAGGTAAATTGTATTAGATAATCGTGCTGGTTCCTAGCAAATGTCTCCTCGCAGTGACCTACACGTGCGCGTACAAAAAGCGGGTCTGAGGAAAGCTTCATCTGCGCAAACCCAGACCAGTTGAATACACCTATGCCTACTGTTTCTAAATCAAAATATATTAATTAGATAATAATAATGAAGCATTTGAAATAAATACTACAAAATTCAAAAGCAATGTTGGCCATGCGATATCATGAGGAACTGTTTTACGCGAAACACGTTGAAATAAATCTTGTATCATGTTTATTTAGTTGCGTGCATGTGCTATTTATTTGAAAGAAAATGAGATCTTTTAAATTTACAGTGGCAATAAGGCTGCAGAACCAAACAAAACACATACTGGCAAAAATCCTCATATTTTATATTCTGAGACGCATCACTAGCCTAATTATGCATAAAAAGCTACAGAACGATGCTTCTGAATAGCGATCGTTGAAATGGTTTCTGTTCTCACAGTTAATCAAAGCCAGTATAACAAAAAGAGGTATCAGCTGCAGCGATCAATGCTCGCCTTCCAAATGCACGATTCCAATTTACACAAAACATGCATAGTAATAATAAATTGCGATTGCGGTAGCCAGATCCATATTCCATTTCTGATTAATTGGCACGGTGACGTAGTTTACAGTGCAATTGTTCATCAGTAACCATTAGCTTCGTCATAGCTTATATCAAAACGAATCATAATTGGAATCGCGTTTGCATAGAAGTTAATTTATTTGACTATAGGACTAAATTATTTTGAAGTACACCTTATTATCGTTTAAATAAAACAAAATAATGCATAGGCAACCACGTCTATGTTTTTCTAATTATGTACTGCTTGGATATAGAACAGTCACGACCAGGACATGAAGTGTGAAATTGAACTAATTACGGAAGAGTTTGTATTAAAAAGCAACAAGATATTAACTCGGGGGGCTTCACTGTCGCTCAGAAGCTACCTCTAAGGAATACCACCATTTTGTATTGCCATTACACAAGCGCATATGAACATTTTCAGGCGAGATATACGGTAAACTTCATTTTGTAATTCTGCTGTACCATCCGTCATGATACAATATACAGAATATATTACAAGAACGAGGTGAAGATTGTAGCATTAGCATCACTATCTGCATTGTTCAACGTGTGGTTCATTATAACAGATGTACAGTGAATACATCATATACTTCAAGTTGCACACACGACTGACTTGTAATATTAATAACTCGCTAGTGGATTTATAGCATTGCTTGCATTAATCTGTGGCGTTAACGGTTCTATGGTCTCTTGAATTTAAGAAAAAGGTAAAACGATTTTGTTTCATATTTTTAGCATAATCTAAACTGTTTTATACCAAAACGCGTTCTTGTTATCAATAATAATATCATACACGTATTATTAATTGTACGTTTTCATGATGATGACGGTAGGTTATAGCTTATGTTTTAGTACTCAATACCAGTAGGCCTACCGTATTCTTGAATAATATACATGAATAAAATGAACTGTTTACCTGTTTATGTACTTACGTGTGTAGTTCTATAGAGCCTACATTCCATTGTCTTCAAAGAACATTAATCATAGTGATAATTCAGGAAGCCTATACGATACCACCTTGAGAATTGGTGGTTTGAGATTCAGTACAGCAGTTATAAAATGTTGGATTGTAGTTATCCTTATTATTTAGAGAGTGGCTTTGGTACACTCTACTACGAAGTTATGATAACTAGCTTCTTCATCTTTTTTTTAATGAAGGATCTATATCATAAAGCTATAGAGCAGTGCACATTTGGGGGGTACGTAACATGCAGCCTGTAGACGGTAGCCATATACTATTTACGCATTTAATTTTAAATTTAAATTTAAGAAGGTTCAAGTTCTATATGGAATCCTATTGAATTGTACATCATAGGACTACAGTAGTGCCAGATAGCAAGGTGTACTTACGATTCTTTAAGCTTTCCTAATTTATTTTTCATTCAAAATCAGCAGCGATACAAATATATATACATAGATCAGCATGCCATTAATAATTTAAAATGACAACAATAAGTGATGATATAATAACAATAAACACTGTAAATTAATATAACAGGCTATGCACGAATCTCGTCTCCGAAATGGACATTATTGGGTCAATATTACCATACATTAGTCTTCGTTGGATTCTACAACGTAGGCCTATATGTATTAACATTTGACTAACATTTAAAAAGCGAATTATGTACAAATGTCAAATGTCACGGAAAACGTATCGCCTTTTATTTAATCATTCACGAAACTGCAGTGTAACCTTTGTGTTGTTATATACTTCTTAGAGTTGCCGACATAATCAATACGTTGAAGTTATTTATGGGAACACTTTTTGCAAGTTTGAGTGTGAAATACGTCACCCACGTGTATAGCAACGATCTGATCAATCACAAAGTGAACTGGAACAACGTGTTCACCATAGTCGATATTAACTTGTCATCGCATAATTTTCATTGTATCAAAATCGATAGCATAATAATCCGAGAATTCATATAAAATGGTTACAACAATCTTCAAACCATAGATAAACTGCTCGTCATCATAATCATCATTATCATAATTATCATCATGATTCATTTGTTTTAAATTATCTTAGATATCACTATCAGCATTCTATTGAGGCTACTATCAACACATACATTATATTTCGTTCTTCACAGCAACATAAATACTAAATTCATTATACTTTTAAGTATAGGGGAAAAGTACACGGTGAGTAATATGGTATCTTAGATAAAATATTCAATGTTACATATCATATTATTCACCGTGTACTTCTATTCTTGATCAATAGAAAACGCTAATTAGTGATTTTTTTCTGTTGAATCAAATCAAGTCCTTAGAAATAAATCAATGATATTGATTCATTTTATGTATTCAGCAGTGTATAACCAACGTAGGTAATGATATTCATAAATCTAAGGTTAATACCCGAACTTATTAGCCTTCATATCTCATAAAATTTACCAATTTAAAATGTAATTGTTATTCAATAATATTAATAGAGAAACATTACCAGATTTTATAAAATATTTACTTATTTAAATTCATATATTATTTTCTTTTTTTTCTCTTTTGTGGCTTGAACCACCACTTTTATTCATATATTATTTGTGTTTTTATTTTTATTTAAACGTAGTTTTCTGCGTGAGTGGAATTAAGAAAAAACTTAAGTCAAATCCATTACTGAAGCGTATCATTTTACACCATTAATTAAATAACAAGTCAGAAATGTCTAGGGTTAAACTAATACGGCACACTAGTATAATATCCTCTGTTTATCTTTATTGTGTAAACGTTATTATACATTATAGTTACTATGCGAATATCATACAGAAAGAAAGGTTATGCTCTGAGCACATTGTAAACATATTTATAGGCCCTATTGTCAAATACAACAAATATTGACCATAAATGTCAATTTTGTAAATGTAAACAGATGTATATAATAGGCCTATCGTGATTATGAATACCGAATTTTGTATACGATACATTAATGCCTCTATTCTTTTTAAAGTATTGTACGCATGATGGTAGAAAATTGAAAATGTAAACTCATATTTTTATGGCAAATGCCTGATTACAGATGTCCCCATAGAAATTATTCCGCCACTTTACATATTATTCCCTTCAAGCTAAATCGGTAATGTCTTTCCCAGAATATTATTAAGTAGATATCACGTGATCCTCGCGTATAGTATCAACACAATCTTCAGTGTAAAACATTTTAAGCAACGACAAAAATTTAGATTCATGTTTATAGTATTAATTAAAATATACGGCAATTGACCTACTTAGTGTCACCTTTATGTCACCTATACCTGTTGTTAAATAATCAAGTGCTTAGCAATTTAAGACGCACATCACCAAAAATATATAATGGAAATAGATCATAATATTTATTGATAAGTAAACTTTCAGTCATCTAACAATAATTATATAATAAAATGCTTTTGGTTATATAAGAAAAAAAGAAATATTGGAAAAAGTTGAGAAACTATTAACCGCCATAATGAGCATCACTCAGATTACTGGCCAAATCAATTAACCATTGGACCGATGTTACACTCAATATTCTACTTAGTGTTTGAAATGCTTGATTAATTTAGAATTCTATGTTGCCAAAGAACAGATTCCGGTCTAAATTAGAGCAGAAACATTGCACGAAGGTCACATATAATTATACAAATCAATTATTTTTCTCATGATTAGCTGTTGAAAATGAAAATCTCGAGCTACTCAATGATGCGTACAAATGTGTTGGATAATTGGACTTAGCTCACTTTGGTTTGAGAATAATCGCAGCTTACTTTTGGTAAAAGGTGCATAGAATAGTGCGCAACTCACTCACTTTGTGAGACGCATGCATTTTTGGTAGTGTATTGACTATTGATAAAGTCATTTAGATATACAATTAGTACTAAGCACAATAGTTTGATCATTGTATGGGTAGAAATAATACGGTAGTACAAATAATAGTTCATAACAATGACTAACAGAAGTGGCAGCAGTAAAAAAGTGACTGTAATACAGTACTAGAGTATTGTGGGTAGCATTAAAAATAGTCGGTATTGCCAACGAATAACAGCTAACAATTCTAGTAATAGTTCAGTAGAAACGCTGTTGGTAATTACCACTAGAACCTTATGGAGTATAATACTAAAATATACATCTTTTATAATAAAGCATGCGGTAATTATACATAACATATTCACCAAAGTATCAAAGAAAAAGATATCATTTAATAAATAAATGTTGACTTTTTGGTTAAACCAGTTGACAAGTACTAGTAAGTACTAGTCAACTGGTTTAACCAAAAAGTCAACATTTATTTATTAAATATCCATTTGAAACCAGATGAAATTTTTTGAGAAAAAAGATATCATGTCGTCACAATTTTTCATCGAAGTCAACTTCTAAAATGCTAAATGAAAAATAATACTAAATATCAACCATGACCGTGAATACATTTAAACTACACAAATCCAAATCAATTATTTTTCTCATGATTAGCTGTTAAAAATCTCTCTCAACTTAATGATGCGCAAACATGTGTTGGCTAATTGGGTATATAAATTATTGTTGTAATAATCATAATGTTACCTCTGCGCAATTAGACCTATCGCATGTATATGGTACTATATAGATGATTGTGCATGTAGAATACGCTATACAAGTTTGGTGCGCATGTAAACGACGCTATACAGTAAACTATGTTGACCTATAACTATAGCTACTCAAAGCTACTTAACCTGAGACAATATGCTGGAAAAATTACTACTGCGGTTGGAAGTGTTTTGAAAGACTTGGGAATTTTCCATTATAGAGGTACCCGTGGTGGACGCAAGTCAAAATTTCACACAAAGAGTAATAAAGATAATAGATTCTAAAAACCTTTCTAACATAAACAAGAAAGTACAAGAAGCAGTTAGGAAACAAAAGCCTGCAAAATATTTTCATTGGCGAGCAGGACAGATTAATGTTAATACCTGCTCAGATGACTTCTTACTACATGAAACCCTCATTCAAATTAAAGCAGCAAACCTTGACATCGTGTGTATGCAGGAAGTGAGACGGATTGGTACCGGTGCAATCTCACATGAGGGCTACAATGTATACTGGACTGGACTGAAAATCAAAAAGATGTATGGGGTTGCTATTGCCATCAAACAGTCACCCATATCAAAGTGTCTAATGTTTATTATGTTTATGAACGCCTAATGGCAATAGACGTCACAATAAAAAATTGTAAATTAAGAATTGTGTCTGCGTACTCTCCTACGGAATCCGGTTCAGAATCATCAAAGGATATTTTCTATGCAAAACTCTCCAAAGTAACAAGAGTCGAGAACAACACAAAACTCTTACTGATGGGAGACTTTAATGCAACATCAACAATAACAACCAGAAAATCACTCTTTGATGAAAACCTACATAGATTTCAAGACACAGATGACATTAGTAACGACAATGGCACAAGACTCATCAACTACTGCTCTGACTTCAAGCTATGCATACTGAACACCTGGTTTGACCATCCAAACGTTCATCGGATCACTTGGCATAGCAACGATGGTGTTACAAAGAAAACACTAGATTACAACATATGTGATCACTGGTTGAGGAAGTATGTTACTGACACAAGAGTCTATAACAACTATTATCTTTCGTCGGATCATAGAATCCTTGTGAGTAATATGACAACACCAGCCAACAAAGCAGCCAGGTGGAAGAAGCATAAAAAGAAAAAACAGAGCAAGAGAGCCAACATGAGTAAACTTAAAGATCGAGAAGTAAGAAATAATGTTAAAACAAAGATAGAAGAAGAAATTAATAAAATTACTTCTCCTGAAAAGACAACAACCACTACATCAACTGAGCGCTATACAACACTTATGACAGTGCTAAATAAGGCAGTTGAAGAAGTCCCGAAGAAAACAAGAAACCAAAATGCTCATCCCTGGGATGGTGATGAAAGACTACAACAGCTTATAAAAGAAAGAAAGAATATTAACAAAAGCACAGTTACCTACAAAGAAGAGGAGATCAAGGCTATACAGAAAGCAATTAAGATAAGGGTGAAGGAACTACGGAATGAATATTTGTATGAAGAAGCAAGCAAGTTAAATGAAGCCCACCAAAATAGAAAAATATTTGATTTATGGAGAAAAGCTAAAGAGCACGGTGATGTTATAAGAAAAGCACCAAAGCCTATAAAATGTCCTGGATTACGTGAAGACTTTAAAGATCACTTTAATCCAGACCAATCTAGCCTTAAAATCCCAGATGAAATTAGCACACCTCCAGAATATATTATCAACCTGAGACAACCAGATAGCTGTACAGTGATTGTATAATGTCAATCATAGTAGAGATAGCTAGAGATAGACAATGAACCTCCGTCCAAGAAAGAAATTATTGATGCAATCGGACATCTAAAAGGTCGCAAAGCTACCCTAGATGTCGCTTCTGAAATGTTGCAAGTCGCCACAGAGAACCCAGTATTCGTCGACCATGTACATAGACTGTTTGAGGAAATTTGGAGAACGAAAGAAGTACCAAGTGATTGGGGACTGTCCAAATTAACAACCATTTGGAAAAAAAAGGCAGTCCACTTGATCCATCAATGTATAGAGGAATATCGATTGGGTCTACATTTTCAAAGATACTTATGGTTATCATTCTTTCACGTTTTTCCATCTTTTATGAAAGTCAACTTCTACGCACACAGTTTGGATTCAGGTCCAACAGAGGGTGCAATGATGCTATATATGTAATCAAGCAGATCCAGGAAATTGCGTATCGCTCAAATCGCAAACTCTATAAATGCTTCATTGATTTAACAGCAGCATTCGACCATGTGAATCGTAATCTTCTTTTCCTAAGCGTTCGTAATAGGTTTCACTTAAACCAGTCTACTACTATGATTGACATTATACAATCACTGTACAGCTCAACGAAAGCATACCTTGCTGACGACGATCCGAGTGGTGATAAGTTCGAAACATCTTCTGGGGTGCGACAGGGTGGTATTGAGAGTACCAGCATGTTTAACCAATATTTTGATTACGTTATTAGAGTGTTCAAACAACGCTGTAAAGATGCTAGTTTGGATGGCCTAATGATACAATACCTAATTCCTATTGAAGCTACAAATCGTGCTCAAAGATGTAAAGCACCATCAAGGGGCATCTATGACGACTTTGAAAGTGGCTATGCTGACGACTTTGCTGTAAGCTCCTGGTTACAAGAAGAACTGCAAACCATTGTGAACATCTTGAATAAAGTTTGTCTGGAATTTGGTCTAAGAATTAGTGCCCCCAAAACAGAAACCATTATATGGAACTGGAAAGAGGAAGTTGAAGAATACCCAAGATGCATCATACAAATTGGCGGCGTACACATTAACAACGTAACACACTTTAGATACCTTGGTGTATGGGCTACCTACAATGATGTTCATATTGGAGATCAAGAAGTAAAATACAGAATCAATTCAGCCAAAGGAGCATTTGCAGAGAATAGGGCATTGCTTACCAACAGAACGATCCACCTACAAACAAGAATGATGTTTCTTAATGGTCTAGTTAGGAGTAGACTTACCTATGGTTGCCATGCTTGGAGGGCAACAGGAAGTGAAATGTCCAAACTTAGCACAACATACAAAACCTTCCTAAGAAGAATGCTAGTGAATGGCTTTCAAAGAGTCTGCCCACCAAACCATGTAGACATATCCTCAGATGAAGAAACAGATGAAAACTATATAGACTGGCGTTACGTAATTGATAATGACGATCTCTACAAAATTACTGGCTGTCAACCGCTAGAAGAATATGTCTACAAGCAACAATTCAACTGGATCGGACATGTAATTAGAAAAGAAAATGAAGATCCTACAAAAATTCTTACTTTTCACACAACACAAAGTAAACGAAGAGGTCGGAAGATACCATCAGTACTTGATAGAGTTGTACAACAAAGTCAATTTACTAGATGCAACTTCATTAGAGCCTGCTTCAACAGAAATTTATAATTCCCAGCAATGTTTTAACTGTATATATGAACTGTTTTATAAGTTGTTTTGTGACTGTGTAATTTGGTAGTAGTCACTCTCATACTGTAGGCCTACATTTAAAAGTAACACATCCAAATGCCAACTTCAAGTCAATGGCTACCAGATGTCTCTGTGAGACGGTTATTTGAACCAGTACCAGTACCAGTACCAAGTTAGTTCGCATGTATATGAAGCTATATCGTTTAGTGCGCATGTTTACAGAGCTATACAACTTAGTGCGCGTACACGACACTATAATTGTTCCCATCTACTCTGCTGCCTTCTCCGATGGTTTAGGCCTTTGCCTAGCCTCTAATTAAAAGTTGGCGCCAAACCAAATAATGAATGTTTTATATTCGTGCAATGGTACAAATAATTTTATTCAATGAAAGATGAAATGTTCTATTTTTCGCCTCATGAACTTGTTTGTACCCACTGCACTCATAGACACTCATCATTATTTGTATAGCCTACTCTGTTTCCCCATAGATGAGTGCCCATAACGAAAAGTATAATTTGCAAAATAGGCCCGTACATGCTAATGTCGTAACACAGTGGACACTACGCAGTAAGTAGGATTTGCAATGGTCGTTTTGCATACATAATTGCATATACTATTCTTTATGCACTAAATTCACTAAAAACATAACATTAATTTAAAGCCCTCCTTATTAGAAGAATCTTTTTCTCAACATAATCTCATATGTATTTTCACATTCTTTTTTAACTTTCTTTCAATTAAATTATTTTGTCTATATCCCGTTGTGTTATCAAACTGATCAATCTTTGTTGCATTGCTGTCAGTAAGAAACTAAAGACAATCTATAGGTACATTAAATGTGACTATAATATAAATGTGTCCATTAAATGCTATCTTGTATAATGTATGCCCAACAGTTGAAACAATAAAGCACCTAAGCTTCTATAATTCAAGTGGTAATTATGTCGTTAGCTCAGAGATTATGTGTTTGGGCCTGTCCCCTTAAGGTGGTTATGCAAATCTGTCCATGTGTGTCCAATTTTAACTAAATAATACGAGGACAGCTTATTACTAGAAAATGCTGGCTACCGTGAATAAACGCACTAGTCGACGTGTGTACAAACATCGAGATTCATTGAACGTCTCTGTACACGTGCTGCGCCAACCTACCTAGCCTGTATCGGTCTCACAATATATCTACTGGGCTTATACTGATTCTACTGCGAGTAACACGTTATTACTTCCCGCATTCCATGGGGTAGGGTCGCAAAAGTACCTGCATTTCCAAAATTTGACACATATTTTCACAAAATAAATGGCATACGTTATTGAAGATAATCAGATAAGTCGTATGAACGTCACCTATTTGAGTTTGATTATTGAGGTATCGTTTTGCCTCTTACGTAGCAATCGTTAATATAGTACGTTTAACAAATTATATATTATTAGATTAAATGAATAGAAATACAATTTCTAATGTTTTATTTTGTGTGGTTGTTGTTCCTATTATCTTATTAATATTTAAGCTCACAATGGAATCTTGATTTACATAACAACACTAAGCAAGAAGACACTGCAACTGCAGTAGGCTAAATGTCATTTAGCAAGTAATCCATATCTGTCATGCGTGGTCTATCTTTCTAAGACCGATTGGAAATGACATCAGAAACAACCTTGGACATTTTGTTTGTTAGTCAGAAAGCTTTAAATATTTAATGCTTTCTTATCGGATTACTGCTTTAAGGCAGTAAACTAAAATATGGTTTTATTCTAGATTAGTGACATTAACACATTTTATGCTTTTACTCTGTATTGTGACAAAGTAGGTGTAGGTAAATTTACCACTTTCCTCTTATTTATTATACTTAAAAACAGGTAGGCCTAATGTATGCATTTATACGTTCTAAAACTATCTAGTGTTAATACGTCTGGCAACAAAAGAAAACTGTATACACACAACTATCTAAAGAAAAAAAGGTGCAAATCGAAAAGTCAATATTACCTAATTTTGGAATGCTTTACAGACTGAGACTTATATACAGATGTACAGTAATTTTCCATACAAGACTGGTTAATAGAGAACGTTAAGAAATCATGTCTTTGTATTTAAACATACATACAGTTAAATATCTATATATAAATATATTTTATTATTGTCAGCATTTTGACTGTTCGAGATGATTTGTTGCAATAATCACAATGTTCCTTGTGGCTGTTGTTTATGTTAAAGGAAAATCTCCGAAAGGTTTTATGGATTTACATAACATCAAATTAATAATACAATCTTTAAAAGTAATACATATTTGTCTCTAAATTGTTTCAATAATACATTTATGGATATTGAATTCCTTTGACATTTAAATTCTACAACGTGTAACAATCGAAGTATTTTAGCCAGAAATACCGGTTTCTAAAATATACAACCAGTTAATTGTGTGGTTTTGTTCACGCTGTTTTTAACTTCTCTAGACTTCACTTCTGTGGATTGTTGTCGTTTTCGATGTTGGTCTGTACTTCAAACAAAGTGGTATATGTATATAACGCCATGTGTGCCAACATATTTATCTTGTTTCCAATATTAAGTAGAAATGCAGTCTAGAACATACGAGAAACAATGATTATTAATCTACTTTTATCAAATAGTTTCCAGTATTTTTTTTTTTTAAGTAGCTTCAGGAATAACCACAATAATGTGAATTATGTTTTAATTCAAACAAACAATTTATAAAATTCAAACAACTTGCCAGCTCTTATACTATGACGTTATCCAAATTCCTTCACTTGCACTGATGAAGGGCTAGTGTTGCCCGATAGCTCTGCTAACTTTTCTGGCTGTTTTGCTTTTCGCTTTTTTTTTTTGTATCTCCATTGAGATCCAGCCACTGATACCCACAGCATTGTCATTTTTTCAGTAATTTGCTTTTGGATTTATAATTCAAACAACTTAAATATTGTATTTATATATTTCATTCATTCATCATTTATTTCAAGGACAAAAAGCTTAATTTTTTTAAATTGCAAATCGTATTTGACTTTAATGTATTAATATGATTTTCAAAAACTAATAAAACGATAATATTAGGCCACCACATTTCGGCACCGATGTCGGCAATCAAAAGCACAAAAAAATCAAAATACTGGCATACGCGTCCATACTATATCGTTACGGATCGTTTTCACGACACTCAACTTGACTACGTAGTTAGCAATTTTGTTACGTGACGCTCAAAAATATTATTATGGGTAGTTGCAGAATGACCATTAGACACAATAACGCATGGTGAACACGAAAAGTCGATATTAACAAATGCATGTGTACCCGAGTTTATCTTAAAGCTCTGTCTACACTACCAATCTAGTTTGAATAAATAATATATGGTAGTGAAATGACATCATCCTTTTCATATATGGGCACATCACATTTTGTTGTCACTTAAAGTTTGCTAGTGTAGACAAAGCTTAACAGATGCATATTTTGAATTCACCACAATCTGTATTCACCCATGTTGATGTTAATTACGCCTCATGCAAGTATATCGCCCCATGTGACTTGCATAAAAGCTATCAAAATGATAATGCACCTACTGCTCACATTATAAGAACTAGACCTATAGAAACGATTAAAATGTTGTCACATTAAAGAACCAGTGTTCCAAATGATGTATCTCGGTGATAGATTGTTATCTAACTGTCATCAACAAAATATAAACCGTAAATTGGCATTATTGTGTTAGTCAATCATACTTTTAAAAAATAATTTGTCATATAATTCAAAACTAAAATTTATTGGAGATACTTCAAACTTAGACTTGTCCTAATTCTGTAGTAATTTTCTTTTTTTTATGTTAGTCCACCAATCAACGTTTACGTATGAAACGCCATATGTCCCAAAATGATATCTTGTTATTGATATTACGGTCTACAGCCTATACTACTTCAAACTCTGTAAAGGCAGGTGTATAATTCATGATTACAGTTTTAATCATTGTAATACCAATTGTACAAGACAGTTTAAGAACTAAGCAAATGTTTAAAGTTTGCCTTTCTGTTTAAAATGAAGTAAGGTACTTTCTGACATTTAGAAACTTGCTAACATGAGTAAAGGATTTATCGGTAAGATGTATTCTCCCCCAAAAAACATGAAAAATGAAGATTAATTAAATCAGACTTTGAATCGGTTATTTTGTAGTTTTAATAAATTTAATCCCTTCCGTAAAAAAATAATAATAATTTTTTATTTTCTCATATAAAATGACAAAATAAATGGTCAAATTTAACCAAAAACCCATTGACTGGCATCCAATTTTACTATTTTTGCTTTAAATTACAATTTTTTTCAGGTAAATAAATTTTTTTTATTACATTTTTATTCTTCAAAAAAAGACTAAAATAGCAGTGAACAAACAGATCTTTGAATAAGTGTATTATTATAATTGACATGCATTACATACACAGTTTCCTTCATTTACAGTCAATTTGATATGTTAACGTTTATATTTCCATTGACAAACATGATGACAAGAAAGTATCAGTTTACTGTTAATGTACTGAGTGGTTTAATTATGTTGATTAAGTATGAGACATTTCGTGATGAGTACTGTCACAAGTACGAAAATACGCGACATCAAAAACTACAAAATCATAGATCGTAACGAATATCTTGATCTGAGCATGTCTCGTAGAAATGTGATATTTTCCTTGACGAAACCGAAAACAATGATCAAATTGGTTTGTGAACATGCGCAAACAGTCGTTAAGTTATCCCAATACGTACTTAGCGCCGCGTAGTGTAGACAGGCGTAATAATGTAATATAATTGTTTGTTATTTTAAATTTGAATACTGTCTCGATCTATTTTATAATAGATAATTAGATAAATTCAGCACTGTATTGAAACTCAGCTTATTAAAGGTCTTATTGTGATGTTTTAAATTATACAAACAGTTGTGGTTGTTGTTGTTATTAATATTAGTCACCTGCTTCTAGGTTGCCTAATCATTTCAAGAGCAGATATCTATATAAATAATTCACTTTATCATTTCTTGCCGCTATAGAAATTCACTGCAGGTGTTTTTTACTAGATGAGATACAATACACATTTCTGCCTAATAAGTTAATAATTGGCTATGATTAATCATTTTATAGTATTAATGTATTGTACCAATGGTTTTTTACTTTACTATATGAATTTTAAAATGTTACTACATTGGCTATGGCTGTTGGGTGTACAATTGAAATAAATAAAATAAATAAAATTAAATGTTACTTCTTCTACAATCTAACAAACTTGATTTTCTTGTTTCGTTTTCCTTGTTCATTCCACAATGGATTTGATCATATTTAAGGTATCTTCGTTTCTTAATTTAACCTTTAGATTTGCATTTGTGATAAAAGATTCTAAAAATGTATCAATAATTTGTTTTATTTTTTAATTATAAAAAAATAGGATAACAATATTATTAATATTAAAATATTATTACATTGATTTTGATTTAAGTAAGATTAGACCATGATTCATAACATATCTAAAGGAAAATTAGCATATCAGTATTTCGATCACAAACTTTTTTATGCTTGGTTGCCACTAGAGACGCAATACAAGGACGTAACGCAACGTAAGTGATGACCAATCACAGGCTATGGATTATTTGTCGCTTGTTATTGGTCAATTCAATTGCGGTGCGTATACGTCCATGCATTCCTTTTCTGGGAACCAATATTGATACTATAATCACTTTAAATGTGCGAAAGATATATCAGTAAACAAATCATGGTGGTTTTTAAAAATTTGTTTAGGCCCAATGTAACTTCCAAAATAATATAATATATAAAGTTATAATAATAAAGTTAGCAGAGCTTTCGGGCAACACTAGTCCTTCACCTATATATATATAAATGCTAACTTTTCTGGCTGTTTACTTTATCGTTTTGATTTAGCTTTTCGCTTTTTTTTTTGTATCTCCATTGAGATCCAGCCACTGATACCCACAGCATTGTCATTTTTTTCAGTAATTTGCCTATGGATTTATATATATATAATAATAAATAAAACTTCTCGTTTTGATTTAGCTTTTCGCTTTTATTTTGTATCTCCATTGAGATCCAGCCACTGATACCCACAGCATTGTCATTTTTTCAGTAATTTGCCTTTGGATTTATATATATAATAATAATAATATAATCAATTGCTGAATACATTAATAAATCAATTTTATACGTCAATATTTATGATTAATTTGCAAATATGAATTTGTAATTGTTTGATACCATATCGGCTGATTAGAGCTTCTGGAATTAATAATAATCTGAATATTTTGAGACGTATTCCAAAGCAAAGGTGAAGCAAGAAATAACCTGTGAAAAGTGGAATTATAATGTTACATAGGCCTACATTTAGGCCTACATAGGCCTACAACTGAGATCACTAACATATGATTATAATATAAATATAGCTCCTAAGTAATGCTATACTATATCCAGCTTAATTATAGTTGTGAGTTTTAAATTTGAAAATACAAAGTAGGCCCACGGTAACATCATCCTTCAGATGTACATGCGAAGAAGAGTGTCTTGTCACAATCATTATCTTTCTGATTCACAAAGCAAACACATGCTGGGCTTTTGGCTGTACTAATCAAAGTCCTGAGTCTGTCATTAATATCATTTTTAATTCACTCGAATTCAAAGATGTCCCATACATTATTCAACAAGTCTCATGGCTCTCATTCAGAAACACTCAAAGCCAGATCAACATTATTTAATCTTTACACATGTCTAAAACACTTTTTTCTAGCAAATTGAACATGAATCTCTATAAATTTCTGACAAAAAATTACTCGAAAAACTATGAAACAAATCCAAACCAAACAAATTAATGGTTCACGTTTGCTAATATGTGAAATACGTTTCATTCAAAATACTTGTGTCAACACGTACGTGAGATAAAATTTATTGTCTTGCCCCGGACACATGATCGACCACAGCCTGCAGCTTCAGGAAGTTCATGCTTCAAACATATCGTATACATCAATCTAGAAGTGTACGCTACAATTTTAATCATTATTTTGTCTTCAAAATTGAAAAAATAAGAATATTGATGTGGCTCAAGTTTGATTGGTTAATGTGATGAAATATAAAGGTCACATACAATGAGCCTTCGTGACCTTATTTTTGCTATGCATATCTGTATTTTATGATTACAGACGGAATGCCATTTTGACAATGAAATACATTGATTTCACATTTTTGAACTATGAATTCTGAGGTGGGCGGACGTAATGCAATACACGTTTGTGGAAATAACCGTCTTTGGCCCTGTTTCTGCTGCCAATCCCAAATATACCGTATAAATATACCGTATAAATATACCGTATATGAAATTCGTGCACCGTTTCCGCTGCACATACTTCGTGGGTGGGCTGTAAAAAAAGTTGGCTTTCATATACCCAAAATGCATTTTGTGAGACGGAAGTATGGATTGACCTATAAATCTCGGTATCTCTTCTGTTGCCATGTAGTCTCCCCCCAACCTTCGCTTCTCCCCACAATTGAATTGCAAAAATAGTTATTTCTTCAGTCCACAGTGATATTTTGATCTGTTGCTTGCTTATTATACACGTGTGTGTCAATGCAGCAGAAAACCCAAACAAACGCGTCACGCTCTGTTAGTTTTTGACCTCGTGTCATGGGCCCGGTCACATATACGGTATATTTTGAGTGCAGCAGAAACGGGGTACGAAATATACGGTATATTTTGGAATATACCGTATAATATCCACAAACGATGGGGATATTTATGCGGTATATATACCGCATATATATACGGTATATTTTTTATGAGACCCATTTCTGCTGCCAAAAAATATACCGTATATAAAATATACCGTATATATACGGTATATTTTTGGCAGCAGAAACGGGGCCATTGATACCAGCCTGGCTGTCTCGGATATTCACTAAAACGTTATATTCTTGGCAGTGGAAATTGTACAAAAAACCAATTATATACCATCGCTACCTATTCTATTTATAAAAAAAATATATATAATGAATTAAAAAACCGTTTTGTCAAAATCCATGGGTGGTCTTTAAATCTAATGTAGTTAATATGACTGCCGTAGGTTTGATTTAAATGTGTTTTATTATATTTATTTTACCATACAAAATAGCATAATTATATTGCATGAATTAATTTTAAATATATTCAGTTTATGTTAAACAACAAAAGTGAAAAAAAAAAATCTGCAATGCGAATGGTGCTAGTTTTTTATGTACATTCATATATTTACAATATATAAGATACTTTTTTATTAATCATTCATGGTGTTCCCACCTCCTGATAAGATATTTTATATAGCCATTTTAGATATACTGATGTATATACTACACTGTATTGTAAACATTATTTATGCATTGTTACTTTTATTTACTATCAACTTGAGTATCCTAAATTCAAGAAAATAATGGGAAAAAAAGAGAGTAATATGTCAATATGTATTTCGGTTTTCGATCGTAATATTTCGATTTCGCTTCCGGATTCACCGTGGTTACTTTTGGTTTCGTGCGTGCCCTCTTGCGATCCGACCTGTTATGGCGACAGCAAATTTGTACAGGAAACACAGGATCTAACATGTTTGCCCAGTACTAACATTTAAATGTAGACTATTTTCCTTCATCCATTAGGCCTACACGGCTCATCAATTTTATCATACGTGAAGTAATAATAATAAAAATAATAATCTCTCAATGTTCGGCGGCAAAGATTTTCATTGATTGACTGTCTGTTTGCAAGTTCCCTGTACGTATTTCGGATTTCTAAATATTCTAAAAACTATGCACTTATAGACTATGTTTTATAATCAATTAAGATATCAAAACATTGAAATTCTCAATCAACATTTTTATGACCACAGACAGTAATAAAACGAAAGTGCTTGGATAAAAAATATTAAATCTCACCGTATAAAAAATAGCCAATGATGAATGATGCTATCGATCACGTGAAAACACAAAACGACAACGTTAGGGTCGTATAAGCTGGTTTTATTGTATAGTATCATATAATATTACTTATTACTGAATGAATACATCTTTATTTTGAGGTAAGTAATCCCAAACTCCAGGGTTCACTCCACACATGATACTTATGTTTATAAGCACGGTAATGCGTCCTGTTAAAGACGATATCTGCTTTTGCATGTAATACAAACATTTACTAAAATGAGATGTTATTTTTTTTAAACATTGTTTTTAAGCATTCGCTATATTTTTTAGAATTTATTATCTGTGCTTAATCGACAAGACAGAATGATATATCTAAAGTTTGAAATATTCTCAACTTTATTAAGACAACGCAACGCATGATGGATTGAATCTCTATAATATATGCCAATACATTTAAGCTGATTGCTCTGAGATGCCGCAACATGACTTGGTTGAAGAAGATGATCCTTATTCCAACAATACAGGACACATCACATGACGCATCGTTATATTTAATGCCGCTTAATCGAGTTATCCACTCTTCATTAGAAGGATTTATTATATCGTTATAGACGAGTGCTCAAACTAAGTTCCATTAAAAAATATCGTTAGAACGTTGAGAAGTTTTGGATTTTCTTCTTCACAGTTGTCTTAACTTAATATTGAAAGATTCGTTCTTAATGGAGTGACGCATGATATGTAAAAACCACCATTGTTCCAACAAAGCTTTTCTAGATTAAAAGAATTTAAATATCAAGTTTAATAATCTGCGCAGTCATAACACGTCCAACCAAGCACCTCCGGAACGCATTTGCATAAATTAATCTCCCGATTATCTGTATCTCCAAATCTTTCCAGTATCAGACAAATTCTGAAAATAAGATAATCACATACCGTATGTATCACATGGCGCATGTATTATACCAAGGCTGGGTTAGACTTATTGCCTATTATACATTTATGACACTGTATTACAAAACTTGCCTATGCTACTGTAAAATTTACACCGATAATCTATTACAGGTTTATTCATTTTTGCTTCACTCGCACTGTTTTGTTGATTAATTACAAAGATGATGTCACGTATTTTCTTTCTTATCAATTAATTACTCTAATCATGATGCGCTTATTATCATTATTCTCCTGGGTTTCTGTTGACAAACGACCTCCTTTGAAACTCTTGTTTGGCTTGCCTCAGTAAAATTTCCTTAATCTATCATAAATTTATCGACTGAAAAAAATTACTTAAGAAAATAAATGTCCTAGTTGCTTCGATCCGCATACAAGGTACAATCATCTTGTTTAAGACTTTTCAATTAAAGTCATATAAATAAAATATTGGTAACTTATACTATACTAATATTAGAGAACCACTAACCTTAATAGTGTGTCCTATGAATACGAGTTGACCGTTAAAATATAATATATTGCTCCTCGCATGTTTGACGGGATGATGTCCCTTTAATAAGCCTGTCCCAAAACAGTTGTTGACTGTAAAAGTGCACGGCACATTGGTGCCTGGCCTGGCTTGAATATAATATGGTTGCTGAAGGCAAGGTTAGCACTTTTGTTGAGTTCAGTTTTTATGCGGATTGAAGCCTCTTATAGTTTAACCTAGAAAGTTAGAAATTACATCTGATACAATAGAACACTTAGTATTTAACTTTTACATTATAAAAACAGTTGTGAATGAAGAGATAAAAATACAAATGTGCCTAATAGCGTCCGTAATATAAAATATCGTTATTTGTGATTCCACTAATGCTTTATAATGTATTATCTTCGAAAATTAGTATGATTATCATCACTTGTCTTCATTATCACCTTCGACATGTCAGCATGACCACCGATCGTACATATGTTGTGATGTAGGTCTATGTATTAATTGCTACTAAAACCCTACAAGAACAGTTGTATCACCCACTAATGTACCATAAAATTAGGCCTAACCACTAACGTAACATCAACCACTAACGTAACATCAACCACTAACGTAACATTAACCACTAACGTAACATAGATCAATCACTAACGTACCATTACCCACTAACGTAAAAAAAAGGTAATGGTGAGTCCCGTGTTCTCTGAACGTAGGAAAATGAACTGTTAGGAGCTCATTGTACTAAGCCTCGGCATTATGTGGTAGGGTGACCAGTTCCTTTCCACGCCGCCTTTTTCTCCCTAGTATTTTCAACCAGGTACTCATTTACAGCTGAGTGGATTGGGAGTTGTCTATCTGTATGACAGTCAAGTGTCCTAACCGCTCGGCTATCCAACTCCAAACTAACGTAACAACAGTTTAACCACTAACATTTTCTACTGTTTTTACGTTAGTGGTTACATTTTGTTACGTTAGTGGTTAATGAAGTTTGTTACATTAGTGGTTAATGAAATTGTTACATTAGTGGTTGATTGTTACGTTAGTGGGTGCTACAACAGTAATAAGCAACAATGGTGGTTCTGAAGCACCAAAGAAGAGAATGGAAATATTATATTTACTACCCAATAACATATCTCGGCGCATCGTCCAACAATTAATTATTAGAAATGAGCATATGCTTACTTAAGCACGTCATCTAAGGCTGAGGCCCGGTAGTAAATAAAAATACAAAGGCAAATTACTGGAAAGTGAAAATGATAATGATGTGGGTATCAGTGGCTGGATAATAAGCAGAAAGCTAAATCAAAACGATAAAGTGAAACGATAAAGTAAACAGGCAGAAAAAATGCCAAGCTTTTAGACAACATGATTCCTTCGTCAGGGCTAAATAATGTATAAGTGTGTGTTAGAGATCTAAAATCCTCTTTTACATAATCTCAACGAGTTATGTACGAATAAAGATACATGGACTTTATTTGATTCGTTGTCTATACTTCTGATGTTCAATCGTACGTAATGTGCTTAAGTCAATCTCAACAACACCAACAATAATTAATCTAAATTATTATAAACTTGCGTGTAGTAAAAAAACAACTGAATAAAGAAAGAATTAAAATTTAAAAAAAATTATATACTTTGATATGCCGATTACTCCGCCCACATCTCCAATCAGTCAGATTAAAAAAAAAGTAAATATTCAAAATTGGTACTAATGATAAATTAAATGTGTACTTATAATTACAATGTTCTTGTATGGCCTATTTTTTGTTGCTGATTTCATTACCTAAAGCATCGATTGTAATTATAAAATGCACATCGGCTTGAAATTTGCTAATAGATCTGTGATATACAACTATACTGCTTTAATCTGCATAGAGATTCAAATTGATTAAAAAAAATACCCACTAGCAACATAATAATAGAATTTTTTTAAAGAATGCGCATGTCTAATAAATGTCGGTATGCAAATTATCAATGTAACTATTAAAGCATTATGACATATTCTATAAATGCTTCTTTGAGTTACGTCGTATAAGTTGTGTGTATCCGTGTAACATCCTTCAAATGCATGTACAGTTTCTACCTAAAGTTAAAAACTAATCAACAGAATCTGTAAGTAACAATACAAATATTTTGTCGTGTGTCAATTATTCTGATTTATCTATCAAACAGAATCGCTATTATTAGAAATCATAACAAAGAAAGCAAATCGTGCTGAGTGAAGCCTGTTAAATAGTCAATTGAGATTGCCACGTTTATTAATAAATCTAAGTATACAAAGTGCGTGTAAATGAGTTTTGGGCGTTTAATTTAAAAGTAAATAGACGGATGTAATAATAACATTTTTTTTTCTCTCTCATAGGTAACGTCATACATGTCCCTTGGCAAGCCGTAGCGATTCCAATTACCTCTGCGTTGGTGATTATTTTCGTGGCTGTGTTATCTGTTCTCTGCGTATGTCGACGTTCAAGATCGCTCAGTCGCTCAACAAGTACACAGGTTGTACATCGCAAGTACTGGCACCTCAGCGAAGATGATACTGACGTAGAGAGTGACGGGGTACCTCCTTCAATGCATGATCTATCACCGACGACTATCGAACGAAACAATCACAACGACTACAACACCGCATTCTCTCCAATGTCTTCACCGGCAAAGGTGCTTCCAAGACAGGCGACTGTGCCGCTACTTACCCAAAAACAGCGACAAGAAGCCTTCCGTAAACAACTTTCCTTACAAGGTAGCCCATCACGAAGTGTAGAGTTTGAAATAAAAAAACATCTCAAAGAGGAGCCTAAAATTGGAATCTTGAGACCAGAATTATATCGTAATGTTTTTAATGAGGCGGAATCCCGGGGACAATTGTGTGGCAAAATGGAAGTATCATTAAAATATGATCAACCGAGCGAAAGTTTAATGGTTCACGTTATTAGAGCAACGGGACTACCAGCCAAAGACTTCTCCGGTACCTCAGACCCGTATGTTAAAATATATCTCTATCCAGACCGTAAAAAATTCCAAACTAAAGTTCATCGGAAAACCTGCAACCCTACCTTTCACGAAACTTTTGAATTTAATGTTGCCTATTCGGATTTATCCGAAAAATCTCTCAAATTTACAATATATGATTTTGATCGGTTTTCCCGGCATGATTTAATTGGAGAAATATCTGTTGATGATTTGATGAATAAAGTGGATCCAACAAGGGGTGCAAGAACTTTTCAACTGGATATTTACAGTACACAAAGTCAGGTAAGAGGCTATATAATAAACAAGAGTCCAAATCGAAACTTATGCATGTACGTAAACAATCTGTTCTTAAAATGATATTAACTATTCGACGTTAATTCAATTAACACAATTCGGTTTCATTAGAACATTGCGACTGAAATTAAATTTGTAATCACTTATTCGGCGAAGTTAAGACCTAAGAGTTATTTATACAACAGTGATTCTAATCGTGCATTTTACAAAAAGAACAAATTGAATATATTTTTATGCAAATTGATTAAATTGTGGAATTAAAAATAATACTTAAGAGTGATTCTCAATTATCCTATATTAAATAATTTTATTTTTGATGGAAAATTAAAAACTGTTACTAGCCTATAGAACATAAGTGTGCGACTAGACTTGAAGTCTGACCTTATCAGTTTTTTTAAATGCTTACTAGACATATGTACCTTAAACTAATTAGTAATTTGTCAAAATTCTAGACGTATTGACCAAAGATTTAATGATCATTTGGAAATAAGATGAAGATTAATAAGACATTATAATTAAACAGCGTCTTCAATTACATCGCTACCTTGAACTGGAGATTGTAAAACATTCTTGGTTTTCATAAATGAAAACTGAGATAAAATAACAATATATACACACTAGACTAAGCCTTTAGCTCTGTATCCACTCTCAAACTTTATGCGACAAAAATATAATGTGCCCATATGGACACGATGATGTCATATCACTGCCATATTTGGATATATCACTACCATATTTGGACACATCACACTTTTTTGTCAAACTAGTTTGATAGTGTAGACAGAGTTTTAGATTTGTGTGTATTCTTATTATGGAACTGGTATCTTTTACGTTGTAATATTTTTTTTTTCTAAAGAAGTAATATTCTTAAATCTTATTCAGACCAACAACAATTGATTTATAATTACTTACTTTGGTTGGTACGTGCCACTGAACTCAAAAAGGTATTTTTAATAGTATACGGTACCGTATACAGTTTGGTATAGGCTAATTGTGTTAATGCTAAATAGCATACACCTCATGCATTTAACTAAAACCTAAAATGTATACAAATAAACATACATATACATATAAAAGTTGTTTTTACTGTATTAAATTCATCAGGAGCTCATTTTTTCTTGTTTTTCTCAAGTGCTAATTCAGATAAATAATTGATTACTATGATTATCAAGAACTGCATATTATATATTCATGTTTAATAAATCAATGTTCCATGCCTGTATTCGATTGATGATTTTTAAAATGTGAACTATAATTCTTCGATTTATTCAGACATAATTAAAGATTTGTTCTAGAACAATTTGTGCTTAAGCAAAAAATGTCAAAAATAAATCACTGTTCAAAAGACAATTTTAAAAAGGACCAATCACATAACTAAATAGTGCATTCGAGCACACGTGACCGGATTCTATTCTTATCATATTCTCATAAAGTCCATCTATCTGCAAGCAATTAATTAAGTAGTAAATTTATTTCAAACTGTTAAGAATCATGCAAGCAAGTACTACCGTACCGTATTTCAAAGTTTCTGTTTCGGGTATACTAAACAATTGCGCAAACATCCTCCAAATTGCTTAATTAAAATTGATTTCACAACTTGAGTTAAACCAAAGACAATTTATGAAAATTCAGAATTTCGCAGTGCAAACAGCGCAAGCCTCCAACACCCTTCTCCAGATCACCATTTGCCCAGTTTAACAATACCCGTTATTAACATTCTAAAACTTAGAACACAATCAAGACAACCCTCTATATTTTCCTACTGTAGGCCAAATATTAAACGTTCTACAATACCCCACTACTTACTACACGCCATGTTTAAATCCTTCCATCAAGCCCCTATATTTGGCCCATTCTCTAATTGATGCCTACGAACATATATCAACAACTTAATGCGTATATCCAATCTTATTTATCTTGTCATGTATTACCTATGTTATTTTGCTACAGTAATTGAGATTGTATGCCAGTAGCGTTTTAGCCAAATGTCTTTGTAACTGAATTTTATTATATAAATAAATGATTGATAGTGAACATACATGCAATAACATTCTATTCTGTCCAATGGAAGACCAATTTTAGAATCGTCGGATATACTAGTTCAACTCCATAACATTAGATATTCCCTTAGATCAAATCATACAAGTTATGAATATATCATTTTATGGGGTTATAAAATCTCTGAATCTGAAATCCTGGATTTTTATCGCTTAAATAAATAATTATTGATATAACCTATCTCGAAACTTTTAGAATTAGTGGATATTAGAATGAATTTTGTTCGGAGATTTTGGGCATCCGTATTGTGTAGGTCTACACACGAACTATAGAAACCTAACGCAAGTAGATGATTATACTGTAGCGCACTTTAGCTCCCTCTTTCCTGACTTTCTAATATTAAATACAATATGTAAGCCTTGTCTTTCGAAAGCAATGTAGGACTACTACGCCATGTCCTCCGCTGCCTTTATACAGAGAAGTCTGGGCCGGCACAACGTCAGGAATCTAAAATACCGAAAGAAAATCATTTACGCGATTTACTGGTACTAAATTACCACGCGTTGTACATTCAGGGACTGATTATACATTCCATTAGCATTATTGTTACCAATATGAACACATGGATTGAAGTTTAATCATATCACCGCTGTGGATTGTCACTTTAATTTATCACTAACTACTGTAGATGATAAGTTTAGAATTTAAAGATATCGATGTCCAGAAGCTCTGTTCACAAAGCTTACACTTAATCGCCTTCATTAAGTATAGTCGTTTTACACGAGCGAGTTCAAGTTCCAGAAATGGATTACTTGGGTTATTAAATAACCCGTAATATCCCTCGGCATTTGAAGATTGTTAATTATGTCAACTTAGAATAAAACAAGCATAATATTAACATGTATAAACATGGCGTAATACTTGCAGGTCCAAATTTACAGAAAATAACTAACTAATAACTAATGCATGGTCTGTTTGTATATCAAGCTTCTATCACAGCTCATGATGTGTTAATGCCGTAATTAATTTCTGGTCGGTCGGTATCTGAAGAACGACAAGCCATGGTAGACAGTCTGTCTTAAATTATTAGCCTTGTTCACTTGGTTCTAACTATGTTCAATTAGTGATATCTGCTAACTATTTTAGCACAAGCGATCCACTTGACTAACAATCAATATTCGCACAGACTGTATATTATAAACAATGGGACCAATAAAAGTATTCATCAGCTGCTGTCCTTAATGTTTTACTGATATTGAAACATGGACCTTATTTAATTAATGATCCATAACACAAACAACGCTTCTTTCATAAATAGAATATTTCGTGATTGTATTCGCACAACGTTCGTTATTAGCAATAACAATTTTGGTCAATATTTTATATGTCAATACACCCCCTTACCATTAACGATCCAAATAATGTTTATAAACTCTATATCTATATGTAGTATGTTTTATATCCTCCTTTGTGGTTATAACAACCAACCATTGAACATAATATCAATATAACAGAAATAATTAAATTTACTAACAAAGTCATTTATTTAGCCTATGTTGGTAAAAGTTCGATTGATGTGCTGCTTATATACACAAGCCATCTCATTATAGTGTAATTGACAAGAATATGAATGTTTTCAGATAATCTAGTACGAAGGTTGTTCAGTTTAGTTTGCCAGTACTCAGAATCATAAATGATATCATTATCTACAATATAATTTCAATAAAAATTCTGTGTTGTAGGTATATGCTTCAAATCAAGTTCTTATATGATTGAAGCAATATTTATTTTGGTCTGCCCCAGTTATATACCTCTAAATTGCTTTGATAGTTTTGTATAATAATCATCGGTCAATGTCTGCTAAAAGGGTAGCTCCTGATTTAAAATATGCTGTTTAAGCCTAAAACATAAACATTTTTGATTATATCCACATTCTTTTTTCGTCATTCCTATATTACTAAAAGAGTCCTGTAGCACCACTTCCTTAAAAATTGACTTTTTTCATGACGCTCGTTGTTGTGCACCAAATTCACCATCTCTCACTTTCATTCTCACACACTCTAAACATTAAAATGTATTCTGGTTTTCTGGGCCACAACGCTTTTGAAGCCCATTTTGATTTATATTTAAAATTACAAAACTATAATTACATTTAAATAGCCAACCTTAGTTTAATGTGATCAATTATATTTTCTATATAACTCGCACGTAATTTAATTTGAAACGCAAATTGCAACTTATTGTTCGTGCATCGAATGTTTTTCCATGCGAGGCAAGAAATTAACAGCGGATTTGCAATAATGAGCGTATGTCTACAAGGATATCTAATGCCGTAAAACTATAAATGTGAACACAAACTTAATTATGTGGACAAATAATTGAAGGGTGCGTTTTAAGACAATAATGAACACGCAGTTAACAGGAAATATCAATGTTTGTCTGAACCAATCTCATTAATTGTAAAGAATTATGAACATAGACATTTTGTCTCTGGGGTTATTGGTCACCAAGAAGATGAGCTTACTAATTCGGAATCTTCTGCGCTGCATCTTGGGAAAACCTTATCACTTTGTTTTCATTTTGAATGAGTTTGCGAATCGGTTCAAAAAACACATTACAAGTCACATGACGACCGTTTAGCGTGAATGTCCTAACAAAGACATTAGGAGTATACATACCTTGGATATGAAAATATACCATCAAATATACCGGTAATTAAAAGAATCACAGTTTATTTTTTTATTATATCTGTTCTTCTAATCAAATAAAACTCTAAACAACATCGTTTATTTCAACTATTTCAGCTTTCACTGCTGCGGTGTAGACAAAAATAAAATATATCGTTACACTGTTGGATCTTGAATAAATGCTGTTTTAGTATAATATGAATGCAAAACATGATTGGAAACAGAACAAGAAAAAGTAACAAATTATTTGGTTCAAAAGCAGAAAAGCATGAAAAAGATAGGAAAAAGTTACGCTGATGAAAATATTTTGGCAATCTGTAGCCTACGTCTTTGGAGAACTTTATTACAAAATTAATTATTAGTAACTTACAAAAGAATCACAACATTTATATTGTCTCATAGTGAAAAGAATGAGTAAATTTGAAAAAACTTGAATGAATTATTTTAAACATTACATATTTCTATTTCCAGGATAAACCGGACCTTGGAGAAATTATGTTCTCGTTATGTTTTCTACCAACTGCCCATCGGTTAACTTTGAATGTGTTAAAAGCGAGGAACCTGCGGGCCATGGATATCACTGGTGCTTCCGGTAAGTATCATCTAGGAACACATTTATTTTTTAAGAACAAGTTAGGAACTTCAGATAGTATTCAAGGAAGTCCATCAATAAGTGTTTCAACAAGAATTAATGACATTTGTATTAGTTTAATAATAGTCTACAATGTACTTCCACATTCCAACATTCACCAGCGTTGCAAATTAATATTTTAGGTTGTGATTGTGAAAAAATGTATTGATTTCAGGTTGAATTTTTTCTTTGTTTTGTATGTTTTATTATATAGATGTACCCTCCGGAATAAAAGATGAATTAATTAATTAATACAGGATAACATTAAAACAATAATAAACGTATGCATTAAATAGACCGTTTACTGTGTATTATAAAAAAAAATTAAATTAAGTTAATCAAAGCCTACAACCATGAGTACAAGATAATGAATGTATTTTTACTCAATATGGAATTCCCTGGCAACGATAATAAACCGTAAATTAATATGCTAATCTTCTTTCTACCATACGTTATAAAAACAACGTCATAGTTTATTATATAACCACTAGCCATACCATATATTTATTAAAAACATTTTATTTGTGTATTACCTATCTAGGAAATTATAATATAAGATAAACTTGTTACTATTTTTATCAATTAAAAATAGCAAAATGATTGATCTGATAACAAAGAATGTGTCGATGGTGCGGTAACATTTTTTAAAGCTCAGGTACAGGCATGAATTTTAAATATAAAATCTGGTTAATTGTACATAAATCAAATATTTGTAACAGAAATCAAGACGAAAAACCATGAATTTCCCCTAATATGGTCAAATACAAAATTTGGCAAAACTCTGCCAAAAAAACCAGGAAGACCTTTTTTCAGTAGTTAGGTAGTTAACATAATGTAATAACATGTCTGGTGACTCCCTAGAAGGTGAACAAAGATAGTGGATATACGGTGGATAATTTTTGCTATAGCATGAAAATAAAATTCTGAAGTTGAATAAAAATACCAGAAATGTAAAATTCAAGTTATATTACCTATATTTAGTCATCTGATAACATTTTTTACCACACCGTTTATTTTTCATAGCTTTTTAAAATACCTCTCTATTTTCAAAATTTGTGTACAAAAAAATAGAGATTTTACTGTGTAATTTTGAACTATCATATCAGTATATGAAAGTGCTAATTTTCAAAAAGCTCCTGTAACACAAATAAAATCCCAAAAATTATGAAACATAGGGGAAACTATAGACCGATAATTATTGGAATGTATGATCAATAGAAATTTTTTGCCCGCACCTAGCTTTTAAAACAGATTTTCAAGAATGTTTGTTCCCCAATTCAATACTTAGGCCTATATTTACAGTATTAAACAACCACTTGAAAAACAACGGTAAGTTCAAACATTTTCAAACAGAACAATATAACCATTCGGCGATAGATTCAGTATCCATAAACTACCATTATACATATTCGATCAGTTAAAAAGCCGGAGGGAACTCAACCATTTATGTCGGTTTCAATAGACTTAAAGTTGTTCAATCTGATTTATTGTCAATAACTCGACACAACCTTATTTCATAATATCTCTAAGTTTTCTAAACTTCAAACAAGTTTTAGCTACCCGATATTTACTATCCCAAAAAAAATGTATTATGAATAGTGTTTTTTTCAAATTGCCTCGTATGTCTGTAATCGTAACACTGTCAAATAAGCTTGGTCTCCATTCACGCATGAAATGGCCCCAAGATGATATCCAACTTAAGGGGGATGCCATTAATCTTATCTATGGCACTCCACTGTAGACAAACGTGTAGTAACGTGCGACTAAATGAACAATAAAAAAAGTGGAGCCCAGGAATTAAATACAGCCGACTGAAATGGCCACATTTAGTTAATAATACTTCTGACGACAAACAAAAGAACAATTGGACCAAGAAAGGAATGTTGTATACGAAATGTTTAGCAGACCACAAGAAATATCAATAAGAATGATATCAATTATATCTCTGCCATAAACCGAAAAAATAAAACCAAATTATAGACAGCGTAATAAAGTTAAAGCGTGTACTGAAGAAGTCGATTTCTTGTCCAGTAGATATTATCATTATAAATTGACAGTTTAGTCCACGCTAGGCGTGCAAAAATAGGTTGGTTTTTTTACTTACCTTGACATACTAACATAAAATTGGAATGTATAACTGTATTGAAATATTAAATAAGATATCAGAGAAATGACTATTAATTACTATAACCGTAATAAACCAATCATGAGATTTAGATGGAAATACACTTACTGCATACAAAATGTTGTTCTATTTAATTAGTCTTATTATAATGCGTTTACTTATAATACTGGTAACCATTTAATTGGGACAGGGAGCAGTCTGTTTAACCGCTAAATGTAGGACAATTTTTATGAATGATTACAGTGATAATTTCGATCATTAAGTGTATTTAGGAATAATGTGCATAGCGTTCAAGAGGTTAATCATTTCAAAACGATGATGACAGTTGCTGTATGTAGCGCCAACCATGTCAACAATACTGTGCATTTCATTCACTATACCATATGAATCATATTGACGAATTAATATATCAGTATAATATATAATTCAATATGCTTATGTAGCAGCGTTTAGATTACATTTGATACTCCATACTAAGGCTAAATGCAAAATTAGATACTGATGAAAATGAATTTGGCGAACAAATCTCACACAATTATTTATTTTCTAATAACGATATTTTGCGTACATACATACACAGTTTACGTCTATACACACTACTACTGGAAATGGTTAAATAATAATGAGGTACTTACCTAATCAAATCCTCACATCTTCAAATATTCATTTATATCCAAACAAAATGAATACAGTATATCATAAAAGCAGAAATAGTAAATATTAAAGTATGTTTATCGGCTACCGTTTTACATCAACGTTTATTAGTTGAATGGTAGAGAATATTTCATGAGTTGAATGGTGGGAAATATTTCATGAATGATTGCTATATTTAAAGAAGCGGAACAGTCTCTTTCAACAAATGGAGTATTCTCTACCACTTATATAAAACATTTTATTTATTACTATGCATAATATGTCAACAACCGAAACATAGTCCTATGCCTAGTGTAGATAAGCAAATTTTAGTGAAAATCACCAGGGAGGTTCACAGTTGGCCTTGGGATTTTTTTTTTCGTACGCGAGAAGATTTTGTTTTCGTACAAATCATACGATCGTGTAATAGTCTTTTTTCTTAAACATCATGTGATCAACAATCTTCTAATCAAATAACAAGAATTTGAGCATATCATTGTCAAATTGTGAGTTGTCATAGCATGATAATGATAGCTGGAATAATGAAACCAAACTGATGTCCAATGTTGATAATCTTGAAATTATGTTTCTTTCATTCTAAAGATGCTTTATGCAGCTAGCTAAGCACGAATTTTCGCAGATTTGGTTTCCTTAACGCCTTAGGTTCCCTTGTGTGTGTCAAAATTACCCTTATGTCCGTAAGCTAATCTGTGATGTCAAATCAATGTAATTGATTAATGCTCTAATACTTCAATATGCGATGTTATTCAGTTGATAACACTGTACCCTGCGCCGTAGACACTTTCATTGATGATTAGATTGGATAAATCATGCGTGTTTTGAAACGTAATGGGATATAACAACATATCTTGTCAAAGATTGGTTGAAGGATGTTATAAAGGAAATATAATGTTCTCTTTACTGTGAAATAAACGAACTATTTGGGCTAAATCCAATTAATTGCAATAAGAGCCCCAAGAGCTATGACATATATAGAAGAGACCGAAAGAGCAGCCCAGAAATAATAACTTTCAGTTTGAAAACTCGATTCAGTAACGAATATGTTTCATATATGTAACGCTATATATAATTGGATATTCTTTATTCCAGATCCATATGTCAAAGTGTCTTTAATAAGTCAAGGTAAGCGTCTCAAGAAACGGAAAACAACAGTCAAGAAGAACACCCTCAATCCTGTGTATAATGAAGCAATGGTCTTTGACGTCACACCAGAATGTATGGATGAGATCATTCTAGTCGTAGCGGTGGTAGATCATGATTGGTATGTATTGACTGAAAGGGAGTTCTTGCGCTATGACATGGACAGGATATCAATATAAGCTCAGAGATTCAATATCATTACTATAACCATTGAGGTTTACATATATGTTGTACCTCCATGCCACAACTTAACGTATTAGAAATGTTCCAAAACAAAAAAACAGAAGGTAAATAGTATATCTCAGACGCTTTATTGTCACCTTGTCTTCATACTAAAAAAGACCACCAGCAGACTGTACACCACCTGGCCAGGAAATGCTCTTTACTTTTTTTTGTATGATGGCCATTACATACAAAAGCGACTGAAAAATACACACGTAATAATATCACGTGATGACTTTCTGATTCTCTTGCGGAATTTCTGAACATGTATCTAACTGTCCATTTTTATAACGACTTATTTTAATTATCTGACCAGGAAGAGTGAAATTTCACTCTTCCTTTATCTAACTAAATGTAATCAGTTATAGGGAAGCCTTTAAGAAGGATATAATTGTATAATTGTAAATAATAAGTAGGTCTATTTTTTTTTTCTCTTTTGTGGTAGTAGATAAGTAGGTCTATTGTTAGTCTTTAAAGAAAAAAAGTTTTCAATCTATTCTAAGAATCCAATTATACCGTAGGCCTACTACTAGCAATGTATATTCATCTATTGTTGAGATGACACGTTGATTCTATTAAAACATTTCATTACATACTCAAGAAAATAAAGAGGCGTTAACATAATAATTGTTACATTTTTATATAAACAGGGTAGGGCATAGTGAACTAATAGGAGTCTGTGAAGTGGGAGCAAATTCACCAGGACAAGGTTCTGAACACTGGCAGGAAATGCTCCAGGCACCTCGAAAACAGGTAGCACAATGGCACCAACTAATGGAAAGCACGCCCTCCTTGTTAACTGGGGGTAATACAGGTTTGAGGGGATGTATAACTCCGCAGCAATCAACTGATGATTGAAAGTTCGATCATTCTTATTGGTTCGAATTTTCACTTGACCAAATTCAGGTACAGAGCTGAGTTGCTGTTTTTGCAAAAGGCTAACCGAAGAGGACGATGTTGCACAGACCGGGCCGGCAATAGTGGTTCAAGGGCCAAACTTTGTATTTGTCACATTTTATAGGCCTACACAATTTACGTTTATTTAAAGAACACATTCATTAAAAATATTGTTTATGTTAAAAGTACACACAATTTGGCTAGTGGCTAGAATCACGTGACATGATAGCATACTTCATTTACATTTACGCTAAAACGAATTTACGCGGCTGACAAATTGGAACTCATGGCATAAGAAAACAATAACAACTATCTGTAAACCATTGTAAAAGGTGCATAAGAATGATATATATACTATTTTACGTTGTCAAATTTAAGAAGTTTAGAAAGATACTGTAAATAATATACACAGATGAGAGTATATATTCGGCCGACTATACCGTTGTTCCAGTTTGGTTTGTGGTAATAGGTGTTATAGGTAATGTTTAGATCTAAAGATTGGGATTAGTAAAATGTTTTTTTTACAGTTGTTGAATAATGTTTTATTTACAACTCAACCTAATTAAGTGGCATAAAGTTCTGTTAATATGTTATTTTTTGTTGTACCGACTGTTCTCTGCAGTTCTTTCGTAAACATAAACAGAAGAACATCAACTTATATGTGTAAACCTGCTCTACCTTTTCTAATTTTTTTACATTCTTTTTATCGAGAATTCTTGTCATTTGAACCACAAAACTGGGGTAAATAGTGCGAATCTGATGAATACGTATCTGATTACGTATCAGTTCAGTTGTAACCTGGAGGAAAATTATGTTTTCTGATTGTCCATATCAGGTTTCGTATTTGTAATTACGCGTCGACGCTAAAATACGGTAAATAATACATTGAAAATAAAAAGTGTAGGCCTACAGTAATAACTATAGTACGATTTTCAGAATAGAAATTGGTACCAACAATGTGCGTTATTGTGTCCGGTGATTTTGTAAAATCCTTAACCTTCTTACCACAACTGATGAAAATGTCTACCAAAAAGGATAACAATATTAAGCAATTTTAATACATATGAAATAGCGATTGCTTCGTGTATATGTCATAGTTAAGTGTACAGTGAAGCACCAGTCAGATACTGAACTAGCGTTACAAGTATGCTTGTGTTCGTACAGTTGTGTTGATTGTAAAAGCAGTAGGGAGTTGTCTTATATACTGTAGCTAATAACGTACGTTATGTGAAATTGTATCACGGTAAACAATTTGTATAAAGATCATTCAATCAGAATTTATTACGTCATTATTTTATACATTGTTTATTTCGAATAAAAAAAGGCAATAGAGTCGGATTTAATCGTTGCCATTACCGTCCAGGTTTAGGCTAAATGTTTGCATTAATATACAAAAACGCCTTGTTGCGATGTTTTATTTTTCAGTAAATGTTAGGATCTAGTATGTGCTATAACTTTTGTACGTTATGTTGGTATACTAAATGTTAACGGTTGTATATAATATTGATATGTTTATAGATTGGTATATGATGGTGGTTGTTACTACCTAACGTCTACATACGGAAGATTATAGCTTCGTAAATAAATGGATCCATGTCAATTCGTTATCACTGTGTTTTTCTGTGCCTGGTTCACTGAACGCTAATCATTATTAAAATTGGTTTTACGTTGTAGAGGTTACATCGATAATAAACCGCCATGGATTAATACGATTAGCTTTAAGTCGTTACTGAATTCTACGGATGTTGAAATGAGTAGATGCTAAATTATTAACGCTGAAGATTACGATAACATGAAAAGTGGACTTGTGTTGACATTTTAGTAAGATGCCACAACTATAAACCTGTAGAGATAGACCTTTAATGTGCATTTGTAATAAAGCATGCAAAAAAATATATATTGGCTCATGACTCATCATAATTATCATTTTTTTTATGGGACAATTCCTCGATTTAAATTGTGTATTGGTCAGGACTGAACAATAGAAATAGGAGTAGAGTTCTACATGCCTTGACATCCGGAACAAAACTACTGCTTGCTCGTAGATTGTGAGAAAACTGACGATCCGATTATCAGTGTGTAACGTAATCATGTACAAACGATTGATTTGGGAGACTACAAAATATGAAGATTATGTTAAAATGGAGAAGGAAACTTTTGTTAGTAAAGACAGGCAATTCTCTGCTGACAACAATGAAGAAGACACGGGACATAACATTAACCTTCTCGAGTATTTAAATGGTTCAGTAAAGTGCTTCAAAAAAGTCTAATTTAGCTTTTGAAAAAATTGTCAATAAATGTTTATATTCACTCGCCTGTAAAGACAATTCAGCTGTTAAAAAATGTAGTTTTAATATTACTATCTTGTTAATTAACTATCTATATTATGGTTAGGCTAAAATTAGTTTTTCTTCTTGACAAAAACAAAATCCATTTCACATCGTGTACTGTCTGTAAATCATAGTTCGTTCGTTCGTTCGTTCGTGGCGTCATCGACGACTGAGAGTAGCCTAACATACAAACATTACCGCTGTTGGCGCTGTGACCAAATGTAAGGCTCTTAATGTCAAAATCTATATCATATTCCCATTGGACTGACAAAATCAATGTACTACTTAAACGTATTTATTTCATTCTAATGTTTAGACTTTGCTAAAAAAAGGAACAGTAAAGCGAGGTCGTAAAGTCCATGGCCATAAAGGGCTCGGGCATCAATGACCTGATGACTGCAAATTGCACAGTTGTGATGTAAAATTTACCAAATCTTTATGTGATGTTTCAGTCAAAGCCGAAGGGAAGCTGTGCGACTGATGATAACCATCCCTTTAAGAGTGGACAAGCACGAATCAACATTTGCACATACAATACTAGAACTTTAAGATACGAATCATTAATGGATGAAATTTAAAAAACTTCAAATGGGATGTAATAGGACTATGGAAATGGAAAAGGAGAAGAAAAGTTTCTTAAAGAAATACAAAACAAAACTACACAAAAAAGACAGAATACACAGTGATAGTGAAAACAGTAGAATGATGAGAAGAACTAGAAGCAAAAACAATATGAGAAGGAAGCAAATTGAAAACATTCTCTAAAAGTGGAAAAGAACCAAAACAGATCACACAACTGAACAGAAAGGAATAGATAAATCAAATGAAAAAGAAAGATGGAAACATTACTATAGATAGGAAGTAAATCCTAAACATCCAGGAAGGGTTTCTCAACGACGGACCACATACACTATCTCTAAACCAACTAACAGAAAAGTAAAACAAGTTCCAATGTGTAGTTTTAATAGATTATAAAAAAGCATTTGATTCGGAGGAAAAACTGGAGTTAATGAAGGCTATGTTTAGATTATTCAAGACACTTATACAATTCACCTCGATTTATTCAAACCCATCCTCATAATAGGTGTCAGAGAAAGAGACACGATATCACCAAAAAGAATCCAGAATCTGAATCTGGATAAAAACGGAATCAACATTGACGCAAAAAGATAAACTGACCTGAGATTAGCGGATGATGTTGCATGTTGCTCTGACAACCAAATCAGTCGAGGACATGGAAGCTCCGTTAAATCTAAAGTGAAAGTAAAAAGATTGGCTTGAAAATCCACAAAGGAAAAACACAAGATATTACAAATTTCCACGTAGATGCATCCACAGAGATTGAAATTGACAAGATTGAGCAAGTTGAAAATGACAAGCATCTGGACAGACAGTAAAAATGGTTGACAACACATGAGATGAAGTTGTTATTAGAGTAAAGGTTGGGCTGGAGCTGCTTCGGCAGATATAGAGACATTCTACGTGATACAAAATCATAATAGTACACAGAAGGCGAATTTTCAACCAGTGTGTGCTTCAATCCTGGACAACAACCAAGACAACAAAAGAGCAATATGAAAATCAAAGATAAGGGAACAAAGTAAAAGAAGTCAAATGGCGATGGGCAAGTCACATAGCAAGAAAAGAAGAAATCAGATGGACCAAAAGATAGACAGAACGGCAGCCGAGAATCGGCAAAAGAAGCGGAGTAAGTCAAAAAATTAAATGGATCGAGGGAAGACATCATATCTTATAAAGGTACAACTTGGGCTAGGACAGCACAGAACAGCAAAGGCTTGAGGAGGGCTACATCCGACAAGATGAATCACAATGGGTTAAGGACATCGAATATCATATACGAAGAACCCAAGTTGTCCTATATTAAATTAAGCTTACATAGCGTTTTTACATTCTGAACAGATATATCACTGCTTCAACTGGCAACTTTATAATGAAACATCTAAGAAAAGCCGGATGATAAATGATACTGAAAACGTCTTGTAATGCCTTAGAAATTGTGATACAGTATATCTCACAAATAACACAAATCTAGCACAAATACTATCACTCGGATAAGATGAAAGCAAACTTAAATATAAAAAAAATACTTGAAAAGTAAATCCTTGAAAAAAGGAAATAAAATAACTCAATATTAGACGATGTAATAGATATACAGGAAATTTAAGAATGGATGAGAGAGTATAAAATATATAAGATTTCTATACCTTTTTGGCGATCATTTTCCTCAATAAATTATTCATCTGGGGTTGAAATCTTTTTCACTTGTAGTTTTACTCAATCATTTAAAAATTGGCGTAGGCCTTTTAAAATACTTGAACTATTATTATTTTGAAAAAAATGACATGTTTTCTTTTTCCTGATTTGAGTGAAATCAGTAATAATTTACAAGGAGGACTTGATATGAATTCGGATATCAGCTCTTTTAAATCTCAAAAACTGTCGAAGACTGTAAGCATAATACTATAAATGGCCTACTGTACACGTTGACAGTGAACATTGAAATGAGAGTTTAAATTTTGAATGTACAAAATCTTGTTTGTATGCGCGCTAAAGGGAAAAAGCATTTTAAAATGAGTATCTTAATTCTTGCATCGTCTCAATATGGTGTTTTTTAAAGCTATAGATTAAACATTTTTCAGGAATGTTGAATGTGCTCTTTGAATTTCGGCCCCGATAAAGAAATCATTTTTACCATAAGTGTCAGATGAGTGTCAGATAAAATCTAGCATATTGCATTATAAATACAATTATTCGTGTGGTTTGTTGTTAAGGAAAACTTTTAGGCCGACATAATTCAGGTAATAAAAGGCACACGACAGGCCAATTACAGATAAGCGGACTTACAGATGTCTATTAACTACACATTAATTCATTAACAGTGTCGTATACGTTTATGATTGAAGATACAGATGTAAGCATGACTACAATATAATTATTATTGTTGCTGTTAAATAAATCTTTCAGGCCTACATAATACAGGTGAGAAGGCAAACCACAGATATAAACGTGACTTACAGATATCTATCATTAACTACAAGTTCATTTCCATACATCGTATTAAAGTTTCTGACGAAAGAATGAGATTCAGATGTAAACATGACTAATGAATCAGTCGTCGAAGCATCTATCAACTTCACAAACTTCAAAGTTACATTATTATTCTAGGCTATGTAAGCCTACGTTGATGGTGTATTGCAATGAATCGGTGCGGTAGTAGGCCTACCGAATATCAGGTGGATGAGTTTTACGCTAAGAAGGCGTCTATTTTTATTCAAATTTTATCATAAACTTTTCAAAAATACTCCCTATTTAATAAACGTATTTTTTTCTAATCATAGAACAATATTCAAGAAAAATGCATAATTAATAATATTTCAATTTAAACTCGCAATAAAGAATCAATTCATAATTAATCTGTACGATTCCCTCACGTTGCTATGGCTAAATTGAAAGAGCGATGATAGATTCTTGTAATAATCACTAGGAATAATAATGGAAAAAAATTAAAAAGGACAATGTTGGCTTTAGGCTTTATATCTAAGCGCTGTCTCAATTTATTTCCAAACCGCACATACACGTCCAAACGAATATTGATTTTTTTTTTGTGCATGTGTGAAACACGTGACACACACATCTTTGCTATAGGAGTGGCTATTTGTTCCTGTATCTCATATTTTTTATTACACTTTAAAGTCTAGCAAGTTAAATGTATTAGGATGAACATACATATATTGTTAATTAAACGGCCATTAAGCTAACATAATTTTGAGTAGACGGCATGCATGCTTTTAATCAACAATATAAAGAATTTCGTCCGTTCACATTTCGTAATCATAACGACAGTCAATATATGAAATCAGACAATTTGAAAACAAAACGATTAAAAAAAAGGCACAGCTCAAAAACGTTAGGTCTGTCTGAGAGAGAACAGAGGTGTAAGCATAAAGGACATGAAAAACATGGGTGTCTAGAAAACTCAGATCTAGAAAACTCAGATCTCAGATATATCTTAGTTTTCTAGATCTAGAAAACTCAGATATCTGACTTTTCTAGATCTAGAAAACTCAGATATCTGACTTTTCTAGATCTAGAAAATTCGGATATTAAGATCTGAGTTTTCTAGTTCTAAAATGGAACTAGAAAACCCAGATCATCAAATGGATAGTTCCATTATTATTAGAGGGTAGCATATTTGAAATACTACACATTATTATACGTTTTCTTACTAATAATAATAATTATCGTCACTTGTAGTAGCAGCCTACGACTTAAATCATAAAGAAATACAGTATACTTTACCACTTTTAAAATGTAGGCTTAGCATTTAGGTCTAGCCTAGCTAAGCAAACTCAATTCAAGGCTCAACGTGTGGGTGCTATCGCGATGTATATCGAAGAGTAGGCCTGGTCCTACTAGGCTAGAAGTGGTCAACTCGTACCCATAATAACTCGTACCTATTCCCCCAACTTGACTAACTCGTACCTCAACCAACTCGTACCCACACCAACTCGTACATACCTCACTTTTAAGCCTACATTTTAACAGTAACATGCACTGTATTTTCTTTATGATTATAAGCCGTAGGCCAATTATAAATGTTACAATAGTAAGAAAACGTACACAGTAATCAGTTTCAATAATACACTAGTATTTCAAATGAACCTTCTGATTAATAATGTAATCATCCAAATGACCTACCAACCAATCATTTGATGATCTGAGTTTTCTAGTTCCATTTTGGAACTAGAAAACCCAGATATTGATATCTGAGTTTTCTAGATCTAGAAAACTCAGATATCGTTCTCTAGATCTGAGTTTTCTAGACACCCGAAAAACTTGTGTGTGGATGACGTATTCATGCGTCATATTACGCGCGCACAATGCACGCCGCGCGCAATACACACATCTCATACGACGGTACCTTCCTAGCAACCATTTACGTTGTCTTTTTTCTTGTTTCTGTTGTTGATATTATTACACGTGTGATTTTGGGTGAAGTAGTTTTGGATCAACGACGGACGGAAAAGGAAAAACGAAACTATTTTTACTAGGCCTAACGCCTGGATTTTGTTTAAAATTATTTAATCTCTCACAGTTACAAGGTAAGAATATTGTTTACGAATACATCATAAAATAGACCTGGCCTAGCTACTAAACTCTAAATGAGCTAGGAGAGGTAGCCTAACCAAGCTAGCCTGGTTTTAGTTAGGGGCCTAGCTAGGCCTAGTAGTAGCTAGGCCTAGCTAGGCCTAGTAGTAGCTAGGCCTAGTCTGCTTTTTGTGCTCTTCCTCCCCTGCAGGATACAGGACGATACAGGATACCATATTTTGACTGTAGCTTTAGCTTTGAAACAAACGTCCAGCCCCTCACGCTTGAAATACCTATCCTAACTAGGCCAAATAATTATTATGTCTACTCTACATACGTCGTACATAGAGATAACATAAAAGTAAAGCCGTCTATTCACGCCGCGCCTTTTTCATTTAGGCAGTTATATTCACACGCGGAAGCTTAATTACTTACTACGGCTAAATAATGGGTACAGTATTTGAAAAAACCCGGACAGGGCATGCTCAAACCCTAAAGAACGTCTGGGAGAAAACAGTATATTAGATGTATACAGACAGGTAGTCGACGTAGGCATTTATCATTGAGTATTGGTCAAATCCTTTAGTAAATAGTTTTGGCGACTGGTGTGTATAGATGAAGAATTGTTTGATTAGAATGTTGGAGTATGTGTGGGTCACTACGATATTAGGTTGACGCCTCTATCCCGGAATAAGAAACAGTACTCGTAGTTTAGTTTAGGAATATAGTTTTGTCAGTTGGCCACGGACTTTGTTCTAAAAAAGTTGATTGTTTGAATGCAGATTTAATTAATTGAATGATAAGCTAAATCAACTACAGAAGGAAAACTGGACCCAATCATAATATACAATACATCCTCATAGTAATTAGTATACACATCCACAGTTAGCTATTTAATTTTACCGGAAGGCCCTGCTTTATGATTAATACTATAGAGCATTTCAGATAAAAAATCATCATTTCTTAAATGCTTAAGTAGAATATTAATTAATGAAGAAAGAACAATACTTAAACTGTAACATCAAAAAGTAGGGCGGAGTTTTTTGTGAGTTTTCTTGTTAAATCTAGGCTTAGATCTTTTATATAATGCCAATATGTTTTACGTAGCGCCCTCTGTGGTTTGATGTATTATTAGAGTCCTCTAATTTCATAAACCTCCCGATGTTTCATTTTTTTCAAAATTGGTATGTAAAATTCTGAACTTCTATTATGTAAATTGTATGCACCACACTACCTACAGTATTTGCATGTACGTTGTTGACGCAAACTCGTTGGTGTACACAACTCCATTATTTTTTGTTTTGAACACATCGAATATTATTAGGCCTAGTCTTTAGCTATTATTATATTATTACTTCCGTAATTACTGCATCACACAGCATGAAAATCGGTCGAACGTTAAAAAATACATTAATTCCTTTATTATTGTAATTCATGGAAGCATGAAGAAACCTAGAATATTATACTAATTATAGGATAATCGATATCGAATAAATTGGACCATCTTGATGGTGTGTGGTATTCATAATGTTATTTTTTCTACTTATCATCGTATAGAATGCCAATTTCTAGCAGCACAGTGCAGCTGACGCATTTCTATAATCGGAAAGAGTTTTCATCACACCCGCATCTCGGGAAGTACAACAGGTATCACCATCCGTCATCGAGTCCACCGAAACACTTGAAGCTTCCTGTTATATCCAAGATGCAAGAGGAGGAAATAAGGTTAGTTAGACTGCTGATAAATTGTTATTAAAGCAAGGTGTTGATGACATTGATGATTATAATTATATAGATTGTCGTTTTACGTCAAATTTATCAATATACATAAATATACATATCACAGTTATTTTCAATAATTACCAATGATCAGATGTTTGTATTGCAATACTATATCTATCTATATAGGCCTAAAGGTTTTAAGTTTATCCCCATTCCCCAATAAATTTACCTACTTGTGTTAAACCAAATAATTGTACTGGGAGAGACTGACTGGAATGTTCCATTCATCGCAAATCAATACATTTGTATAATTAAGTCTATCAAAATAGTATTTTTTAAAGAAAATCGGTCTGTCTTCAACATTATGATTCTGTAATCGAGCTGTTCAATCGGTTTTCAGCTATTAAAAACAATTATCGTAGAAGGAGATAGGTAAATGCGAAGCATCCTCGTATTATTGTGTGCGAGTATTTTTAAAGATGGAAATCCATTAGACAGTTTATACCGTGATCGGAAAACACCCCTATTCGGGGAAAGTTCGTTTTAATTGTCAATAACTAATTATCTAACTCAATTTAATTAGTAAACAGGGTTACATCAGGTGGTTAAAATCAGTACCGAAAGTACGAACCAACTTTATATACCATCGAGTAAACATTCTAGAAGTAACGCGATTTAACGAATTTTGCCATTACATAAATTTATATATATTTTTACGTCAAATTTATCAATATACATAAATATACATATCACAGTTATTTTCACTAATTACCAATGATCAGATGTTAAGGTCGATGTTGAATGTGATCTTTTCAATGAAGTAAAGAATTAAAGTAATTAATAGCTCTATATGATCTAGTAGGCCTCTACTATACTAATACACTACTGACAGTATTATAACAATTTATTTGGTACATTATTTATTTGTTCATGTAATGTTATACGAATTTAAACGCTTTTACTTTGTTGAAACACCTGCGCTAAGATTCAGATATTTCATCTCCTCTGACATTTAAAATCCAATCGTATATTGATTATGTAATTCGGGTATTCGAAAAACAAGAAATTGTTGCATTTGCAACGAACGTTTGTCGATGTAATACATTGTCTATCGACACAAGATTCAATTCAGGTATAGTAGTGCATAGTGTTCAGACCAGGTTGAGTCAGTTTTATCAGCAGTTATACAAACCAGTTTTATCAATTTCATATTCGGAAGCCAAAGAAGATTATCAGGAGGTAAGTATGGAAATAGGTGCGGTTCGGTTGTCAAAAGTTAAAAATGCGTTGAAACGCCGTGCGAATAATTGGCACTTTCCATACATTGAAATAATGCAATGGAGATACCCTTTAACACCATGTTCACCTATGATCGGTCAGCCTCCTCCTCCTAGACAAACCCTACACGCGGGCTTGGTGGGCATGTTTTAAAACAGTTTCTGCGTTAGCCAGACTGGGTCTTTAGGTCTGGTTTTAAAAAGTTCAAATTTGGCCTACCACGTTCATTCGCTTCTTACTGATCAGCCATTTTTATTGTTAAAAAAATGACGTCATAAATGTTTCTCTATTAATTAATAGCCCGAACCTTAAATCGACCCAAGGAACAGAGTATACTGGACGTATACGCATGCGCAAATTAATATTTACCTTTTCATCTACCGCGCCTGAAGCAAAACTCACTATTATTATGATTTATAGCAGCTTTGTTAAATTTATTGACTAAGGAAATCTTAGTGATATATATATATCACCAGAATGGTTGCGTACTGTTATTGAAATATCAAATAAAATGGACGGGTATTTTTGTATAAATTTAGTATATTTTTTGTAAATATATTAAGTAATTGGGAAATTTAGTTAAAAACTAGTATTAAAAAAATATCTTTATAACGTACAAATTGCGTTTGATTCTCTCTTAGAGCAAAAACCCATCATGGCGAAGTGTCAGTGAGTTCCAATAGTACCCGTGAAAGTTCACCTAAACGACACGTGACTGCTAAATTTTCCAAACGTCATCCACATAAACACAATCAAAAATCGAGGCAAATGCAGGAGTTTTCTATGAGGAAGATTAGATTTTTTAGTGAGCAACCAGAATTGCGCCCGCTAACGGTATGTTTTCCGTACCCTGGCGTAGACTTGTCACATCGTGATGTGCTCGACGCAATTAAAGGAACGCGATTGGTAGATGTAAATCAAATTGAATCAATTCAATTTATTGATATGAATACTGTCCTCGGCACAGCCGGTGCAGACAACAGGTATGACATACGGCTTAGTAATATAAATTAATCAATAATTATTATCGATTATGTTGATTATTGCATGGGTCATACATACATTTCACCAGTGTATATTTACCTTTCTGTTTTAGGCTATATTTATGACCGATACGCACAATAGTTATTGATTATGTTCGATGCTATTTATGATTTATCAATCATTATTATTATTATTATTGAATCATTAACACCAAGATTTTCAATGTCATTCATTCCGTTGAAACCATTAATATAATAAGTAGGCCTCCCATCATCATAATCTTCAAAATAATTTTTATTATGGGATGAATTGCTAATAAGTGATGGTCAACAATAACATATTTTCTCAATCTTTATAGGTGGCTTATAAACGTGAAAGACTACGACACCCGGTATCTTTTACTACGAGACGGTATGCGAATAAAAAACGCGTACGTAAATATTCGACGTTACGATGACGTAACGAACGATGAATACAGAGACTTTCTGCGTCGTAAATCCATACTTGAAAGTGACGCAACAAACGCTATACAACGTCTTCTTGACATGTCCGCGAAGGACATATAGTGTTTAGGCCTATATTGATTACTATAACTCACAGACTTATTCTAATCATCATAATGTATAATATTCAGTTAAGCGCACTGTAATAATTGTAAATAATGTTCAATAATTTTCAATTCCCTCAATATTTCCTCTTAATTTGTTTTTAATTAGGGTCAGTTTTACAATTGTATTGTTATCAAATAATGTCAACAATCAGCACGTTGACTATGCGGGTTACTAAGCGTTAATTGAAAATTTAAAAATACAGTAGGCCTACCTGAAGCAATAGGAAAAGGACATGCGCAGTGGTGTTTGAATCAACTAAATAGTAATGTGTTGAATATGGTTTAGAATTCGAATATTTCTATTTTCGGATCTTTATTCATAGTTTAAATAAAATGCATTTAAATTTAATAATCACTCATTCGTGGCCTACATAATGGGTCTCATAATACACTGCTACTTTTCTTCTGTACCCCTGTCGGACACTATTGAAAAGTATAGTGTTAAAAGAATTTGAATTTTAGTTTAAAAATGTGTTTTTTTTCTATTTCCAAATATTCGAATTTTGTCTTGTTGGATGTGATTGAAAACAATAATAACGATTTTTGTGTCAGCCCTATACAAAATGAAATGGATACTTAATTTATTTCATAAACTGTATGCGATTCAGATACTGTATTTGACATTGGATTTTATATAACTAGACTTGCCATACGTTATATGCCGGTATATAATTGTAAAAAACAATATACTTAACAGTTAGTACCAGTAACCGAGCATTCAAGACAAACAAATGCGGCACCACGTTAATTATGACCAGTATTTAATATTATATTACTAGTATCGAGGTCGATATGAAATACACAGAGCTGAAAACCAGCACCAATAATCAAGTATACCCGCAAAGTTGTTAACTTATGCAAATGAGATTTAGCTTCCCATACTATGCTTCACTTGAACACAACTAAAGAAAATGGTGCGATAATATCTATTATCAATACTGCAATTGTCTGTAGCTATTATATGGTGAATAACAAACAGTTTAATCGTAAAAAAATAGTTGGCTTTGTATTTCCATAACAACTCCCTGGTATTTCGGTGGATCCCTAATCGGCCGATACGCTGCTTAAACACTTTAACGTGGTCTTAGTCTGGATTTCGCTGGTCTGTCTGCCGTGTTTTGGATATTAAGAATCAAAGACATTGAAGAAGATCTTAAGACTGTTGCGAATCATATGATTCCGTCCATATGTGGATCTAGAGCCTATAATCTTTAATGTGCCCACATTACCATGGTACATATGGTCGGGACTGGTTTGAGTTTAGTTATGTATGTGCTGTTAGTGTTGCTATCTTGTAGTTTGTGCAGAAAATCAACCGTGTTTTCTACAACCAAATGTTTACCCCGGAGGACGATAGAAAATTTGTAAGTTGAAAGAAATTAGAACTAACAATTATCTGCATATGGACGTTATAGATACGTGTATCATTGGATTCTAACTGGTAAACTAACAACTAAATCCATTACATCTATTACCATCATGATCATTTCATTACTTATTTTATTAATCGTTACTGTTACTGCTAGCATTCGAGCCTGGCGCGAAAAGAAGGCGAAGAAAGCAGAAGAATCAACAGAATCTTCAGAATCTCCAAACTCTCCTCCAACACCTCCACCAACGCCCCCGTCTGCCTCATCATAAGTTGCCGAATGAATCTAGTATTTTCCTCATTAATCATTACATGGTTTCATTCATCTGTTTCCCATGCATGTAAGAGGTAAGTTATCATCTACTACTCTTTTCATCTGTTCATTCTGAATTAAAACTCCATATCATCTCATCATTCTGTACCTTGGGGGACACATGACACTGTAATATTGGTGACAGACAAACCAAAAGACTATGACAACAACGAGGGAACTTCCAGTTAAAAAAGGGATTCTCGGTTAACTATTTCTTTGATATTTAACAGTAGTCATTGATGGCATTTGTATTTGTGTTGTTTTATATGTATTGTGTCGTAGGCTATATTTTACAGTACAATGTCGTATGTTGTGTTTGGTCTATCTCCCAATAATGTTAGCAGTTCAATAGTATTATAATCATTAATAGAAAGCAGTGAATGCTTATACTGTTCAGTTACTCACACAGCTAAATTATACCGGTATTATTTTTAAACTATTGGACCTCACCCAAATCCGGACTTATATACGGTGACCTCCAACGTAATATTATTATTTTATGAGATCAAACTTATATTAAATGTAGGTAGCCTATATGTTGGCATTAGCGAAAGCAAGAGGGGATGAAACTGGTTTGGCATGTTCTTTTCTCTTTAATAAAATGCCAATAATGTCTTTAAACACCTTGTGCCCAACGCGTCCACTGCACATTTCTATAATAGGTCCCTATTAAAATCATTAATACACAACATCCCGGTTCTACAACTACATATTTTACTACAAATTCCATTTTTAATGAGAATGAGACGGTGATATACAAATGATGGTTAAACGTTGTGTGTAAAGAATAATTACCTTATTATCTCATGCAGGATACACTGATTTATTTAAGCCTATTTAAGTCTTACAATAGCATTACAAAAAGTTGATATTCACGTACCATTGCCATGCTAAAGATACATTCATATCAATTCAGATAAAGGCTCTGGGCTCACCATTAGTTATACATTTGAGATTCTATCAGAGGTGATTATGGATGCACTGGCCTCAGTTTCCTCCTTATTTGTTATTTCACTACCAATAGAATGTCGGTACTATATCTAAATATGCCCATATTAGGCATATTCCATGATACAGCATATTTTGTGTTTCCCATGTGACGTCTGTATCTTACGGTATAATAGAACCTAACATAACCAACAACCTTCCATACGGAATTTATCACATTATGTAGAAATCCGTAAAAACACTGAGAATCGTGTGGTAGGCAGGGCCCTGGAAAAAAAAGAGGGCCTAAAAATTGTACTATTTCTGTTTAGGTTTAACCAGAGGTAATTAGCATAATGGCGTTACTTACTGTATGGGGAAGATTCTCTGTCAAAATAATATGCTCAGACACCATGCAAATCCATAATTGATATTACGCATTGAAGCGAATCAATTTATTATACCAATATGAACATATGGCAATCGGGCCTTGCTTTCGAGTAGCAATTGAATATTAACAAGTGAAATGAAAACATCAAACTATTAATTGTTATCGATAAGTCAATGTTAATCTCGCATCATGCATTCGTGACTGCTGCCGGTAAATATATCAATTAGAATCGGGACGTTAATTGATCGCAGAGATAACATAACGATTGTAATAAGTTGATACCAGGACTTTGAACATGATGTACAATCTGGTAGGATTTGAAGGAGGTGGCCTGGATAGTCAAACTCCCTGTAAAAACAATTAGTCGGCCTATGCTATCATGGGAGACGGAATGGAGGTAGGTTTATTAAACTTGGATTTGCTAGATCATTCTTGTAATTAAACTCATTAAATATAATCGAAAACCTTTAAAATACTATAAAAGCTGCAGGCTGACAGGTCAATGATCCACTTCAAGTTCTTTAATTAAAAATTAATTAAATTTAATTAATTATTCATTCATTTTTCTGATGTATAATCTTTTACTATTCACCAAGAGTTAATGTGCAGGGTACGCGTATCACGCCATTATGCCAAATAAAAAATCAGTATAATATTTTTATTTCAAGGGAGCTCTCGGGTCACTGTTTCTAAAAACAGAACGATCATCGTGAATAATGATTTTTTAAAAGTTGTGCTACATGATTTGTTCATGATTGAATTTTATACAACGGATGCTTAACAATTTTTCTAAAAAGAAAGTATTTTTATTTTACATATTTTTACTTTATTGATGTACATTTTAATCCGTCTGAGGGCTAACTCAAGAGAATCTATAACAAAACCATGTTGATTTAGTGTTTTCATAAAATATTAAAGACTCCATCATTGTAGGGCTATGTACTGTATAGTCAGTTAATATAGGGTTTACACTTATACAATGAATATAACATCACGTTCAAGGATTAGCCTATCGTAGTTTTGTGTAGTTTACACTTACAAATCTGACAGCTCGTTTAAATTCAACACTTATTATAAAAACTGATAGTAAATACAATCAAATGTAACATCACGTTCAAGGATTTAGTTTTATTTGAACAAGGACTTAACATAAAGCCAATGTGTTTACTTTTATTATGGACATACCGGTTACATTCCCGAAGCGATTGATGGTGCAGAGACGGAATATTGGATAATCGTGATTACCTCACATCTATTAATAATAATAATCCCGTAGGCCGAATTAATGACAATTAATACCAACTCCTTCATTTCCCACTTCAATTTAGCTCAGGTGTTTGTTTCGGAACATAACGATGGAGGCATATTTTCAGAATATCACCAATCAATTCCATTATCCTATCTTTTGCATAAATTGCATAGAAAACTCTGACACTACAATATAATTAAACAAAACAGAGAGACGGAGTACAAAAAAAACTCTTACGGAATCTATTTTTTACGAGAGGTGATGGATCGGAAGCGTCTGCAGCTCCTTAAAACATAAAAAACAGTGAATCGGATTGGTTAGGCCTATCAAAAATAGATTAGACTGAGCTCTGCTCAATTCCAATAATACGTGAAGCATAACGTTAGAGTTATCTTTATTACACGTGGCCCCGTAAACCACAAATATACTAAGTATCTTCCAAAGACAGATTTTTTATTTACAATAATATAATGGAATAACTCCATAGAATACTTTTAATTAAGAATACGGTTTAAAACTAGGCCCATACATATACATTAATTGAAGAACACATATCGCGTGATTGATGATACCCTTGATGACGCGTCAACGCGTTTAATAATAGAGGCTAATATTCTATTTCGACGCCGTTGAAGCATTATAATGTATTTTGTGACACGCCTAATGAAATAGAATCCTACCATTGCTGAGTGCACTTCTATTAGGCCTATTAGTATATTAATTATCATTGTGACATAAATGAATATAAATATCCCTGGATTAAACTCGGCTGGTAAAATCGCTTATTAAAATGTGTTACTTTGCTTGGTTCCCACTAGAGACGCAACGCAATGACTTTTATTATGGACATACCGGTTACATTCCCGAAGCGATTGATGGTGTAGAGACGGAATATTGGATAATCGTGATTACCTCACATCTATTAATATTAAAAATCCCGTAGGTCGAATTAATGACAATTAATACTAACTCCTTCATTTCCCACTTTAATTTAGCTCAGGTGTTTGTTTCGAAACATAACGATGGAGGCATATTTTCAGAATTTCACCAATCAATTCCATTATTCTATCTTTTGCATAAATTGCATAGAAAACTCTAAGTGAGTTGACCAATCACAAGCGATGGATTATTCGAACTGTCGCTTGTCATTTGGTCAACTCGATTACGTTGTGTTTACCTCCTTAATTGCGTCCTATTGGGAACCAAGCATAAGGCCTACGTATCTCTTCGCGCCACTTTTTTATTTTTTATTAAACCTTATATAAAGAGGGTAAACAGCATATGCTGACAATCATATAAACATATAAAACAAACAAATAAATAAAAAAATAAAAAAAACTATACAAAAATATATAGTTAGTTTGAAGGGTAGCATAGGTTGGTGCTCTGTAGATAAAACTGTTTCTGTTGTAGGAAAAGGTCGACACTAACACCTTGCATACATTCTCATCATTATTTCAAACGCAAACCCAATTAAGTGTTCTGTACAATAAAGCTTGGTTCCCATTTGGACGACGCAACGTAACGACGTAAGCACAACGCAATTGAGTTGACCAATCACAAACGACAATTGGGATGAATTATCGCGTCATAATTGGTCAAATTACTTGCGACGCACTTACATTCTTGTGTTGCGTACAAGTGGAAACCAAGCTTAATAGATCCCCTAAGGCACTGTTCATAGAAACTGAATATGGCTTACAATAAGCATCTGGTTCTAAAACACAAATATTAATAAACCTAAACCGATTGGTTATCACACTACTGTTCACACACCTGAAAATTGTGCTGCTATACTAATACTGTACACCTATTTGATTTGCTCTTATCCAATTAAAATTCGAAAGAAATCACGTGATATCTTAGTAGAATTAACAGGGACCTGGAAATATTCAAATAGTTTGCAGTTGCAGTTTACTAAAAACAAGGCCATATAGATGGCTGCAGTCGCGTGCTTAGTGTTTACCGACCGACCGACCAACCTACCAACTGACCGAAATTACTGAACATGTTTAAAAATGTTGAAATGTTTAAAAACAGTTATATTTTCTTAATTTACACGTGCGTAGCCTGTCACTTTTGACGTGCTCGTATAACGTAATTTCAAGTTGAAAAGTAAGTCAAGAAAACAGAAATCGGGCAAAAAGAGTGCGCAATAATATTTAACGTGCAGTGCGCGCGCAAAAATCTGCGCACTCATGGCAATTTTGTAAACGCTTAAAATTGCCTGAAACGTACTCTTATTTCATCGAAAATAAATTTTGAAAATTTTAAGCGCGCGTACGCATGCGTTACATGCGCTACGCACGTAATTGTATTGCCATATGATGATTTATGCCCTGAAATTTATGAGAACCAAATTTTATTTAATTGTGATTCATGGTTGTGAAGATATGATTACAAACGTGATTTCGTTAAATCGTGCGTAGACCGCGTAATTTTTTATTGCGCATCGTGAAAACATAACCACATCGATTCCTGGCCATAAGGAATATACTGTGAAAAATTGACTAGATTAAACTGATATCAAGATAAGGTCAGAAAGCGATAAAACGCATAGTGATACCGGACCGACAGACAGACAGACCGACCGACCGACCGACATAGTGAACTATAGAGTCGCTTCCACGCGACTAAAAATTAAAAGATTACGTTATAATTATCACATTATCCTCACCATAATCGTAATTAATTATTACCTGGAAAATGCTTGCATATCAACCTATAATAATTACAAGAAGCTTTGCATATGTTTGTTTCAAATTTGTTAGCAAGTAATCATCCACAATTTTCAAGTTATCATTCTGATAATTTTTTTTAATAGCATAATTATACCAAATCGATATATTGGTTAGGTATACCGTAACAAAAGCTGATCAAATTATGTATACTAGAACACCCCCTGTCGCTCACTAAATTGTTTTAATTTTTTTTTCTTTTTTCAAATTAGGCCTATATTAATCGCCATTCCTGTCACTTTTATTGCTGATGTTATTGTTATCCCGTATTATTTATTCACTCAAATTTAAAATTATGACTGTACTTACAACCATCTGTTTTTTTAAATCTATTATTAACTTAATAATTTTTTTAATAATATTATTATTAACGTTGTGTAGGATTTATAGTGTTTATTTGCTGTGAATTATAATTGCTTACATTCTCCCTATATTATTATTATTTTAAGTAACAGTAATTGTTATCTCTCAAATATAGGACTTTAACATGATTGAAATATCTGAATTGTCGGATACTGCTAAAATAGGCCTTATCGTTGGATCGGCTATACTCCTGATTCTTGTCTTGCTGTTACTTTTCTGTATATCTTGTTGTATATACAGAAAATACAAACGTAGAGGTAAGTGTAAATGTGGATAATTAAATAATGAAATCAATAACAAAACAATTTATTCGTTAACCAATCACCTTTGAATCGGTGGTACTAATGCGATGCGGTTCCAGTATAGGCCTAACGAAAACAAAATAGAACATTTTGAAAATCAATTGAAAAAGCACAAATTATGATATTTATAAGCAACAATACAAATAATCAATAGACATTTTCACTCATGCTGAAGTGAAACAACCCAAATTAGATAAACTAGCAACTAAACAAACAAATCAACAACAACAGTGTCAGAAAAAAAATCGAATTACAAAGAGGCGCAACCGGACAGAAATCTAGCAGCGCGTCAGCGACATTATGGCTACCTTATATTGTTATTATATTATTATATTTAATTTGCAGATGTTGTGAATCCAAATTATGTAAAAGTTAAAGGTCGAGCACACAGCGAACGAACATATCAGTATTATGGGGGAGAGGCATATGGTTCGTTTGGGCAGGCGGTAAGTATTTCATTTATAATCTTTGTTGTTATTCTGTTATTACACACCAAGGATCGGTTCCCCTAATCCGTAGACCTGTTTCCGGTGGGGTCATTCTGGTTATGAATTGAGCAGTGGGCCTACACCGGGAAACGATCCTCTACACTTTCCGAAAAGTTTACTGATTTTGTTATTATAATTTGCACATGAGCCATGCTGCATACGGGACCAACGGCTTAACGTCTCATCCGAAATAAGGTGCGCTATCCAGCCTGGAAGAGCGCGGCGATAGGATTCGAACCATCGTAGACCAAATTAAACCTATGATCTTTCACGGTTCAGTCCACAACACAGTGACTACAACTAGTTTTGAAGAAAGTACTGTTTGCGTTATTGGTTTAGTCGACCAGTAAGTTTTAAAGCATACTGCTCACATGGATTGCAATACTTTGGATATATTTCCAGACGGGATGGACAATTTGAGTGGAGAAGAAAAAATATCATGGAGAGTACATTTGCTAAAATAAAGAATAAAGAATGTCCATAAGTGACCAAATATGTATTACAGTGCATATTCCAACCTATGAGTGTTACACATCACAACCTTGTAAATAAATGACACATTTTTAATTATTTCAGTTGACTCTCTCTGAAACCCAAGAACGTCGAGCAAATTCTACCATGTACGACTCAAAGGAGTCCATCCTTTCAGAACAACTTGAAGAAATGCAATTCCTGCCTCCTCAAAATGGATCACCAGAGGATACCGAATTAGGTAAATTAGAGATATCATTGGGTTACCAAGAAAACACAGGACTGATCATCACAATACATCAAGTATACGACCTGCCAATGAAGAATTATGGAGGGAGCACAGATCCATTTGTTAAGTTCACCTTGCAGAAAATTTCAGGTTAGAATAACTTTAACGAGATCCAGTATTAGGCCTACAAAATTTGAAGATCCTCACGTACCGGGAATACAATAAAACCAGGCTTAGCCTTTTAGAACCCATATCCAAACTTCTCCTCTTTCCAATGAGATAACTATGTATAAACTGTATAATAACTTATAACTCTATGATTACTTTTAGTGTACTGGTATTTGTTTCGGCACCAAGGTTGTAGTAGACGCATCTATTATTGTTATTATGTTTTGCTATTATTATTTTGTTGTTTGTTTGTTTGTTTTTATTTCTTGCTCATATAAAAATAACAGTTGTACAGAAAATACAATTTCATTTTTAGAATTAACAGTTATTTACCGTACGAATTGATAGTCGTACGAACGTATGCCTTCAAATATTCTTAAAATAGAAAACTAAATGTCATTGAAGTAACACGTTCTGTTTATTTCAGGGAATCTGCCGTCGTTTTCATTTCAAACAACAATAAAACACAGAACGTTACAGCCAGTCTTTGAGGAGAGTTTTGATGCATCCATTCACCCAATGGAAATACAGTTGTATCGTCTCAAATGTTATGTTTGCGAACATGACAAATTCACCAAACCAACTGTCGTGGGAGAAATCGAATTAAATTTGGAAGAAATTGACTTTACTGCGTCGTATAGAAACATTTTGCAGCTTAAACCCTCGGTAAAGGTATGTGTAATACAGTGGGGGAAATTGATGAAATGATTAACAAATGTTCTCGGTGACAATTAAAACAACATACATGCTGAACGTTATTTCATTAAAAATGCTTATTAATACTCGTTCTATTTTTTAATCTATTTTTAGAGCTACTTCGGAGAAATGTGTATATCCTTATGTTATCTAGTAACATCAAACCGTCTTATCGTCGGTATTTTAAGAGCTACAAATCTACAACCATTATCCACTCTACAATGTGGTATGTATGTTCATTAATATATCCTACGGAATGACTGTTTCAATGGGTAACTAATTATTTGCTGCCGTTTATCAGGCCTAAACATGTATAGGGCCTATTCATTTCATTTGAATACACTTACCATTACTGGAATTTAAGAAAAAGAAATTAAATCTTGAAAATCATCTACATATTGCTGCCGTCGAAGCATATCCAAAATCATCCTTTACTTTATACTGTGTGCTCAACCACGTATACGGTAAATTAAATACCACACATAATATCTGTACCCCCAGTTAATGTTTTGTTCTTTTGGTAATAGTTTGCATGTTTTCTACATTCAATTTTAGTAATAAATTTAACATTTTTAATTTCATAATTTATTCCACTAAACACAACAGTTTGACTCTCTTAAATTAAATTTTAAAAATGTCTAAATAAACAAATAATTTAAGAATTTCTTAATTTCCCATAAAAACTTTTCTTTACCGATAAATGATACCTTTGAAAAAAACGTTATAGTTTAAGGGGTTATCCTGATTTTCTCTGTTATTGATGTTGTCTTTTTTTCGTATTTTTGTATGGTTTTTATGAGAATTTCGAATCAGTTTATCAATATCATAATATGAAATAATTTTTATCTTAAGTCGTTAACCATTTGTATTCATTTACAGACACATGTGTTCGAGTAACTTTAATTCTTGGAAGTCGAAAATTAAAACGAAGAAGAACTCAAATTAGAGAAAACGATTTAAATCCAGAGTTTGATGAACTTATGTATTTTGAAGTTCCACCAGATAAATTAGATAAAGTGAAATTTCTTGTCGTAGTGACTAATAGTAAACGTGCGGTCGATGAGAATTCAGACGATGTTACGTCTGATGAACTAGGACGAGTTATGATTGGTCGAAAGTGTTCCGCTCTTTCGTATGAACATTGGAGCGAGGTAATGAGATATCCACGTCGACCATTTGCACAGTGGTATAATTTACTTGAATAAAGCAGCTACGGATGCTCCATCGTTTTTAGAAATTACGATAAAGTGATTATGTTAAGAATAAGTAGGAGAGAATACCTTGGATGGAGAATATGGAATTAAACGAAGCAAAACAAATCGCCGATAGAACCAACTGGAAAATTGCCACTGTGGCCTTATGGGCCACGAGGCCCGAAGAGTTTAAGTAAGGTAAGATTATGGTAAGGATGTAGCGAGGCGAATAACAACATCCATTCAGTTTAAAAACACTTATTCAACCATTTAACATTGATCTGCTGGGTGTTGATAATTACAAAAGGAAATGTATATCAGTCATTGCAAGAAAAGTTAAATAAATGTACGACAATCCTAATAGATGCTTATGTGCAATGAAGATAATTTTAAATTAGCATTATATACAATGCATAGTGCTGGACAAGTGGGCCTATAAAAGGTTCTTCATTTTGACAGCAACAGACGACAAAAAAGTAACAGATATGACATTTTGCTTGCATAATCATTAATAAATTATCGATGTCATAAATATGCAAATAAATATGAATTTTGATATGAAACATAAACAGAGAACCATCTGTTCAAATTGATTAAAATAACAATTTAATGAAAACAGAACGTATTGAACACGCACGTTTATAAGTTGAGCCGACTTTGTCAGATAGAAATTATTGAACACGAACGTTTATAAGTTGAGCAGACTTTCAGATAGAACGTATTGAACACGCACATTTATAAGTTGAGCAGACTTTCAGATAGAACGTATTGAACACGCACGTTTATAAGTTGAGCAGACTTTGTCAGATAGAAAGTATTGAACACGCACATTTATAAGTTTAGCAGACTTTCAGATAGAATGTATTGAACACGTACGTTTATAAGTTGAGCAAACTTATTAATGGCGTTATTATGTAACACCATCGGAACTTTTTCGGAATGTTTAAGTCCGAACGTATATTTTCAACTTATTAATCTTCATAATGTGTTGATAAATTGGACAGAATTTAAGAGACAACAATTGTTAGTCAGTCAGTTTATTTTTTGTTAGATATAAGTCCTATACTAATTAATAATAATTAAATTAAACCAGTAATAGGCCTAATAGATATCTATTTATTAAGCCATGATTAATAGATGTATTTAAAATGGAGTGATCATTGGTTGCTTTGTTTAACAATCCCTGGGTGTAGTAGATTTATATTTAAATCTGGTTTTTGCAATTCTTTTAGGCGTTTAACCCTGTTGGTAAACAATGGAAAATATTAGCAACTAATTTTGCATTAATTAGTTATAAATTAAACAAAGATATAGTATGGATAATGCGAGGTGAAGTATGAATTCATTTTGTTCTATGTTTTGGTGCAATAAATAATTATAATAGGCCTTATATTATTATCCGCAGGGTTGAAAGTAATTGCATGTAGTATATATTATATTAAATTAATAATCATCATTAAAGTTTTCATTCCAATACATTCATTATCCCTATAACCTACAAATTCTAATCAAACAGTTAGCATGGAGGGTGTATAATAAATACGTTTGATATATTATACAATAATATTTTTTACATACAGTAATATTACATTTTTTATATATAAAAAAATATATAGGACGGTGGAAATATGCCATTCATACTTAACAAAGACCATATCTGGGTATTGTATTAGGATATATTCTGATTTTCCTATACTACACACTGTATTCACATTCCTCACTTCTATTGGTATTTGAAAAAAAAAAAAATATATATATATATATATATATATATATATATATATATATATATATATATATATATATATATATATATATATATATATATATATATATATATATATACTATATTATACAAATAATGAATGTTTATGAGTGTAATGGTACAAATAATGGCATGAGGTGAATGATGAAAGGTTATATATCAAAGAGGTAAAGCCGAGTTGATATTTAACCTTTCATCATTCACCAAATGACATTATTTGTACCAATCATTATTTGTTTTATATAATCTAAATAGATTCCTGTCATTTGAATCAAATAAAGGGTAGCCCTTGCCTGGCCTACATTTAAATCACATTGATTAAAACAGTAACATTTGGTTTTTAATAATATTATATTAAATGATATATTTATATGGATTTTAAAATGCTAAAACGCCTAGACTAAGCTTAGCCTAATACTAACAGGCCTAGGCTATACCAAGTACTATCTTGGCTGAAAGGCAAAACTTCGACAGACAATTGGAACTCATCTAGGCTAATTATGTAGAGATGTTCCCATTAATTAATCAAAATCCTACAAACGATCTAAAGTTAATTTAAATGCCCTTTGATCTAAATTAGTACATAGATATCGATCTAAAAATGTACCCTCAACGCTAAACCAGTCATAACATTCAAATCGTATCAAAATAGGTGGCGCTGTTGTATTTCAAAAGTAATAGTTATAGAACAAAATATTTTCCAAACGCGAAAAAAAAAATGTTTTCGTACACAGTACAAAAAAGTACTATTAAACGATCATTTAATAGTGCGTACTATTGCACGCCATGTGATCCACATTTGTCAAATGACAGGAATTTATTTAGGTGATATTTAATATATTCTACTGCCCCAACCCACTTGCAATGGTTTAAGCATCGAAGAAGAATTTCACTCTTTTCTGACTATAAGACAACTGTTTACATTTGTCATTGTCATTACACAAATAATGTATATGTTAATGGTAAAAGAATGTAGCAATAAAGATACTATAAATTAATTCAGGCTGGGGTTTTTTTTTTTTTCGAGTCACACGGATATAATGGAAGACGAGAAACAATTTCAAAGAACACTTCTGCAACCATTAACACATTTTTTTTAATGAATTACAAAATTAGTTTATGTATTTATGATAAAAACACCATACGTCAAAGAACAGAACAGCACAGTCTTAACCTACAGACGTTAATCTCTGAAAAACACGCCCATTACAAGGCTTACCATTAAAGTAAGGTCGGATTAGAAAGAAACCATGTTCAATTGTTGTTTTCTTCCTTCAATTGTTGAACTATGTAATATATTCCTTTAAAACATGAAATATTACACAGAAGACATAAGGTTTATTAAAAGTATCGATAATATTTGATCATTGTTATCAAGATTAACATGTTTACCATTCCTGTATTACAACTTTTAGACCATTTTGAAACAAAATAAAAAACTTACAAAACAACCCACACGAATCAAAACGGAACTACAAAAAACAATCAAAAAAGGCTTAACTAAAATATATTCATCATATAAACCTCAATTTTATATACGATATAATTTCATTATTCTTAGCAATTTCTTTTTTTTCCCCTGAAAATTAGGTATTGTATTTCTATTAAACGAAAAATGGCAGTTGTAATTGTACATTTAAACAAAATACAATATTTTTTATTTTTACTTTACAAACCCAAAATATTATTTGTAATTTCATTATCTTCCAGTAATTTTTTGAAACTTAGATATTGTATTTCTCTTAAAAGCAATATTTTTTCTACATGATAATTTAATTTTAATCTATTTATAAAAAAAACATTAAAAGATGACGGGTTTCCTTCAATTCTATAATTAAATAAAATCTTTTTATCAACAAAACAATAATTGCATAGTATGTGCGCGTGCGGCTTCTCTGTATTATAACCAAATAATAAAAAAATATGTTGGTATTGTGTTAAAATCTAAATATGATAAAACAATTAAGTAGGCCTATATAAAGAAAATTTATATTACAGAGCACAAAACGCTATAAAGATTTACGAAATTTAGATTCAGTATAGTAATGGTATATTTAATTGTATTATAAGATTGTGCTTTATTTAAATGATTTGATAACATGTAATAGTTTTACATGATTAAATAACAATTGCATGTATTGAAAAGTTTTCAATAATTCCAATAACGCAGTAACACAACTTATGAAGAACAACTTAAGTTCGAACTTCGAACAAATATAATTTTGTTTTCATGCGTTTATATTTCAAAGGTCCCGTTGCCACTGCTCTTTAATGGACTTTGGGGATATGTTGTGGGCTGACATGCTCAGCACTTGCAATGTTGTCTGCGGTTAGAAGTAAATTAATGTTTGCATTGGCTATCACTTTATTCGGTATAAGTTTTTACTTTAGATATATATATATATATATATATAAATTCAAAGGCAAATTACTGACAAAATGACAATGCTGTGGGTATCAGTGGCTGGATCTCAATATGAGATACAAAAAAAAGCTATATCAAAATCAAAACGATAAAGTGAAACAGCCAGAAATGTTACCAGAGCTTTCGGGCAACACTAGCCCTTCATCACTGCAAGTTCCCAAACTCTGTAAATCTATATTATTATAATACATAGGTACAGAGTCTGTTATAGTTCATGTATTAGTTTTTACATTAATTGGCTTAAACTAGTCGTATTTGGCATTTTCTATGTGACAATTGTTTATTTTTTTAAATACTCTTCTATTGTGACAATATCGTAATCAATTATCTTGACTTAATAAGCAAAAAGATTGATAAATGGAGAAATATTACGACATTGTTAAATAAAATCTATGATATACCAAACTGTATTAGCTTTGATATCGAAATATAACATTGTAATTATTCAAGACATTCTAAAAATCAATCTCTTTAATTTTTGTGTGATCAAATTTTGTTTGTGAGTCATGCCTCCAACAAAAACAGGCATGTTTATCCATTTTGTTTTTCGTTCTATTGAAAGGAATTCCTATGGGTACATTATACACGTCAATGTTTGAATACAACAGCTTTTCTTTTTTTAATCTCGTATGCTAATGTTACTAGTTTTACACACATCGGCACGAGTTACTTTTTACTCATATTTACTGCAACATCTATGATAATGAGATTAACTTTAGCGTTCTTTCGTCAAACTGATGCATCTCGGGTATTACATGTTTGCGGCGATCCAGATTGCTGAATTTATTGCATATAATGGTGTTCACATGTTGGGACAGATTGGACATGTTTTATATTGGATCAGCATTGCAATGGGTGGTGGCAGTGGCAAGTGTTGGTTAGTTTGGCAGTGATGTTCGTCAAAAGAGATGAACACTTGGACTAGGGAATTGCTTGGTATTTCAACAGAAAGTATTGGGGCTCTAACTACAGCTATAATAGGTAAGATCTCATTTAAAAATTACTTTAGACACACAATTTCTTCCAAACTGATTTCTATTTATCCTTTAAATGACTTTCGAGGTTCCGTAAGGATGGATCTGTCGAAATGCTTTAAACTGGTCCCAATGAGAATGCACACGCTGCTTTAAATTACCATAACTCATAAACTACAAAGGCCTACTCTGATTAAAAATTGCCTCTCTAAATCTCAAGCTCAACTAATAGTGGATACTATGATATAAATGTTAACTTAATCCGGGGGCCGTCAAATTTTGTTTTAAAAGGCTGACTTATATTGCACTACTGTAGAAATAGAGAGATCCATGGCCTACCAAGTATCTTTATTATTTTCTACTCCAATCATTTTAATAACATATGTTAAAAGGACCAAAAAAAAGTTTAGTTAAGTCCGAGCGACCCAAAATGTAAAGAAATCTACGGTCGGCATATTTTGTAAAAGTTATTTGCTACTACTAGCAAGCCATATATAGCCTAGCATGAGGCCCTACACTCTAGGCTCAGCCCACCCCACAATAGTACTACTCGCTTGACAGAGGCAATAGGCCTCGATTAAGTTAACAGTTTGGACTAGACCATTAGCATGCTTTTGAGATTTCCATTTTTTTAAGAATTGCCAAAACTGCAGGCCTTGACGAATTTCTGAAATTTTCAAAAAGCATGGAGAAAAAATGTCTTCCATTCAAGAACAAACGTTATCGTAGTCATTCGTGAAAATGGACCTGATACATTTCCAATAGTAGAAAAGTCAAGATAATAAACTTATCATTCTAGCTAACCGACCATTATTTTTTCCATTTTAGGTTACTTCATTACCGACTACAATGTGGCATTTCAAATATGCTTTGGCTTTCAATTTCTGGCGATTGGTCTAGTCATTTTTATGAAATGCAAACTGGAATTAAAGGCATTTTACCAATCTTTATGAACTAAATAACAGTATTATTTTGGAAAACAGAAACACTTTGAAATTACCAATTTCAAATGTTTCATGTCATGTCTCTTTCTATTGTGTTGTTGCGGAGTTCACACGCACTAACGTGAGTTTCCAGGTTTTTAAATTAAAACCAGAACACTCTGGTCACTAACCACTCGTGACCAGTTAGACAAAACAGTAGGCCTATAACTTTAAAAGAAATGTAAAATCAATGCTTATACGGCAGTAGACTGGTTAAAGTTGACCAGGGAAGAGTGAATGTATTGTAATTTGTAATTGTAATTTCACTCTTTCCTCAGTTTCCCTAATTCGACCTTCGTCTGGTGGAGAACAGCGAGACACAAAAGCCTGCATTATATAAAATAAACAATTTATTCGGCAAATATAGTAGGTTTTGACAATTAAAGAAATAGTTAATGATAATAAACGAGTCTAATGCCTTGAATACTCACTCATACAGTCAATTTATTAAACTAGTTTACGAGTCAAAACACAGAATACAATGATTATTTACCTCAACTTACACTATGTACTATTTACATATTGCAAATATATACCGTAAAAAGCAATACATTACTTTCTCCTACACTGAACCAAACTCGACAAATTACATATATAATTTGATTATTACGATATTGTTCAATACAACAACGTACAGTCCGAATGAAGATTACGATCTTGTATTGAATTAAATATCCAATAACTGATATGTTTGAACTATTAAAACTGGTGGTTTAAAATTTTGAATAAAAGTTGGGTGACCTTACAAAAAATATAATACGTTTAATAATCTTACGTTTACGTTTAATAATTTTCATATTAACAATTGCGTGGGCTACTAATACCGTGTATTAATATTGTGTTGTGTTCAGATCCGAATCCAAATAGAAACTGTATGCCCATTGCTTCCGTTAAACTACTGGTCACTTAATCTATTTCTAGTTCTTTGTTAAACTAATATGCGTGGTGTTAGAACAATCTGCAGATTAAATTAATTATTACACACCCACAAATTCACTTTTGATTAATAATTATAAATAATCTAGTTAATAGGTTAATGCAACTACTGTTTTCGCAAAAAAAAATCATTTGTAGAAAACCACGATCAAATTGTAAAATAGGCCTACAAGACAAGAGTGAGAATGGAGACAACACTAAAAATGAGTCGTCCCCTTCCCTGCTAAAGCTTAATTCTCAATTACAACGTAAGACAAGAACGCAACGTCATTATTTGGCAAATCATAAGCGACGGGTCCGAACTTTTTCTTGGCAACTTGGCGTTGCGCTTACGCCATTAAGTTGCGTCTAAATCAGTAGGAACCAAGCTTAATGATTGGTTTCCACTAGAGACGCAACACAAGCCACAGTTCAAAATAACTATCGGTTATGACTGGTCAAATCACTTACTTGCGTTACGTCCTACGTCATACTTGGTTCCAACACTATAGAGACGCATCACATGGTCGTAACCCAAACGTAGTTATTGACCAATCACAACAAGCGATATGTTATTCGAACTGTCACTTGCGTATACGTCCTTGCGTTGCGTCTCTAGTGGAAATCACGCGATAAGGTTGTTGTCAATAGTACACAACATAGGGACGCAACGCAACGCATTTTGATTTGATTTTGAACTCTTTCTTTTGATCGGTCAAATTACTTGCCTTATTCGTACGTCCTAGTGGGAACATAGCAAGACGGAGTTTATTATGATTCTAGAGTTGTATTTTAACGACTTTTCTACAAGAAGTAAATGTTTTTCATTATTGGCTATCAATTTCAGAAATTAATTCATTAATATATTTATTTAAAACGATTATACATTTCTATTCCTTTGACATTCAGTACAGTCTATCTCGAAAAGAAGTCCAGTGGGTTTAATTTAGAGATGGGCTTCTTTTCGCGATTACTTTTGCAAACCACTTATATTCGACATGGGCTTCTTTCGATATACTATAATCATGGTAGAACTTGTGATCTGAGTTCGTGGAATTTCTGTTCTCTCACTGCCATCCTTAGATCTTTCTTCTGCTGATTGGCTTGCTCGATGTCCTGAAAGCGTTGACGTATTGCCATTTGTTTATTCCGCATAATTTGATCCCGTGTCATTTCCTGCTCTTTTTTCTCTTTTATAGCCATGCTGTGCTCTTGCAATTTTTGCTGAGTTAATTGATCTTTGATTGCCTATTGAGTAGGAACAAATTTAACATAATTTTAATTCATTATCAATAATATACTAATAATTAACAATAATTATAATTGGAGAAAGAAAGTATGAAAGTTGGTTTGGAAGAACATGATGCACAAGACAGGAATAAGTGGATAGATGGTGTGGCAGTCTAGAACGAGTCAGTAACCCCTTGGAAGAGGGAGAAAGCTGATTCAAAAACAATATGATGATGAAGATGATGAATGAATCATCCAACCAAGAATCGAACTTGGGACCTCTGACCTTTACATGGCCTGATGTGTAGACTTAATCCAAGTGAAAATGTATTGATAAATGAGTCAAAGATGCTCTGCAGGTGAAATAGCTTCCTGAGATGAGAGTATATCATAGAATAGATACATAATGTTCTTTTCTTTGCACCAGAGATTCCAAAACAAAAGACTGAATAGAAATTGAATATCTAAACACCATTAAATCACTCCAGATTCCTTAGCAATTCTGTTCACATTCATGTATCTAATACACCAGATACTTACTCTTCGTCGTGCCACAGTGTCTTCTATCTCTGCTTGCCGCTGCATCCTAATGTCTTCTCTGCGTTGTTTTTGTTGTCTTATAGCCTCCGTGCGGAGATAATCTCTTTCCAATTGCTGGTCAGTTTTCTCTTGCTGGTGCCTCGTAATGCTTGCACTGACAGCTCTTTTAGCCTCTTGTACATGCTTCAGTTTCTGCTCATTGTCCTTTTGTCGTGCGACATCTCTTCTTATGACATCTGCTGTGTATGACCTGATGTATAAAAATGACAGTTTAGATTATTCACAGTAATACTTGTATATAAATAAAATTAAACAGTACACACTGCTGTAAATTTATCATTAAAAAAATCAATGCAAACAAATTTGATAATCTGTATCAACTGTCAGGTTAGTCATAATAAATTTTGTATTTATTTTTATATTATTCTGTTCTGTTATTTTCATGTCTTTAGACACATGTGGCCAAGGTTTCCAATAGTAAATTTATCATTTTTCTATCAGATAGGTGGTAATCCCCCTGATACAGGTGCTATTTTCTAAACCAGTTCACCCCTACTCATCTTGAATGATGAACTGGGTTCTCTAAAGTGCACACAGGCAAGTTTACAGTCCATTTCTAAGAAGAATTGTTCCACCACCAGACCGGAGTGAGTTACCAGATGAATATTTTCTTTCCTTAGTAAGTTAAAGTTAAATATTGCTAATTTCCTCACCTGTATCTCTCTTCTTTGGCAGCTTTCATCTCTGCAGTTTGATATTCCTTCTCTTTCCAACTCATCTCTCTATTTATGACCTGCTTGCGTCGATATTCTAAAAAGCTCTGTTCTTTCGCTTCACGAGCTGCATCTTTCCTTCCAAAACGTGTAGCTGCTGGTGGGACTGGAGCAATTTTTGCTGATGTTTGAGATGGATTAGTATGTTTTAATGCCCATTCCATTCTTGCCCGATCACTTTTAATCGATGAATCAACTGATTTGTAGAGAGCAGAAGAATTCACAGTTCCAGCTTCATTTAAGTTTGGTTGGATGCGTACTTCTAACGGCTGTTCAATTTCAGTCTCACGAAACTGACCACGGTCATCACTATTAAATTTCAGTTCATTTGAATCTAAGGATTTTCCCCAGTACCTCCAATCTGGTTTATTTTCTGATAATGATGTTGATTTTTTTGGATATAGTAAACTAGAATCAGTTCCAACACCAATATTTCTTAACGGTATCGTCTGAGTCATTCTGCTGGTTAGGTCACTTAATTTCATTTCATTCGTTTTATCTTCAAGGAAATCCTCCTCATCATAAGCAGAGCATATACCACTATCCAATTCATTGCTCTCACGGAAAGATACGCTCTTCCTACCAAAAGTCTCTCTGTTTAAAAGTCTACCTCTGTCATAACTAGCTGCCATCTTGTGCTCCATCAGTTGTTTTTTGACTTTATCATCTAATTCACTCTTGGTCATCGTGCTACCAGGTATATATTTATTCACGTCCTCACTTTTAACAACACTTTCTTGTATAATAGTAGAATTCAAGCTGTGATACTTCTCTGTACTTGCCGTATGCACTGGTGTCTTTGTATAATCTGCAGAATAAATATTGGTTTTTGTTTGTTTTCATTTTATAAATCGACAAATAAATCTTTATTGGAAACTCTTTACAAATACTAAAAGCACATTAATAACACAAGGAATTGCTTTTTCCAAAAATTCACATTATGTTTAAGAAAGATACACAATAATACATAAAAAATGAATTACCTGTTATCAGAGTTTGGTATGGCACTGGTTTTGCAGGTAGAGGTGTGACATAGTACCCTGGAGGTGTTTGGTATGGGTAGTGTGGGCTATTAGTCAGGTACTCTCTAGCAGACAGAGGCATTTGAATTTCCAGTTTGATTCGGTCATAGTGCGCTTTTTTTAACCAAATAGCTGTGTGTTTTGCAACATTTTTGGTATTACCATTGAAGAAACTGACAACTAGATGATCTGTATCTGTTGAATCTACATTGAATACACAAAAAAATTATGAGAATAAGAAGGTGCTGGTGGTGTACAGAACCCCAAACTTGTACACAGTATGAAAGATCTTCCTTATGAACTGAGACTCAAAAAAAATATATACTCCCTGGCAGTTAGGAGGCTTAAATAGACGAAACCATATAAATACAAATAAAAATTTTGATATCATCCAGGAGGGCAGAAAAGGGTTTAATATTTACCTTATAGGTGAGAGCATGGGAAAAAGTAGAATGGAGGAAGCGGGAGGTCTTAGCTTGGAGTCAGAGATCAAAGGAGTGTTGGTTCATTTTGAAGGGACATATACAAATAATATTTTATAATATATATATTATTATTTATATATAATATAACAAATTCTAATAGGTGGAAGAAATGGATTAAGAGGATGGTCCTCAAGAATTTGCAAATATTAATCATTGATTGTGGTTTAAAAAAAATCTTTTATATACTTACTGCCAACAGACCTGCCTTCAGTTCCCTCCAGAACTGTTCCAGGAGCATACCGAACATGGTCACATGGTGCCAAAACACTATCTCCTGTCACAACACAATGACGGAGGCCATCATTGTGTCCGATGATGTCATAAATTGCTGTTTCTTGAAGCCGATTATTTGATCTTGCTCCAAATGGACGTTGATCGAATTCAATCAAAAACCGCTTATTAATTGTAACCTTTAAAAAAATATTTAAAATATACGTCATATTATTGGACTTGTGAAAATATTACTTGCATCAAAGGCAACATAAATGGTTATCTTATAGTTCTAGGATGAAAAATGTTCATATTTCTTTTGTTTTATGTAGGAAAAATGCATATTTAACTAGTTATAATAAATCGTTATCTTCCTAGTGTAAATGGACCTTTTACATACAGTATTCCAAAATGTGAGATATAAAATAATTTAATGAGTTGGACCAAATCATTAAACATCTTACCTGTTGTTTCACTACACCCATGTAATAATAGCCGTCATTATCTCTACGAGCCAGAACCCGCATACCAGTTACTAATGTCCCAGCTGTTGTACACAGATTTCCATCAAGGTCTTGCACAACTGGGTGAACAATATGCGGTGGACATGGTTCCCATACTACATTAGGTACTACGTAACGATCTCTAGTGTGAACGATAGTCGTTGGCTCTCTTACATACACAACCTCCACAGGGGTTTGATCAAGTGATGTTGACACGCTGCAGTATTTCCGAGTTTCAGTCTCGGTAACATCGGACATATATGTGGTTGTTGTTAGTTCTGGGGGATTGTCTATCATTGTAACAATACTAGTGTTTGGAACGACATCATCGTTAGAATATGCTTGAACAGTTCTTACTGGGGGATGGATTATAGAGGTTGGTACGGTTTTTTCTAGAGGTTCTGACTCGAAAGATTCTATTGTGTGTGCATGTATGTCTTCCACTGTTACTACAGGCCTTATACCGTCAACACGCCCGTTGCGAGAAACACTGATAACATGAAATGAACCATCTGTCTGAATTGAGAGTTGTTTGAAAAATTTTAAAGCGGCTGGATCTGCTTCACAACTGGTAAAAAGGATCCCATGAATCGATCTGCCATCGCTGGATAATTGTACCTGACGCAAAATATCTGCAGTTCGTTGATCCGGGAGTCTATCTGTAATAATATAGACTGAATCACACGATGAATCGGAGTATGTCGCTATTAACGCATCTTTTAAATTTGAACATTTTTTACATGTTAGTTTCCTCACCCAATCTGCAGCCAGTGTAACAGTCTGTGGTGTACAGCGTACTAGTTTATCCGCCCAAGGAGTAACCTCAGTCGAATACTCCATTATGTTAAAGCTTGTATCTTTCTGCTTGTATGCTCTTGCCAGTAACACTTCTATTAATTCTTCCTTTACAATGTTAAGATAAGTAAACATGCTCTCTGCTGTGTTGATAAGGAAAGTAACATTTTTTTCCTCCAGTTCTCCAAATATTGTGGTTATACCACGTGGTTTCATTATAGAAAAAGATGACATTTTATTAATGTTTTCTGTTCAATTTAGGCTATCTATAAAATTAAACAAACATTTAGAACAATTTTAAATTCAAGGAAACATTTTAGATATTATATTATGAGTATAATTTTGGTTAATTAATAATACAGTAAATATTTTGGGGATATACTTACAGTTTACTAGTACCAGGTCCTATCCTAGCCTCTTCAGTCTTGGCATACCCAAAACTACATGGCACACATGCACCTTTCGTTAGGAAGGAATGACTTACAATTCATAGTTGAAAAAAGATTTATAATGTTGGTCTAGTAGTAGTACTAGCAGTTAGTAGGCCTAACTTTAGAACCTGGAGGTGGCAGGATAGGAGGATTAGCCTTAGTTATCACCACCTATAACTCTATGACTATCTATGTACTACCAGTATTAGGCTACCATATTGACATTGTCTATCCTATCTATTACTAACTAGACAATTTAAGTAGACTATTTTATTAATATTGCCGACCTACATACATTTATAGGCTAGTCTAATTAAATTGGAGACTTAATTATTGTCACTGTGCCTTCTGAAACTTACCATATCCTATATCGTCATAATATTACTAATAGTCCTGTCATACATCCACATGTTCTTGATAACCGAGAGTGTTCACTGTTTTATCAGCCTACCGTTCTTCTCTGATCGGTTGGATTGTTTGGTTGGTTTCCATGTGTATTGTTTGTTTATTTACCAATTATCAGTGTGTGAAACTGTTGACCTGGAAAACACGAGGTCAGCGGAAATTGTTTCAAAAGCTTGCTGGGATGGATCAAACCGGTGATGTGTCAAAGGTCAGCAACAGATACCGGTTTTTTTGGTGTTTTTTTTTCGCTACGAATAATCTCATTTAATTTAAAATGTTTGGCATTTCAAGGATACGCCAATCATTACGGATAGCAAGTAGATATTCAAAAAATGTTCGAAAGTAAGTTTTAATTTAAGCCTAGGGCCTAGCTAGGGGCTAGGCCTAGCTTAGTAGGCTAGTATACCTCTCTCTAGGCTAGCATACTACTAGCTAGAGTAGTAGGCCTAGCCTACTAGCCTAGACTCTAGAGGGCCAGGCCTAACCTAGATTATAGATAGAGGCCCACCCAGCAGAGCAGTGCCCGGGGTTACCTCTGCCTAGCTAGCTAGGGGTCCTAGGCCTACCTACCAAGAGAGCCTCTAGGCCTAGCACTATTTAGTATATGATTTTGAAAAGGCACATAATAAAGCATTATTGCATCGTGACGACGAATGCGTCACTCTAGACTAGTACAGCCTACAGGCCCTGGCCTAGGTTTTCTGTATCATATTATTAAATATTATTATAACTTATTTTATTGCTTGTTGTTGTTGTCAGGCCTAGCTATACTACTGCGCACTCACTGTAGCCTATTATTATTATTCTGGCCTTTTTATTTTGATGAACGAATACCCTGTAATAAGTAAGTTTGTAACTCCTGGCTGGTATTGTAACTGTTGTAGTCGAGGCCTAGCCTTGTACGGATCCCCTTTCACTACTGTACAGAGTAGTAGTACTGTACTAACTACAGTTAACAGTACTAACTAACTAGGCAGGAGTGCCGATGAATAAATACAGGGCTTCCCCTTGTTGTACAGTATGCCTACCTACGCCTACTACGTTTCATGATTAATTTTATTTTGTGTTTCAACAAATTGTAATTGTATTGACATACTTGGATAGAAACTTGGTTGTTGACCAAAAATTCATTTGATATACAGTACAAACTACAATCTTTGTCTGTACTAAGGCGAAATCAAAAGCTAAGTTAAAAGTTTAAAAGTAGGGGGACCCTCTGTCTCTGGTTAAACAATAACTGTTACCACCAAATAACACTTCTGTGTCTAAATGAATCAACTTCATTGTATTTTTAATAGTTAAGAAACTGAAGTCATTTACAGCTCATAAACATTATTGTAGACTTATCTATTTACAATTAATTAGTTAGTTTAATAAATGATATTTTGATCTTCTTTTTCAAGTATGAGTGGTAGTCCTGTATACAGAGGTGCAAATCATCCAGGACGGAGAGAGTATTTTATAGGTGAATTCTTAGCAGGGTCAATGTGGTTCTGGATAATGTGGCGTTTCTATCATGAACCGGAAGATGTTTTGGCAAGTTATCTACTTATGTTTTAACAAAATGAAAAAAGTAACATTCAACATTTGCAAAATAGGGGCCTAGTATCTTTGGAACATCCTTGTATTCACAGCAATCTGGCTGACAACATAGATTGCAATTTTGGAAGTCAAGAACATTTCTCCAATCCTCCTCCTTTGCTCTAAACTTTTTTTAAATTATTTTCTCAGTTTAGAGCAAGAAAGTGATTTAATAACTGAATGTGCTTTAATGGTTAAACTTAATGCCACAACAATAATTCATGAAATATAGTACTGTTGTGTATATTGTACTGAATGTTTTGCTTTTTTTTAAAACTTTCCAGGGTCACTTTCCTTATCCCGATCCCTCTGAATGGACTAATGAAGAACTTGGTATACCACCAGATGATGAGGACTGAAGATTTCACAGTGAGTGAGTATCTTATTGGAAAACATTGTAAATGAGCTAATTAGGGTCTTATTGATAAATTCATCTATCATTTGTTTCCTTTATAAAAACCACTGATAAATGTTTGTGTTGTTTTTTTTCAGATGATTTTTTGAAACTACTGTAATAATAAAAACTTCAGAGAATGACAGAACATTATAGATAGAAACTGTTTTATTGTGTTGATTTAAAACAATTACAAGTTTCTGCTGTGGATGCACTATTGTAAATAAATAGAAAGGAGTTCATTAAAATTAAAAATCTTTACAAAGTAGTCGTTTTGTTATGAAGTGCACAGTATTAAAATCTGAGACAGTTTTCAACCAGCTGACTGCAATGGGTATTCCTGAAAAGGCTGAATAAAAACCATAAACTAAACGGTACAACTTTTGCAGATTGGATTTAAGCAAAAGGCAACATGTGTATTTTCTATTAAAAGAAAAAAGCCAAGATGAGATGAAGCCGGAGAGACATAAAACAGATTCCTCTATCATAGTGTATGTATTGGAATTGCAATGGTGTACTGCTTTATTCCCTGTCATTTTGGATAGATAAATGAATGAAATTACTCTTGGGCAGATGAAAGTAATGAATTATACTGGTTGTCCACACCTGTGTGCAATTCAGCCCATAAGCTGCAATACAGGTTATTCCCTTAAATTTCATGATCCAACATTATTTACAACCAAACAGGGTTTTAAATTCTGGAGGGGGGGGGGCAATAGCATTTTTCATGATTCGCTTTGAGAGCTTTGTTGGAGGAAACAAAAGGTCTAATAAAAATATCAACTTCCGTTGTCAGTAAAATTCATTACTTTCCCTTGCTTCCTTCTCTGTGAAATCCTTGTCGATCTTTTTTTCCATGTGGATGAAGTATGCGATTTCTCAATATCAATAGCAGACGTCGCCTCCGTCGTCCTAGGATTCTCTTCACAGTCTGTCTCCATAAGGGGTGATGCTTGTGAAAGATCAATTGCAGGAGCAATGAGTTTATGTGTTATATTGTAACCATTTCTTTTCTTAGTCTTTGGTCTACCCCTGCCAGACTTTCCTTCAGGTAAAGAAATGTCTTTTCTTCGGCACACAGCTGACTCCTGATGACGTTTAAAATGGGACAATGTGTTGAAACCTCGCTTACAGTAATCACAAGTGTACTCTCGTTCTTGTGCGTGACTTTTCATGTGTTTTCGATATTGCTGAGGGTTCCAGAATTCCTTGAAACATAATGAACATTTTTCCTATAATAAATAACATACAATTATTAATTAAAGACACTATCATACAATGATGTTTTGTAAAAATAATATATATACAGTATATTACTTTAAAAACATTAAACAAGGTCATTCCTTGTCTTAAATGTACGTTTTATGGTAAATTATGATAAAAAGAAAAAATGAACTACCTAAGTAGCTCTCGTCGAATGTCTCTCGTGGACAATCTTTAGGCCTAGCCCACAGCCCACTATTGTAAGCCTAGCTGGTAAACAGCAGTAATGTACGAATACCGTGCGCTAGTTATAGTTATGCAAAGGTACGATTCTTCCGTTTGTTTAGGCCTTCACAATCGATCGAAAGTTGGGAGAATCACAAAAACAAATGAAAATATCAATGCATGCTGGTATTTCTGGCCGCTTACATTATTAGAATCAACATATATTTTATTTTTAAAGATGAAAATTATTGCAATAGGCCCATAGTATTAAAATGCTGTTTATGACCTTAAATTAGATCAAGAAGAATGTGTCTTTAACAGTGTTTAAAACAGTTTTCCTCTGGAGAGTAAATTATCATTACTGCTGCCCTTTTTTACCTGTTTCTCTTTGGTATGAAAATACATGTGTGTTTTTACATCTGATTGACGGCTGAATAGTTTGTCACACTGTGGACATTTAAGTTTCTTCTCCCCTGTGTGTGTCACCATGTGTGTCACTAAGTGCGCTTTCTGTCGAAATGCTTTACTACATTGTGGGCACTTAAACTTCTTTACACCTACAAAATAAAGTATGAGAAACTTTGGTCCAGTTATTTGTGAATACTATTTTAAAAACCTTTTTACAGTATTTTGCAGCCTAGAAATCTGTCTTTTAATAATATATCTATTAATTTAATTTAATGTACAGTACTACCTTTTCATATGCATGAAAAGGTGTTATGAGCACTGGTGGTGTATTGAAAAAAAGAATGCTAATAACATACAGTACCTAGTGTATTTTTTCAAGCATTTAACTCGCCTATTACAGCATGTGAAACATGTTTTCAGTATTGGTCATAAAAAACTATGGATTTCAACAGGATTTGAACCAAAGATTCCGGGATTGATAATGCAAGCATGCCAACCAGTTTCACTACTATTCTTAAGATCTATCTACACTACAAGTGTGATGTGCCCAAATGGTAGTGATATAACCATATGGGCACATCACTTTTTTTGTCAAACTAGTTTGTTAATGTAGACAGAGCTTTACCTGTATGAATAAGCTGATGCATTCGCAGATTGCTAGGGTCTGTAAAGGTCTTTTCACAGAGGTTACACTTATGAGGCTTCACATTTGAATGAGTCATCTCATGAACATTGAGTTTGGTAAGACACAGAAAGGCACGTGAGCAATGTGTGCATTTGAATTTACGTTCACTTGTGTCTGGATGGCTGTATTTCATATGACTGTTGAGCTTCAACACAGACAGAAATTGACGATTGCACTTTGAACACCAAAAGCACTGTTCTGGCTTGTCTTTCAGACCTAGACAATTTGGAAATAATAATATAAATAAAATTTCAACTTGCAAAGTACAATAATCTTAGTCAACAAAGCAGTTTTTGTTCAGTTCTAAAAAGCACTGTTCTGGCTTGTTCTTCAAACCTAGACAATTTTGAACAATATTTATAAAACTTCATATTTTAAAATAGAAGCTGGATAGGAACTGAATTTGTACAAGAGATGATTAACCAGCAACGTAAAACCTCAAAAACAGTTCAGAGGATGGGTTAAAGATTCCCAAAATAAAATTTAATTGCACAAAAGCATGAACACAAACATACCTTTTTTCTTTGCATAATTCCCAGAATACCAGTACAAGAGTTCCTCCCCAGGTTGTATTGCACGAATAGTAGTGAAAAATATATACTGCCCCCATTGATAAGCAACTATATTTTGTTCTACGGACATTCTAGCATTGCGTACAAACATCATCCAGTTACAGATATTCTCATTTCTGGTATCAACACAATGATGAAGATCGTTACCTTGAAATATCTAGAAGATAAAGTATATACATATGTAATGAGTTTTCTGTTTGATGTAAGATTTTACTGTTAGATATGATGAGCTTTTTTTCTCTCTTTCGTGAGTGTAGCCTACTTTTATTCATTATTTCATCCATGACAAAGATACACAAAGATTTTTAAAAAAATGTATGTACTATAATATGGTTAAAATAGATACTATATCTTTTTAAAACATAACATAATGATGAGCTTTTTGTTAGATGTGATAAGTTTTCTGTTAGATGTGATTTTTCTGTTAGATATGATGAGCTTTCTGTTACATGTGATTGATGAGTTCCTGTTAGATGTGATGGTTTTCTTAGATGTGATGAGTTTTCTGTTAGATCTGATGAGATTTGTGTTAGATGTGATGAGATTTGTGTTAGATGTGATCAGTTTTCTTTAGATATGATGAGTATTTGTCTCTGGGAGATCATGTCAAACCAACCTCGCACTGCTTCTTGCTACATCATACGATGCAATTAACAGCAAGAAGCAGTGCGATGTGATTTACACTGATTTCTCTAAGGCTTTTGATTCCGTTTCCCATGATTTGCTTATTTTTAAACTTTCAAAATTTGGTTTATCCGGTTCACTGTTAAGTTGGTTTAAAAGCTATTTAACTAATAGACAACAGCGTGTTGTCATTGGGGGAGAGACATCTGATTGGCTCCCTGTGTTATCGGGCGTTCCGCAGGGCTCGATCCTGGGCCAGCTTTTGTTTAATTTATTTATCAACGATCTTCCTTTAAAATTTAATCATTCCGAGTCTCTTTTATTTGCTGACGATCTGAAATTGTTTAAAGTGATTACCACTCCACAGGATGCTTTTTCACTTCAGGAGGATCTGGATGGTCTCGTGGAATGGACGGAGAAGTGGGGGATAAAACTTAATGCTAATAAATGCAAATATTTATCTATAACACTTAAAAAAAAGCCTGTGCTCTTCAATTATAATCTGAGTGGACATGATCTTGAGATGGTTTATGTATGGAAAGATTTAGGTATTTTTATTGATAGTAAATTAAATTTTTGTTCACATATTAATCATGTGTTGTCAAAAGCTAATAGAATGATGGGCTTAATATGGAGAAATTGTAGGTTTATGAACGACGGCAGGGCACTTTTATCTTTATACAAATCTATTATACGTCCTCACCTTGAATATTGTTCCGCAATTTTCAATTCAATTTCTCCATGTCAGGCCCGTCGAATCGACACTGTTCAACGGAAGTTTGTTCGATTCCTGTCTTATAACTGTGTTAATTTTGCCTTTTCCATTGATTCTGTCAGCAATCGTCGAACGATATCTGATATGGTTTTTTTATATAATATTTTAAATTCTAAATATGACTGTTCATTAATTTCACTATTTAGTTTAAATGTTCCTGGTCGTACACGAAATAGACATTTATTGCATATTCCTTTTAGCCGTGTCGACTGTACTAAGAGGGGACTTTTTCATAGACTACCTTATACATTTAATAATCTAAATAGCAATCATATCGATATTTTTAATGATAGACTTGGTTATTTTAAGAGGACGATGATGTGTTCACTTCTTGAACAGTCTGCATAACCTGTTTTAATTGAAATTTTTTATGGCATGCCAATCTATGTTTTTTATATATATATATATATTTTATCTGTATTTTATTGTTAACCGTTTTTGATGTTGTATTGTTTTATGTTTCAAACCTGTTAGTGGCGGTATTTATCGCTGTTGGTTTTGATTGAATAAAATAAAAATTCTGTTAGATGTGATGAGTTTTCTGTTAGATATGATGAGATTTGTGTTATAGATGTGATGAGATTTGTGTTAGATGTGATGAGATTTGTGTTATAGATGTGATGAGATTTGTGTTAGATGTGATGAGTTTTCTTTTAGATGTGATGAGTTTTGTGTAGATATGATGAGTTTTCTGTTAGATTTGATGAGTTTTTTGTTAGATGTGATGATTTTTCTGTTAGATTTAATGAGTTTTCTGTTAGATTTGATGAGTTTTCTGTTAGATGATGTGATTAGTTTTCTGTTAGATGTGATGAGTTTTTTGTTAGATGTGACAAGTTGTTTGTTAGAGTTTGCTGTTATATGTGAAGAGATTTCTGTTATGATGAGCTTTTTGTTAGGTTTGATAATATTTCTGTTGTGATGACTTTGCTGTTACAGACAATACATAAATAAATGGTGTAATATACCTTCCACTGTGTTGGACAATCTAATTCAGTGCTAAGGTCATTCTTTAAAATGCTTCCCTTTAACGGTCCAAATTGACACCTTGCTTCAATAGTTACTTTAGCAAACACACCTGTAAGAAATAAATCAGCATTACTATCTATAATAGCTGGCTATACTTGTTCCAAGAATGTTCATACACATTCTGATACGCCAACAGTTGACTTACCGTCTCCATTTGGTGTCACAGTTGAAGACTTTATCTTTAAAATACTTGGTAAGGTTTGACGTGCATGGCTGAGTATTGGAGAATCTTGAATACACTGAAGTTCACCTTTGACCGGACATAGTAGAGGGTGACTTGTATTGCATTCTACACACCCTGTAAAAAAACAAAGAATCTTGGTTGAAGCGTGTAAATTTTAATGTTAGTTATGGCTATGTATAATTGATCTACAGCAAACTCGATATCAGCATGGTGAATCTTGTAATAACACTTACATAAACTAGTGTCAAAATCATTTGTTTGCGATTCACTTGGAATCAAAGAATTTCCATCTAATTCATCTGTGACCCCAGCAAACAAGCTGGCAGCAGCCACAGGGTCTTGTGTCCCTATCATCTGGTTTCCATTCTGGCACGTCTCATCATCACTGGCTTGAGTCACAAGATGGTTCAGATTGCTTGTAGTTAGCAATGATATATTATTCTTTCCGATTGGTTGATTTTGCAATTCCGGCAGCGATAATTGAAGATGCTGGCCAATAGGATTAGTTGAAATATCAGCGGTTGGCTGGGCTTGAGGCATTGAGTTGATCTTTATTGGCTGGTTGTTTTGAATAGTAATTGGTAGTTTTAAGTTTACTAAAAAGGTTTCATTTTGATGCAACTTTGAACTGCAAAGAAAAAAAATTCAAACTTGTAGATGTTAACTTGTGTATACTGTACTACTATTACTACGACGATTACAACGACGACGACAGTACTACTAGTAGACCTTACTAACCTTTGCAAATGTTTATTGACTGTAGCTACTGGTTGTGAGATTGGTACTGATGATATAACCTGCAAGTTATTATTAATATTCTGTCTTTGAATTCCATCGTCAACATTTATCCTATGATTGACAACTTGGTTCAGATTTAGAGTATTGAGCTGGTTTGGTGATGATAGTAATGTCTGAAGACTTATATCTGTACTGTGGTCAACAGGCAGGCATGTTCCAAAACTGGCAGGGCTTACATTTTGTATCGGTAGTACGACGTGTGAATTCTGCTCCTGTAGAACGGGAATTGCTAGATAATATAAAAAAATAAAAATCTGGTATTTATGTTTTTAAAAAAAGGGGTAAACAAAACAACCTCTCTTATAGAAGTTCTCAGCCTAAACATGAAAACTTCTTCTGAAGCTTCTAATGTTATGTTTAAGGAGCTTATTGTTGGCTAAGTGTTGTTAGGTGGCTAGATATATACTTTCCACACCAGGTATTCCTTTATGAGTGAGAGTTCTTGGTATTTGAACCTGTGTCTTTCTGTATGATAGTGTCTTAACCATATACAGATATTACAATATTAGAAGAAGTAATACAACTACGGAAAGCCAAAACGAGGGAGGATTACTCATTGTTGACTCATTTATGAAGGTATAGTATTTCATGCATTACTTATTTGTCTGAGGCTACTATTTGTATGGCTTAGCGTTTGATCTCCTTGAGAGGCTGTGTTTAACATCAGAATCGGAAGAGATCTACTGGTGATGTTGGTGGGTATGGTAGTGGACACCGTGATCCTTGGCATCGAAGAAGACACTGACATAGCATGGTTGGTCTAAACAAGTATAGAACAAAACATACAAAATGTTAATGTTCATAATACTTTGTGATTGCCTTAAGGGTCTTTCACACCTGTTCCGGCACGGTTCCGGTCCGGCGAATCGAACATCAATGTTTCGTTTTCACGCGGCTATGCACCAATCGATATGCGCGTAGCCGCGTGAAAACGAAACATTGACGTTCGATTGGATTTTCCGGCGCCGGACCGGAACCGTGCCGGAACAGGTGTGAAAGACCCTTTACAACTGCCACCTACAAGATGATGTCCTGGACCCTGTAAAGGGATAAAGGATCAAGTATCCAAGTACCTGTAACAATTTAAAATATTTATGTGGAGACCCAATCAAACTAGACTATTACTGTACTGTACCTGTAGTAGTTCTTATACAGAAATGTTCATAATGTGAAAAGTTTTAAAAATCATTTGAAAACATTATTAGCTGATATATATGCCGCTATATATATTTTCATTTATTATTTATGTGTTTCTATTCTGTTGGTGGAATATGGCATACTTACTCCCTCTGACTGGAGTAAAACTTACAAGTAGTAGCCTATGGTGTATTCATAGTTTTGCCAATTTTAAATAATTTTCATTATATAATACAAATGAAGGATATCATAGTTAATAATACAGAAACATTTTTTAGTAATTTATTCAGCTGAAAACTGAAATTTAGTTTACCATTCACCACAGAGGAAATTTCACTTCAGGTGGTAGCCACAACTGACCAATAAGATGTCAGAATGTCATTCTATGACAAGACACCAACAAACAGAATTGGTTGAACTTTGTTTGCTATAAATTCTTACATTTTGAATTGGTAGTGTCATGTGATTAGTTTGGTTTCCATCTGGTTGTAAGGGTAATACATGCGCCAGGTTTACTGCATTGTTCAACTGCTCCACGTTTAGAATAGATAATGTATCGTTAATTGCCGACATTTTTGTTCTAGGTATACCTATAAACAAAAATACTGTTACTAAATACAAAATTTAACAAATGCTGTTGAGTCAGACCATGTAACATCTTTAAATACATTGACTGTAGAGTAGTAGTTGTGCGCAATTTAAACGATTATCCATATGCAAATTGCGCAAGGATTTCCCTGCACAATTTGAATCAAATAGGTTAGTACGAATCGTCTCAGTCAGGGCCGAATCATCCCGGTCTAATCCCGGGCCGAATCGTCTCAGGGCCGAATCGTCCCGCTACCCCTAGATAGCTAGGTCTAGGCTCTACCTAGTTAGACTAGGCCTAGATGCCAAGTAAGAATGATAAAAGGCTAGCCTAGGCCCGGGCCTAGCCTACTAGGCCTACAGGCCTAGGGGGCCTAGGCCTAGTTAGGCTAGGCCTAGCTAGCTAGGCTAGACTTTATTTTAGGATTTCCTAGGCCTACTGCTATTTATACCGCCTCATCATACCGCCTCATCATAACGAACCGCGTTGACGTTTTTAGTCAAAAATAAATAAGATTCAATTTCCTACCCTACTAGAGGCAGGCCCTAGAGTAGGCAAGCTGCTACGAAGGGTGTCACGAAAGCTCAGACCACGAAAGCTCAGACCCCCTAAGACCTAAGATCACGAAAGCTAAGACCCAACACCTAAGATTACAAATATTTATCTTTCGCACCTGCCTTGTATTTTAACTCCCAACATTTATTCTGAATACCACACCTTAGAATTGGCACTTTCATGAAAAAGAATCACATAAAAAGTAACAAATACATTTTTAAATTGATGATTTTACAGACGTTTTTCTCGCACACAAAATGACTAGCCTACAGTACTACAGTAGGCCTACCCCATGTTCAATGTTTTTGTTTCTATGGAACGTCAAAAGAGCAAAAATTATATAGAGGGCTGAAAACTCTGTGGAGTCCATCTACAGTGTGGATGGAACAATGTAAAATGAAAATTGTAATGATAATAGTATAATCATGCAAGTACGAAGAAATAAATACTGGCAAATAAATTTTAATTTAAAAATCATGATAAGTTTTTTTGTTTCGTTTTCTTTCTGTTTTTATGCTTGTACTATTATTGTTGCTCTTTTGGCGCTCCATGGAAACAAAAACATTGAGCATGGTGGGAGCTCGAGGAGTTACATTACAGTATATGTTATGCGCGATTTGAACGATTTGCGCAATTTGAAATTGCGCAAAAAAAATCCTTGCGCAATTTGAATTGAAACATGTGTTTCAAATTGCGCAAGCAACGTATTAAATTGCGCAAGTAATCTGCAAATTGCGCAAGGTTTTTCGACAGATTGTGAAATCATGCACACCCATATTTTATAGTAATTTCTAAGAATGATTCAAAATTAAACATAAATATCGCATTTCCTTATTTTAGTAGTGCAAATATTGTTATAAGTTAGCATACCGTCGAAGAACCGACGAAGGAAAACGAAGCGGTGGTGTTCCACCAGGCGGGCGCGGCGCGGGCGGCCGGCTATACTACTCTAGCCTAGCTAGGGTCTGGACTACTGATACTGACTAGGTTACATGGCCTAGCTTAAACTAATATTAAAAACTTAAAAAGTGAGTATTAAACATTATCTTCATTGAAATGGTCTTATTTATATAATAAAATACTAAATTTTAAACTCCTCTGCCTAGGCCTAGCCTAGCCATGTATGGGAAAATTTACAGTTCGTTTTCAAATTGCGCAAAGGTGTCATATTGCGCAAGAACTATCTTGCGCAATTTACAAATTGTGCAGCGCAATTTAAAATTGCGCAAAGATTTTCTTGCGCAATTTGAAATTGCGCAAGTTGATTGCGCAATTTCAAATTGCGCAAAAAAATCCTTGCGCAATTTTAAATTGCGCAAGAATTCTTTGCGCAATTTCAAATTGCGCAAGGATTTTTTTGCGCAATTTCAAATTGCGCAAATCGTTCAAATCGCGCATAACATATACAAAGAAACACATATGTAAAATCATCAATTTAAAGGATTTATTTATTTGTTATTATGTGTTTCTCTTTCTGAAAGTACTTATAAGTCCTAATTTTAAAGTGTGGTGTTCAGGATAAAGTTAGTCAACAAATTTGGAGTCAAAATACAAGAAAGGCAGGTGCGTAAGAAAAACATCCTCTGAACCAACACAATGGAGTAAATATATACCAACAAACAACCCGTCAAGTTTGTTTGTTGTAAAGAAAAAATATACATTTACTCAACGGGCGAAAATAATGTGAGTTTATCTATGTTTTGCGGTAGTATTAAATTATATTTATGGTAATAAATGAAACCTACTGTGTTTAAAATTATTTATGGATAAACAAGTATTGTTTTTAATCTGTAGTATATCTTAGTATTTGTAATCTTAGGTGTTGGGTCTTAGCTTTCGTGATCTTAGGTCTTAGGGGGTCTGAGCTTTCGTGGTCTGAGCTTTCGTGACACCCCTGCTACGAACGGTGTTGTGTTGTGATCGGTGGTGGTAGACGACCGGCGTGTGAAGTTGGTTTACTTATTCCTTATTCGATATTCAATTTTTGTTGTGAAGTTGGATCCAATCAAATGTATGGGGCGCAATATGTGTTATATTTTAATTAAATGATTTTATACTTACGGCTTAGACTAACTAGGGCTATGATTTATAGGGCTATAACTTCGTTATAAACGGCATGGACCGGGATGACGATACATGGGTTGGAGCGAGTAGGGTCCAGTCATTTCCGAAAAATACCACTTGCCCCGGTCCATGCCGTCTAGCTGCCATTTTACGCCATTTTAAAACGTTACTACAATTTAAAGTTTTTATAAAATATGCAATATAACCGGATGATATATAGGGCTATAATTACGTTATAAACGGCATGGACCGGGATGATGATACGTTGGTTGGGGCGAGTAGGGTCCAGTCATTACAGAAAAATACCACTTGCCTCGGTCGATACCGTCTAGCTGTCATTTTACGCCATTTTAAAACGTTACTGCAATTTAATTTTTTTTTTTATAAAAAATGTAATTTAACCACATGATTTATAGGGCTATAATTACGTTGTAAACGGCATGGACCGGGATGACGATACATGGGTTGGGGCGAGTAGGGTCCAGTCATTTCAGAAAAAAAACACTTGCCCCTGTCCATGCCTTCTAGAGCTGCCATGTTAAGCCATTTTAAAACGTTACTACAATTTAACGTTTTTATAAAAATGCAATATAACCGGATGATATATAGGGCTATAATTACGTTATAAACGGCATGGACCGGGATGACGATACATGGGTTGGGGCGAGTAGGGTCTAGTCATTTCAGAAAAATACCTCTTGCCCCGGTCCATGCCGTCTAGCTGTCATTTTACGCCATTTTAAAACGTTACTACAATTTAACGTTTTTTTAATAAAAAAAATGCAATATAACCGCATGATGTATAGGGCAATAATTACGTTATAAACGGCATGGACCGGGATGACGATACATGGGTTGGGGCTAGTAGGGTCCAGTCGTTTCAGAAAAATACCACTTGCCCTGGTCCATGCCGTCTAGCTGCCATTTTAAAACGTTAATACGTACAATTTAACGTTTTTTTTAATAAAAAAATGCAATATAAACGCATGATTTATAGGGCTATAATTACGTTATAAACGGCATGGACCGGGATGACGATATATGGGTTTGGGCAAGTAGGCTCCAGTCATTTCAGAAAAATACCACTTGCCCCGGTCCATGCCGTCTAACTGCCATTTTTAGCAAATGCAATTACTTGCGTGTGGAAGAAACAATAAAACATAATGAAAATGAAAGAGACAAAACAGATTTGAGGAAAAAAAACATTTATTGTTAAAAGCAAAAAAAAACAATACGTCTAGAACTGAGACAACGATACTTGGGTTGAGGCAAGCAATGTCCCCGGTCCATGCCATATAACTGCTACTTTAAGCAATATCAAATACAGTAGGTAGGCCTACTCAATTGTTTACATAACATGATTTAAAACGTTATACACATAAACGTCTAGAACTGAGATAACGATACTTGGGTTGGGGCAAGTAATGTCCCCGGTCCATGCCATATAACTGCTACTTTGAGCAATATCAAATAGGTACTAAATTGTTTAGTTATATAACATGAGTAAAAAACGTTATACACATAAACGTCATGAACTGAGATAACGATACTTGGCTTAACTTGCCCCAACCAAAGTATATGAGCAAAACCACACGATGATATAACGGAAGGGTGTATCCAATGATCCAGAGCCTCTTGAACAGTCGCTATTCTTCTGTCTTCTGGCATTCTATAAGGGAAAAGAACACAATTATAAAATGTTGAAAACATTTGACATTGTTTGCAGTGTGTTTACACCCTAAAACTGCGCAAAACCATTAATAACAATTTATTTACATTCGGACCGACCACTTTGTAAACGCCTAAGAGCGCACTGTTTCAATAAATATTGATAATTAAGCAATTCTGTCAGTATGTTTTAGTCGCGTGTGTTCAACGCGACTCTACAGATCACTCTATCGGTCGGTTGATCGGATGGTCGGTCGGTAAACACTAACTAAAATTTGAGCACGCGACTGCTGTATATTGCCTTGTTAGTAGTAGGAATGTTGTTTACGTGTAGGTGGTGTAGTTATTGTATAATTGTAACTGTGTATTGTTTGAATATCAAATCACTTTTCTGAACTTACCCTAACTCAACGGACGGGCTACGGATATTCCTTATCCTCTTGACACACAGAGGATTTGAACATTCAGACTGTTGGATATTTTATTGAAAGATGGACATATGTCGCACAAAGAAGTTGTACTCCGATCCAAAAGCATCAATGTTCTGCCGTTTCCGTTGTGTTAGTTGTATGTTGTGAACTTCACAAAGCCATCTGACTTTCGCCAACGACCATTTACCTTCGTTGCAATTGTTCACAATATTTAGCAACAAATTGCACATGTCACCTCCATGATCTTCTATGGTTTTGTACAGCATAGGAACATTTAGGATAAGCCTAGACAGTATAAGTAGCAAATTGTCTATAGTGCATGTGTTTTGTATAAAGCAATGAACACCACGATAGACAACTTGCCCACCCCATATTGGAATATTATTTGACATATGAGAGTCATTGCTGCAGAATGCATTTCCTTGGCTTTTACTCCGTCGTTTCCAAATTTCTTCCGGATTCTCTATGTCTTCTTTTCGAGGCTTCTTTACTGGACTTTTTTTAGACTTGGTTTTGTTCCTGGTAGTGGGTGTGGTTACTGAAGCGGATTTGGTATCTGGTTCATTGGATTTTCCATTTTTTCGGTTAGTTTTACATTCGGATTGTGATGCGCTTCCTAATTTACTTACATTTTATTTACATTACATAATTTACATTTTCTGTATTTAGTGGAACATTTTCCTGTGCCATCCGATTTTTATTATTTGCACGTCTTTTCTTTGGTTGTGGGAGCCCGTTCTTTGGTTTTGAGAAGTACTTTCCCGGCTTAGTTCTTCGAACCTGTTCCTGTGTTTTCCCCTTAGCTTTTCGTTTTTTGCTTTCTTTGAGATGTACTTCAGCTACTCTTCCGGTAATATTAAGGTATGATTTGCGTATGAAGTGTGCTGGTCGTAAACGTTGACGGTTTCCCCCGAGATAATCTTTTTTGACGTTCCCAAACCAATTTTCAATAACAGAATTTGTTGCTCTATTAATTACACATACTGGTTTGTGGCTTGCAGTTTCCTTCCCATATATTCTGTTTAGGTCTCCGAGGAACATTGCGCTCCATAGCGGGAATATATGCAAGAATTGGTCGAGTATAATCTTTGCTAGTCCTTCGGTGTAGTATGGATTCTGTTCAGAATCAACCGGTGTATGGTCATCGTTGACACCTTCGTAAACGTCATTAAATGTCACATACAAAGGCGATGATTTCCTGATTGTTGCAGATCGCTCTACATCTTCATCTTCATTTCTTCCTGCTTCTTGACATGCGTCTTCTGCTTCGCCACATGCGATGCTGTAGGTGTCTTGCTAATGAGATTGTTCATGTACTTAACTGATGCATCAACCGATGTCGACGCTGTTTTGGTGTTGAGTATAACACACAAATGCCTGAAAATTGTTGATGCATCTTCCAGTTTATACTGAGTTTGTAGTGCGGCGAAACAGTATAATACGAACTGTCTCTTCTTAATGTCAGTTGAAAGACGTTTTAATCTGCGCGAAACATCATGAATCATGTGTGCAGCACAAATGTGCGGATAGGTATAGCCTTTAATTTCATGAACGCTCCCGTGGGCAATGCGCCACGTTCGTTGCAAATATCCTTTGCAATCTTCTGAATTGAAGCTTCGCAAGACTGCTTTGATAAGGGCCCATGAATAGTCGATCTCAACTCGTCTTGGTACCACTGACGCCACAGGCCTGGTTCCGCTTACGGTATTCAGAAAACGCTCCAGAAAATGTTGTATTTCCGAGGCATGCTGGTCTGTGCTTATCATCTCGCAAACCGGAATACCAGCGCGACTTTTTTGGGATTTGGCATGACCAGTGCATAAGAGGCCTACAAAATTTGTTTGTTCTGTCCAGATACTTTTTTCATGATCGATCCAGTGGCGTCGAGGTGTAATGTTACAGGTTCATTCTTTAGTTGGTCCAAATACAGCTGCGCTTGTTCGTCAATCATGAGGTGGACTTTGAAAGGAAATATAGTGAAGTAGGCCTACTGTATATATCCACCATTAGTATACTTTGATAAAGGGTGTACATCAGCGTATACTTGCCTGACAATGTCCACCTCGTGACAGAATGCATCATGAAAATTTTGAAGGATTTTCCTTTCTGATATTATTTTTCGCAACACGCCCTGGGTGGAGCAGGCTGTCAAATTTCCAGATTCTTTCTCTGTTTGGTCATTTCTCCAACAGTTTTGAAATACCACATGGGTACTCCTGTTTTCTCCATTTCTCTTCCTACTTGTCGTCTACGCTCTCTCTTGATGTGTCTCTTTTCACCTTTTTTGCTTTCATGGAATATTTGTCCTTTTCGCTCCACAATCATCTTTACTATTCTCTTTACAATATTTTGATTGCTTCTTTTCAGTTGTGTTTTACCGCTTGTAGTAGGCCTACTTGCAATTGGGGATTGGTCTGTATCATTTGTTTTTGATTCCTGTTTCTTTTCATTTCTTTTCTTTTTTGTTGTCGTCTTCTTTTTCGATTCAGTTTTTGTTTCTATTGTACTGCTTATTTCTCTTTGAAATGTACAATCTGAACAAATGAATTCATTGTCAGGACTGTCTTCATAGCCCACACAATCGAAATGAAACCAATTGAGACAGTTATCACACTGGACATAAGGTCGCCTGTCATTGGGACGTTGACAGATGCAAAACAGCGGTGGGTTTATTTTCACTCGCTTAGACGAACTTTTTTTTTTCCTTTTCATCACATCAATCCGTATGGTATCATGTCGTTTCCATTGATTATATAAACATTTTCTGTTATATATGCTATTTTTCTGTTTGAGTGAATAGCAACCTTTCCCCATACACTATCTTTTTGTCTGTATCCTTCAACATCAAACAGTTTTATATTTTTTATTGAAGCGAAAGCGTCGACCACGGCTTCCATGTTTGTATTTTTACTCTTCATCCTAATGTCTGTGAATTAATAAAGTAATAATGTGAAGTCAGTTATTAAGGGCCATCTGTATTAATCTTGCACAAAACACATTTCGTCGTTGGCAGATCATGAAATGTATAGCAACTTATATAATAGAAAATATTGTTCCATATTCCCAACATTCTCATAACAATTTTGCGCCTGAAGATTTTAATTTATGCTTTTTAAATGTTTAAGAAATTTTGAATTTACATTAGCTAGATAATCAGCATTTTGATTGAATTTCACAGAAATAAGTGTCAACTAGAATTTAATTCGTGACGACTTATATATGATCTTGGTGATATAAGGTCATTTCACATAATTTTATTAATTTTTTAAATCCGCGCAAACGCAGCATAAATTTGACGCTTACATTATTACTCAGTTGTGCCTATTATGTTTATCTATACAGTGAAGAATATGTGAAATTGCGAGACCCATATATATTTTAGTTTTTTTGGTATGAGGATGTTATCAAATTTAAACCTGAAGATTACAATAATGATTTGAGCAATATAGGATTTGTGATTTCAAAGAAAATTGGACAGTAGAAGCGGGGTGTGTGCTCTTTTAAATGTGTATAACTTTGACGGAAGAGATGAAAAAGCAACTTTTTTAATTCAGCTGGCCATAAGATAACAATCGCAACATCTGGTAGGCACAATTTTTCTCGGAATACATATCATTTATCAACTTTCATAATAATTTAAAACGTCAAGGTCACCTTAAAGAGCTGTAAGAATATACAAAGTAGATGAAATTACGCGACCAAGGTTATAACATTTTTTTATTGATGACGTCATTAAAATGAAATTTGTGACAATTCATGATAAATGTAATAGGTTGAGAAAGCACATATTACATTTTAGAAAATCGGGCTCAGGTAAGCGAGATGCGCTCTGTTGAATGCGTTGATTTATAACGAAAGAGAACAAAATCAGAATTTCCATATATCATAACATTTTGTCAGTCACATCTACTGTCCAATTAAAAAATTGCAGCAACCGCTTATTCTTTAAAAATAATATAAGCAATTCAAAATAGGGTTTTTATACAAATTTGGCATTAAATGTCCTATTGGATGGAGAACGCACGTTCTTATAGTTCATAAAAATAAAAGCAATTTTATCATTCCCGTGAGGGTATGAAGAACATTAACTGTAAAAACGGACTTTTGCGTTACTTACGTGCTGTGCGCTAAACAAGATGCGTGGATATTTTTGAACGCTGTAATTTGATTAGATATTGATTTAGATCATTTTGAAGGGCAATTTCGCGTAAAAATGCATGCGTACACGAACAATTGTTTATGTTTATATATTTTCCCTTGACCTGAAGCTTTGTGTAGTCAATTTAATTGATATCTGCCAAGTCAAATGTCGATTAACTTGCTCTGCACCGTCACCTTTTAAATGGCGTCGGAGTTACACAACGTAGCATACGCGTGATTTTACAAATTTCATAGATTAAAAACTAAATGTCATTTGTTATGGACACAAAATATCAAGAACAAACTTTCTGTGGATTAAGAATGACGTGTTTTAGAGAAAATTAATTTCTGATCAATTTTCTACGCGATTCGTGATATTTTATAAGCGCGTACCTTTTTAGGCGCAATTTAATCTATGTATTATGTAGTACCGGTAACAGTACATTGTGAGGCCTCTGTATACCCATTTGACACAAAATATACAAAATTCGGTACTGAAAACATTAGGCCTTTCAAGTCATAATATTAATATCGTCTTATCTATGCGCAATATTCTAACGTATGACGTGTGATATGTCTGTTAGAATAACAAGCGGCATCTTAAGTAACATATTTTGCTTTGCTTTGTCTTTGTACCCACTCGCCTTGATATATGATGTTATTTGAATGAAACAATAGCTTTTTGTTGTTACCTGTCCATTTCAAGCCTAATGATTTTTGCAAAAAGCCATGAATTTAAATATCATAAAATGATTATATTATTACAATTAATATACTGTATATAAACCTTGACATAATTATTTTATCGTTTTTATTTGCGTTTTGTTTAAAATGGTATCTCAATTGAAATCAAGCAATTTTGCTGACTGTCTATAAATTTCATATCTATCAAAACGGCCTATTTACCCAAAATAACTGTTTGAACTATTTAGTTAAATCTAGACTAACATGACCTGCATAATACACTAAAAACGGCGTTTAGATTCTAAACGCATATAGCTTGTACCCACTTTTTCCACACGTTTAGCTCGATACATGTTTAGCTTTTCTATGCGTTTAGATTATAAATGCATAGCTTGTACTAGACTTGCCCCAAGTCTGTATTGTCTTTTTTTTAATTTATTTGTTTTTATTTCGACCGCGATTTTTGTCTGAAAATACAGACTTGTGAAACACGTATAGACATCGATTTGCAGACCGCAAACGTCCGATAAGAATGACGTAGGTTATCATACCGTATTTGGCTATATCGGGCGGGCGGCGATTTTTTTTTTCGTACATAAGTTGGGGACCCCCTCATGAAACGTCACAAAATAAACATGAATAATTCATCAGTTAAATTTTCTTGTTCCGTGTGCACCCAAGCGTATAGCAACAAGAAGTGATTACAGTAGTTTACACAAGTGCGGTACGATTCTAGGCCTATCTCCGCTGCGGTTGCCGCGTGCGATTTCATAATAGAATAGCGGCGTTTTGTGTGGATTGTCGAAATAATCAGCCTTTAGTTTATGGTGTGTTTAATATAATTTATTACTAAAGAATTACGTGTTAAAATTATAGTTTGCTATTGATACTATTAGGCCTAATTACTATTCTCTAAACCCATGTCTATTCTAGTAGTAATAGCTGTATTGGTGTGTGTGACGTGTGTGTTAGAGTCAGCAAAATTAAACAATAAACATTACACAAAAATACATTTTTTATTCTCGTGGGTCTAACCTTCCCATCTCATGTGTTCATATACGCGCAGTTCCTTTGATTACATGCATATTGTTTGATAATAAAATAGCAGAATTAAAAAAATACAGTACACAAATTATACACATTCTTTATTCTTGTGGGTCTAAGCTTTCTTTGGGCTATGTCCAATGAATTACTACTTGGTGTAATGTCTTGCCTTGCTGTCGATTAGCCTCGACTCGACACATTTTGCATAGTGGTGTGTGTGTGTGTGTGAAGAAGAGTGCGCGAAGGCAATCACGTGAATTGACTTAGAATCCTAGGCCGACTGTAAAAGTATCGTATCGCAGTTGTGTAATCACTTCTTCTTGCTATACGCTTGGGTGCACACGGAACAAGAAAATTTAACTGATGAATTATTCATGTTTATTTTGTGACGTTTCATGAGGGGGTCCCCAACTTATGTACGAAAAAAAAATCGCGGGCGGGCGGTATGTAAATATGGATTTCGAATCAACCAATGATCATTTTGTTTTAAAATGAAAAAGATCGAGTACGTACAGTGCTGAATGTACGATCGAGACTGTTGAAATATAAAATCGTGTTGCCAAGTTGTTTTGTTTACCTCCTTTGTAGGTCCTACTCAACTCGCACGTATGACCTGCCAAATAAAACGCCAATAAGGTAGGCCTACATACCACCACCACCGGCACACAACTGGATTCACACACAACAGGGCTACACCATGCCACTACACAGAACAGGACAGGGTGGAAATTAAATCAAATTATCTCCGCCTAATAAATGATCCATTCAATGTTTGATTTGCGGAGAAGCTAGCCTATCATATCAAGACGAGTTTTCATGTTCTTGGGGAAAATCCCATCAATGTTTACCAGACTACTATAGGCATATAAAATCATTTCTAGCCTTCAGAAACTTTCATCAATGTACCCAAACAAGTACACATTGTCTAAACGTAACATAGCGCATGCGCACCATCTTAGTTGTTGAGTCTTTGAAATTCTGAAATATGAATATTAAAATGAGTGAACGAGTGAGTAGCCAATCGCATGCAGCTGAAACTAGTCAACCGGATAATCTATGCACCAAGAATTCTCGGTGTCAAACCACGTGACTTTTGCGTGTTTCCCCAGCAGGCAGACGGAGTATCCAAACTAAAGTAATAGACGTATGACACGCCATATGTGCAAAAATATTTATATTTTTACTAATATTAAGACAAAACTCCGTCTGGAGCCCCAGACTACGCCGGTGTGTGACCGAGGGAAGAAGCAGAGAACATGTTGATATTTTTTTTAACCTACGAAAGCACATTAGTGCCGCCCTTACACAGAAAGGAAGTGCGCAGTATTCATAGAGCGCCGATTGTGTCACATGCATGGATTTCAAATTCAATATTTTCAATAACAGTGCATGCAGTTCGCGTGACATTTTTATAACGTATGAACTATTTCCGGATTGATCACATGGTCAATAAAATCTTATTTATGGCAAAGTTCACTATTGATTTAACCTCGGTAAATGGCATTTTTATAATTCCATTACTAGAATGTACCAGGGAGTTGTTATTAAATAATAACAGCAACTCCCTGAGTACGATAAAATAGAGCTTACATTAATATAATAATACCACAAACTAAAATCTACTTGATTTGAGTTTTTTCATTGGACGTCCTAAACTGCAGTGATGGGATACACCTCACTACTCACTGAAGGAAACCATAATTATGTACCATTGTTTTGTAATTAGTTTTTGTTTCAAAAAATAAATCCCTCAAAACAGGAGAAGAGCAATAGCCTACTTTTAAAAGAGCATGTTAAAAGCTTGATGTACGGTCATGACTTCATTTCTCTAGTTTTTAAAACCGGCCCTAAATTCAATTGTTGTATAAAGTTAAAAGTTTCACTAAATCAAGTTTAGGCCTACTGATGATCAATGAAACAGAAATTATGCGTAAAGGAAACGTTCAATCATTTAAATCTGTATTCGGAAACGGAAGAGACGAAGTGGCATATAATAGCATAATACTTTTCATTGTCATAATCACTGTTTAGACTGCAGTTCAATCACAATGGCGAACAAGACTTTACTATTTCTCTTTCTGGTTGTACTCATCTCAGTGGGAACATGTCACAAAGCAGGAAAATCTTCTGCTGGCAACAAAAGAGGTTTGAAATGTTACGTTACCTTATACTAGTATAATATATAGTCAATGATTTGATCAGTCTTATTATAGCTGTTTTTATCATATTGTTTCCAAAAAGTTAGTGTTGTTGATTATAAACTAGAACATAGGCCTGCATTTACTCTGACTGTATTTTGAACGATAGATCTTTGAAATATTAACTAGGCCTAAAGCAGTTATCTATGATTAAACATTGTGACTGCAACGATACAGTTAGGCGTATCACTACAGTAATACTAATGTTGTCCTTTTTTTTTAGTTTGCAAGTACAAGCAAAAACAAATATCAAAATGTGACGATTCTGGAATGCGAACGATTACTTTAACTAGTAAAAAAGGAAAAAGATCAGGTCAACGATGTCCAAATAAGGTGATAACTAAACAATGTTCTGACGCTCAGATCTTGGCACAAATGAAAAAAGAAGACAGGAAGTTGGGTAAGAATAATTTTTGTTGTTTTCCACGTTATGATGACAGTAACAATAGGCCTATATATTTTTTTTATTTGTCAACAGAAACTAACGGTTTTGTGTGTTTTTTGTAACATACTTTTAAACTATTATTTTTCTCTATTCTTAATTTAATACAAGGATGCAAGTATTCAAAGGGTGTATGGGGAGTCTGCAATGTAACAAGCAACCGTCGACAACTCACTCAAGCGCTGTTAAATCGAGACAAGTTAGAGGAGGGCTGTAGGCCTCAGAGAGTTATTGTGAAACCATGCAAAATCGGTGAATATACTTTTATAAAGAGAGCATTTATTTTTGCTTTTATGTTTTGGATTCTTCACTCATTGTTTATTTTAACTTTATATAGATAGTTTTCATTTGTTTAATTGGTAGATATTTTCTTAGTTTCTCTATATCAATCTTCTCTTGTATCGGCGGTACCACCCGATTCTGCATGTTGTAACTAGACACACCTTAACTGACTATTCCTTTGATGTGTTGGATTCTCCATACACTCATTGTTTATTATAACTTTATATAGATCATTTTAATTTTTTTAATTGGTAGATATTTGTTTTTATTTTCTATATCAATCTTCTCTTCTATCGGGACTACCAACACCACCCGATCTGTATCTTGTCATTAAACACATCTTAACTGACCGTGGCAAGTCAAGGTTCGCTGCGGGTCACGTCCTGGTATTCCTTCATGTTAGTGTCAAATAATCAAACGTAACCAGGCTAATGTACTGTTATTTAAATAGCTTGTAGATATATACATGGTGAATGGAGTGAATGCGACGGGGAGATCAATAAGAGATCAAGACAGCTAACTCTTATCGAAGGAAGTCCTGCCGACTGTCCAAAAACTGACGTAAAAACAAAAAAATGTACATCCGCAAAGGGAAAGGGTATGCTGTTGAGTTTTTTTTAAACGAAAAACACTTAGAAACATTAATGGCTCGTCTCGTGTTACAGACAGTCATCAATGATTTGGTGGAGAGAGCAAGTCAAACAACTCGCTCAAACGCTGTTAAACCCGAAACAAGGGCTGTAGAGTTGTATGAAAAATTGTAGTGGGGAACCTAATGTTCCAAATATCAATTCCGTGATGAGATTTTAATGCTCAAGTTGAGTTCTTGGCAGTTTTGGAATCCTTAGGATTAGCATATGGCACCCATAATTGTTGATGATTAAATACATAAATTCATACATTATATTATATACGTTTTTAATGGCTATCTTGGAATCCAATATGGTTGCCATATGCTATTACTGTATTATAAATTGTACCATTGGACTGATTTATCTCAATATTGTAAGATTTGTCACACAAATTTACGTTCGTACATGGTAGGAGCTACTATCAGTTTTGAGTAACAAATGGTGGACATTTTGAAATCCAAGATGCAACTAAAATAGGGTCGGGAAAAATTGGCCCCCAATTGCAATGAATTCTACTAGTCCTGAGGATTCCAAAACTGCCAAGAACCCAACTTGAGCATTAAAATCTCACGGAATTGCATTAGGTTCCCCATTATTGTGAGTATGCATTGGTCGCGGGTGACTTAAGATGTTACATGTACCGTTATGGGTAGCCACACCGGTCGTGGGTTTTTGATACTCAATGTATAGCTATGTGTAGGCCTAAACCTTATACCTTACAGTGTTTTATGAATGAATCATTGTGAAATTTATTCTTTTTTTTTTAGAAAAATGCTTCTACAGTAAATGGTCTAATGTTGGTGAATGTTTAGACGGGAGAGTCACAAGAACTAGGAAAGTGCTAGCTGGTGGTGACAGATGCAACAAAAATGTTTCACAGTCAAAAAAATGTATAAATAATACAATCGCCTAAGTGTGCCGACCAGATGAAACATTATCATATTAGATATTAGAATCGTTAACTTTTTACCAAAAGAATCACATTTAAATTTGAAATGTATGTCCGAACGTTTCCATTTTATAATGCCGAATTGTACGGGAATGTAATAAAGGTAGCTATAATGGCATAATTACTGATGTGCAATTTCAGAACTTTATTAGGCTATCATAATATTACAAAAAGCGGTAAATTGCTTTCTCTGTATTACGTATAAAAGCGTACCGATAGTAAATTATATATAATATAGGCCTACATTATATTGTCAATATAAATAATTTAATAATTATGCAGGCTGCAGAGAATAGGCCATTATAACACACCTAATTCTATTCTTGCAATTTGATTGGTCAATTCCTTTGGAATTAGCCTTATCTAACGAAAAAGTGATATCTAATGGGGACTTTCTATAAAAAAAAATAAGAATTGTTTCCACGCGTTCGGAAAGTACAAATTACGTCATGAGTAGGGCAAACATCTGACCAATTTGAATCATGAAATATTCTCACCATCTTCATACACATTATATATCATTATTTATACTATCATTCAATTTATGGATGCTTTTAAGCAGAACCGAGGGACTCCGAACCGGCCGGGCACTATCCCTATTTCTCCTCCATTCAAAAAAGGTGGCGTTCCATACGATACTGTTCCCACGAATTGCATTACGCCCTCTTTTCTTCTCGTACTTAGGCCTTGATCTAACTAACTATTGTTAGATTACCTTGATGCGAATAATACTGTCAGATCGATCTTTTTGTTCACATAACAATAAAACACATGAGGTCTAGGCCTAGCCACGAGAAATGGAAAATGAGCAATTAATTCCCGTGGTAGATTTCTCAGCTTATAGTCTCGATAGGGATCAACCAGACCAGGAAACATTTCAAGTACTGATCCAAGAAGTTTTTAAGGCATTTTCAACTATTGGTTTTGTTTACCTCGTCAACACAGGGATATCTCGTGAAGTTGTAAGTTGTCTCTGCGTGAAGCAGATCAATCTGTTTTAGTAGGCCTACTACCTGTATAATACCAAGGCAATCTACACATTCTTAGCTCCGGCTGTGACACTAGTATCCAAAATTGGATCGATATCCAAAATTTTCTCACAAAATTTTCTGAATTGCTTAATTGGTTTTATTAAATTTCTTTTTAAGGTCAAAGATGCATTTACTAAATCTGAAAACTTTTTTAAATTACCAGCAGACCAAAAAAAACCTTTTACAAGAGAAAAAGACAACTTTGGTTTTGTTTCAATTGAGCTTGAAGGGTATATATTTTTTTGTCTATTTGTTTTCTTATACAATAGTCTAAATAATAACAAAATAGTTGAAATAAATGTTTGGAACTGTTGTTCATTTCACAGACTGAATCCAGAACGACCACATAAGGATCTGAAAGAAGGATTTAATTATGTTCCATCCACCATAAGTGCAATTGAAAAGGTAGGTTCAAATAGCACCTCATTTTATGTTTATTATTTTATTTTTTTTTATTTTATTCAATTTCCAGGTAACATACACAAATCATAAACAAGGCACGGCATCATTCAACAAAACAGAACAAAGTACTATCAGCACCTGCGGGTAACCAAAAGTGGATCAGTTCAAAAGAACTGCACTGTCGAGTGGCTTTCCCAACTAATAGTACGAAAAACGCAAAAGACATAAAAACACAGTGATAGTCTAGATGAATTCGATATCAGTAATACATTTTTTCAAATCCCTTCTAAACCCCCCAAAGTTAAACAGGACTTTGTTACGAACTTCATGCGGGATACATTCCCATATTCGAGGAAAATTAACAAACAGGGAGTATTTAAATGCATTAGTTCTAGCATACATGTGTTTAAAGGTGAGCGACTCTGGATACCGAGAATTAATTGTAAGGTATTCAAATATATCAAAATCAATTAAATTATGCAAACACTTAACTACAAAAATTATACTATGAAATTTCATTCTTTGAACCATATCTGGTAAATTTAGTATCTTAAGCCTGTCAGTGAAATCGCCTTCAACACACAATTTAGTAACCCGTCTTAATGACTTGTTAATAGCTATATTATGTTGTTTTTGATGTGGATCCCACACAGGAGCACCATATTCAATAACAGGTCGACATAGTGCATTAAAAAGTCGTAGTAAAATTTCGGTGTCATTGTTAATTGTTGTACATAGTTATACATAGTTAATAAGTTAACTTATAATTAGACAAATTACAGTTGCAAATACAACTCATTTATTGATAGAGCACTGTACCTGCATATAAAATACCCTCATACTTATAACATACAATATGCAAATTTCAGGCTAAAAAACATGGCATTTCACCAAAGTTTTTGGACTCGCTTCATTTGTTATTTACCCAAGCAGAAAGGTTGCATCAACGTATAGTAGAAGTCATGGGAAGAGGTTTAAATCTTCAGGTAGTTCATACAATATCATTTAATTGTATATATTATGCAATACATAAAGTTTTATAGCAGTCATAAATGCAAGTTCAAAATAATATTTATATATGAGAAAGTTCTCAGAATGGGTAATTATTTCTTATGTACTAATGGTATTGGTACTTGGCCATGGCAACCTTCCTGATTATAAAGGTTTGGCTTATTATTTTGTATGATTCAATCTAGGCATTCTAACAACAGGATGCTGAGCTCCGGAGATCAAAGGGTTTTTCTGTGGCTGAAGTTTCCGAATGGCCAATTGGCTTCCTCAAATGTTTGGTTATCAGACACAGCGCCATGTAGAATATGTGCATAGTACAGTACTGTTGGTATTTGTTGCAGCCAGACATAAGATCAAAGGACTGTTACGAGTTCCTATCTTGGCAAGGCGAGCTCAGCATCTTGTTGTTAGATTGCCTTCATTCAATTGTTACTTTATAAGTTTAATGCAATTGTAAAGTTCACCAAAAAATGAATAACATTGTCATTAGTCACTGTGCCAGGCTATTTTATTTCTAAGGACCCCATGATGTTTGTCAAAGCCCACAACTTAATTGGCAGACAAGGAAATGGGTCTACTTTACGCTCACTTTTCTATCCGCCAACCAGCGATTACCCTACAAAAGAGGGCCAAGTACGATGTGGGGAACATTCTGACTATGGAGGGATTACATTGCTATTTCAAGACTCGCATGGGGGATTAGAGGTAAAGCTTGGTTTCGGATAGGGACGCAACACAAAGACATAGACGAAACTCAAGCGAGTTGACCAATGACAAGCGACTGAGTTCGAATCCATCGCTTGTGATTGGTCAAATTACTTGCGTTGCGCTTAAGTCCTTGCATTGTGTCCCAATCGCAACCAAGACAAAAAAGGTGCAAAACAATTCAAATCCCAAAATAATATAATTGTTTATAACATACTTAATAAGGCATTTTTATGTAGGTAAAACAACGTAATGGAAATTATATTGCTGCTAAACCTATAGAAGATGCTGTGGTTGTGAATATTGGCGACCTGATGCAAAGATGGACTGCAGATAAATTGGTGTCTACGGTGAGTTTTAAAAAGTAATGCTTAATTTTGTAGACTTCAGAGCCACTTGTGTTTAACATACTTGCCTTCCGATTACAATGTCCATGGTTGGCATTTATCAATATACAGTGTAGGCAAGTTTTTGGCCCCAGAGTTCAATCCTGACTTACAGTGCCAGGGTTGTAACTCACGTGTCTCTCAACTCCACTCCCTAAGCCTCAAATGAGACTCAATAAATTAAAAAATATCCATCCAGTAAAAATCCATATGAAAAAATTACTGCAAACCGTACTTTATGTTTTTAAGGTGGTTAATTACAATATTTTCTCTTTATTCATTAGAAACACCGAGTTCTTATGCCATTTAGTGAGGAAGGAACCAAATTTGTTCGACAGTCAATTGCATTTTTTGGTCACCCAGATGACGAAGAGCAGATTGTGTGCATTGATGGCAGTAATAAGTATCCACCAATCGGAAGTAATGAATATCTTCAATATAGGTTTAGCCTTACTTATTGATCCTTTTGTGATTCCACACATGGTCTTAAAACAAATCATCATTACACAGAGAAAGTTGGAGCACAAATACATTGTCAATGGATACAAAATATAATATGGTATTTAAATACAATAATGAGCAAGACTATATATATCTCTTTGAATAAGAAGTAAAATTGATAAAATGGTGGAAATGTTGAATATAAATATTCAGTATAATATTATGGGATTAAAGTAAATAGGCCCAAATAAATAGCTAATATAATATAATATAATATATTACTAGAGTTTAAAGTTTTAATGCAGGGATCTAAAGTAACAGTATTGAAATGATATATGGTTGTTGTTGAATATGCCATTTTAATGTAACATAATAGTTATTCACACTTTGTCCAAAAATTGGATTGAAAAAAATGTCAAACAATGTGTTTTTGGTTAAATTGTTTTTATTCATATTTTACTACAGATTGTGAATAACTGCAAAATTACCAAAGTCCGATTTTATTTGTTTGGTGGAAAATCGGTTTTTAATGAATTTGAATGCATTTTATCATATGTTTTGTTACTATATTTAACATGGTGAATAAAATATACATAATAGTTTTAAGGATTTGTATATTCCATGGTTGTTATGGTTAATATCTTGCATTTACGGCAATATTATGGCATAGGCCTACCTCAGGATAATCATCAATGACTACTGTATGTTGGTTATTCTGTCTTTCTCTCCCTCATTAAATCACTCTTTCCGTAGACTAAAGCAAATCTCTTTAGATTGCAATTTTCCTTCATTAACTTTATTTTTTTTAATTACTTACAAAATCAGGGACGCGCTATTCTTTTTTGTCAACGAAACATAAATTTGTATAAAAACAATCTGTCTAAAACTATTGGAATAGACCTTTATTGGTATGCAGAACAACAATACAGATAAGAAAGGAATACGAAACCAAACACTATAATTATACAGCAACACACTATGACTTGTAATAAAGGATGATATTTAAGCACATTTAAAAGTAGAGTTTTAGAAATGACTACAAAAGATACATATTTGCACTTTGTCAAGCATGTTTTTTCCTCCTGAAAGTATATGTAAATTGGAGAGTGTATTTGGAGACAGGGTATTAGTTAAAAAAACAAATACTGTATAGGCACAATTTAATTGTAGATTGTTAAATCGAATTATCCCTACCAATAGTCGATTATGTACGGTGCATATTACTAGCAAATACAATAATTGTGACGACTTAGAAGTTGAAAAACGTGTCTAGTTAACGAGAAATTTTGGAGAATTAAAATATAGATAACATTTTTGAAAAAAAAAATAATGGGAGTAAAAGCACTTTTAAAGAGCTTATTCTAGGCAGTGGAAATTACACCAAAAAAAGAAATAAAAACCTATATAACCTACATTTAAAAGAGAAATTAAGAAACTAAACCACCTAAATATAGAAAACAATTTATGGATGCCAATATTTGTAGGCAGCTTCATATTACTGGCCCGACGATATTTGTCTTGACTTTATCCTAACCGGATGCATGGATATGCATGTAAATAATTTAGTGTGTTTCACTTCGTAATAATAATCGCATCACAATCGCCTCTTAACAAAGTTTTACCATCTCCACTGTTATTAGGTAGAATAATACTTTTTAGATATTCAATGATTTTACTGTACAGTGATTTTGGTACATTTTTCTTAAGATAAGCAGTTTGTGTTAGGGACTCAATGAGAAGTTCCCCTTCATTGGACTCATCATCAAGACAACCAGTAGCATCCAGGTTGATATGTATACGATGCTTGACATAATTTAATTGGTTGCTTTTGAATGCGTTTTCAATTTCTTTCGTTGAGGCTGCCTGTACGCTGTTCTTGAGTTGGGGGAATGTTCTGATAGTCATTGCCATACAACTGTCATCTATAAACAAAACACATTTTCACGTAAACACCGTAAAAAGCATTTCACATAAAAAGTTACTTTAAAGTAATGTTCTACAGTAGGACTAATTAAACTGAAAATGATAGTTAAACGTAAAATTAATTGCAAAGCCTTTTCAAAAAAAAAAATCTCTTCAATATTTTTAGACAAGCAGATTTCCCATTTGGCCTACTATTTACACATTTATTTAATATTGTCAAGTGGTCGGCCTATTATGTTGTTTTTTCCAAAGTATATATTATAATAATAACATACCACACTCAAGCATTCCTAATATTATACCGCCATCGTCCAGAATACCTTTCAGATTCCTTAGAACATCTTCCAAATCTTCAATAAAATACATTACATGGAACAACATAATAAAATGGTACTTCTTCAATGGTTGATCTTTGGTGTCCCGTATGAACTGCTGTACTGTTTGTTGTCGCCATTCAAAAGAAACTCCATCCAGACTCTTTGCTTCCGTTGCGACTAAATCTTTATATTTATTAATATGTGAAAGATGTGGTTCCACGACTGTGTCTTTGACTCTAGGCCATCTCTTCAGCAGCTGCTTCAACACGTTGATTTCATCCTTACCTGTTAAACAAAATATAGTAATCATTTTTTTGTTTAAAAAGCAATGATGAAACTATACGTTTTTACTCATTTTTTATAGAAATAAACAAAAATTGATTTAATTTGACGACGGAAGATGAAAACTGTTCTAATTTTTCTACAATTTCAGACTTCCTTACCTGCTCCACTGCCAATTCCAAGTACATCCAGCTCTTTATCGTCTTCTAATTTTATCTCTTTAATAATTTTATCGGGAAAATATAATTTAATCCATTCTTCTTGCACTACAACATTGTTGGTCAGTTTGCAATATGTACCATAACACTCTTCATACCTTTGGTTAAAGCTGATCAATGGTTTCAGCGGTGACTTTTCCATTCTAAAGGGAAAAAATCGTCCGTGTTTTAAACTTTAGTAAGGGCTATTAATCTTAACTTGCATTCATGCCTACTAGACCTACATAGTAAAGTTTAAAAATATATTGCACAAATAATAGACAGGTATTACTTACCTTAGGCTTGTCAATATGTTATCACGACGAAACTGTTCTATGACAGATGTTAGTGGGATATTAATAATCAATTCATCATTAAACAATCTTTTTTTTAAACAATTTATACAAGACAATAAAAAGGTAATTTGACAAAATTATTATTACCGTATACATATTAAAACATGTTAAGTTATCATCATTATAATAATAGACCCTGTAATACAATTCTAATTATTTACTTTTATTTTGGACAAATTTGCTTTCAATTTTACAAAAAAAATGTTCTATGACAGATGTTAGTGGGATACTAATAATCAATTCATCATTAAACAATCTTTTTCAAACAGAACTGCATATAAATTATACAAGACAATGGCGGCCGAAGTCAAATAAAAAGGTAATTGCTTTTTGACAAATTTATTATTACCGTCCATATTAAAACATTTAATTTTATCATCATTATAATAAATAGGCCATGTAATAATCTAAAATTCTAATTTTATTTTATTTTGACAAATTCTTTTTTCATTTTACAAAACTGTTTTACATAGTAGTAGGAATGATCAAAATGTATAACCGAAGACGAAATTAACTTATAGATTCTTAGCTGATATAAATTTAACGTGTTCTTAATAAATTATTAAACTAATATGAACGTGGCTTTGGGGAAAGAAAAAAAGTATGGTTCAAATTGCATTATCCTGCATTCACTTTACTTTAAATCATCTATAATTTTGTATCAACAAAACTTGCATACAGATGACAATTCCCCTGTCTGTATGGGTACAGACATCTCAATGACAATTCCTCTGTCTGTATGGGTACAGACATCTCAATGACAATTCCTCTGTCTGTATGGGTACAGACATCTCAAGCCTCGCTCGGTAATACAAACATACCAATTCAATTCAAAATTCTTTAATCATCCCACACAGGGCAATTCAAATAAAAAGGTCTGGATTGAAATGATCTTAAAAAATATACAAATATCACAATACACAGTACAGTATAACAAGAGTACAAGTTCGAGAATTTAGGAGTCGGATGGCCACTGGCAAAAACGAATTTATTTTCCGATTTGTTCTACATTCTGGGCAACGAAAGCGACGCCCATGAGGCATGAGCTCGAAATCACTGAACAAGGCATGGTTAACATTTTTTATGATAGCTTTACTTTTTTCTAGAGTTTGCATGTCACAGAAAGAAGATAAGCTACGAAGTTGACAACCTATTAATTTAGAACCTAAGTTAACACTTCTTTGTAGTGAGTTTCTCTCTTTGACCTAAGACTAAAAAACCAGCATATAAAGGAAAAAGTTAAAACGTTCTCAATAAAGGAATTATAAAAAATCCTAAGAATTACTTTAGGCCTATCGACATTAAAATGGTTCAGCTTCTTTAGCAGATAAAGTCTCTGGTGTCTTCTTTACTATACCGATCGGATATACCATGCGAATATAGCTATATACCTAGCCGGGGTTCCAGACGGATTTTTTTCTTAATATTAGTAGAAAGATAAATATTTTGGCACATAAGGCGTTTCATACGTATATTACTACATACAAAATGTTAATTTTTTTTTTTTTTATAATTTCATTTCATTTATTCCACATTTATTTAGTCATCAATCACATCATAATTGCAATACAACAAGGATCCTGCATTACAGAGCTGTAGCTTCGTTTTTTTTGTAGGACCCTTTTACATATGAACAATATAAGTAAGTATAACTTAACAGCCATTTCCCATAAACAACGTGTTAATCAGCATATAGTGATAAAAAGTATTTTTTGACCTGTTTTTTTAATACATTTATTATGTTTCTTTAAAATAACCGGTTTATTATCACCATTATAAGTGAATTCTTTCTACAATTTTGGTCCATAGGCCTATATGTGTATAAACTGTGACTGCAAGTTAGTCTTGTAAAGGGAATTTCGAATTCAGTTTCTGTTCTGAGGTTATGAGTAGGCCTAATACTGTCACAGTAATTAAACATATTTAAAATATGATGTGGTAATTCATTAAATTTTACTTTTGCCATAAATCCTATGACGTTTACTTTGTGAATATCATAAACGTTTAATATTTTGAGTTCTTAAAAAGTGGCTCTGAGGCTTGCCTGAGTTTAGAGAAGGTGATGCATTTTACAGCTCTCTTTTGGAGTTTTAGTATTACCTCTAACGTGCTCTTGTATGTATTTCTCCATATTAAGTTACCATACTGAAGGTGAGGTAATAAGGTGTTATACAGACTAATACGGACTTTATGATGAAAGAATTCTCTTACTTTTAAAAGTATACCAGTTGCTCTAGACATTTTTTCCTAATAAGCTGTATGTGATGTTTCCAGTTAAGATTTTCGTTTAAAATTACACCTAGAAAGGTCACATTTTCTTTTCTGGTAATAAAACATTATTCATTTTTATTTCAAACTGGTTTTTGTCAAAGTACTTTTGGGTAGTTCTAAAACAACGTTTAGTTTTGCTGACATTCAATAACAGCTTATTTGCTTTAAGCCATACGTTTATTTTTTCTAGTTCAATATTCATAACATTGTTTAACATTGTAGGGTAATCTCCCCTTGTTATACAAGTTGTGTCGTCGGCAAAACTTATTATATCTATATAATACTTCTATACAATCTCTTCTGTTAATATAAAACAAAAAAATCGAATAAATTCTGTGATAAAATGGGTAAAAACCGCTATTTGAACCTTTGAGTCCCCTTTATAGCAACGGCGAAAATGTCCAAAATATGGTATTAAAATCCATAATCTTTCATTATTAATCATTAAAAAAAAAAATTATTTAAAAATTCTACAGAAATAGCCATCTCAGCATAAGGGAATCCCCAGCACATGTTGCTGTTACTGTACCTTCATTTACGATCTGTTGTAATCGAACAAAAATCGTCCGTCATCTCAAATTTACATATGTACCGTAAATTTTCTATATGCTTTTAAAACAAATACTTTCACACACATTTCAAAGTTTGAACAACTACTGTTCCTTCATTTTGTATTCTGTTTGTCTGAAATTTGCAACAGATATCCACAAACAATTGTTCTATTCAATTAACTAACAATTGACTGATTACCTATTACCACTTCTAACATGGAATGGATAATTAGCATATATGTAATTACATTTGATCAAATTAAAATATTATTTTAGATTGTTACAAGTAGTGTATTTCCTTTTTAGTTTATCAAATGCAGCTTCTGAAGAGCTTTCCAATGATACCAAACTCAAGGGTGTGGGACCTTGTTAAGCCAAGATATTGCTGCGAGAAATATTTACTAATTAAGCCGGATCGTTAATTAGCTAATTAGCATATGACCTGAAATGACCCGAAAATGTCATTTCCGGTTCATTTCAGGCCAAATGGGATCAAAAAATTCATTTTTGTCAATTAAAACAATTTTTAGGTAAATTGGGGGATTGCCACCTTACAGAATACAAAAACACATATAATAAGTAAATGATTAATTTGACTTCCAATTATTGTAACACGTCATTAAAAGAAAAAAAAAATTGTACATAAAAAATAAACAGAAAACAATTTGTCTCAACATTATACCATGACTGTCAACAGCTTACTGAACTAATTATCAGTGTGAACCGAGTTAATTTAATGGTTCTTTATTAATAATTTGTGAAATATATCTTTTGAAAATAATTATGCCTATTGTTGAGGCCTGATTCCTACTTTGTAATAACAATCACTTCACAATCGCATCTTAGTTGACTTTTGCCATTGTCACACTCAGGCAAAACAATTCTTTTTAGATACTCAATTATATCGTTATACAGCGAATCAGATGCAGTTTCCCTAAAGAAAGCAGTTTGTGTAATAAAATCCACGAGAAGATCACCTTCTTTTGATTCACCATCAAGAAAACCGGAAGCATCCAGGTTTATTTGTATACGATGTTTGACAAACTGTATTTTGACTTTTGCCAACGCTTTCTCAACATCTTTTGTAGATACAGCCGATACATTCTTCTTAAATTGAGGAAATTGTTCAATACTCCGTGTCACAGAACCGTCATCTATAAAAAAAAAACTTTTCAGTAGAAACGTATGCCTATACAGCTAGACATTATAAACACGTGTAATTGTACATATTCGACATTAACAAATTGAGAGGAATTATTACGTACCGGTACCGGTACCTAATAATTCGTACATAGGCCTACTGTGTTTGCTTTTTTTAAACTTTGCCATTATCCATTATACGATTACCCTTAACATAAATGTATAAAACATACCACTCTCCATAATTGCTAGGATCATGCCACCATCTTCTAGAATACTCTTCAAATACTTTAAATCCTCTGCTAAATTTTCAAAGTAATACATCACATGGAACAACATTATAAAATGGTACTTCTTTAATGGTTGGTCATGGTTCTCCTGTCTGAACTTCTGTAGATTTAGTTGCCGCCATTCAAAGGAAACTCCATTCAAACTCTCTGATTCGTTTGCAGCTAAATCTTGATATGCATTAATATGGGATCGATTCGGTTCCACTACCGTATCTGTGATCTTAGGCCACTGTTTAAGTAGTTGCCTCAAAACTTGACATTCAACTTGACCTGATGAAAGTAAAAGAGGAAATTGTACCGAGAGGAAACTCTATTCAATAAGAAGTGGCCTATATATTAAAACAACGAGACCAAAAAAATACATTCTATCAATATTTTGGTAAAATCAATATTAGGCATATTTCTGATGTTTTTGACATTTTTTTTCATCCGTGAACTAGTAATCTATAGCAGAACGAAAGAACTAACATGGACGATCAAATCAAAGGAAGAGAAAATACGTATAATGGGCAGACACATGATCAAACTTTCGATGGATATTCGGCGACGAAATTAGCTTTGACAGACCAAAAACTACCTGGATAGTGTTAAAATGTGCTCTCCTTGTACAATGAATGTTTCCAATAGCCTACTGGTCATTCACCTATAGATGATAAGTGAAAGTTCCTGTTCTAAGAAATAGATGATATACCGGAACTGTCCCCAGACCACAAAGCAATCCATCATTGCTTTGCTCACTCCTTAAATTAGGATAACATTCTTCTATGTGAATCACTCTTCCATATTTATTCCTACTGTGTAGATGTGTACTTTGTATAGTTTATTACAATAAAGTTATTATAGTTCTAGATAGAACATTTTGTATCTGCGTCAAATACTGTTATCGATATGGCTCACAATCCTACAATCTTAACAGATAGGAAACATTCAAAGGTTAGTGATAATGACTGACCATCGGGCCATCGATCAGAAAGTGAATCATGGAAACACATATTACTTAAGACAAATGTCATAACATAGATGATGATGTAATAACCTATAATACAATTCAAGTATACAATTTTATGTCTAGGCCTATTCTACTAAATTTCATTTAGGAAAATGTTTATCCTCCAATTCTCCTTACCTGACCCACTGCCAATCCCGAGTACCATTAACTCCTTTTCCTTGTCTACTTTTATATCTTTCATAATTTTCTCAGGAAAATATGAATTGATCCAACGTTCTATCATTTCAACGCTTCTGTTTAGCTTACAATATACAAGATATGACTCTGCATACCTCTTGTGATTACTGATTAACGGTGTCAACATTGATGGATTGTCCATAACTTCTATAGTTTGAGAACAAGTACTGTATTGATAATAATATGTGTTGTTATAAGCCTACCCGCAGAAATAATTTAATGATTATATAATCTGAAATAATTATACATGTGTAAAAACCACTACTAAAAAAAAAACTACTGTGACGATTTAGGCATGAAAAAAAGTCCGGTGACGGAATTTAGGTCTAAAATCTGGCTTAGTAAATTCTAAGAGTTAATTGAGGTGTTTTTTCTGAAAATAATCTCATACGGAAACTTGCTTGGACTGAGATGATTAACTGATCAAAAAATAATGCAAGCTGTCACAAGTAGGTCACGAAACGTATCTGTATAATAGTGGGTCACATGCGTGGTTTTCCAGATTATTTATTTATTTATTTTATTTATTTTAGTCAATCGAAACCAACAGCGATAATTACCGCCACTAACAGTTTGATACAAACAAAGCCAGGACTGTTTAAAGCACCTTGATTGTTACCCGATCAAGGGCTTGTCTCGTCCAGTGCCCACCTTGACCAGAGGTCTGAGGCAGATACTAGATGCGAAACATGAGAAAGTATAAAGTTTAATGTACAGTACAATGTCCGACAAATTAAAATGAAAAGAAAATAAAATATAATAGTTAATTATATCTCACCCGTAGTAGTAGTAAATAACGATTATTTTATTTACCTGACGTTTCGTCAACTATCAGTTGGTTTTCTCAAAGTGTAGTGACACGTATGTCACCGTTGACCTCTAGATGACGAGGTCAACACATTGGTCCACACTTGACTGAGTTTGTAACCCATTAGGCGCAGGAGCCCTGGCTGTTCATTTCCTATTGACCAATGAACACCAATGCAACTGGACCTGAGTTTCTTGCTATTCGACCTTGGGTACAAATTATACAATTAATTGATGTTAAGGCCACTGACTACTCTTTTTTGTATAGAAACACTTGACTGAATAATAAGAAAACCCTACAATAATTTCTACTACTACTTGATATGGTGTTATACAAGAACTATATTAAAAGAATTGAATGTATGGAGAATGAAAAAAAAAGTTAAACGTTATATGTAAAACATCACTTAGATGATATCTATCAGATATATCATTTTCTAAACATTGTTTCATCAGTTATATCACGGAAAAATAAGTTAGTTATAAATAAGTAAGTTATTTCTCCATGAAAGTTTCTCCATTGTTATATTCACATCACATATATTTATATTTGGTTTTACACGTAATATTTCATTAAGAATTCATTTTCTGACAATGTGATTGAAAAAATAGCTAATTATAATGGCGGCCCTAAACGATGATGTTTACTGAATTGGGCCTACAGAAATGATACAAATTCTCAGTTGATATGACACAAAAGTTACAGAATTCAGCACTAACAACATACCATATTCTTCAGTTCAGGTCACAAGTTTCAGGGGCGACAATGCAAACAGCCCGCCAAAATTGTCCTTCTAATAATATCTCTGTATTGCCAAGTAACACACGGGAAAAAAAATAAAAACAAAAACCATTCAAAACAGACCTATTTCTGTTTTAAAAAAGATTGAAATGAAATCATTCTTTTTAAACACTGTACTGTACTTGGAAACACGTAGGCCCTACTTGATTTGTGATATCCTCCGTTAAAAATACAGTAGAACCTTTTTTTTTTTAAAGTGTCCCCTTAATAGGGGTTCTACTGCCCCTGGAACACTTCCTAAAAAAACTTGTCCTCTTCATAGAGGTTTCGCAGATAAAAACCAATACCAATACTGATGGACTCGGAAATTTAAAATGTAGCAGGCAACGTTTCACCAATGAAAACTTTCAAGACAGACAAAGTATCATAATTATTATGATATCCATTTTTATTTAATAACGATAAATGGATATAATTATTTCGTCTTTTTTGTTATTTTGTGATGGAAAAAATATTGAGTGAACATTGGCACTGAGCTTAAATGTTCCCCGTCCCCTTTATGTCCCCTTTATAGGAGTGTCCCTTCAGTAAGGATTGGCTGTTTCGCCCCTTAATAATAAATTATGGTGTCCATCTTATGTCCTCTCAATTTTAATGTGCTACACCCGATAATAGAATACACATCTAGCTCGTGTGCACTTTAAAGAACCTAGTACATCTTTCGAGACGTTTTAGTGGGGGTCTCTGTTTTCGAGAACTCGAAAACAGAGACCCCCTATATTACGTAATATTAAGACGTTTTAGTGGGGGTCTCTGTTTTCGAGATTTTCTCGAAAACAGAGACCCTGGGTCTCGGGTCTCTGGTCTCTGTTTTCGAGGTCTCTGTTTTCGAGACACCGTGCGATCAGGTATCATCATCTGAGTTGACTCGACTTTCAGCATCTCACAACATGGCGAACCTACATAGGGTACGAGATGCTCTTGTTGCTGCCTATATTTCAGATGTTCTAGACGAGGAAGAATTCATTATGTTGTATAGTATGAATTCTCCAAGTAATCCTGATTTTCAGTATAAAAGTGATGAATATCAATTCAACATAGATAAATTCAACGATGTCGATGATGAATGCAACAGCTATTTCAGGCTATTTCAGGCTAGGCCAAATCTCTAAGCCAATTTTATATTTGGCATCACTGATCTAGAGCACTACATTAATGAACATTCATTTAATATGCTATAGCCTAGTCTATGTTTGATTACAATAAGTTAAAATAAACGACTGATTAAACTGCTTTACTCTTGACGATACTACTTCCATCGTGTCCTCCATAATTAAAATACACAACTGAATGTACGTTTCAGACAGGACTACCGTTCTCAAATTTAGCGCTACGGTGAGTCTCAAATTTCAGCGCATGCGTGGATCACATTTCGGTTCGAATTACCGTACTGAACTACAGTACTACCGTACTACATCGAAAGCTCGCTAATAACGAATGCAAGACGGAGCTGATAATATCACAATATTATACTGTATGTTTTGTAGATAGTTACCTTTTTTTAGCACTGAAAGTGTCATTCAGTATAAAGACAGAATAAATAAATAATTTGGTCTTTATTCTCCTTACATGCCCTTACTGATATTCCCAGCCCAACATACAATATCCCCAAATAAAACATCACTGATTAGTAGGCCTAACACATAAACATTATATAGTACACAAATATCCTGCTTTACCCCAAACGAACCGAGTTTCCTTAAACATGTATTGTCCCCCTGAAAAAATAATTCTTAAAAAAATTTTTGTTGAATATTCCATTTTAATGCAACATAATAGTTATCCACTTTGACCAAAAATTGGATCGAAAAAATATGTATTTACCTGAAAAAATTTAATTGAAGGCAAAAAATGGTCAAATTGGCTGCCAGCCAATGCATTTTTGGTTGAATTTAACCATGTATTTTGTCATTTTACTAGTGAAAACCTAATTTTTTTTTGTTTTTTTTTTTTCTATGGAAGTGATTAACTTTATTAAAACTACAAAATAACATATTCAAAGTCTGATTTAATTAATCTTCATTTTTAATGTTTTTGGGGGACAATACATCTTTAAGCAGTAGGCCTACAGCCTTGTATTCACTGTAACTTCTTAACTATGGTCAACATGTCCACCCATTTAAACTAGTACTCCAAGATACTTATACAATCTCTACTTCCTTTCCTTTAAATAATGTATACTGTCACAGATTAATGTTTTCGAAAATTAATCCTTATTTCTTCAAGAAAATTGTTGCCACAATAATCGGTAAATCGAATAATCTCAGAAAGGTACAGAGAATAATCGTTGTTATAAGTCCAACTATAAATGGTCGTAAAACAAAAATACATAATTATGTCGTCAATGAATCTTTTACCATTTTGTTTCTGTATCTACATTCGTTTCATTTATTTACACTTAACATTTAATGTAAATGTATCAGGTAATCAGTAAAACAAATAAACATATAATTACATCAATGAATCTGTTACCATTTTGTTTCTGTATCTTGAATTTTTTTTACATTTAGCATTAAATGTAAATGTATCAGGTGATCAGTAAAACAAACAAAAAACATATAATTATGTCAATAAATCTTCAATTATGCTCGTCCGATTGTGATATTTAGTTTAGTTGTTTTGTAGTTTAACATGTTTTAATTCCGACTGATGTATATCATACTGTAGTGTTTAGTTTAGTTTTATATATAGTAAGTAAATATACTTATATATATTAATGTTTTCTAAATTAATTAATGTTAAATCTAAATTACAAAACAAAGGTAATGAATCAACTGGAACATTCAAATGTAATAGAAATAGATGTTCGACATGTAATTACGTTTCATGTTCAAACCAAATAGTAGGACCTTCTGGTAATTATGTTATCACAGATCGTATTACGTGCACCACTAGAAATCTAGTTTATTGTATTTCGTGTACTAAATGTAATATGCTTTATATTGGTGAAACTAAACGCAGGTTAGGTGATAGGTTTGTAGAACATTTAAGGTCTATTAAACTAAAGACTCCCGGATTACCTGTAGCCACCCATTTTTGTAATAATGAGCATTCCCTTTCAGATATTACTATTTCTGGTGTTAAAGTATGTAATGGTTCTGAGACATCTCGTAGAATTATAGAAGAAAGAATCATTGTAAAGCTTGGCACTCTTGCCCCTACCGGCATAAATGTACAATTTAGATCCTTTAAACATTAATTTTGCCAGAGACATTCACATATTAACAATTATTTACACTTGAAGCTTTTGTCTTTGTTTTAAATTTCCTGCTTTATAAGCAACCATTCCTGCTTTGTACATCATAGCTTTTGGAGGCGTGCCTTTATAACTATGCCTTTTGTTTGTTAACATCTTTGATTGGCTGATTTGTTTTATTATGTAATTTTGTGACTTATATATGTTATCCTTTGTTACAATTCTTTTCACCTGATGATGGGCTATGCCCGAAACATGTCGTTAAAATAAATCTATATTGAGGCAGTTTTAACTTATTTGATCTTGATTTTTTCTATATCCTGCCTATGCAGCTCTTTGATTTATATATATATACTTATATATAGTAGTATACTTGTATAGGCCTATAGTAATTAGTTACAAAATCTTGGCATTCCGTAACACAGTACCTAATAATATTAACATGCTTATAAAAAGTACATGCTTGCTAGTTTTTGATGTTCTGCATTGTTCCTTGTAGTTTGTACTGTAGGTTACATAACCAGGGAAGAGTTAATTAACTCTTCCCTGACATAACAGAACAATTGTATTGTCTTCCCATTCAATAGACACCCTTCTATACATAAAGCATAATACACCACACCCCTATCATAATAATGGTATAGTCCATATAAGTCGAGGTGGCCGAAAACGGCACCTGATCCGTCTTTACTGATGATTAAGTAAAATGACAAATTCAAAAGTAATAGTAAATTGTGAAATTAACATAAATATTCATAATAACATAAGGTTTAGAAAGTGGAGCGGTACAAGATGAGGAGCATATGTTTTTTACTTGTAAATTTATTCAAGGTTTTTGGACAAAAATAGAGATTGTCTTTTCAAAATCTGGTAATTGGAACAAGAAATATTCTTACTGATTTTATATATACATTTGCTGCTTTCACGGTTTATAAACAAAAGATACTGGCTGATGTTACAAATAAAAGTTATTTTAACTTATGGAAATCTTTTAAACAAGGAAATCTATTCAGAAAGGAATGTGATATCAGGGAGTTGTAAAACTGGTGATATAGTGTATAAAAGAGAGGAAAGCATAAAAAAATGGGAAAAAGTAAAAAATATTATTTTAGCAATGTAAAAATGTATAATTGTTAAACAATAACAGGCTAAAAACACGAGAAAATATTATTACGACACAATACTTAGTATTCTAGTATGGTTTCTACCTTACTAGTTTTATTTACTGGATGAGTTACAGTATATTTTATTTTGTGATGTTGTATTGGCAATTGTGAACCTGTATTATGTGATGTATATTTTTATATAACTTTTGTCTATTTTTTAAATGCTTTAACTTTTTATATATGTAAAATACTAAAAATAAGAAAAACAAAAAAAACTTTAAGCTGCAGAGATAGTTTTCTACTGAAACAAAATTGATATAGATTATTGTAACAAATGTAAAGAATGAAATAAAAGTGAGTGAATCTCACAAAAGACAAAAAAAAATAAGGTTTAGAAATATACAGTACGGCCAAAAAAGGTGTAAAACCCACAAACCACGTAATTTAAAAAGGAGGATAAATACTGACCATTTATACTAGGACAATAATGATCGGTGATAGATAAATGATGCATTTTTCTTACATAAAACAAACGAAATTAGAAACGTTCTCATTCTATAAATATAGGATAAACATTTATGCTGCATTGTGCAGTCTAATAAAATGATTATTAGAATCAATACGATCATGACGATGCAACAAATATATTGTTCTTATTGATCATGATGTCATTTGATTGAATTTTCAAAACAGCAGAGTATTTATCCTATATTTCATCACCAAGGTGTAGAAAGCGTGTTGGACGCAACGCAAGTGAGTTGACCAATCACAAGCAACAGTTTCATCGCCTCATTAAACAAAAGAAAAAGACAGAAGATTACATGTCCCACACAAATGGATCTTTATTTCGTTAAATATATTCATATAGACTATTTTATTATAATTATTATTAAATTTACCCATAAAAATCACGCAAATCAGAAATTAAATCGTCATTATATCGCATCTTTAAAAATCAATCCAAGCTTCAATTTACAACTAGTGTATCACTCTTTAAATACAACTTTGTATATACAATGGACGGTACTAAATGGACGGTACTAAATGGACGGTACTAAATGGACGGTACTAAATGGACGGTACTAAATGGACGGTACTAAATGGACGGCATTAACATTGGACGGCATTAACATTGGATTACTTTGCATAATACATTTCAATGCAAATATAAATATGACTGAACATAAGCTTGTAATTATGTAAAGAAATCTATCATACCGTATACCTAAGATAATAACACAATTTTTTTTTTTCCAGCCAGAAATATTCATATTTTACAAAATATATATGTATTAGATTTGCCCCAAGTAGGCATTTTTTTTATGTTAGTCTATCAATCAGTGTTTCGATTTTTGTCTGAATTGTTATATGAAACTGTTTTTCAAGCTCAAGTCTTATATGTATGAAACGTCATGTGTTCACAAATATTAAGTCGAAGTACAGTCTAGAACCTAGCCTAGTATGAATTTTATTATTTTTAAAGTATTTCAAATGTATGTTGTCAAATAAATTTGACATAATAATCATAATTGATCTTATTATAATTATCTCTTATAACAATATTTTACACATACAGTACATTCAATTTAATTTATATTTACACATTTTTTGGAAGAGATATTAATAATAGACAATAAACTAATATTAAACTATAAATGGAGTATTTATTAAATACTGATCAAAATAAATTGTCCTTAGGAAATATAAAGAATACATCTATATATATATATATTATGCAATAGAATTCAACTTAGAATTCAATTCAAAGTTAATTTGAATAATTAAAGCAACACAAATACAAAGGTACTTGATAGGTGGTATCAAATATTTACCTGTACGTCTACTTCAACCAAAGGCATCCATACTTTGATCAATAAGCATATACAACTAATTACAATAAACTTAATTGTCAAGTTGACAGAGTAAGGCTACACCCCTACCGATCCAGTGTCCTTGTGGCTTGTCCGATGGAACGTTGATGGCGATGACAAAGTTAGTGGAGTGGCCTGTTGTGGACAATGTTCCACGTCTTTCACTTGTCTTGTAGATGGGTGCCACGTAGGAAGGTCTATTAGGGATTTCATCTTTCTTAATCGGGATAAACCACATCTGTTAGGGGTTAAAACATAAAAATTGAATTATTTTTAAAAATTAAGCTAATGATCACAAAGTTTTAATCATATGGGTAGACTCTTGGAAAGGTAAGAAAATATTACTTACTGTCGGTATTGTGTCATACAACATCTTCTGGTGGGATTCTGCTAGAAGCTTTGTCTTTCTGTCCCATCGAGCACCTTCAACAAATAATCCATTTACATATACCCCTACAAAGATTTCAAATAAACTATATCATTGCTTTTTATAAACAATTGAAATCAATTATTATAACATTCCCTTCAATCCAATGGTCAACATGATTTTTTTCAAGGACTCAATTTCGAAGATTGTGCCTCAGGAACACATTTGGGACCCAACAAAGAATCTCCTTAATGGGGTGTCTCATTATTAATAAGGTTTGTCATAATGTTAAAACATATGTTTCCTCTCGTTCATTTGATATGAAATATCTCCTGAATAAGAATGTCTCAAAGGAGGCATTCCCTGTAGCAAGCTTGTGGGAACTGAATTCGCTGTATATAATTTGTTTTTGTAAAAGTTACTAACCATCTTCTGGTGGTTGTTCATATTTCTTGTCATCTAAAACTTGATAGTCAAATCCAAGTAAATCAATTGGAATTGTGTATTTCCTTGCAAAGTTCTGTTGTGCTCCAGTTAAGAAGGCTTGGGTGAAATAGAAGCCAGATATCCAGAAGACAGGTGGAGGTCCTGTGTCATACCAGTCCTATAAAAAGATGTTAATACCGATTACAATACTGTATATCCTCTGGTACAATCCCAACCTCCTAGGGCCGACTTTGGGGGGTAAAACTTTACACAGGGAAACCCTGGTTAAGGAAAAAAATTAAGTCTCATCTGAACTGGCTGGAGAGAAGTACTGGGAATATACCTGGGGATATGCCTGTTTGTGAAATCAGACATAAAGTAGATTAGATTAGACATGAAATGGGATTATACCAGAGGATATATACAGTACTACAGTATTTGGTATTTCTATATCATTTTTACTGAGTTTATGGTTGACATTTATAATGCTCAAGGTCAAATCCTGTGTTATGCCCACATTTTTTTCTCACGACAGAAAAACCCTTAATCACTGTACGGTTTTCTTTATTTAGAAAATCTACGTCTTTAAGATAGACAATTAGTATCATTAATGGCAATATGCCTAAATATTTATTTTTAAACATTGCAATGCAACAGGCCTTAAAATTGCTAAATAGTCTTTGAATGATTCTAATTATAGACCACCACACTGGCTTTGATCCAATTGTAAATGTGTTTAATCCTCAATAAAATATTAAGTTGCTTTAAACACAAGCAGTTAAAGTATATTTATTGTATCTACAAGGAAAGTGCCAGGATAAACTTATATTAGATACAAAATATACCTGTAAAAATTTCAGTCTTGCTAAGAAGTCATTGACGTAGCTTCCAAGTGGCTTCAGGGATGGGTATGACTTCTTCATCCACATGCCTGGTACACGTCCTTTCAACAAACTGTTTGCTACCTCCTCTAATTCTGATGACATTACTACCAAACCCTGTAAACAACATATAGGACGTAGAGGTTTAATTATATCACAAGCATTATACTATGGTTTATTTTGTTGACTGTGGCAGATCTATGTTGGCAAAGAAAAAGATCACCTCATCCCTGACCATAGAGGTGGTTCTAGGATTTTTAACCAGGGGAGAGCGTTAAAATACAATATTAATAGTCTGTAAACAATTCTGGATCCGCTTCTAAACCAACCGCACTTCACATTTAATACAAATTAAATCAAAATAGGTAGTTCAACTACATTGCAACCATTATGTTTACTCTTTATTTATTAACTTAAAGGCCTATAAAGTTGGACTTATCTTGGTTTAAAACATGCATATATCTAACATTCGTACCTTAATTGCCTTCTGTATGTTGATAAGACTAGCACGTACAGTAACTAGTAGGTTATTAAACCTCACCATCTCCTGCACCAACACGGTGTTCATACTCTGTGTGTACGTTGTTGGGTATTTCCTTAGAGCTGCTTCCGTATCAAACACAAGGGGTAACTTAGCGAGGATGTCTGTTGCAACATCACTGATCACTTCATCATTACTTTTAGCTCCACCTTTTGAACTACGGGACTATAATAATGATAATAAATAGAATATATTAGTTTCATTATATTTTGATTCAAAGATTTCTGTACATTCATTATTAAATATATATTTTATGCCTATAGTTTAAAATCCAATTTAGATCATAACAACAATCATTACATTCAAATTAAACATAATTAAAAGGTGAAAAAAAAATTCAAAATGTGTAAAAATTTTAATACACAAATTACAGTGTTTTTACATAGATACATTATTATACAACACACACAAATAAAAATAATTTAAAAACACATAAAAAAACTGTAATCTTTAGATAAGGAATACAATTATTACATTTAACACAACTTCAATTTATATAAATTCGTTATGAAATTAAACAAATATTAATTTAGTTTGATCATAATTTGAAAGTGAAGTAAATTTTACAGGCAAACAAAAAACAAAGTTAGTGCACTGTTAATCAAAATAAATACAGTATATCAAAAAGTCAATAAACATTGATAATAGCAGCTATATTCTGCATTCACAATACCTGAGCCTATGGATGACAAATTGAAATACAGCAACAAGCGGATATGATGGGAATATGAAGATGAAGAAATATAATATATTTATTATAAGTTTTATATATATACCATAGCATAAGGAATCATGAGCTACTAAGAACTATCATGCATATTCGTATGGTAATAATGAACAAAGAGGCAAGCATGTATTAAACATAGCTGGCAACAATACAGTAGTATAATTATGATAATAATGGTAGTACTGTACCAGAAGCTAAACAAAATATTATTTTATTTTTATTAACATAGACCTGACAATATAAAGTGTATCGCATGAGTGACAGATGGCAACCAATATTGTTTTTCTATTGCTACTAAAGTAAAAATAGCACAGGATTATTAATCAACAAAGTAATTTGGTTTGTAGATTGGCTAGTGATATATATTTACTATTTTTTATTTGGAACTCATAAAACACAATACATCAATTAGAGCCTCAACACATTTGAATAATTGTAAGGATGAGAGTGGTCCAATATGGAGAATGATCTGAATAGCAATGAGCATGATAATATACACAATATACATTCATTGAATTTCTTACCTGGGTAAGTAGAATATTATCAAAGAGAAGCCTAGTCTGAGCTTGATCTTTGGTGATGTCTGCGTTGGCGTGCATACCAAAGATCTCAGGGTGCGGATTCAGAGGCAGGCTCTTGGTGTACTCAATGTAACTTTCATACTGTAAAAAAAATCAAATATTAAATATAAAGATAACATTAAAATACAGGTGGTCCCTGAATCAGTTACCCTCAGTCCTAGGGTAACGACAAATTTATGTTGGTTAAACTAAAAATTAAAAGGGTCAGTCCTGATGGGCAATCAAGTATATTACACAACAATGTTTTAGAATGAAAGTTCATACATGCTGGTATATAACTAGATTAAATGGTTTAAACAAGCTTACAGCACAATAAAGTACAGTACACCAATATTCGTAACAGCATAGGATCCTTGTACTGTTACATGTCGAAAATTCAAATTCAGGTATGTTGAATTTAATGTTCTGTAAGCTTGTTTAAACCATTTAATCTCACAATGTTTTGCATCGGTTGTGGAATACAACAGTATTGAGAGGGCAACCAAATCTCAGATACTGAAACCAATTCTGTGAGGCCTGGGTCCAAAGTGTATGAGATCACATTTTGTTGTTCAACCAAAAGCCTATATATATAATACTTGAATAGTTACCCATCAAGAAAATATAAGAAAAAAAATAAAGGTCCCATTTATACTCCTTTCTTTTGTCAAAAGTGATTAAACACAATTGGTACCAGTAAATTTAGAGTGTAATAAACATGATTCATTCAACAGATTTGAAAACACATTTGTTTTTGTTTTGTTTTATGACAATATTTTTTATGAACAAAGAACTATTGATGTGGACAACTTACATCTCCATCTTTTGGAGAGAAATAAACACCAGACACATCGTATTTATAATCTTCATTTTTTATGACATCTTCACAGTAAAACTTGTCAAGAATTGAGAGAAGAGTTCTCCTGTCTCGATCATCAGTTACTCGTCCACCATAATTACACTCTCCTGTTAAATATTTGATGGCTGCAAAGGGTACCTCCTGTTAATAAATGTCAAAATATTGGGTGTTATTTATAATTTATTTTAACCTGTGATGCTAAATTTGTGGTGTTTCTTAATAAAAAGTCATCAGTAAAAAAATAGTGTAAAAATAGATGGAATCAGATTTTGTATGTAACATTATTATAAGAATGACAAAGTAGTTAATTAATGTTTAATTTGGTTTATTGAAAGCACCATCATACTAACCTCATACTCATTCAGAAACATAGAGAGTTGTCGAACACTGATGCGCAGATCTGTCTCATTAAACTCATATGGAATGTTCCAACCAAGTGGTCCAAACTTGCGTCGTTCTTGCACGAGTGCATGGAAGAAACACAATCCATATAACAGCTTCTTCCAGGCATGCTAAAGAATTTAGATAAACAGACTCAGTTGACAGGAGGAATAGATGACATATTTTGGATATTATGTTAAAAATATTAGTTATTACCACCATGCGGTATAGTCTCAAGAGGCCAGAATTTGGTAACATTAGGTGGTGGGATTATATTCAGATTACAGTAACAATAGATTTACCAATGTTGTTTGTTTAGAATTGAGTCTAAATTAGTAGGTGAGATTATGAGATACTTCATAGTATAGAAGAAAGTCATATAGTCAGTATCCATAAAATTATGTTGCGAGACAGCTTTAAATTAATGTGATTTTGCAATAAAAATTTATTTGATTAACGTGACATTGTATGGATGATAAAGGTTTATAAAGCTCTGTCTACACTATAAAACTAGTTGACAAAAAAAGTGTGATCTGGCCAACTATGGTAGTGATATGTCAAAATATGGTAGTGATATGACATCATCATGTCCATATATGGGCACATCACATTTTTTTGTCACATAAAGTTTGATAGTGTAGACCTGTAGAGCTTAAGGTGTTATTTGCCAAGAATATTTTTTAAAAATAAAACTAATTGTTATGAAACCTACACTTTTTTTCTGTAGCGTGTATCAGGTAACACAGCAAACCAAGTGAGTTAAGATATTTCACAGCAAACCATGTAGAATGTAATAGAGATGATAAAAAGCACATGAAAATGACAGGTGAAAAGAAAAATGAAAGGTGAAATGACACAACATGAAATATATAACATTTTGTACTAAGGTGTCTTAAGCGTGGTTCCCACTAGTGATTGAGTTAGCCAATGACAAGTGACAGTTTGAATAACCCATCGCTACTGATTGGTCAAATCACTTGCGTTGTGCTTACATCCTTGCATTGCTTCCTAGTGGGAACCAAGCTTTAGTCTAACTCTGCTACTTGCCAAAGGCCGAGAATAGTAATGAACTATTGTCATGCAGCCCAAAAAGGAGGTGTGAACATTAGATGATTCAGCCGTAGCTTAATTGTATGTAAATGTGTTTGAAAAGAAATACTGTTTAGTGAGTGTGCAAGGTATGATCTAAGCTAGGAGACAATTGGTTAGATGTTTTGCCATAATGAGAATATCTGCAAAACAAGTAATTCTATTAAATCTATTTATACAATACACAGGGCAAAACATCTGACCAATTGTTTAGCTCCTTGGTGCAAAGTTATTCCACAATAGTTACACAACTATCATCCTAGGAAACATTCATGAAACTTAATATGTCTGAAATGTTTCTTTTTCCGTACCATATTCTTGGAGCTGTTAAAAAACTCGGGATCTGAGATTGGATCACTAAGATAAGAGCGAACAATGTTGGCTCTTAATCCAGCAGGGGGTTCATTTGTCATTTTCACTCCGTTTTGAAGAACAGCAACTGGAAAGTGAGGTGATGGATAACTGGTTAACCAGAGTCGGAAATCAGGATGTGTGGTCTCTGGATTGAGATCCTGGTGGAAAAACAAAGAAACAAAATATTAATAAAAATTAATAAAATAATTTTGAAAAGACCTTTAAAGATGTATTGTCAAACAAAAACATGAAAAATAAAGATTAAATCATGTCAATCATGCTTTCACTTATAAAATGACCAAACAAATGGTTAAATTCAATCAAAAACCTGACTATGACTATTGTTTGCTTTAGTTTTTTAGGTAAATACATCTTTTTTCGAACCAATTTTTGGTAAAGGTGGAAAACTATTAGGTGAAATTAAAATGGAATATTCAACAAAAAATGTTTTAAAAATGAGTTTTTTAGGGGGACAATACATCTTTAAAATTTTAAACTTAAGATTTGCACATGAAAAATCATCAGTTACCTCACAGAGTTTTTCAAGCGTTGTCATCCAAGACACAGCCAGATGGCAGTTTTGTAGCACAACCCATGTACCTTCCTTCAGACCTTTTTCAATCATCTGCATGGCAACTGGACCCTGACCTTGACCTAGTGACAGAGAGCTTAACTTGCTTCCACCGAATCCCTTTAAAAACATTAATAAAAATAAATACCATGTCCTCTATTAACATGAAAAATTAAGTAATACGATAAAAGAACATCCATGTAATAAATCTGATATAACATAACATTATGAGGAACAAATGCATCATTTAGTGAAACACTTTAACTTATTTACTGATGAAACTATGATTGAATGAGCATACTTAGTACAACATACGCATATTCTTAAAATGTATCAATCTAGACAAATTATTACTGTTCATCAAAATAAGTACAACAAAATGTATAAAAACATTCATTGAAATGATACAAACACCTGCTGTAAGTGTAATGTATACATAAAGAAAGTTAAAATACTGCATTACCCAGCAGATTCTATTCTAACATGAACATCAAAAAATAATTGTTTATTACAGATATACTATAGTGGAAATGTAAAATTAAATGATTTAGAATAGGATTGAGTTTGGTTCATTCGCCAATAGGGAATTTACAGCACAGGACGGGAAGCCACAGGACGGTGCTCATGAATAATTTATGTGCGAGCTTTAACCAAGTGGGCGGCGCTTAGCATAAAATTCCATCTTAACTTTTTGAGGAAAATAAAGTTGGCAAGAAATAATGTACATATACCGTAACCTTAAAATTTAAAAATAAAACTTAAAAGTGGAATTTACGCTCTAGCGAACACAGGATATCCATCATCCCCACCCCCTAATATTTTCCCAGGAAGGACACTCATATTACCACCTTCCCCAAGCCATACAGTACCTTGATGGATCAATGTTTATTTTAAAACATCAATAAAAGCTGAAATAGTACTTAAAAAACATTTGACTGACTGCACATTTGTTACCAATAGTTGAAAACTAGCTCCTTTTACTTTGATTTTTAAACCACAAAAAAATGAATTACACTCATAAAACAAAAACATTCATATTCTTATGAACTTGATTTTAACACATTTAATGCGACTACAAACATTTTATAAATTAGCAAAAGCTAAAACTGTACTCAAATTTAATTTTAAAAACATAGTAAATTCCAATTTATTTATATGACACATATTTATCAGCATAATCTTACCACGTTCATGTTGACATTGGTATGTTTTTTGAATAAGCGATACTGATAAGAATAGAATAAAGTATTATGAACAGAATAACATGATTAGGTAGACTAAATCAAAGGTAGGAGTGAAAAGTAAAAGTACCATTTTTTCAAATGTTCTTCTTTCTTCTTTAATGATTAAAAGGCTGAAATATCTCAGATTGCATAAATAGGAAAAACTTCTATTTAAACCTCCATTAGTATCAAGTGTGAGAAACAGTTGCATATTTGTTATTATTTACTAGGAAGTGTAGACGATGGTTCTCGGAATGATAATGTTCTCCTTGTACGTTTTCTGGCGGTTACCATTATTGAAAATGCTTGACATTCGTAAAACTAAACTACTCTGTTTCATAGTGTCTTAGATGATTAATAACATTTTAAAGTATAGTCTTTATTGTTTGGTAGGGCCCTTATAGGGCGGAGGTGGGGAGGCAGAGTTCATTTGAGGGAGGTGCTTATTCGAGGGATATATGTTAAATTTTTTAGTTTTAATAATATGGTAACATTTATAATCAAATGAAATCCTCTAATAGATATGAAAGTGGTAAAAAAGAATAACAAATGCTTGGTAAATTGTAGATAACAGTGCGATGAATTCTACTACAAATAGTATAATTGTGTTATTATAAATGTGGATGGGATGGACGTTTATTAGATAGTTGGTGATTATTATTCAAAATGATGTTTTATTGGAGGCATTTATTCAAATAAATATCATCCTAATAAGTATTAATACATTATTTAATTTAAACATCTTTTGAAAGTAACTGCCGTGACAGAGTTGGCCGTTTCGGCACAAGAAAGAAGATATTACGGCTTGCAACATGGGCAGACATCTCGGTCCTAACGGGACACAGATAGCCTACAGTTATTCCTGCCAGCTTACTCAATAAAACTCAGCTATCGGGATTTCACTCCATTAATGTCTTATCATCAAATCTCCCTATGTAATTTTATAATACTATTCCCCACAATATATTCCGATTCTTTATGGCGTATATTTAATTTGATCTTTATTAATTTGCAGTATAATTTTTATTTTTTAACTGCTGTACCTTTCACACGCGCGGTCCGTTCCTAAAATAAACAAAAAACTGAAATGGCTATGACTAATGGCCAACTTAAGCTCCAGTCCTACTATCCTTTAGGGTCAAATCTATTATTTTAACTGCTCCCTTGTGTATAAAAGAGAGAAAATAGTTGAAACCATGTTGCTGTAAGGTGAACTCATCGTAAACCCGGAAATTACTTTGACCGCTAAGAATTGAAATTGAGTTGAAAATCTACTGTTGAAATCATAATGTTGTTAAAAAACTCTTTATAATATCTTCCTAAGATAGAAATATGGAACAATAGCGTCAAACTGAAAACTAATTTTATCAAATCTACGTTTCGCGGTACATCTGAGATAGATAAGGTAGGTATCCAAGGCAGAGATTTGTACCGAAGTTTTTGCATTGTGCTCGCCTATGTCAGAATTAACCATAATTTATATATAGATATCCCTCTTTCAACATTTTTTTGTTTGTTGAGTAAGAACAATAGTACTGCAGTAGCTGACCTGTAGGCTGCCAATTACTGGTTTAAAAGCTCAAAATCAGCATATTATAATATGGATATTGTTATTTTATATAGGCTAGTCTTACCTGATCATCAGCAAATTTGAGAAGTGCTGCCATAGGATCTGCTCCTGGGGAGAGCACAAAAATAAGAGGAGCACAGCAATGGCTGTCACCAAATGCCTTAGCAAGGTCAAAGGGCGGAGGTTCAATAAACTTCTTGTGCAGTTTAGCAGTGACAAAATCCTGTACAGCAGGAACAACCTAAAAAGGACACACATTGTTTATTTGTAATAATATATTTTATTTTTGTACAATCAATTGTATTCAATCTAGCATCTACATCTTATATCCTGATTTCATCAGTTCAATAATTTGTTCTACAATGTTCATTCATCGTTTCATTGGTCCATCCTAATATCTTTTCAAGCTGATATATACTTACTTTATCAGGTCGCAGACATCTAAGGATGAGTATTTTCTGGAACAATCCAAGCTGTTCATTCCATTCTCCTGGTAGAGCCTGATGCTGAGGTTCCTATAGAAGATACATATCAAATGTATTAGTACAACAATACACTTGGTAGGATGAAAAAACAATAACAATCAATTGGTGTATAGAATATATTGTTATTTATTTGAAATAGCTTACAGTATCATCATAAATGACTTTCCATCCTTCTTTCTGGGCTGGAAACTTCTTTCGAAGACCTGGGAAGTTGGGCAATTCTGACAGTCTGCAAATCTCATCCCATGACTTAATAGGCAGCCACGATGTAGGGTTAGAGTGAGGGTTATCAAGACCAACGCCTCCAGTCAGAAGGAAACGCCACTCATCTTCATCCACCTCTTTAGCATGCTTCAGTAGGTTTGTGCAGAGTAAGAATGAAAACAACAACTGCAAAAAGTAAATCAATTATTTTAACACCACTACAACAAATAATAATATAAATCTATCTCTGTCAAAATCTATCCAATGAAGCAGAACTGTAAGCTATATTTAAGCTAATTAGACTTTTTTATTAGATGTATAACATAATGCAAACAGGCCTTTTAATTGGTGTTGCTTATTTCTACTACATTTAACATAAACTGACAATTTTGACAATACATGTATCCTCAACTTCCTCTAAGTTTTTAAGTTAGGGTAAGTATGTATTAGAGTGTGTTAATAATGGACTGAATTGAAAATAATTATACAGATATCAATACCTTATCTTTCTCAAATAGGGAACGGCAGACATTGCAATAAAGAGAGTAAGTAAAATACTCCCTGAGGTTCTCCAAACGTTTTTCCAAGTTTTCAGACTTTTCTGAGTTGTCGATGCCATTGACAAATAGGTTTACAAACCACATGAGAGAGTACTGGTACATGGGTTCAATATTGGCCAAGTCAGCAATGGTGAAGAACAGAATACTGGAGTGGACAGCAATTGGGGTGTAACCCATACGTGTGGTATCAATCTTTTTCTCCGTCTCCTCTGAGATGGCCTGCTTTTCTGAAATCTCATTGGCAAGAACTTTGGATGAGGAGAGCACTTTTATGGCTGTCTCATCTTCAAGGATATTTCCTTCGGATGTTGAAAGAACTTCTAGGATCTTATCTTCAATCTCCTTCAGTTGTCTAAGTGTAATAATATTATTTACACAATTTAATATTCAGAATACATTCAAATGTAAATATTACAAAAGTGGAATTAAGAGGCGGAGTAACCTAAAACATGGATGTCAAAATTAGAAGAAATCTGTTGAAATGTGTTTACAATTTGACAGTCTAGACAACTAAAAATATGTACTCGGGTATTAATATTACTGCGTATTTAAATATTTTGAAGTAACACAATGTAAATTGTTTATTATCAAACCTTTTATTATCGGCACTTTGCAGAATAAGCGCATTCTTCTCTTCTTCTAATTCTGGCCGTTCACGAGCAACAACAATTCCCAGCAACTGATCCTCTAATCCTTCTGGTGTTATCATAAAATTCAACAATGTTACCTACAACAAAATAAAACAAACAATTTACAATTACAACAGTTGTTGAAGTGAAAGTGGAACATATGTTGGTTTTCTGTAAATTTGAAGATTATTCTTGGGTATGGTATATCCATCTGTCGGTGTGCCATAAGTTTAGCAATCATGTGCATGAATTGTTTTGTGTGTTTTACTTTACTTGTGATTTACTTGATTCTGATTTGGAAAACTAAGCATTAAGTTAAACATTTCAAAGGCTAACCTTTACAGCTGTTTCAGGCAGATAATGAGGGTTTCTCAGTTTGGTAGTGATGTAAAATCTGAAGTCATGCGAGTATTCTATAGTGCTATCACCAAGACGAATACAGATGCTTCCACCTTGTTTGAAGGTTTGTTTTAGGAGTAGAGGTTCGAGAATCGGGTCTAATTCTTCAGCAATGTTCTCCAGTAAAACCTACAATGTAAAATAAATTAATTCAGAACAAAATATACTCACAATAAATGTATCAATATCAATTTATTCTGGGGACATCCTTGTTAAGGGGCCTTTTTATCATGAAATGATCGAGGGGCTATATATGTTTAAACACTATGTTTAACCATTATTCAGGGTTACTGCATAAATTGAAAAGCAGATCTGATATTTCCATTAAAATGGGTCATACTCCACATATTCGATACCTGGTATAGTACATTCAAAAGTGCGCTGTTGAAAAGGCTATTTTTTTCTCAGTGATATTATTAGTTTTATGAATATAAAATCTATTATTTTAATCAATGTTTGTGTCATAATAAAGTCTTAAACTTACAGGAGTTCCAAACTGTATACAATTTTCCAGAGTTCGAACGAAATCGCCTGAAGTAAGTTTAATAACATGAAGGTTGTTTGCCTTCTCCATGTTCTTCACCCACTTATTGGCTTGACCTTGTGGATCAATCATCAAAGGCCATCGTCGAGCATTGCTAAGAAAAGATTAAAAACAAAATAGAATATTCAATAGATTGAGGAGTTAAAGAAGACAGTGATTGTACAACACTGAAAATTGAAGGGCAAAGGAAAGACCTGAGTAGCACTAGGAGAATTTTGGAAAAGGAAATTAAAGAGCTGGGTTGAAATCTTGGAATGAGTCAACTGCAATATGGGTGACAGGGTACAAAGATGATAGATGTGATGATGAGATAAGATGAGTGAATGAATTGAAAATAAGAAAATAATAGTTTAATACCTGACAATGATTCCATTCTCTACTGAGAAACTATCTGTTGGCAGACCGGCAATGTTCCACTGTCTTATAAGTACAGGTTCTCCAAGGGTTGATGTAAGTGAAAACTCTGGAGAGCATGGAATACCCATGTCCTTAGTTTGTTGGAACCATTCTTGTATTTGTTCCTATTGTGAAAAATTATTTGATTATATTTTTTAAACAGTTTCTTTTGCTTTTCAATTACAAAAAAATGGATATAAAATATTGTAGCATGAATATTGTGTTTAGTAGGTAAAAACAAATCCCTTTCAAAAATAGAAGCCCAAACATGTTTATATATCCATTTTCCTCAGAATATTGCTACATTATGGAAATATTATCATGTTTCTAATCTGGTTATTAATTACCAAATTAATATTAATTACCAAATGAGGCATTCGGCCATCACAAAGGAATTGATCTAAAAAACATATTTATCTCACAAAAATTGACTATGGATAAAGAAGATTAAAAGATCTCACAACTAAAGCAGCATGTTTATCAGCCGTGCGGTTTAGGAGGAAATAGATATGTTTTAAGAATTCTAGGTTTAGTGCTAAGTCTAGAGTAAAACTCATACCTGTCTAAATATTGATGTGAAAGCGCCAAGGTAAGCAACAAGACCAGAAGATATTAACACATCACCAGTCAGGTTCACATACAGCTCTCCAAGTTCAGCTGCTGTCTTCTTCCATCTGAAAAATGTCAAAGGTCAAGTAAACCATATTTATTACTGTTATAATTCCAAAAATACATTTCAAATGTGTTTATTCAATAGGTGATTTGCATACCTCTCTTTTTCACCACCTAGGCCACTGATCAGTTGTTCAGCTCGGTCAAGCTTCTTTGAACACAGATCAATCTGGTTCTCCAAGTCCACTTTCTTTTTCTTGTTAGCATCTAGTTTATCTTGAAGTTTCTGCAGTTTGTCTTGTACTTCTCGAAGCATTGTGCGTTTCTTCTCCAAGTTCTCCATGGCAATTTTCAGTTCACCTTCAGCTTTCTTAAGTAATAACTTCTTAGGAGCCACAATCTTTGCAACTCTGCAAGTCAATACTCAAGGTTGTAAGGAAATTTGTTTTGAACGCAAATACACAGATTTTCATGTCATAAAGGATATCATATTTCCTAATTTTAAGGAGGTATAGATCCCTACTTTAAAAGAGTCCACATACCTATCATAAGACTCCATAGCAACAATCCACTTGCATAGACCTTCACAAGCAGTAGAAGCATTTCTGATCTTTTCTGGATCAAAGTCAGGATTGGTCACATATTTGGTACGAATAATCTTAATAATGTTTGCTGGAATGTTATCCTTAAAAAAGAAATAGAGCAAAGGTGTTCCAAATGTCTTCATAATATTTTTAATGTTTTCTTGTAAAAATAAAGACATACACAACATTAAAGAATGGAATGTAAATCTGTTGAGAATATTTATAATAGAATAAATTCTTCTTACTTTGTCAAATTCAACAAGAGTCTGCAAGAACTTCATGTCATTCAGTAGTCTTTTAGATGGTCCCCAGTAGTCCTCTATTTTTTTACCAGATCCTGATGGATCTGGAATCCTGTCTGGCTTTAGACCTTTTAGAATGCACAGAGCTTCCATGACCAGTTTTACACCAGCTGGTGGGCTCTTCATTGTCTTCACAACACCAATATCCTAAAAAAGTAAAATTAAACTTTTTCTTATTTATCAAGTTACCCAGAATAAACTTTGTACAGTCAACTCTCCCAATGGGCTGGCCTAATAATATCTTGTTTTCCAGAAAGTTTAGTATTCAGAATGCGTTTCTAAGGGTAAAAATATATTTGGGACCTTTAATACCTCAAGAAGAGTCTCTTTTTGGAAAAAATTCCAGTTTTCTGGTGTTAATTTAATAATAATTAGAATGTGAAAGCAATTTCATTATTAGTTGCTAACAACATTTAAATTATTAAAGTACTGTTAATAATAAACAAGTAAGAAATCATTTCATACCTGCTGTGTAAGTGTGTTAAGAGCAGCTAGGGCAGAGTTTAAGATTGGCATAGCCTCAGCTAGATCAGCATCACACTCATCCTTGATTGCCTTAGCAGCTCCTGCTTGCTTGTTGGCAACCTCTTCATCTGCTTTTACAATCTGAGTTCAAAATGAAATAAGTGATCATTCAAAACAAAATATAATATAGGTACTGAAAGTAGAAAGTTAAAATTGACAATACAGCTGACAAGAATAACAGAAACAGAACTGGTGACAATGATAGTAATTATGATGATAACTACCTTTTCTGTTTTTGCAACTTCAATAGAATCTCTTTCGATAATGACCATGATCTCATCAACTTCTTTTGTGGCCACTTTCAGCTGTGGTTGCAGATCCTCTAGTTCTTTCTGCATCCCAGCAACTTGTGAAGCAGCAGACATCAATTTCTCAAGACCAACTTCATAACGTTTCTTGTTCTTCATAACCTCCCTATTGACATTGTGCAAATTTATAATGAATGTACAGTAGTTTGTTTTACGTAGCCTAAAAACAACCTTACATACAAACACAAAATGGGCAAAAAAAACATCATAAGCATGGATAGTTAGGCATCACATGTGCTTCTTCAGAAAAAATGGGAATTCATTTGCAAAGCTACAGGCTTGGATTAAAAAGAATTATGAAACAGTAACATACGTTCTCTTTTTATTGAGTAACGTCTTGAATGTACTAATCAACTCCAAGTAAGATGTTGGTGTAACATAGTTATGTCGGTCAAGCTCATTCAAGAATCTCTCAGACAGATCACGAGTTGAGGTGTGGAATCGTTTGCACATACTGATACATCCAGATCGATACTCGTCAGTCATCTCTAGGTCATCAAGGAAACGTGTAGCAACAGCTTGCAACGCATCCTCAGGCCAAGACTATGAATTTTAAACAGTTTAATTTTATCACAAATTTGAGCATAATTGATAACATTTATGAAGGTACTAATTACAGGTAATAAATTGCAGGCTTAATGCACTAACCAAGAATCATTTTAACTATAATTATGATTTGTTAACAAAAATACGTTGTTAAAGGTAGATTTTTTTTTATTATCATTATTTCATGTTTTTAACTCTTACTGAAAATTTGAAGAGCATAACACTTGTTTTTCAGTAATGTTTTTGAATGAATAATTAAAAAATAATTAGAAAATCTCATAAAAATTAAAAGCAATCATGATGCACTAACCTGAAACCAATCAATAGTACAGCAGTTTACAAGAGATGGAAACTTTCTCAGTCTGTTCCTAAAGGCATCACCAATTGGGCTCATTGCAAGAACAATATGCATCTGGTCACGAACACGGTCAATAAACATGTTGAAGAGTGCCAAAGGAGACCCATCCGTTTGTCTGGCCTTTTCACGCTGCCTGTCTAAGACACGCATCCTCTCACAAACTTCAGCCTTCTCATCTGTTGGAAAGAGATTTGGAACTTCACCAGCATTTAGAAGGTTGTTGATGTCTTCCAAGAAACTTTCTTGCTTAATCTGGAAGATAAAAAGTTATAATTTACATTTATAATAACAAATACCATGGTTGTAAAGGAGAAATATTCTGAATAGGAAAGTAAAAAAATATTTCTAAACTTATTACCCATGAACACATACTATTAAGGGGAAACCTTCAGAGCCAACAAAGTGTCCCTTAATATGGATGTCCCCTGAATAGGGGTTAGGTGTAGTGTTAAAGCAAATATTTTGCCATGTTCATCTCATCGAGAAGTGTCAACTTAATAGTTAGTCAATACAGTTTAATACTAATGTTTTTTATCTTTTTCCAAAATAAAAGATTGGATGAATGAATGAATAGGGGTGTCCCAAAGAAGGCGTTCTACTGTATATTGTTTTACACTACAATGTATCAAATTAACTTTTTCACTACTGGTAATATGTACTTTTAACATAATGTGCAGTACCTGTGTGTCACTGAAGAGGAACACTCCATGTTGATCTCCATTTGTAGATTTTCTTAATATAGATTTCAAATCTTCATGCCACTCTACCGTTCCGTAACTCTTGCTAATCTCCACTTGAAAAAGATCGCAGTCAGCCATATGTGCAGCAAGACGCGTCAAAGACTGACGACCACTTCCTCCAATACCAACAGCCAGGACGTGGCCACGTGGTTGTTTAATGACACGAGAGATACGTGATACATGCTCTATAGCAAACCTGAAAAATATAGAGGGAATTTGTGTTATTGTTAGTAACCGGAGTTTAAAGCTAGTTTCCATTCAGCTTAACTTAAAGCTAAAAATTCTCTTTGCAACCTTGCCAAGTCCCAACCAAGATTTGAACCCGAAATCATCTATTTGAAATGCAAACATCCCACAACTTGACCATTGGGTTCTCTGTCGTATGAAATAAACTCTCAACACTCTCAAAGTGGTACAGCGAGACAGCACTACTTCACAATTGTACGCACCATGCAAGAAAGATCAAACTTTTTTTTTCAAATCCTCTAAAATGCAGACAACACAGATAATCATCATATCTATTCACCGACACAAATATAATAATTCACAATATGGCACATCCTAGGCTTTCCATAATTACATTCCTATGCATTTTAAAGGTCTTGGTTCAACTGACATAAAGTGAGAATACAAACCTGAACATAACCAAGTTCATTGGTTTTTTACTGATAAGGTTAAACTCCTCAAGATGACTCTCAACTACAATACGAAGCTTATCCACATTTTCAATCTCAACATAGTTTTTGTTTTCATTCTTAGGATCAGAAAAATCGCAGAACATTAAACTTCTGAGGTCATCTTCTGTGACCTTGCCATCACCGTCAAAGTCCAGATGTGAGAAGAGCTGGTTGAAGTCCTCATGAAGATGTGTTTTGACAACAGACTGTGTGAATTCCACCAGCCACGAACGATCCTTATCATCAACAAGTCTATCATAGTATACCCTTAATACCTACAGTAATAGATGTTTAATAATTATAATGTTGTCATGTCTATGTAGGAAGACAGTATCAAGCAATATAGATATTCTGTCTATTTCATAACTAAGTACACTATGTTGCATAATACAATACTGATAATACATTACATATAAATTTAAAAACAAGAAACAATGTACTGTATTTAGATTAGAAAAAGTACCTCATGGAACCAGAGTTTCTTCATGCTTGCCGGTGTCTGGCAATAATCTGGATTCGATAATAGTACCCCTTGAATGACCCTTGCAAAGTCACGCAAATTAAACAGGTAGTGAGACTTGGCTGGTGTGGGTAGAAGATTCAACATTGATGCCTTGTACACCTGCAGTGTGCTTGCAATTATCTGATCTACACATGGCTGGAATTCATTTGGAAAATTCCTGTGAATATAAAAAAGATATAAAGAAATTTGGTTTTAAAACAGAGGCAGAACCTAAACAGAATGAGCATCTAGTTCTTTTATGTAAAGTCCAGCTCCTGTTCAGGTTGGCATCAGATAGTGCGTACAACATTAGTGATGTTTTGTTTTCATGACGCGTCACGTAGCTATGCGCATATAGAGTAAAAAGATTGGCGCATAGATGGAGCATCATAAAACCGAATCTATTAATAGGAGATTTTATTTGCCGGAGCCCGGCGTGGAAGACGCTTTATTTATGTATCCAATTAGTATAAAACTATGAGTAAAATGTAATATTTATTCCACATATTGTATGTCAGTGAATTGGTTTAAAAGGTAGAGTATATCAAACTTACTTGGATGATAGATGCCATTTTAATATCTTTGAAAATATAGTTTTCATAGTATCATCATCAAATTCGTTGATGGTTACTGTATTGAAGTGACGCAAGAAACGTGGTGTAATAATGTTCCTTCCTCCACCTTCACAATAAGAAAAAAATCAATTAACTGCTAATAAACTGTCATTAAATTATACAATATTTGATATAATATAATCTCATAATGCCAAGCTACAAATCAGTTTATAATCTACAATCACTTTAGGTATAAATATAGCAAAAACAAAAACTAACCAGGAGGGCCCATGGCTGCAATGATTTGAACATCTAAAAGTTTCATGGCAGAACAGTCCTTGCGGTCATACCAGTTCCAATGATCTTGCCATTGTCTCAAAAGTTCAATCGGTGGCTGAGCTCCGTAGGTTTCACGGGCTGGCATGTTCAAATCATCAACGTACACAATCTAGAAATATGTAAATTATTAAATATTCACTTGATGCTCACTTGCCACAACATTGTGGTGCTTCTCGTTCAGCCTATATCGTGTAGTGAAAAGCCAACTCAGGTAAACACCTGTTCACACAAGATAAGTGTGTAGCTGAACTTCATAGTAGATAGTGTGTTTTTTAACATGGTAGACGATAGAGTAATGATTTGATTTACATTAAAAATACAGAATGTACTTACAGCTTTTTTGCCAAGAGGTGGCCCAAACAATCCTTTTCTCCTTTTGTCTAATTTAGACATAATAATATCTTGGGTCTGGTTTGCACTTGTTTGAGCAGAGAAATTGATGATATTTGGTTTATAGACTTCCTTATCAAGTTTATTCAAAAGAAAATCCTGTAGAGAAAAACAAAATATAAAGTTGGTAATACATTTTTAGTTGGTTGAAGAATATATATGATCAACTATTACAAAGAATATATTCAGCATCAAAATATAATAATAATGTTTCAAGTCATAAAACTTTACTTTATGAGTTATATTAAACGTGTGGACCTTAACAAAATTAAGTTTTCTATTTGTATATAGGTGTACATCATTTGCCAAAACACATTCAGATTCTGAACATTGTTTTATTTCTATAACCATTCTTTTATCTAATAATCACAGCAGACTATCATACTTACAGTAATGTAGATAGATTTGCCAGTGCCTGTAGGGCCAACAAACAAGCATGGCACATTATGTGTTACCAACATCTTCATTATCTGGGTGTATCGCACTGTATCAACTGTAGGAACAATGATCTCATTCACCATAGCTGTTGGCGAAATTTCTGCTGCATTCTTAATCTCATCAGTCCACTTCTCCCATCTTCCAACACCCTGTATCATTATCAAGCAACAAATAGAATAGGGTTCAATGTATTTGTACTAATGTCATTAACATATGTAGGTATCCAAATAACATTTTTCATCATTAAAACTTTTCTAAATTAAAATACAGTCACTTTAGCTATTCTAATAATAAACCAATCAATAATACCTCCTTAATAAATCTGTAATCATAGACAAGTCCTTCTTTAGGGAATGGTACTGTGAATGGTTTGAGCGGTGGATCAACAAATTCCAAAATGTGGTTTTTAGTACGCGATTCTTCGGAGAGACCACTCTCGGTGATTTCACGGAAAAGTGCATCAAACTTCACTCTGCCAACATCCGATATGCTGCCACCAATAGACCACACAAACGAGAATAGATACATACACTAGAAGAAAGAAAAAACAGAACAAAATTTAGAAAGAAAACTTTAATGCTCTATACACCATCATGAAAAAGAGCAATTTTCTGACAGCACATCATCAGGCAGTTAGTTGGCATCAATAAATTCAGCATTAGATAAAGGTTACATTATAATAAAATCTCCATACTAGGTTTGTAACTCTACAGTCACAAAGTGGCGAAATAGATGTTAAATGTATTATTACTGGTCCTCAAGTTTAACTGGAAACTGAGGAACATGGATTCATTCAGAAATGTTGTACCTACCTCAAGCCATGCAATAACCTCTCTTTCATCTAACTTATTGAAGAGTGCTTCATCACGGAACTCATCCATCATGCTATCCATCAGATTCATAAGAGACTTTACAAGATTAGTGTCGTTGGTTGGTGACAATTCCTAAAATGAAAACAGTCATTTAGTCTGTTTGTGCACCTTTTATAAAGCACATCCTGTATTACTGGCAGTTCTATTCTGATTTTAGGGGATGTGTAAGGAATTTGAACCATGGATAATGCAGATAGTCAAAACAGTTATTTGATATTTCACTTTACTGTTTATCCAATGTCTTACCTTGACACCACCTTTTCTAATGAACTGCAACATGGCTGGTAGTGATCGGTTGAAGTTATCAGTAATCAACTTCTTGTGCACATCATTAAGTGTACTTGGTAAGGTACTCAGCCAGGAGGTCATAACAGGTTGCCAGCCAAGCATATGCGGCTCCATGTAGATCATGCCACATCTTGATACCTAAAAAAGAGAACATCTAAATGACTTTGTCCACAGGGTGGTAAAATGTGATTATTAAAGCATGGTTCCTACTAGAATGCAATGAGACGAAACGCAGCGACGTACAACGCAAAGTGCTATATTGTATAATCACAATTTACAGTGCTGCAAACACTGCTTAATAAAAATATAAATGTCATTTTACTTTTGCACTATAAAAAAAAAAAAAAGATAAATAAATCAGTTTGATTTCACGCAACAACGCAAGGCATGTACACTGGAAAACATAGTACGCTGGGTGAGCCAGTTCAAAGTCTACAGCAACTAAGCATGTTTGATTTCATGCACCCTTAATTTCCTGAACTTAACCTTCTCACAAAAGAAATGAAAGTACAGACTTACTGTAGCTGGGGACGCCACTTCCAAATCCATAGGTTCAAACATCAGATTAGTGGTTGGGGCCAATTGAATAATCTCACCACTCATTAGACACAGTTTCTTGTTATCATCCAGTACAGTGTTCATGTTCTCAATCCAGATGGCATCCACAGGGCCATCAAAAATCAGCCATTTGCGATCCGGAGTCTAGAATAAAAAACACAAAATGTTTGTTGCTAGATTTCTGATTTCGTTGATGTGGTCTTGTGACAGTTTCAAGAGATCTTTATAAATACTTTAATGAGTAAAGGAAAAATATACTTACTGTAGATGAAGCAAAAGCTCTGTAACTCACAGCCAGGATACCATCTGACCATTCATGAGACACCGGGTCAAACTGGCCATACAACTGACCCATTGTGATAGATTTAGGGTTAATAACAATTATTTGAACCTTGTTTTCATCCATCAAACCCTGCAAATATTAAATTAAGTATTAAATTTAGTTTAGATCCTTGGTCAATGTTAAATATTAAACATTGTATTCTTAAGCTCAGTCTACACTATCAAACTACTGTAGTTTGACAAAAACAGTGTGATGTGCCCAAATATGGTAGTGATATGCCTAAATATGGTAGTGACATGACATCATCGTGTCCATATATAAACACATCACATTTTTTGTCACATAAACTTTGATAGTGTAGACAAAGCTAATGTTTGTAAGTCAAGTTTACAAAATATAACAAAATTCTTGATTCATAATTGTTTATTTAATAATAGTTACCTTGTCTGCAATGTCTCCAAGAGCACCAGCCAAGACTCGATAGGCTGAGGTTTTCCCACCAAACGGTTCACCAACTATCATAAAACCATGACGAACGATCATCATCTCATATATCTGACGAAAAAAATACCCATTTTGATTATATTAAATTGGTTAAAGATAATCAAATAAAAATGTAAAATTTAATTCATAATAATCAAGTTAAATATTTCTCACCTGTAGAATCTTATCAAGGAATACCGTTGTTAACTGAAGGTTTAATTTTTCACAATTCTCAGAAATGGCCGATATTAAGATGCCATAGTCAGGTTTTGGTAATTTTATGCCAGGGAATAAATCAGATGTTATACCCTAAAAAAATAAAATATAGCTGTTTTGTAATTACAACATACCAATAGATGTATTTAATAAATATGATTTGAAATATGGCAACTAAAATATTCATTTCTAAAATACAATATATTTACAGACAAAAAAAGGATATTTACCTCAAATAATGGTAGATCATGTGACAAAAATTTAGCCAAGTTAACATCGTTAATTGACCGTAACATCAGAATATCTTCATCTTCTTCTGGGTATTTTAACTAACATTAAAAAATTAATATAGTCTAATAAGCAAATATGTATAAATAGATACATTAAAATGGGTGCAGTTGCTATTATGCAAACTTGAGCTATTGTGATTATGGTCACAGTTCTGGTTTGGCGATTTTTGGCAACAAATAATGTGATAATAATATCTATAGAATTGAAGCTGAACACAATTTTGGACATGATTTAAAACTATTGATAGGAAATTTTCAATTCGTGACGACCGACAAACTAGGAAAATATTATTATTCAGGCAGGTAAAAGTTGGGACATCTTTCCTCACTCTATTCTTTAACACCAACACATCAATACGTAGGCCTTAAATCATCACAGAGCGAAGGCTCCCAATTATCCATCATAAGTACCATTATAGTAGAAGTGACAATACCTTCAAATTTCCAGCTGCAGTGAGCACAGATTTAACAGCCCTCATTCCATAATCATAATGATGCTGAGAAGACAACTGTTCTGAACAGAGCCTGTATGTTGCAACAATCTTCACAGAAAGTGGACGCGCCTTAACAAAACCACACGAATACAGCACAATCTCAGAAATCATAGCATAATCTGGAACCATCATAGCTACTGTACGGAACAATGCTTTTAGATTGTCTGGTAGTTCTGAACGACCTGCGTAGCCAGGGTTCATAGTGATAAACACAGAGCAAGTCGGGTTCAGCTTGATTTCTGTGCCTTCAAAGAGAAGGGTCTCTGCACCCGCACTAATACCTGCAAATATATGAAATAAATTCATTTAAAATCTAGTTTCTTTACATATCTATTGTTGTTTTTAGTAGAAATTAATTTTGACATCGTTTGACTTTAAGCATATTCTGTATTGTATTGTATAAATTAATTAATGAACTTATTGTAGTATTGGTATCTCCTGAGTTTTATTCTCCTTAATAACATGCTAATGTATAAGAAGAAAAGGCAAGATGAAAACACTGGTAGCATTTAAAAGCATATTAAAACTACCTCTTTGAATTGTAAGGATCTGCTGAGCAACAACAGACAACACTTCCAAGTCAATACGGTTGAACTCATCAAAACAAGACCATGCTCCACAGGATGCCAAGCCCTTGAAGAACTTTCCTAGAGCAATGTAGTCAAGACCATCAGAACAGTTAAAAACAACACACTGTTTAGCAACAGCTTTGGCTAAATCTTTGGTTGTTTCTGTTTTACCAGTACCAGCAGGTCCCTCTGGAGCTCCTCCAAGATGAAGATGCAGTGCACCAAAAAGGGTTCTGAAATAAAGTTTTTTAGAATAGATATAATATGGGCAATGAATGACTTAAACGTTGCAGGTACTTCATGAATATCAGTGACATATTCTTACCTGTAACACCTATCTGTAAGTGGGGTGATAACAAGACGGCCAGAATTTCCAAGATATTCATAACCGTAAGCCAACATAGAGTTTATCATTCTGGTGAGCATGTGACCGTCTTGCCAATAGTAACGAAGCTGACTCAACCATTCAAAATCATTCTCATTTGACACTTGATGATTGACAAGTGAAGCTAGAACATCACGCGCATGGACATCAAGCACAACCAGTGCTCCAAGAGTTGTTCGGTTCTGCTTGGAAAGTTTTCCACGAACAAGTTCAACAATATCATCAATTTGTGAGTTATTCTGTTGTAAGTAGGCTTCTAGAGCTTTCTGGCCTGTCTGAATGGCAGTGTGGATATCACTGGTCCAGTAGCGTTGTGATACACAGAGCACAGCTTGACCTGGCCATGATACAACCCACTTCACTCTTTCAGTGTTAGCATAGGCCACATCTGCTTCTCCAATTACCTAAAATTCGAACAAGATTATTAAATTTAAATATTTTTTATTAAATTATTAATTTAATAAAAAAGCACCTAAATCTCAATCGTCTTACTTTATGAATACTTGTCAACATGAGGTCTTCAAGCTCCAACAGCCATTTCTCAACCTGCCCTCTAGCTTTTGCTGTTGAGATAGTGTCTTTCAGTGCGACAACCTCTCCTTCACTACTCTTCATATGGGTGATATCCAGAATATCAGTGAATTCAAGATTGGCAATGCCTTCAAAGCACTTCTTGAGATGCGGTTGGACACGAGTGGGATCCTTTGTCTCTGACAATATTTCCAGAAGCTCTTCATTGGATAAGAAGAAAAATCGTGGGAAGTACAAACGCTTCTTTTCCAAGTAGTCATTAAGACCCTGGAATAAAAAGAATTTATTTATTTAAAAAAGTTATAAACATTAAAATTGAAAATATCTATTCTGGTCATTAAAAACCTTGTAACCAAGAGAAAATATAAGATTTTTATATATGCAACATATTTGGAATTACATACTACAAAGTTAATACAGTATTACAAATAGGTAGGTGATACTATATTCAAAAGTAAACAGTCTCACCTTTTGGATAAGCTCCAGTAACTCATTGGACTTCTTCAATCGTTCTAGAATCTTTTCAATTTCTGTTACAGCCAAGACATGCTTATCCTAAATTTAACAAAAAAAATCAATTGTGTCAACTTTAACTTTAGATCTTACGTCTCACACAACCATTGATTATTCTGACTTATGGAGAGATACTGGAAGGTTACCTACCACTACAGCGACTTTCATGATATCCTTCCAGTTCTTGTCTACAGTAGTGAATCTTCGTCCTTCTTCTGGCATTTGAGCCATGATGTCAGGTGAGCTGAAGATAGGTTCAAGATACAGCCATGTGGCTTGTACTTTCAGCCATTCATCAAGTATCTCTTGCAACAGCATAAGCTTTGCTTCCCAGTCCCTGAAAATTATCAGATATAATAATACTATTTAGAGACTGTTTGTTTAAAGCCTTGCCAACATTATCGAACTTTATGCGACAACAAAATGTGATGTGCCCATATATGGACATGATGATGTCATATCACTACCATATTTGGGCACATCCCACTTTTTTTGTCAAACTAGTTTGATAGTGCAGACAGAGTTTAAGAGACGAAGAAGACCATAAGAATGTGCCACTATTTCAAGAGTTATAAATAAAATAACTCTGTACAGTATTGGTTAAAATATAGACTAGGTTTTATAATGAATACAAAGAAATTAAAGAAATTAGAAAGAAAGAAATTAACCTTATTTCAGCCTCAAATGGCTTAATGAATGGTGAACCTCTCATGGTCTGTGTTTTGACTATCTGGTCATCAAGAAGTAGCTGTATGTCATCTACTGACGATAAAATGTGGGTTCCAGTTTCACGGTAAGGAATCATAATAAACTCCATCTATGGAAAGAAATACATACATGAATATATGAACATAAAATACATGAAAACGTGACATGAAATACATGAAAACGTGAAAATATCTGACTCATTTTATATAATACAGCATCTTATTTCTAAAATTAAATTTCTTACTTCTGCCCATTCGCCAACCATCTTCTCCATAGCTTTCTCCAGTGAGAACTCCTTACTGGCAGCTTCACTAATGCTCTCAAATTTAGTAAGATATGATTCTAGATTCATGTCCAACATTTTAGATAATGTAGTGTCCTCATCCGGTTTGATTGGAAATCCAACAATGTCCGTCATTTGTTCCCAATGTCTATCCCGCATTCCATTATTACACAAGCAACTGATTAGTGGAATGTTCTCTTTAAAGTTTTCAACTTTTTCCTTGATCTTGGAAGCAATCTTCTTTGCATTTGGCATGTCACCAAAGCCTTTCTCTAACTTGTATAATGTACGCCAGTAGTTGCCTACATCTTGGTCGACTGTGTCTGGATCGACATCTTGGAAGGAACCATCCATCCAGTTTCTACAAGTAAAAGAAACATCCTTTAGTTTTAAAGAGAATATTACCATTAAGCCATAAATTTGCTTGGTTTAGTCTGAGAGTTTCAGTTATAGTGTCATTCTGTTGATATATACGATATAAACTAAAAGTTTATATTTTAGGTAGACTTTGTGATTACACAATTACAATTAACTATTAAAATTAAATATAAGAACAAATAATCATATAACAGTTTTTTGTTTTTACATTGCTTGTGCCGCTGATACAAAAGCGTTCAATTCAGTTCAATAAATTTATCTAAATTTATCTAAAAAATTTTTTTTTATCTAAACTGACACTATCTTGATAAATATTAAATCACTACTGACTTATATTTGTTGTTGAATTCCACAGTTGTTTCATAAAGCTTTAAAAAGGGCTGCAGAGTGTTCATGATAGTTAACCTCTTGGGGTATGAAGACGTCTGCCATCCAAATGATTCTTCTTCAATGTTAAATCCTTCAATCTAAGTTTTAAACAGAAATGATTAAAACTCAACAAAAAAATACAAGAAGCAAAATGGCATTGGGCGGGACACCTTGCAAGAAGGGATGACAACAGGTGGACAAAACGTATGACAGACTGGCAACCAAGAACCGGCACAAGAAAAAGGAGAAGGCAGAAATGGCGATGGAGGGACGACATTACAAAGTATGCAGGCACCACGTGGGCGAGGATAGCACAGAACAGATGGGATTGGCAGAAGCATGAGGAGGGCTACATCCGACAGGGGATGATACAGCTAAACTGAACTGAACTGAACTGATTAAAACTCAATTCAATTTATGTAACTAAATGGCCTGGAATTTGCAATGTTCAGATTTTCACAAGTTACAATATAATAAAAGATACACGACTAGGCATTTGCAAAGCACATGTGGACTTTACCTTATCTGCTGCAGTTTCTAGTCTGCTATTCAAAGCCTGGGCTTTCTTAAGGTAGCGACTGACTTCAGTTATGTCTCCAAATGTCTGGAATTCTTCAAGTTGTTTGCTATACCCTTCTAGTTCTTCATTAAATCTATCACGCCGTAACTGGTTGGAATTGAATTAAATAAAATGATATTACCGTAACAAATTCCTAATGCTGAACAAATTATTCTTCTTATTTCAGAACATTCTCTTACTATTACACTGGTAAATTATTATGTTAATAATATGTAACCTCCACATGAACCAGGTTACAGGTATATGCTACTACTAACCTTCAAGCCATCTTGGTATTGAGTCTTCTTCTCTGCTACTATTTGCTTATGTTCTTCAAAGATCTCTTGCATGCGATCATTCCACTGGAAGGTGCTGCTATTGAGTCTCATCTCTGCAGGTGAGAAGTTTGCACAGTCTACCAGGAATGCCAGTCTGTCTCTGCTAAGGTACAAATCTTTCTCCAACTCAAAAACTGTCTTCTTCTCTACATTCTCAATATATAATTTCAGTTCCATCAGTTGTTCTGTGTTGGCAGGAGTTGTCAGAGCTTTCTCTGCAATGACCTCATACTCTTCACATAATCTAGTAAAGACAACAGATGTTGATAAAATATTATGTTAAGGGCCAATGGGTGCATGGTAGGTAAAAGGAAAGCAAGTAAAATGAGATTTAAACTTCCTTTTAAAACTTCAGGATGTGTAAGACCTTAAATTTTCCACTTTTTCAAAGGTCAATTACACCTCAGATATAAACAGTGCTTACTTGCGATTAGCTTCAGCATGGTCCTTACACATCCTTGCCAATAGTTTAGAAGATAATGCCTCTGATCTCTTTGCTAAGGCACGAATGAGTTCATCACAATGTACCTCGAACATTCCAAGCCGTATCACCTATTAAACAAAAACATTTGATTTTCATAAACAAATTCTGATATTAAACCCATAAAAAAGGGGACTGATTTTAGTTGTTGTAATTTAAAATAAATGTATTCAAACAGTATTATGTGCAGTTATATTATATTACAATTTTAAGAAACAGAATTGGAGAAAAGCTTCTTAAAATTAATTAAAGAATATAGATTAAAATAATAAAATATGATATGAAACATGGAGTTAATGCAGTATTATGAAAAATTCATGAAAAGTATAGGCATGTGTGGTCAATTTTGTTGACTGGATGGCATTTGACCAATCAGTGTACAAAACAAAGCTGTGTTTGTGAACCTGCTTGAGTTCAAAGTTCAAATTCTTGCATGATTCATCTAATTTCGTTTGTGTGGGGAAGAAAACAAAAATTAATTAAAGTATAAAATAATTTCCTAAAATAATGACCTCCATAAAGAACAGCCTGAGACATCCAGTAAATAAAAACAGGGTATGATGGCAATATACTCACTGTACAAATATAAAGTATCATTTTGTTGGAAAAGGTTTTAACATTTGTTACATCTGCATGCAAGGAATTACACAGATTTTCCTTTGTTAGTAAAATGGTGGTGTCAAGAATATGGATAGAATTGCATGTAGAGAGTTACTAGTCTAGTATTAGTAGAAATCACAAGGTAAGTTTACGAAGAAAATGAGAGGAGAAGATAGGGAGAAGAAGAATACCGTAAAAAGTGACTAGATAAGTCGCTCTGTCATCATTGATTTGTATACAAAATTAATGAATAAATAAGCAGCACTTAAAGAGCAACAACCGGATGTCAATGTGGGGTCAATGTGGGGTGAGCTTGTGGTGATTGCAATTTTAAAACTAGATTATTTGAAGTAAACAAACCTTTCTCTGTTGTCGACCCTGCATTACAAGCATTAAAAGAACAAAACATGCAGTAAACAAGCAATATAAAAGAATGCATACAAATACTAGTGTAGACACACACATGCCTTAGTTACAGAGAAACATATCATCTACAGAGTCATACTAATCTATGCCCGGTATCACCCAGTAGTGTTTTATGCGTGATATAAATATGTTATCAAGTACATGCTAATATTATATTTAATGATATTACTCCACGTTTTATACATTTTTAATGTACAAAATCTGTCAAAATACTGATTACTGTAGGTTTATTATAAATATAATAAATATACACAAGGTACATTCCGCTCTCTGTGATATGTGATGATTTGTGGCATTGAAGCAGACTGGTTTTTGTGGACGCATTGTGAAAAATTAAATTTACCACCAGAGCATGTTAATAACATTTCTTGATATCAGGGTATGCCGGGTGTAGATTAGAATGACCGCATCTACATGGTATATCATGATATAGAAGATAAGGATCAATAACAGATTGATAAGAGACTATTCGAATTCATAAAGTATTAAACTAAACTTTGTATGCGAGACGAGCATCATAATTTTCACTTGTGAACGAATAAAGTTATCTTATCTTAAAAGTAAATGTTATTTTTGGAAGGCACTTTTAACACTGGGGCAAAATTAAGTCTGAGAATTAGAATCAATGGCCCATTGCAGTACAGTATTCAATATTTAACTTTCTGAGTTCAAACTAAAGAGATTCTCTGTGCTTATTAATATTTCAATTTAAGGTCATGTTAATGAAACTTAAATTCTAATAGTTTACTTTACTATATTGTATTTCAATTATAAAGGTTTTACTTGTTTGGTGCTTTCAACTTTTCAATTTGATTAAACTGAATGTTTTAATCATACCTTTCTGGTGTTAAATGAGATTTCATCAACTAGGTTGCGATACTTCTCAACTTCTTTAGTGTATTCATCAAAGGTATGTTCTTCAGAAAGAAACTGAACAACATCAGCTTCAGCCTAAAATAACATAAAATTAGAAGATATAATACTGCTGACAAGATAATTTGGTATCTCAAGTATCTAATAAAATCAAAACGTTGTTTTAATTCTAATTCATACATTTCTTCTCAAACTTAAATTGTATAAATAAATTAATTACCTGTTTGTTGACTAGAAAGTTGTATTTTTCATAAAGTTTAAGATGTTCCACAGGCCTCAAGCTCTCCGCTTCTACAACCTCCTTTACGTTTTGCTTGTGCCTATTTAGAATATCTTCCAAAATAATTGGCCGTAGTACTGCTTTTGATTTTGGTCCATTCTGAATAAACCGAATATATTAAGAATAATATGAACAATAATGATTTAATATTAGTATATCACCGGTGTATATCATTCTTCACAATTTCAACTTAAGCTCTGTCTACACTATCAAACTAGTTGAAAAAAAATGCGATGTGCATCATGTACATCACATTTTTTTGTCACATACAGTTTGATAGTGCAGACAGAGCTTAAGATTCAAGAAACTACTGTATATATTGGTATTTTCAAGCACAAATAATTATGATAGATATGAATAAAACATAAACATCTAAGTAAAATTATTTAGTTACCCATTCGGAATAAAGTTTAGTCTCGACACGTGGAATGACTCCAATAGCCTTTAGCATCACATCATACACATTTACCAGTACTATTTCAAAATCTGAAAATGTTGGTTCAAACTTGATGTCGGTTCCATCTAAAACAAGACGTTGGATAAATCCTGAATGTTCATATGCTCGTATTGATTCCTGAGAAAACATAAACAATCAGGTAATGAATATTACCAAAACAGCTTTTTAGATTAATGCAGCTAGACATAGTGGCAACATTCAATACCTTTGGTTGACAGATGAGATCTGTGAAGTCTTGCATGGACTCTAGACAAAGCGTTTGTAGCTGTGATGTCATTAAAGTTGCTGCACAATTAAAGAATGATTCCAGTTTGCGACCATTATGGTTACTTGGTATAAGTTTTCTTCTGTTTCCTTGGTAATATATATTCTGCACTTCTGGAAACCATCTAATGGGGAAAATTGTTTAAATTTTCTTTATTTAATGGAATATCATACAACTTATTCCTTTAAATAGCATGTTATGAAAATTATTTGGAATAAATTCATTTCTTAACAACTACATTCCAGTGCAGTTAAAAACACCTAGAAAGGGAGAGACTCTCTCAAAACTAAATTCTATATGTGTATTTGGAAGATTAAAACATTCTTGAAAATTGTACATTTTTGGCTTAATGTAACCCAGTTTGCAGTGTGTTGAATATCTTATAGATGTTATTAGTTACACCCTGCTTGTTCACGGAATGCGGGAAATATCTACGTTCTGGTTATATATTCCATGAGACCCTTCTGATCCGCTTGACTGAGTAAATGGCCGTAATACGGAATTATATCTCATACATATTGACAAATCGTATTACAGAATTCACGTACACTAAGAGATAAATATATATATTTAAAGACAAAAGTTATTTCAAATTCATTGAGTACTTACTTTTTGAGCAGTTTTTCTTTGGCAGATTCTATATGTCTCATTACAAGATTTTGGAAGATCGCCAACTCCATTGATTCTGGTTTTTTGTGAAATTCTTCTATATCCACCAACCTCAAACCACTTATAGTAATAGAAACAAAGCATATCACATGAATCAGGAATTAACTTAGTAATTGATTTTGTATACTATAGTATGGGACTACTGTATGGTACCTATACTACCTATAGTATACTGTGGTATGGGACTACTGTATTGTACCTATACTACCTATGGTATAACTGTGGTATGGGACTACTGTATGGTACCTATACTACCTATGGTATAACTGTGGTATGGGACTACTGTATGGTACCTACTGCATACTACCTATGGTATACTGTGGTATGGGACTACTGTATGGTACCTATACTACCTATGGTATACTGTGGTATGGGACTACTGTATGGTACCTATACTACCTATGGTATACTGTGGTATGGGACTACTGTATGGTACCTATACTACCTATGGTATACTGTGGTATGGGACTACTGTATGGTACCTATACTACCTATGGTATACTGTGGTATGGGACTACTGTATGGTACCTATACTACCTATGGTATACTGTGGTATGGGACTACTGTATGGTACCTATACTACCTATGGTATACTGTGGTATGGGACTACTGTATGGTACCTATACTACCTATGGTATACTGTGGTATGGGACTACTGTATGGTACCTATACTACCTATGGTATACTGTGGTATGGTAGATTCAAATAAAATAAAAAAATTACCCAAATGAAATATGCCACAACTCCAGAACCTGTAACATCGTAGGGTTGGTGACATTGAGATCCTGTGTAATTTGAGACTGAGCACTGAGGAATGACTTCTTCCAAGGCTTAGGAACCACAGCAAGTTCAGAACGAGCCTCTGTCAGTTCCTCTTTCTTGTCCTCGCTCTTCTCTCTGGGATCACGCAGTACAAAATCAACTGCAAAGAAAAAGTATTAAAACTACTTTTAAATCGGGACATTAATTGATGTAATTATTAGTATCAATTAATTATTTTGGAAGTAAAACCAGAAATCAGTTTCAGTTCAATGTTATATTATATCTAAATTTCTTTAAAAATGAATCCCATATTTCATTAGATAATGCATATGATCTTTTATATGGTGATTCCTATATAGAAGTGGTTCTCAACATATACATATATAAACTATATACCTATAGCTTTCTTTACACTGAGAAGGTAGTCATCTCTCATTTCATCTGACAGGTTTTCAATGGTTAAAGCATTTCCTGTTTTTAAGTCTTCTGACACCAGTCTCTTGACATTTTCCAGCCAGGAATCCTCCATTGGAGCCACATGCTCTGTGTCGATGCCATTGTGTATGTAATAGTAGTATCTCTGTTAAAGAATAACATTAAATGAACACATCCTTATTGATATTGTATAGTACATTAATAAAATATAGTATTTTAATAATGGAATATTAGTCATAGCATGGAAAAATATTGTTTATTATTTCTCCATCGTTACAGGGACAGAGCTATTATTTTTCAGGTAGAGCACAGGGGAATGCTAACACATCATGTGACATAATAATTATGTAAAAAAAAGATTAAAGAGGACAACGCATACCCCAAGTGCAATCCCACTAGATCCGCCACTGGATTTATAAAGAACCCATACTTATTTCTCCATTGTTACAGGGTCAGATCAATTATTTTTCAGGGAGAGCACAAGAGAATGCTAACACATTATGTGACATAAAATTAATAGTATGTCCAAAATTTAGCTATCAAATCAGTTTTTAGCTATCAAAAGGGGGGAATATGTGCCTCAAGTGCAAGCCTGCTGGATCCACTACTGGGTTATGGAGAAATATTACTTATTTCTGCATGGTTATACAGTATTTTTGCAGAAACTAACATACCAAGATATCCTTTTCTGCTGCAGTTGGTGATCCTGACCTTGTGGTCATGAGTGGTGCATCTGTAGCCGATGATGAAGGTCTACTTCCATCTTTTTCTTGTTGCCTAAAATAATAAAATTGATACCAAATAGTCAAATCCATAACAAAAAAATAGATAAAATCACTAGTGGGCATTTGTTCTTCCCTATAAAACTGTTTGTAACATAAACTCCTTCACAATGAATTGTTTAAAACCCACTGCCTATTCATCCCTTGTTTTCATTGTTCTATTGATTAAATTAAACAAAAGACTTACATTATGATATTAACAAGAGCATTACGAAATGATTCCCTGTCTTTCCTTGGATATGAGAACCCTTTTCCACTTTTGCCGTTTGCCTCATTTTGTTCTGGATCCCAGGACTTGGTTTTAAGTCTTTTTGCTTTTACTTTTCTTGAGTCACCTGAAATTATTGTTCATTATATGGTCGTTTTAATCCTATTCTTGTGGAATGTCTTTAGTTATCAATCATTAAATTTAAATGACAAAATAATCATAATTTTAAAATAAAAATTGAAAAGTTATCAAATTAAGGACAGAAAATACAGTAATTAAATTGTTTTAATTGTACACTTGCATGCAACAGATAAAGGTAATACTAGAAAATTCTAAATTTTATTTCTATAATTTATACAGGATAATTTTTTGGTTTTACATACACGTCAAGACATGAACTTACGAGATTTTAGTTGTTTTACTAAACTTAGATCTTCTACTTCTTCTTCTGGGGATTTTCCAGTTAGTTCAAATGATGGGATGTTTGCTTGCCATATTGGCTTTGATCTTGCCTTGATTTTGAGAATAAAACATTAAATAAAAATAATTAACCTGTACATTAGATTTTTGAACAATAGGAAATTCATAGTATACTTACTACACAATAATATTCAAAAATAAAGAACCAAGATTCAAGAAATAAATCCACGAGAGTGAAAACAGTTCACACTTATACTTATATTATTAGTACTTACGGCTGGCAATGCTGGTAGAAATGCGCGAGAATTTTCAGGATTCTTGCCTTTATTATATTTGCCAGGAACATACTGGATATAAAAAAAACAATTCAACTAATTAAATGAAAGAATCTTATTTTATAAATCAAGGTAGTAAGTAGGCCTCCTAAAATGAAACAGGAAAAAAAAAACAATACAATTACAATTTCAATACAATGCCAATGGGCCAATTAATTAAATAATATTTGAGAGTCCTAATAAAATGATAAATATTTCATTTATTTATCTGGCTTTACAACAATAGGAAGCATGGCTATTGTCATAAACATGAATGATTATTATTGACTTGTTGAGTTTGAGATGAGAGTTGACAAAAACAATACCAAACAAAAGGTTTTAAAATTCATGAAAACATATCATTTACAACAGTATTTCTCACCTTGACGTCTGACATCGTGAAATAATACTCAGCAGTTTAAATAACACAATAGTATTAGTTTATAAATATTCGTCGTCCAAATCTTTTGCAGCCTAGACCTGCCACAGGTCCAGGGTTGCTATCTGGCTGCTGCTATTTATATGCGCGCTTGCCTAGCGAGCTTCAGCAGTGGTGTTTGTTTCTGTGTTGTGTTGAACATTCGAAAAAATCTAGTATCAAAGCAATTATAAATAACCCAAGAATAATTCATATATTGTTATTGAAACATTATGTATATATTCATATATTGTTTAAGAAACCTACACATGTTATCGGTTTTAAAATAATAATAATAATACAAAAACTCTAGGCCTAGGCTTATTGTTTTTTACCTGAAGTGTGTGACCGACGATCGTTTATAATGTTGCTACGCTACATCCTCGACAAAAGCTTATATATTTAGATAATTCAACCCTAATTTTAAGGCAAAATAACTTATTCTATAAACAATTAAAAAATATAATATAAAAATATTTGTTTATGTTTGTTTAAATTTTATTTCATATGACCAAACCTGATTAAAACTTGATTTTTTATTAAATTGTTTTCAGGTACTTAGCCTTGTAGTCTCAGACGTCACTTTTTCCTGCCCACATCTCGACGACACGTTGTTGAAGACTACTGACAATCACACTCACCGCGCCGCGGCGCCAACACATTTACAAAATAAAAACAAAACACCGAGAAACTTTCTCGGGGGGCACGAACAACTTCGTTATTTTTGTTTTTTAATAGTAGTATTTGTGACATTACAAACTGAATCGGAGATTCACTATTAATAGGATAAAAAGTAAGATGAGTAACAGATTATCAATCAAAATGCTAGGCAAGCTAGAGAGCGTAGCCATCATTATTCATATAATAAGGACTCTCTAGTACTAAACTAGGCCTAGTAGTACCGTACGAATGATTATTGGAGAGGTATAGGTTAGGTGTTTACTCACGGTAGTTAATGGTACAAAAAAGAGTCAGTTCGCCCGAATCAGGAAATTTCATTATGCAGCTATTATTAATCAGAAAATTCCGCAGCCCGTAACTATTATTATATACTGGAGGTATATTTTTTCGTTTTAATCCTATATTTATGGTATATTTTAGGTATGTTTCCTTGAAAAGAACAAAACAAGCAACAACAAAAAAAAAGAATGTCGATTCAAACACTAGGAAAAATTGCAATATATGGTGCTGTTGGTTCGGTTTTAAGCTCAGGATACTTTTATAAGTCAATACAAGGTACATTGTCTATATAATATGAATAGGATATACATTTTATTTAACATAGAATTTTCTTTAAACTTAACTCGCCCACCGCTGTAACTCACCGTACACCACTTGAACATATTGTAAATTGTATATGTCATGACGATGTACGTAGTTTACAATTCTGTTTTCTTATTCACAATAACTAGACAAAATAGCAGGTTCTCCATTCTATGTGCAAACAATGTCTGTAGTAAGGAACCATACTGGTGCAATGGAGGTTTTAGGGGAACCACTTAGAAGCAAGTTTGTAAGTTTAAGTAGTAAAGCCAATACAATGAATGGATATAATGCCCAGGTACAGTATAAAAACATTAGTCTTTTAAACTGTAGTTAATTAATTACAACAATTATTGATATGACTGTATAATTAAAACACAGTAAAATAGTTATCACTGTCCTGAGAGTAAAAATTAAAAACAATTTTCTTATTGATGCTTTGTTGTTTTAGCTTCAGATTCCGGTTAAAGGTAGCAAACGATCGGGAACTGTACACAGTTGGTCCTCAAGAAAAGATACATCAGAGGAGTATGTTTGCTCTTTACATTTAGAAGTGTTAAACATGATTTAGCTGTCCAAAAGATGTTGTAATAACGTACCTCAACTACTAGCCTCCTTTGGCAACAGTATATTGTATAATAAAGAAAAAATGTTGTTTTATTTGCAGATGGTTTATTGAAAAAGTTGATTTAGAATTATATGGATCAAACAAACAAGTCACAATCTATTTGGGAGATAATGTTAAATCAACAGCAGAAGGATATGCTACCTGAATGCGTTAAAAGATTTGGTTTTTGATAAACATGCTTAAGCAAGCCAAATAAATCATGCAGTAACGTACTGTTAACAGTCATCAATGTTATGACTACTAGACTGAGTAACAGATTCCACCTACATTCACATGTAACGGGAAGATGGAGTCGTTAAATGTGTAATGGAAAATTGAATTAAACAGTGTATGTGAAATGTAGTTTAAAGGCGGGATGGAACAACTCTGAATGTAGCTTAAGGGCCCATTTACACTAGGACGATAACGATGGACGATAAATATATAAACATGCATTTTTTTTTCATAAAACAAAATAAATTAGAAAGGTTTTCGTTCTAGAACTATAGGATAATCATTTATGCTGTCTTTGATAAAAATAATGTTTTTAAAATTCCAATCAAATGACGTCATGATAAATAAAAACAATAAAACCGTTGTATTGTCACGATATTATTGCTCTTACTAATCATAACGTCATTTGATTGGACGTGTGAAAATATCATTTTCATCAAAGGAAGCATAGATGGTTATTCTATAGTTCTAGAATGAAAAGTTTTTATATTTTGTTTTATGTATGAAAAATGCACATTTGTCTATTTATCGTCGATCGTTATCGTCCTAGTGTAAATGTAGCTTAAAGCTGGGATGGAAATGATATGTCATTTTACTGACTAAACTGTGTTAAATTTAAACTAGAACTTAAAAATTCTGTTATAAGTGTAACAGTAGTTGTTTTTAAATAAAGATATTACAATTATAGTTTTAATTGGAAACATCATTTTATTCAAAAACAATATTTACAGTACAATTGTTTTACATAATTTATAGCGTAGAACAAATATTGATATATTATGAATTGATATACTGCACAAGTATGAAACCACTTTACAGTATTCCCTTTCATGCAAACATAATATAGAAATGTACCTGTAGGTATGTAGAGTACTAACGTTAAAAAAAAAAACTATGGGAACAGTTTTGCAAAACTTAACTGGATAAAAAAAAAAATGCCAACTATAAAGAAATCACTGAAATAAACAAAGTTAATGGCATGTTTAGTTGCACTAAAAAAAACACCCTTAACGACGACCCTTAACCAAGATCAGTGAATAAACAAAGTTAATGGCATCATGTCTAGTTGCACTAAAAAAACACCCTTAACGACTATGAAGAGGTTCACCAAGATCAGTGAATAAACATAGTTAATAGCATGTATAGTTACACTAAAAAAAAACACCCTTAACAACTATGAAGAGGTTCACCAAGATCCGTGAAATAAACATAGTTAATGGCATCATGTCTAGTTGCACTAAAAAAAAAACTCTTAACCACTATGAAGAGGTTCACCAAGATCAGTAAAATAAACAGTTACCAGTAATACCATATTCACTAACAAAAACAAACCCTCAGTGACTTTGAACAGGTTTACCAAGATCAGTGAAATAAACGGCATGTCCAGTGGGACAAAAAATTAAACTCAACGACTATGTGAAATTGTTTGCTAAATTTCACTTGCCAGTTTAATGGCACAACTCTCAAAATCCAGTAATGTGTTTACCGAATTTATCAGATTTAAAAGAGAGTTTTTAAACAAGGAATGTACGTACAGTAGCAACTGTACTTTCTTCGCTTGTTTTTTTCACTCGCTACCTTAAAGATGTATTGTCCCTTTAAACACAAAAAATGAAAAAAAAATATTCTAAATTTAAATTGGCCATATCAAAGTAATATTAAAGTTATTCACTTTAAGTCGAAAATTCAAGGCAAAAACAACAAATTTAAACAAAGATTTCAAACCACGCGTATGCATTATGCATGATGCTAATTAGGATTGTTTACAACTCGTCACGGTTAAGAAGGTGTTTTCACACAGATCACGAGGAAGTTTTATGATTATGTATACAGAGTAGCCAAACAAGCGCGTTGCATTATGAGTTATGTTTGATCAAAAACTTTTACTGGAAGTCAGTTATTTTTTGAACAAAAAAATGTTCGTATTTCGGTTACATTATTTTTTTTCCAACTAATTTTTGGTGAAAGTTAATAACTATTATGATACTTCAAAATGACCCACTTTTTTTCGAAATATTTTTAAAAAAAATTGGGGGGAATTAGTCAAAGGGACAATACATCTTTAAATGAGAGCTTTTTTATTCAATATATATTTCAGTCTGGGTAGAATGAATCTTACCATGCTTAACAGGTTCCAATTGTAAATCACTTATACATATACGACCAATTTTAAGTACAGTACTGGTTTTTTGTCATGCCTTTACAGATTTTAATTTGCAAGCCAACATGAAGGGTTAGGTACCACTCAATGATAAATGTAGCATGAGCAGTATAGACATTTTCCTACCTAAAGAGAACAGTTGAGCTATTACCATCAAGTTTATAATGAAATCATAATGTACAATTGCAATTTACACCTAACCAGATTGATATAATTACTGGTCATGTTCTCATTGACTTTTAATCTTGAGCTATCGCAATTGTTTCTGAAAATAGACAAGCTACATTTGGGTGTAAACATCAATAACAGAAAGTTTCACTCTTGTATTCCTTACATTTATATCATAAAGCACCAATGCACTTGTACTTGTTATTCAATATCGTCTCCCTCTGGCTTTTAAACGCTCTCTTTCATCTAATTTATCTTGTTTACGTCTATCGGTGTTGTGGTCTGTTTTTTCTGGTGTTCTTTTAAGTTCTCTCTTGTCTATGTAAGCACTTTTTCTGGTTTTCGGATCTGACACAGAACTACTGGATTCAGAGCTATCTGATCCGGAACTATTTGGTTCAGAATTGTCTGACTCAGAACTGTCTGACCCAGAACTATCTGACTCTGAACTTTCTGAACCTGAACTTTCTGAACCTGAACTATCTGAACTTGAACTCTCTGAATCTGAACTGCCAGAACTTGAACTGCCCGAACTTGAACTGCCCGAACTTGAACTGCCTGATTCATCTTTTAGTTTCTTCCTTGCGTGGTTTTTTCTGGTCTCTCTGTTTATTTTCTCTTTATCTTCTTTATTGCCATCCCTGGTCTTATAAATCATTTCATTTTCAATGTCCCTTTCTATATTGACCCATCCATCTTTCCCTTTTTTAACAACTTCATTTTGACCTCTGATAATAGTTTCGTCTATCTCACTGCAGTTTCGTTTATCCCTCCCTCTGATGTTTCTCTCGTCTCTTCCTCCATAGTTTGGTAAATCTCTTCCTATATTATTTCTGTCATCTCTCTTGTCTCTTGTCCTGCTATAGCTCTCATCTCTGCTATTTCTTTCATTTTTCCCTCCATTGTATCTTTCATTTCTTTCTCTGCTGTTCCTCTCAACTCTTTCTCGGCTATTTGTCTCATCTCTTCCTTTTTTGCTTCTTTCATCTCTGCCTCTGTTGTTTCTCGTATCTCTTTCTCTGGTGTTACTCTCATCTCTCCCTCTAATGTTACTCTCATCTCTTCCTCTGCTGCCTCTCTCGTCACTGCCTCTGCTGCTTCTCTCGTCCCTTCCTCTACTGCTTCTCTCGTCCCTTCCTCTGCTGTTACTCTCATCTCTTTTTCTGCCGTTTCTCTCATCTCTTTTGCTTCTTTCATCTCTTCCTCTGCTGTTTCTCTCATCTTTTCCTCTACTGTTACTTTCATCCTCTTCACTAACAACCATTTCTTCTCGTTTTCTGTCATTCTTACCTCTACTTATTCTTCTATCATTTCTTTCATCCCTCTGTTGGTTACCTCTTTTATCTCTCCCTTTTTCAACTATTTCATCCATCCACCTATTTTTGTCATTCTCTTTACCCTTTTCAACTATGTTATCCATCCATCTATTGGTCTCTTCTTCTCTTCCTTTTTCGACTAGTTTGTCCATCCAAGAAGTGTCTGAATCTCCTCTTCTGCCTGTTTCTTTACCTTTTTCAATTCTTTCAACTCTTCTTTCTCTATTACTCTCTTGGTCAATTCTATCATTCTCTCGTTCACCTTTTCCACGTCTCCCTCTTTCATCTTTCTTTCTATCAGATCTTTCACCTTTATCACGTTCAATTCTGTCTTCTCTTTCTTGCACACCTCTATCTTCTCTTCTATGATCAATTCTTACATCTCTACCTCGATCACATTTGTCTTCCCTGCCACGCTCAATTCTCACTTCCCTCTCTTGATCACCTCTATCATTTCTGTTGCGTTCAATTCTCTCTCTTCTTCGACGTTCATCTCTCTCATTTCTTTCATTTTCAACTGTCTCTTCTCTTGGTCTGTCTACTTGCCTTCCAATATACCTATCTCCTCCACCTCTTTTTGTCATCTCTTTCCTTTCACTTTTATTACTAAGTTCATGGTTTTTAAAACCTTTCTCTCTTCCATTAATTCCATAATTTCTTTCAGTACTTTCTTTTCTTTTTCTGCTTTCAGTCCTTGTGTCCTCCTGTGTGGACTCCGATGATGATGAATCAGATTCACTACTAGAAGATGATGAAGATGATGACACTGGCGTTTTATTTTTTCGTTTTGTTTTAGATTGTGCTTTCTTAATTTTTTCAGTTTCTTTATTTTTATTCTTTTTACTACTTCTTTGCTCTTTTTTGGATTTTGATGAAACCTTTTTTCCTTCTTTTGGAAGTGTCTTTTTCTTCTTTCTTTTTCTTGATTCTTCTTCAGATTCTGATGAACTTTCTGTTAAAAAGAATACATTTATAGTAATTTAGGGTTCATAAAATAAAATTAGATTATGCTAATATATACTATCTAGATCAAAAAGTATATCTTTTCCAAGCAAAATTATTTTTAATATAAAATCAATATGAGTCTTTTTAGGAGATTTAGTTGACCCATTTAATCTAGATAATTTTAACAGTAAATGAGTAGGTAAATAAATAACAACAGTAAATCATGTTGACCTTTCCCCCCAAAAAAGAGTAAACCTATTTTATACACTGTTGAACCACACCTCCAAACAATGATAGGTGACTTACCTGAGGAAGATGAGGAGGCCGATGACGAACTGTCATCATCAGAACTTGAATCACTAGAGTCAGAAGAATCGCTCTTCATTAGAGGCTGCCTCTGCTCCATTATCTTTTTCTGCTGAAGCTTTAAGTGCTCACGAAGGTCATCACTATAAATTGAATAATTTTAACAACAATAATAAAATCAATATCAAATTAATGAGGCTTTAATTTTATATTTCGTAATTTAACACAGCTGGTATTGGTATTCAATGACAATAAATGTACAAGATATATTTATCTAGATCAAATTAGTGGTCAAGCGGTTAGTCCAGTGGCAATGCAGCTATACAATTGGCACAGGTTTACTCTTCGACCATTTTGGTGGCAGCAATTGACACAAGGGACTCTTAGGGGAGAAATTAGTTGTACTGTGCACCATTCAGCTCAGTAGGCTGAACGTCACAGGTTATTCCACCACATGTACATTTTTTTTTTAAACTTACGTGAGACCTCCAAGTCCAATTGTAGTAAAGAAATTGATAGAGAACCTAGTGTTTGCTGGATTATCATGTGGCATCAAACCTTCCAGGAATGGCTGCAGTGTACTATAAAAAAACGAATTTCATCTATATATAAAAAACATGATTTACAGCATTATGTAAGTTTACAATAAGAAGTAAAATGAATTTAACATAATGTTATACACAATATCACAATTGCTTAAAAGATATTGTTTGTATTCGGTTTTTCTCAAAAACATTCAAATGCTATTTTTGATTTTCAGCAAATTTATACATATAAACCATTATTTACAATTGAAAAGGTAAGAAACTTCAAGAAGCTATTAAACAGGTTACAAATAGAATATATAAAACAATATATAAAAATATATAAATCAATAAATAAAAATTATGGTTTCAGATACTAGACAGCGAAAGTTTTAAATGTTGTACAAAAGAATGAAAAGTTTTAATATTGTAATAATTGTTAATATATGTCTGCTGCATTGACTTACTGATCCTTTAGTCTTTCGTTCAGCTTTGGAAGTCCCAAATATTCAGACAGTTCTTGGAAAAGTATCTTTATAAAGATTCGGCTTGACGATGTTGTATCATCCTCATTTAACTTGATGCAAGATAATGCCTGAACATTTTTTTAAATAATATGAATCAGAGTCACAAGTAATGTAAAAATAAAAGGGATTATTTAACAACACAAAAATACATGCAATAGAGAATAAAACCTATTAAACTTGTACAGTTTGAAGATAAATAACAATCTATGTTTTTACATATACTGTAGTACTGTATCGTATTCAAATAAATGTTCTGGGACATTTATTGTTTGGGAGGGTTTTAGGGGAAAGGTTAGGTTTGCATTTATTCGAGGATACGTTTTTTTATGTAAAATTGTAACATGTATAATCAAATAAATACCCCCTAGATATGACATAAATACAACACAATTAATACAGTAACAAGTGTAACTAGATTTAATTCGTCACTATGACGAATTATAGGTTATATGCATTGATTTAAATAAAGATAATCGATTGATTTAAGATATTTTGATTGATTGATTTTCTCAGAATCGTTAGTTATTTATAATATATGATAGGATCTTGCTAACGCAAATACAATAGCCGGTATCATAATCCTATCAAAGATCCTTCTGCGTATATAATGTCATAAACCACATTTGTGTTTTTATTTAGATTTCATTATAAATCATGTGTATAATCTATACACTAAGAAATACAATTGAACAAACAATACGGATAATAAAAAAAAATCTCATTTCGTTTCGTTTCCCAAGGTGAGACTCGAACTCGGTACCTTGAATGCTATAGACACGAGCAAAGACCACCGAGCCATACACAACTGACTAAAAGTTGTGGAAAGATTCCTCCGTGTATTTACTATGCAGTAACCACTTTGGTGCAGATAGATTAGTACATACCGCAATGAATTATAATGTTTTACTATGATGACATCTTTAAAAATTTAAAAAAATGATGCACTGTCAAACTATATACTTTTAACTTTAATATATGAACTTCTTAAGGAAGAAAGTTAATGTTAAGTTTGTTATTTCGGCCTAAGAAAATGTTATAATTTGTTTGATTGTCAAAATTAATTTTTTTAAATTTAATATGCCATTAATAATGACTTAATCAACTTTTTTTCTCCTAATTTCATAATAAATCATACATATGATACATACACTTCAAGAAAATGAAATAAAAAATAGGTGTTCCCGAGCATTCTAACAATATATATTAATTTTAAAATTTAGCATATTTTCACCATTTTGTTAACTGACACGTGCGTAGCCTGTCACTTTTGACGTGCTCGTATAACGCTGTTTCCCGTTGAAAAGTGAATAAAATATGACATTATTAAAGAAAGGTTATACAACAGTAATCGGACAAAAACAGTGCGCATTAACGTTTGACGCGCAGTGCGCGTGCAAAAATCTGCGCACTCATGTCAATTTTTTAAACGCTTAAAATTGCCTGAAACGTACTCTAATTTCATCGAAAATAAATTCTGACAATTTTCAACATTTTAAGCGCGCGTACGCATGCGTTATATGCGCTACGCACGTAATTGTATTGCCATATGATGAAATATGACCTGAAATTTATGAGTACCAAATTTTGTTTAAAAGTGATTCATGCTTGTGAAGATATGATTACAAACGTGATTTCGTTAAATCGCGCGTAGACCGCGTAATGTTTGATTGCGCAGCCAACCTGAAAACATAACCACATCGATTCCTGGCCATAAGGAATATACTCTGAAAAATTGACTTAGATAGATGAAACTGATATCAAGATAATTCACGGACAAAATAGTGCTAAGGAAAGAATAAATAAATAAATAAATAAAGATTTTGACAGAATCAAGAGGTTATATGCATGATAATGCATATAACCTAATAAAAATGCTTGATAAATTCTAGATCATGAGAGTCAATGAATTCTACTATGTGTTAGTACTGTGTGTGTATGCACATGGCAGGGCGTTTTTTCAAGAAAAAAACTAATTGTCTCGGGGCGTATATTTGATGGGGCTTTTATTCTAAAAGATTTTCTATAGGGGGAGTTTATTAGAAGGGACATTTATTCAAAGTGCGGTGAATATTCAAATAAGTACAGTATGTAAGATTTGACAATATATTCCATAAGAAATTGTATTATTTACCATCCATGGTATAGCATCTGTATACAATAGGTGAGAAAAGAACTTGGCCACATTCCTTAGTTTATTAGTTTCCAAACGATGACAAACATCATACTGCTCCCCAAATACGACTGTGTAATTCTGTAAATACTCCTTCTTCAGCTGGCAAAACCTCTGAAAGATAATAACAATACAGTATTGTTGTTAACAATTTCCTTTGTATTTTTCATTCAAATTGAGGTGTGGTTTATATTAGTGCTATTGAAGTGTGGATTGTTTCTTTAATAGTTTAAAAGTTATATACACAAAATGAAAGAAAATGTTCAACAATTCTATTGCGTGACTTACCTGGGCTAATAGACCATAAAACTTTTCGTAGGTCCTTTGCTGAGCACAACAATCTAGTATCATAAGACATACTTCTTTCTGTAAAAAAAAATATATATTAAATGAAAAAAACATATCTAGGCCTGCCTGCCTAACTTTGGTCTATTTATCATTTTTTAATATGTTTCTATGGGACAATACAAAATGATCATACCTCTTGACCTGGTTTAATTTCCATTTTGAGAAGTTTATGGGCACACTCTTCGAAATCCAAACTGGATTGGATAGTCAGGTAGATGGTACGACGCAATGCCACTAAGTTTGTCTCCGTTTGATCAATGATTTCCATTTTTTTTTCTAGAACAAAACTCTAAATATATTAGCAACAAAGACAGGCATGTCATTTGCCTAACATAGTTGAAACTACAAATGTTAATCAATATAGCAGAATTTAAACAAATTGCAGTACCTCAATTATTTGTTGTATTATGATACTAATTAAAAATGCGTTAATCTTAAATGTACCTTCAGTATCGGAGTCCGATTCACTTGAGCTACCATCGCCACTGTCACCCGATTCTGAATCACTTTCCTCGCCAAGAATATCTTTCTTAATTGTTTTGTACTTTTCTTCATTCTCCAGATACTCTGGGTCATGCTTAAATATATCTAAGGAAGAAAAAAAGACCTCATTAATAAAATAATAAAAAAATCATGATTGTAATCTGTAACTGAAAATGTGTTTGAACACTACTTTGCGAGTAAAGATATTCATTCTACATAGGACAAAACTTCTGAAGATTACTAAAGGTATTTTATGGAAAGGAGAACTGGATTTCCTTTTAAGTAAAAATTACAATCCGTTTAAAAAGAAATGTATACAGGTCACGAGTGCTGAATGGCTACAGGGATCCCTGAGCAGGGCTGGAGGAAAAAACAGACATTAAAATATTGCAAAAAAGGCTAAAAATGCCAGCAGCCTCCAGCATTATTATTATTTTATTTATATAGCGCTTTTCCAAATTAGTGTAAAATGATCAAAGCGCTTTACATAGGAAATAGATGTGTTGTGAGGGCTTTTTTAAATTTTAAAACTGTGGTTTGTTTTCCTGGATCACAGACGGGAGTTTATTCCACATCACCAGTCCAAATTTTGAGAAAGTATTATTTCCAGAGGTCCACTTTTCGAGACAGTGATCCAATCTGGTGTGATCTATCTCGGACCTCAGGCCTCTCTTAGCACATCTATACACCCGTAAGAGCTCAGCTCAGATAACAGGGCGCATTATTATTTAAACAATTGTAAACATGAAGTAACACTTTAAGAGTGATTCTACTTTCAACAGGTAGCCAATGCAATTCATAAAGCAGAGGTCTAAGGTCTTATTAGAGGGCCACTTAGGGACCCTAAACCAGGGGGTCTTAGTGGTACGCTACTGAATGTATGACTTACTAAGCATGTCTTCTGTAGTATACTGGTCCTCTAATGTCAGCAAGTGAGTGAACTGACCAGCTTCTTCCACAAGATCAAGACCCTCACTTAGAGATGGAAAGTCTTTAAAGCCATCCTTGCGTACAGCGAACATGACTTCCACCATGTACTGTACACGCTTATCAATCTGTGACTCATGTAGAATGCTACGTAGACGATCAAATATTGCTACAAAAAAATATATAAATCATTATTGCTACAAAAATATATAAAAATCAATGATGTTCTGTAACAGACTGAAGGGAATATGAGGAATAAATTATAGAAAATATTTTCATTGTGGCTAATCATATAATTTCAAGACTTATTACATGCTCCTCCTCCATGCCATGTTAGTGTTGCTCTCTCTTCTAAACACATTTTTTAAGGTTTCTCCACTTTAGTTGCTTTCGTACAAAACATGAAAAATGCAACTTACCATGCATTCCTCTTGGTGAAATATCATAGAGTTTTTGTCCACTCTCCTTTAGAAAAGCCACGGCAACTTCTACAGAATCATCTGAAGGATTCTCTAACAGTAGTGTTAATATCTCTAAGGCGATTACTTCATGAGCCTAAAGAAGTAACAAATAATGTTATTACTTGAGAAGCCCATTGGATATTAACTAATCTGGTATATTCCATAATATGATTGGACTTTTTCAGGCTATTGCAAACCCTAAATATAAGTCTTGGAAGGAAGAAACCTAGGCAGCTAGTTTATAAGTTTATAATACTGGTATATTCTAGAGAGTGTATAATCGTATAATTATGCAATGATAAAAATATAAAATGGTTGGTCTATACTAATTTGTCAGTGGAAATGTAACTGTAACCGTATCATTAAAGACTATTGCAAACTAAAGTGTAAATATAAACATGTTCACTGGAATGTGGAGACTTCATTTATAGGCTTTATTTACCCTCCTATTTGTCATGATCATTACCTTAAGCGTGGTTCGCACTAGAGACGCAACGTAAGGACATACGCGCAATGCAAGTTGACCAATGACAAACCAATGTCAAATCACTTAGGTTGCGTTACGTCCTTGTGTTGCATCTCTAGTGGGAACCAAGCTTTAGTAACCTATCATTATCTAATCATACAATAATAATAGAAAATATAAACACAATCTTACTACTTGCTGGTTGACTAGATGAGCAATGAATCTAGTAGATGTTAAGCATAAGCTTTTGTCATTTCGTTTGAAACTCTTTTGAAAATTGACAATCAGTCGCTTCAAAATAAGTTCACCATTTTGAGGAAACTGTAAAGAAAAAGAATAATATTTAAAAAAAAAAAATATTATACCAGGGTAATGTTTGCTTATTATAATACTGTACTTGCATTTGGAAGATGATAACAAGCCAAATATTTCTATCAATTCTCAATTACAACCCATTTTATCGTAAGCCATTTGATAGCACACAATACAAACTACTTTATTTAGCAACTTACAGTACATATTACGAGCCGGATATATTAATTATTTGTTTGCAGTTTATTTATCAATTGCTTTTTAGAATGAACTTAAATAAAATCACTTACCTTTGAATTGATGATAGCTACTAAAGCAGCATATACGTGTGTAAAAGTCGGTGAGGCATTCTGGGCTTGTACGATAGAACGTGCTAACAGTCCCCTGTGGAGAAAAAACAATGTCTACTAAACAAAACATTTAAACAATGTCTACTAAACAAAACATTTAAACAATGGCCCTGTTTCTGCTGCCAACTAAATACCGTATATTATACGGTATTTTTTGAATACCGTATATATACGGTATATTTTTGGCAGCAGAAACTGCGCTCATAAAAAATATACCGTATTTTGTATACCGTATTTTCCCCACAAAATTTGTGGATAAAATACGGTATTTACAAATTTATACCGTATTTTATGTACCCGTTTCTGCTGCCAATAAAAAATACCGTATTTTTTTTTTACATGACAAAAAGTCACCATTCGTGTTTTTATTTTCTGTCGCTGTTAGCTGCTTTACACACATGTATAGATATATTCGGCGAAAATGTGGAGCGAAGACGTCACAGTTTTACTAAATAAATGTGTGTGGGGAAGCTAAAATGTCTGACCAACTAAAAGGTAATAAAAGGGACAACCACATTTATAAAGACATTTCTAAAAAAATAAAGCAGGAGTATGAAATAGACTTGTCTCCAAAGCAAGTAAACTCAAAGCTGAAGAGCCTGCGAAAGCAGTACAACATTGCAAAATACAATAACTCGGGAAGGGAACAAATTAATTGTCCCCATTACGATGTTTTCTGTGCTCTCACAACATCTCTATCACTAGGGCTAGGCTGTTGAAAGTGAGACGTAAAACTTCCTTTATTGCGACTTTTAATTATCGATCAAATAAATGAATGGCAATTTGGGTAAAAAAGATGAAATTTAACACGACCACCCAAGAAGTATTGTTAGCAGAAACGGGGTACTAAAAAATACGGTATAAAAAATTATTTTATACCGTATTTTTATACCGTATTTTGAGCAGTTGCAGCAGAAACAGGCCCAATGTCTACTAAACAAAACATTTAAACAATGTCTACTAAACAAAACATTTATGCTAGTAAGAATATGTCTAAGGTTTGTAATCAACTGACCACTCATTTTAAACAATGCTAGATGACCTGAAAAATGTGTCCTTCTCAAGCTTCAAAGTTATTTGGCCACAATTTACCAAAGGTAGACTTGGTCAAATACATATTGTGATTTTGATATTACATCGTACGCTAGCCATAGGCCTAGTCTGACGTTGTCTAGATGCTACAATAACTGTCTTTCTGTTTTTGCCAGAATCAGTTAATACAAATTTGGGGGAAACCCAGTATTTTCGCTGGAAAGTTATGATTATTCCATTACCTTTGGCCTTTACAATCGATCGAAAGTTCATATCAATTTGCGCACAATGCATGTTGGGATTTATAGCGGGCCGCTTCAATTATTAGAATCAACTTATTTTTCACATTTTTAACCGTTTAAAGACGAAAAAGTTATCACAATAGGACCATATAGTATTTATTTTTAAATTAAATGTAGTTTGTGACCTTAGATCTAAAAAACGTAGGGAATGGGACTTCCATTAATTCCAGTTCAATATAATAAACATACCTTCCACGAATTATATTTTCTGCAAATAACTCCTGAACAATTAAACTGATGTTGGAAACATTGACCTTGTTGATCAACCCATTAATGCTCTTTTTTAAAGCTTCCCATGCAATCCGCTGATAAGCAGTTCTGAAAAAAAAAACAGGAAATCAACTAGACCTAAATAAATAAATAATAAATACCTAGTTTCAAATTCTAGAAACTATATACGAAATAAAAACACAAGAGATCTTTGGCCTGCATTACTTGCAGTAGAGTTAATGTCAAGAAACAACTATAATTTGAGATCTGTGCTGTTGCATGAAGGGTTAGGGTCTGTGTGTTGCATGGAGCATTAGGGATGTCGCCATCCTGGTCTACGGTGGCGGGATCCACTCAGCAATCAACTACAGTATCATGACCATGATTTACCAGCTGCTGTTTAAACAATAAATTCTGTTTTCCACTATTATTCACGCAAATCCAATGTTTCGCAGAGAAACAAATCATGCTTCCCTTTCTACTACAAAAGCAATAGCTGTCATTTTCATTGCGTTGTCTGTGCTAAACCTTTCATGTGAGTGCTCATGAACGACGTCATTACTCATTTTCTAAGCTCTAATTGGTTGCGTAATTTTTCGCATCGCAAAAAGTAGAAGCAATTCAAACTACCAATTTTGCTTAAGTGAAGAAACTCCGGGAACTAGAATTTGTAGTAGAAAGGTATTTGGAAGATGGAAACATGAATACACATGCGTATAAGCTGATGTTTTCGATTCAAAATCAATCAAATTCACCTAGTGATAAACAGGCTTAATAAACAATCAATCAGGTTAAGAAAACACACTTTATAAACTACCAAATTAATGGTGATACATACGATGTTTTATCTGTGATCTGTTGTTGCATTAAACGTAGCTTAGCTGGAGGGATGTAAGCACCACCTGTCCTTGTGGTCAGAATGTCAGGCTCTGGTTTCTTCTTCTTTTCTCTGGGTTCTGTAACAACTTCATCAACAGAGTTCTTATCACCCCTAAAAAAAATGGGAATATGTAGTAACAATGATATTGATTTGCCGACACAAAATCAGATTTAAAATTTCTTTATTTTAATTATCCACAGCAACAGTGAATCATCGTGGTCACTAACAGGCTGGAAAATCACAAATTCCGTGGTATAATACAAAGAGAGAAAGAAATGTTTATACAGCATACACAATTGACAGTATCTATATATAAATTTACGTAAGGGAAAAATTCGGTAAATCGCACGTTACTTCTATAATGTTTACTCGATGGTATATACAGTTGGTTCGTACTTTCGGTACTGATTTTAACCACCTCATGTAACCCTGTTTACTAATTAAATTGAGTTAGATAATTAGTTATTGACAATTAAAACAAATTTAGGTTCAAAGATTTGCCCCGAATAGGGGTGTTTTCCGATTGTGGTATACACTGTCTAATGGATGTCAATTTGAAAAATACCCGCACACAATAATACAAGGACGCTTCGCATTTTCCTATCTCCTCCTACGATAATTGTTTTTAATACTGTAGCTGAAAACCGGTTAAACAGTTCGAGTACAGTATCATAATGTTGAAGACAGGCCGATTTTCTTTAAAAAATACTATTTTGATAGATTTAATATACGTTTATACAAATGTATTGATTTGCGATGAATGGAACATTCCAATCTCTCAGACTCCCAGTTTGTAGGTAAATTTATGAGCCCTTGGTTTAACACAAGTAGGTAAATTTATGGGCCCTTGGAGAATAAAACTTATACAGTATATAGTATTGCAATACTTTGACAATATTGTAAATACTGTACGTATTAACCATTTTTGGTCGCCATTTGAATCAAAATTGTTTTACTGTGAATGTGGTTACTGTTTAGATATATAAACAAAATATACAAAGAACATTTATTACTGTGAGTAGATTACAGACAGTTGCTTCTCAACGTTTTTGTATTAATTAATAATTATAAAAAATATAAACGTCGTAGTGGTGTGTCGTTACATGTACTTTACTATTTCAATCGACTATAACAGTTTTAAAAAAGTATTATAAATCGTAAATGTTTTACTGTGTTTAGTGGTATATTATTGATAGGCCTATAAAACATTTAAAACAATATTTCGTTACTGAGTGGATAGAGAATATATTTAAAAATTGTTCTTCCCATCCTCTTCCCCATCCCTCAACTCTAATGTTATATACAAAACACAAATTGGGTTTGTTTAAATGAGTTCAAATAAAAATTGGACTCATTTTTAAGACAAGGCATAATTCCCAGGGTGCTAATTTTACGTAAATCATCGTGTCTATTTATTCGTTTCTGTAAACGACAATGTACTATAGTCCTGCGGTACGTACATTTTTTATGCTGAAATTACTGTGTATTCGAGAACCATTTGTGGACACGACCTAGATGGTACGCTCGCGTACCATCTAGTACTGTATAATAACAGCAGAGCATAGAAACTGGAAATCAATGACCATAACATATGTACACATCTTGTACTGTACCTTATGTTCTGTACACTATCAAATTTCATGTGACAAACAAATGTGCGGCCCATATACGGATATAATGATGTCATTACCATATTTGGGCGCATTACAACTTTATTGTCAAACAAGTTTGATAGTGTAGACTTATTAATATTTAATTTTTTTTTTTGGTCATAACTAAAATATTAAACAATTCATACTGTACAAAAGTTTAAATATTTCTTACCCACGAGGTGACTGATCTTTCTTTCTTTTCTCCCCTTTATTATCTTCCTCTCTCCTTCTCTGGTTCCATCTTTCTTCTTGCCGATCATAATTATTCCTAGTACGCAAGTCATCCCGACTGCGATAGTTGTTTCTTCGACCTCTAGGTGACCTACTACGATCCCTTTGATCACGTCGACCTCTGTAATCTGGAGATCTTGACCTGCTGCGACTATTCCTGCTGCGTCTATCTTTGTAGACAGGGGATCTAGACCTACTCTGCTTCTGTGTATTACCACGCTTACTCCGTTCTTCCCTAGTCTTTTTTATCCTTTTTCTGTCATCACCACTGTCACTGGTTTCTCCATCACTAGAATATTTGTTTAGATTAACATTATTTAAATACAAAATTAATAAACACTACAAAGCACACTAACACTCATACTGTAAATTTTTATATAACTTTTTTAACTTATTCTAAAATGTTTTTATGCTGTTTGTTGTCTTGAGGAAGACAAATTTCAAATAGTATATTTTTGGACAATAAAGGTTGAATCTATTCAAATTTGATTTTTTTCAACCTTAATCTTTCAACAAATATAATTAAATAAGTATATTTGTTTTACCATTTTAATATGCATTGTTCTACAAGTTTGTTTTAAATGCTGAAATTACAATTGAAATTTACCTTCTATTTGGTCTCTTTACAGTGGTACCAACTACACTACGGAATCGTCCAGCACTCACAGTGTCCTCATCACTACTGCTGGAGTCACTACTTTCTCCCCTCCTGCAAAGGAAAGTTTTATAAATACTTTTATTGATCAGGAGAATGAACACTAGTGTACAATATTGTTTATCCTCTAACTTAATAATCCAAAGAGCGCTCTGTTTCAAAAACATGTGAAGTGACCTTATATATGAACTGTACAACAATTAATTATAACATTTATTCTATAGAACATCCAGTTGTATACACACAATACGTATGTATTATTTATTTCTTTATTTTATTTTATTCAGTTGTCAACCAACAGCGATGAAACCGCCACTAACAGGTTGAATCTAAACATAATAAACTATAAATTGTATTCAAATAAACAACAAAAACATAAACAAAGATCACAACATTAAAGAAATTTAACAATTTTACCCTTAAATACATTTAAACTATATATATATATATATATATATATATATATATATTATAACTTCTATAATTTGTAGTAGCATTAGGTACTTCCAAGATCTAGAATTTACTATTTTGATACAATTTTTACTGACTGTATTTTATCACTTTTTCATTCAAAGTAACATTTATTTCTCTTATTGTTAATTGTGTTGTATATTTTCATATATATGGGTTATTTATTTGTTGATTATAGTTACACAATGGAGAAAAAATACATGTTAAAAACCACCCAAAATAATAAATGGCCCAGGGAATTTATTCAAATAAAATAATTACTTATAATTTAGATTACCAACCTGTGTTGTGGTGAAGATTTCTTTGCATCAGCTACTTTGTGTAGAACACTTTGAATTCGTTTTTGTTTCCAACTATCATCACTGTCGTCATCTTCACTCACAGACACTTGTAAAGCATCAGCTTGGTTGGATCCTTTTTGTATAGGGCTGTACATTTTTTTAAATGTATGCATGTAAATGAAATTTTATTCCAATTCCAAAGACACAATTAAAATTAGTTACAAACAAAATATAATAGTATTGTTATACACTATTAAAATATGTAAAAACACAGTAAATGTTAAAACAGTAAAAAAATGATCGAGTGAAATGCTAAAAACCCATTTTAAATTGATTCAACTTAATTTAAAACTAGGCTAATTTAATTAATTTTCGCCATGGCTAAAAATACGGTGCCGTGTCCTAATTTCCGTTTGCTAAATGTAGGGTAAAATTGCATTACGTCATAATCAGTACGTGTGTGTCATCATCGTATAAGAACTTTGGATTTGTTTTATCGCGAAAACAGTGATCAACCGCTTAATATTTTCGTTATGCTTCATTTATTACTATTATCGCCGTCGTGTGTGACAAAAACTTAGCCTACGTCTGTTATTATTGAAAAGCCAAAAATGTTTGATTTTAATTCTAGAATACAGAAAAACATTTCAAAAGAGGCCTAATACATACTATAACCTCATTATATGAGTTTGTTTGTGTAGGAAAAGCGGTGCCAGGCTGTGGCAAGCTGCATATGTGCGCGGATTTTTGTGACTCATCCCTGGGGCTACTGTTTAAATCATAGTATTTGAGGGCCCCTTCATTTTCCGCATTTGCTTGTTGTTTATGGTCACCATCTGCAAACAAAGTTTAATAAAAATATAGGCCTAAATAGGCCATTTGTAATAAAAAATACTGTAAAACCCTCATATATAGTAACTATGGACGAATGAACGCAACACAATTTCCAACATTGAATTATAATTACTTTACTTCTAATCTGGCTATCAACATATCGGATTATAATATTACTACTGTATGTTGTATAATGAAATAATATTTGAGATTGAGTGCATGTTTTAAACGCTTTATGTAACGTCCACCAACTACATGAACTTGTTCTATTACTACAGCATCAACGTTGTCGCCCGTTATTAAACTTCTGTATTCAACATTGCTAGGTCTAGCTCCAGGGCTGAGTCACAGAATCAGCGCACACATCCATGCAGTCTGGCGCCGCCGATAAGCATTCTCTACAGACGCGATATGGATAAAAATCCAAAGGCCTTATACAAATGAGGACACACATGTACCACCACCACCCAATTGGCGGATTATGACATAATGCAATATTACCGTACCTTTAGCAAACGGAACCGTATCTTAAGCCACAGTGGCACAGCGATTAATTTTACTTTTAGGCCTAGCCTAGGGCCAACGGATTACGGTCATGTCGGCCACATACCACATCGGGCCCCAACACAATAAAAGCAATAATGTATGGAACGCTATGAAAGCATTGCATGTTACATTCTTATTCCGAAGGCAACAATGCCAAGTAGTATTTGGTCTTGTCCTGTCAACTTTCTTGGTTTATTGAAATCCCAAACTGTCTACCAAAGTATCCTAGAAAGACAGATTTCTAGGGCCAACACTTGACAAAAAGGCCTATTATAATGTTGATTGACTTACTGAATACAATCATCTTTTTCATTTTTAATATACCTTACCATTTCTGTTTATTATTTTGTATTGTATTGCTATGGAGGAAAATAAATGTCAGGGACTAGGCCAGCCTACCCTAGCACTCATTCAGAGAGTGAGTCTACCCAGTAAAACCATTCTTTTCCCGTGCATCATGAGATGCTGAAACCTCACGAAAAGGCATGTCGCATGATAACTCCTCTAATTACAAACTTACAATACATAAATACAGTGTGAATAAAATAATATTGATATTGTAAAGTTGAATTACATTATATTCTTAACATTGGTTAGCATACCTTTTAGCCATAATTATATAAAACGTGAAATTTACGTATGTTTTCAAACCCACTTCTAAAACACGAAAACGTCCGACTTTTCGTCCTGAGCTAAGTTCAAAGGTCAAAGAAAGCTAACGACAAAACTTTGCAAGCTGGGATGGATATGGTGAGCGTTCATGCATAACGTTGCGTGTGTGGCGGGAAACTGTCATTGTTGTTTCGCGGTAAATTTGCTTCATTTGTATTTGCAGACAGAGTTCCAAAGACAAGCAGCTACCAGACAACAGGTAAATTACATAAAATACAAATATATATTACCAATTGTAAATGCACCCTATAAATATGAGTCCTGTTGAGTGTTTAGAGACAGACTGAGTAACGAAGAAAGGTCAACAAAGTCGAAGATGCATCAGCGGCCAGCAGGCATTATTGCTAGAATAGAAGGCCTGCTAGTGCTAGCTATGCCTAGTTAGGCTCTAACTAAGTCTAAACTGCATTAGCGCCCGCCTCCAATAGGCCTTCTAGGCTAGGCCTAGTAGCTAGGTTAGGTAAATGGTCAGGCCTCTGTGAGATCCTAACTAGGGCCTAGCTAGCTTGATAATAAATAGGCCTATAGTATAATTTACAACAATCATCCATGATATGATCAGTTTTGCACCACCCATATCTCAAAAAGTGTCATTTCAATTGTATGGGTTTTCCACTGAGGTGATTAGTAAATCCACACCCAGCATAGAATAATTCTATTGTAATAATAACTATTATACACAATAGGGTGTGTTATAAAATTTCAATTCAATTTGTTCATACCAGTGAGTATTACAACAAAAAGAAATTTAACATTGAATTGAGAAAGCTACCTTTTGTGTTGTGGACCAATTGTTATGCTATATTTTTACTGGCATATGTAACACAACTCTCAGTTACAGTTCATACCTTGTACAGTATAGTACTGAACTCTACCAAAGTGAGAAATTTGTGCCTTCAATTCATTTAACTTCAAGGTAGGGGTTTGTTGTGGTCTATTTCTAATCTCAGATTATGTATAAAATAGTGTTGTGTGTCAATACCTAAATTCTTTATAAATTTGTATTCATAGATTAGATACTATGCCTGTAGTAACAAGACCTCGAAGAAGAACTACTGAGGTGCAAGGGAAGTTAGACTTTCCATGTAGGAAAACACGATCTAGGTCAGCTGCTGTAAAGACCACTGCAGAATGCAGGGATTCGTCAACTCCACTCAAGAAAAATTGTACACAAAAATGCACAGAGACAATGAATAAAAAGAAACTGGAAATATGTGACGAAAAGAAAACTCAAAGGAAAAGGGAAGATAATATAGATTGGTTGGATGATGTGCTTATTGATATAATCTCACCTAAAAAAAGACAACATGATACTAAAGGTACAATAGTTTAAATTTTTCCAGCCTTTTGACGTTCTGCAAAAAGGTTCCAACCATCTTTCATGTTGGTAGTGGCACAAACATTATGTGTATACCAAAATTTTGTACCATACTTGAAATGTGTACCAAACTCGAAAAGAAGCCCCCACTCTGTGGTTTGCAAATATAATCTCTAAAAGAAGCCCATCTCAAAATCAAGCCCACTGGGCTCCTTTTTAAGATAGTATGGGCTTCTAGGAATATAATGTATGATCATGTTATATATCATAAATTGATGACCTATCCTAATTATATGAATAATCAAATTTAAAATAACAAGCCCATCTTTTCCAGGTTTTACTGTATTGTACAGTAATCATTATTTTAAATGCTATTATTTTCCAGATGACTTAGAAAATGATGAAATACTTGGATCTTCACCAGTAAAGATTAAAAGAGATTGCAAAGAGAACACCAATAAAACAACAGCAAAATCTAGTACTTCAACAAAACTTAGTACTTCTGCAAAACTTAGTACTTCAGCAAAACTTAGTACTTCTGCTAAACCTAGTACTTCAACAAACCTTAGTACTTCTGCAAAACCTGGTACTTTCGAGAATTCTAACAATCTGCTACAACCTGATTCACCTTTAAAATCATGTTCAAGTCCACGACTTTCATTGCGAAAACTAGATTTTGAAACAAGTAAACATCTGAACACTAATAAAGATAATCTTCCGAATGCTCTCAGTAAAGCTAAGCATTTGGTCGCTAGTCCACGCAGATCCCCAAGAAAGGAGAACCTTGTTCCAAAAGTTGTTTCCCCACGCAAAATTGTTAGAACAATTGATTTTGATCAGAAGTCTCCAAGTAGAAAAGCTCGTAGTCTTTACAAGAATGAAAGTTAGTAAATTAATAAATCCTTATTGTGAAATATATATAAACTATGAATATTAGGTGTTCTAAGCAGGAAAATCATTTATTTTATGATAATAGCATACATGTTGTATGGAAGGTACTTGGATTGGGCCCCTTATGTTTTTAATTTTGTGTCATAGGACATGTTGTCTACCAGATTTGGTGCTTGTGATGTGAACGATCAGCCTGTTTTTTCACACTAAGAGTGATGTTTTAATGTGTTAATGGTACGCTTTACATACAGCTTTACTGTATACTCTAAGGGTTGGTTTTGTGTGAAAGATCTAGGAAACTTTACCTACTAAAATACCAAATTCAACTGGTTCATTATTTTAGATAGGAAGTTCAACCTCTATATTTTCCACATACCTATATATTCTTTTGAAATAGTACTACTTAAAAAGTACATACTTATTCCTGTTCTGCGGAATAAATAGTATATGCCAATCCCATTGTATTAGTTATTTGCTTGATTAGTAAATATAAGTTTCTTTCTCTCTATTTTAGGCGAGAGCTACATGAAAGTTAAGAAAGCCTTACACACTTCAGTACCAGATAGGTTACTCTGTCGTGAAAAGGAAACCTCTAAGATTATGTCATTCCTCCAGTCACATGTTGGAAAGAAGAAACCTGGCAGCTTGTACATCTCTGGGGCACCGGGTACAGGAAAGACGGCGTGTTTGTCGCATATTATAAAGCAAGAGAAGGTATTATACTTTACATTAAAAAAAATTATAGCTTTCTCATTTTGACAATAAACCTGGCCTGGTGCAATATCATAACCCAATGGGGTTGGCCAGCCTGAGATTGAGATTTTGGGGCTCTTTTACCTTCCTTTTACATAGCAGTTAACCAGCATCTTGCTAAAGTACAGTAAAAATTTCTATTCATAATTACACAGCATGTGTGACATTCAGTGGATACATTCTTGTTTCTTATAACTAAAGCTTGTTTTAATTTCCAGGAACTGATGCAGAATTGTAAAGTGGTATTCTTGAACTGTATGACTTTGAAATACAGCAACGCAATATTTAGCAAGTTGGCGTCTGATCTTGGAATTGAGATTTCAAACAAACGAGATGCAACAAAACAACTTGAAAAGGAGTTCACACGAAAAGGACAGATGATGTAGGTTGCTTATTTCTTTAATCAATCAACTGCTTGTCAGTAATTATCTTTATTCTTAATAATAATGTTGATACTTTGATTTAAATAGAAGAACTATAGATAACTGACTTAATCAATGCTCCTATCCTATCACAACTTCATCAGTTGTTACATTAAACCTGCCAAGAGTTTGCGTACTTTTTACAAGCGTCTACTTTATTCTAATTTACACTATCTATAAGATGCAAATAATGTATTAAATGGGTCATGTTTGTTTGCTGATAAATCAATCGCACTATGCTGACACCTAAATTAATGTCATAGGATACCCTAAGATTAAACAAGGCAAGTATTCTAGGCCCCTGGGGAGTATTAGATTAAATTACTAAATTAATCTATTCTGTAGACTGGCTACTAATTACTTTATGTATAGATTACCTTTATCATCAGACAATTTATCTTCCTTCGGTTGTCTACAATACTTAGCTCAGGAGCAGTTTACTTGTACTTTAGAACCCGTATATTGAGGGGGGGGCCTACCGAAATGTTCCTTAATAGGAGTTTCCCTGAATAGGGGTTGGCTGTCTGTTAACATATATTTTGCCCTTTCATTGGAAATTTTCCCCTTAACCCATTGACCCCTAAGTTTATTTTGCTCCCCTGGGACCCAAAAAGCATATGTCATATAATTAACCCTAACTTTTTTTCTAAACACAGACATTAAAAAAATTAAAAAACAAAAATAATGCAAAGGACATTTTATTTCCAAATATGTTATCAAATTTGTGTTACAACTTATTTTGGCGGAGTATGGATTATGCAAATTTTAGAAATATTTTAGGAAAATTATTAAAAATTTGTAATTTATCTTTGACTACCAAATGCACAAAAATTAATAAATATTTCATAATAAAACTCATCTCTTCATCAGAACCTATTTCTTCTCTTCAAAATAAGACCAAACTTGACCATTATGAATGACCGGTTTCGAAATTATGAAGAAATTAGTAGACTGACTCATCCGACGATGACCATATGGGGCCTAGGCCTATCGGGAGCCGCCCCGAGAGCGTCCTCGCCGCTGTTTGTTCACCGGGAATGTTAAAAAAAACATCCCGAAAGCGACTTGGAATTCGCGATTCCCACGCGCACCGGCATCCCTCGGGAGCTTAGTCCGCTGTTTTAGACGTGTAGCTTGCAGAAAATTTGACGAAAATGCGTCGAAAACTTATGAAATTAAAACAAGTTTGGTATCAAAATGTTTGTCAAAAGTTATGCTTCAATAAACTGACCTTTGCGCAGAGTTTGAACAAATATTTCATGCCCATAATGCATCTGACATGTCAGGGTTCATATTACAATCAAAGGTAAACAATATGGCGCGGCCCTTGTGAGGACATCTTCACGACTTTTCTCCGGTAGAAAAATCACATTTTTACATGGAAATATGACGATTTAGACACTGTAACTGATACATAATCTTTATTTATTATACATTTATTGTATACAAGCTTCAAAATGGTGATTATTAGAAATAAAGATGGATTTTAGACGATTTTACGTTGTATGTCTAGGCCTAGATTCATTCAACGCGCCTGTCGCGTTTCGAACAGCGTGCTTCGAAAAACGGTTATATTTTCGAATTTTATTTTCAAACTAACTTCAACAATTGTTTTTATATATTTAGAAGCATATTTTTAAAAAAAAAGTTGTGAGTATTTTGTATAATTTGTTGTTACGATTCATGCACAGCAAACTGCGCATGTAAATTCGATTTACTTTTTTTTTGTTGAAAATTTGTTTACAATGACCTTGACTTTTAACCTTTTGAGCGCTTTAAGCGCTTATCGTGGTGAATCGGTTAATAAGGAATAAATTTACTGTATGCATCAATAAGACAGAGCATTATCAGCAAATATTGATATTGAATTTTGAAGAGACAATTTTTATTTTATTGTAGACTTATGGTTCTAGATGAGATTGATTATCTTGACAGCAAAAACCAAGAAGTGCTTTACACAATGTTTGAATGGCCATCATTTTCAAAATCCAGGGCTGTTTTGATAGGTAAATCAATGAAAATAATGTACATTTTAATTGAAATTTAACTAATGAAATAGATTACTATAATGGTACAATATATCCAAAACTTGTACAAAAGTATTTACTTGTAGTTGTTGAGTTTTGCTTTTGTTGTTCAGATAGAGCTAAACAAAAACAAACCTTTCAAAAATATTAGTTATTTAAATTAAATTAATTTATATTTGAACAACAAAATAATAGCATGCTTGCTTTCCAATGTCGATGTTCAGGGTTTAATCCTGACCTTATGCCAGGGTTGTAACCGCAAGTCTCTTTCAACTCCCTAAGCCTCAAGTGAGACATAGGGCCTGTTCAGACCTACGGAGTTATGCTTTCGTATTGTACGCGGCGTACAAGTCCATAGGTCTGAACCAGGAAAAGATTAGTGGAATCCACCTCGTACGACACTGATATTTCGTATGCTACGAAAGCTCAAGGTATGAGTTTAGTGGACGTCGCTTACAATACGAAAGTCACGCATCGATGAATATGACCTAGGTTAGATATCTAGCCAATCAAATTACAATATTCGCCACATCACATCGTGACATGTGCTCCTTATCGTATAGCCAAGCTGATCCATTTGTTGTGATCGGTGAACGTGCGAAAAAATCATACCTTTTGTTGTTGCACTATACAGTATTATTATTATTAATATTATTATATTAATTAATTTAAAATTTCATCGAAGCGTGCGCATTGGCGAGAAACCGAAGTAAAATACCTTATTTCATTGAGGGGAAGCCCCGAGTTCAGAGATCGGTTGGAAGTGAAAAACTGGCGCACCGGCAACAAGATGTCTGTGTTCAACGAGATGGCGGACACGTTAGCAGATGGGCCATCCTCATAAAGAAGGATTTAATATCCAAACGAAATTGAAGGGGTCATTGTATAAAGCGGCGAAAGACCGAGTAAATAAATCTGAAGCCGGTGCAAGTACGGGATTCGAACATTTTTCTGCCATAAATGATATTTTAGGTCATAGACCAAATATAAACCCAAACCCCAAAACGATCGGCTGGTTGGTATGCCTGACAACCAATCGATAAATGCCGAGCCCAAGTGTTCGGTCTAGGCATGTAACTCCTAAACCAACCACTACTACTTTTAATAACAACGACAGTGGCGGATCTAGGGGGGGGGGGGGTGAATAGGGTGGCTAGCCACCCCCTCTTAATTCTCAAAAAAAAAAAAAAAGATGCAACCTAATCGCGATTGACCGTCGCTAGACGTGGATTAATCTTTTAATTAAGAAGAGTAGGCCTAGCTAGGCCCTACTAGAGCTAGGGTTAGCATTAATAGTTGTGTGTAAATAGGCATACACAGTGAAAGAGCTAAGAGTTCAATTACTATTATGAATTCAAGAGTTTAAAAAGAAAACACGATTTACAATCTTCGGAAAATACCCATTTTCAAAACACACGCACTCCTAAACTACCAGCGTCACGTTGTCAAGCTCGCTCCTCGTGTGAATGCTGACGTCATCACTCTCCAAAATACACCATTTTCCATTGCAGTTAATTTCCGCCGCCCTGGTCCGTGTGTGCACAAGCGTTAGCGTGGTATATTTACACCCCTGAGTGGAGTGGAGTGTAATATCGGGAACTTTTTTCTCGCGCATGAAAGTTTTTTGTATAATATTATGGTATGCAGTATAAACGAGAAACATGGTGTTCTTTTATTATTTTATAGGCATAAAATAAACATGAAATGTCTTGTATGTACACGGGACGGCCGATTTGGCGTTTTTTGATTTGTGTTATAGACACGGCGATTACTGCGATCATTGTATACCAAATTACATTGAGTTATTCACCCGGCTGTAGGGTATATATCTCTGAGGTTAACAGACCACCAAAACACGGTACACAACACATGCACCCTATCGAGGCATTTTCGGAGTACCGCATTACCAAATGTTCATTTTGTTTGAAGGTTTTTCGATCAAAGTTTATTATTAGTTCGTCGAAAAAGATCCGTACAGTATTTAGGAAGGATGTATTTAAATTTACATTATGTAATATTTGTTATTAAGTGTGATGGAAACAGTTTCTCTAGCCTATTAAACAGTGTGTAAGCATCTATTTTTTCAAAAATTTTCGGAGCCTCCCAGACCCTCCCCCGCTCGGTGCTACGCACCTCGTTTGCCACTTTCGTGGCCACCCCCCCCTCGTCAGATCCTAGATCCGCCACTGCACGAAGGTAGGTCTATGCGTGCATTAGAGTTTGGTTAATCGCCAGCGAGTGACATCATATCCGTTTGTAACGCAACTTCGTTGCAATGAATCTGAACACTTTGCTCTTACGACGCTCATTAAAATATGACCTTGGCTGTGATACGAAAGCATAACTCTGTAGGTCTGAACATACCCATAGTTTATAAGCACAATAAATTATAAAATAGTTTATCCATCCTGTAATTGGCTGTTGGATGCATATGAAATAAAACAAATACATTTTTTTTAAGGAATTGTATATATTTTATTTCTATTTACAGTACAAATGATTAAAAATTTAATTTTTCATTTTCCTTAGGAATTGCAAACGCTCTAGATTTGACAGACCGTATTTTGCCAAGACTTCAATCACGTATAAACTGCAGACCAGATGTGCTCAACTTTGCACCTTACAGCAAGGACCAAATTGTTACAATTTTATCTGACAGACTTAAAGGGGTAAGTTGCTGCTACTTGTTATTAAATTTATGTCATTTTAATTTAATTGTTTAATAATAATTAAACAAAATATGCATGTGCGTGGAAAAAATCAAACCAATTGGATTGATAATAATACAGTATTTTTAATAATAATTTCACATCATTAATACTTTTTGCTTTTTTAAATTTCAGACTGAAACAGACGAAGCTGTATTTGAGGGCGCTGCAATTCAATTCTGTGCTCGAAAAGTTTCGTCCATTGCTGGTGATATTAGGAAAGCATTGGATGTTTGTAGGTAAGTAATATAAAAAAACTTTTTCTTAACTTTTTTTTTACTTAACTATTTTAGTTTATGCATTCAAGTCATCTAAAGTTTTAGACAGTCGCAACAAATTATATATAGTAGAACCATAGGAAATAACTTCAAGACTCAATAAAGTGTCGCCTTAATAGAGGTACCCCCTGAATAGGTTTTGCATTAGTGTTATAACATCTATTTCCCCTAGTTCATTTCCCAGTTAAGTTTCCCATAAAATAGTGGTGTCCCAAAGGAGGGGTTCAACCCCACTAAGCGCCATGAGCACTTTTGTGGGTATGTGCGCTGTATAAATCTTATTATTATTCTACTTTATACTATGTTGTATTTAATTTTGTAAATGAAGGAAATTCAGTACAATTTTTTTTCTTTTTTAGGAGGGCAGTGGACATAGTGTCAGCTGATGTTAGATCACAAACATTACTAACACCAATGACAACCAGTTCATCTCCTAGCAAGCCTTCTACCTCTTCATCAGGCACCAAGAAAGTTGGCCTTTTACACATCTCCAACGTTATCTCTGATGCGTATGACTCTTGCTTATCTCGTAACTCAGCTCAGCCAAATGCTTTTCCTCTGCAACAAAAGCTAGCTGTTTGTACTTTACTGTTGCTGGTAAAACACAGTAAAATGAAGGATGTTACGTTAGGAAAGGTAACTTTCATATAAAATTTTTTTATAAATTTTATTACTGAATGATATTTTAATTTATTTATTTTTGTTTTTAAAAACATGGAATCTAAATACCGTTTCGGTTTTGTTTTAGTTACATGAAACCTACACCAAAGTGTGCAATAGCAGGCAGGTACCACCTGTTGACCAATCAGAGTTCTTGTCTCTTTGTCATCTCATTGAAACAAGAGGCGTGATTGGTCTTAAGAAAGCTAAAGAGACAAGGCTAACGAAGGTAGGAATTTAGTTTTAACTAAAATTCCCACAGAGCATGATTAAATTTATATAGCTAAAATGGTATATTTACTGTGTAACAGCTATTTATATTCTGGACAGCAATTTGACCTCCCATCATGCTTCATTGCTTGTCAGATCCAAAAGGTCATGGTTTGTCTACGAAAAATGGCCTAAGACGACCTAGGCTAAGTTTACATCATTTGCTCTCTGCGGGTGAAATCAATTATTGCAGGCGATAATTGTACACTGCATAGTCCATGGGAAGTCTTTTGTTATCCAATGAAAAGCGTTCTATATTCAATTGTTTGGCACAGATTGCAACCCCCTCCATTTCAAGTAGGCTAGATCCACCCCTTATAATATTTGTGTGAGGACATTTGTAGGCCTACTATGTCCATAGATCTGCTCTGGCACTCAATTGCACTTTACAATAATACGAAACTATGGTTGTTTTAATATAACGTTTTGTGACCATTGTTACTTTACAGATCTGTCTGAAATTGGCAGAGAAAGAAGTTGAGTTTGCTTTGCAAGATAAGGTTCTCCTTTCATCTATTTTAAAAGCAGGTCTACCATCAAAAACCAAGTATTAGTTTGACCTAATTATTTGTTGATAACTTATTTAAAATTGTTATTAATAAACTTAATTACAAATTAAAATTACATAATAGAAACAATAGATATAAAGTGCATCAATCTAGGAATGTATTAATTAAACAATTTGTACATTAAAGAACATTAAAAGAATTAATGCGAAGTGTTAATAACTATTATTTGTATAGACATTTCTTGTATTGAATTTATGCAGTTAAAACGATGATTGGGAATTGTATAATGTGTTAATTTTGAATGTAAAATATTGTAAATATTTTTAAATTCCGATTCATTGTAATCAATCCATTTTTAAATATAAAAAAATGTTTAATGTTAATGTTTACCCTGATGTAGTAGATATTATTTTATGAAATAATTAACGCATCCGACTTAACTGGTTGTATGTGTTGTGTTCAGTTTTTTCTTTTCTATTTGTAATGTTTAATATGCATTCGTTAACTAAATGGATAACATTTCAATTAAACTAATTTGTTTTCGTTATACATGTTACGGTGTTCATGTATGATGACATGGAATTGGGTAAATGAATGCCAACGAGACATGTTGGCGATGTAGAATTTAAAATACAGTAATATAAATTAACGTATTTATCAGAATAAACGCCCGGAGCGTTTTAGGTGTTTTTTATTTGATAATTTATTCAAATAATAAAATAACAAGTGTTTTTGTTTTAGTAAGTTCATTACATTGTTTTTTTTCCACATTAAATACATTCTCTATTATTCAATCAATATTCAAACTTTATACATGTGGATGGTAGTCAAAATAAGTCTGAAAATCGTATTTAAGCGGAGACCACCATTAATGTATACTACACCACTAGGCCTTCACTATTAAAGAGAAATAACTGTATGTGTTACAGTATTTGGTAACATCAAATGAATGACCCCTAGATATAAAAAATCACAATCAATATCAACAAGTGATAAAATACAGTAAAATTGTATCAAATACTTTATCATGGCAGACAAGTATTATAAAACAATATTGTGTGTGGGGGGGGGGAGGGGTGTTGAATAAATAAATAATAGATGCCCCGTTTAGTTTAGTCTCCCTGGGGAGAGGGTTCAAAGCGGGCCGTTTATTCGAATAAATACGGTATCATCTTACAAATAGTGTCATCATACCCCATCATCCAGCATGAGCAACATCTAGTGGCGGATTCAAGATTTTGAAATAGTTGGAATTAGTGGGGCGGCTGTCTTCCCACTTTGAACGCGCCTATAGGCCTACATCATCGTCAATATCACAGAACATAACGCATAGGCCAATGCCACGAAAAAAAATTACAATGCAAATGATAGGACATTAAGTTCAGCACTTATTTGTTTACAATTCTGTGGCCCGCGTCCAACTATTTATTTTAATATCCTGGATACGCCACTGTAACGAGAATGAGAAGAAGTTTGGGAAGAGGTATAGCCTAATAAAGATATTATGTAAGGACGAAATGATGTTTATTATTGATCAAACAATGAGCTTTCACAGTTAGCATGTAACTGATGAGATTTTCATAATTACGTTATATAAAGGATTGTATATGCCTACTTTTTATTGCCATTTACTGTATTTTATTCCATTTAAAAATGACAATTGTACCTTTAACAAATAATAATGTAATCAACAGCTACAGTCATCGTGATTGGTGGTTTATTATGTCTTGAGTATCGAGTTCTGTTGTCCCATTGGTCATTAGGGTTGAACAAACAAACTTACACGATAATCAATATCCTTTGACCCGCGTGTAACGTTTGTGCGACGACGACACGTGTGTAACGTTCGTGCAACACGCGAGCTAATTCCTAATACAGTACAAAAAGTATTACTGTAACTTTTTGTACATTTTGCACTGACGCTTCACCTGCACCTCCAAGGTCTCCCTCCAATTAAGGAGCACCCATGTTTTAGTGGTCTTAGTATTCTAATGAATGTTATACACTAAAAATGCATTAATTTGATGTATTGTCCACCTGAAAAATAAGTTTTACTTTTTTTTTTAATATGGCATTTTATTAATGTCACTTATTAGTTATCCATTCTTACAAAAAAATTGGACCTAAAAACAATTTATTTACCTAAAAAAATGTAATTTTAAGCAAAAAGTGGTCGAATTTAATTATTTATTATGTTATTTTATAAGTGAAAACACTATTTTTGGGGTTTTTTTCTATACGAAAGTGATTAACTTTATTAAAACTACAAAATAACCTATTCAAAGTCTGATTTAATTTATCTTCATTTTTCATGTTTCTGGGGAACAATACATCTTTAATAAAGTGGTCTTTATTGAATAAAACTGTTCACTTGGGTCTACCAAAACTGTGGTCTCTAATGAGGAGATAACATCTCCGGGACTGCGAATTACGATTACTATAAAGAACTACGATACGGTATATGTGCACTGTAATTATTTTGTTTATGAAATAAACTGAACCACTATATCAACGTATTGTAGTTTCTTCTTTGCTACAATGACGTAAGCAGATTTTTTTTAAATGTTTGGCCCATCTTGCTTGGAAGGTACCTTTACTTCAGCTTGTTAATTGTTATTACATTATAGGCCCTAATTAAATTCAAGATCTCTTGAAAGTGTGGTGTATTCAATTGTGCCACTATAGAAATACCATAACTTCACTTTAAATTTAACGCCAATTATGACAACAGCGTTAATGTGTTTACTTTAATAATTGCAATTATATATGTTTTGTATCGATTACCAATACTCCATGCACTGTCAGTTTGGCCACCATTCTCATTATCATAAAGTCAGTAAGCAACATTTGCGATGTTCTCTCCGGCATACATTTCTAGCATCTTTATTAAAATAAAGGAAGCAATACATTATTCATTATTACATTTTAATTCTAAGCCTAAAATATTTTATGAAGATTTGTATTATTGCATTCAAAATTGAACATGTTTTACGTGTCGTCTACTTTAACATCATTAGGTATATTATTAATAACAAAATGAATATTATTCTCTAAAAATAGCTACTTATCTAGGCTAAATATTAATTTATTTACACAATTAGCAGATTACCGTCCATATTAATGACATATTATTCTAATCCGCTAGCTTGGTGATTAACGTGAAGCGCTAATTCCTCGTATTAAAAGACACGCGTAGGTTGCCAATGACATCGTGGGATTTCATCGTAACGTTGGCCTATACGTATACCTAGATGACACTCATTTGTCTAAACCCTTGCGATCGTAAATGAGATATTATTGCGTTGGCAACTTTGACCTCCAGAATATAGCTACACCATAGCCACATATCATTATCGTCTAACAGTAGCAGCGAGTGTGTGTGTGTGTGTGTGTGAGATTGCAGCCAACTGACTGCTGACATTGAATCGAGTGCTCTCCACGCGACCCGCGCGTTGCGGTATTTTCATATCAAGTCTCATCGATTGTAAAATATATCAACATGACGTTAAATGTAGCTCAAATATTTCTATACCTGGAGATTTTATTTGTTCATGTTTTGTTTCATCAATCATCATCCGCCCATGGCCCGCCCGGAGAAAACGATAAAAAAGATGTTAGCTTTCAGCGGGAGACTTTCTTTAGCAGAGGAAATCCATGGGATGTATCGTTGAATGTTGTTCAGTCGAATCGTAAAAATACTGCTATTCGTACAGGACGATCAACTTTATCTGACAATACGGGCCTCGTACGGGAATTATTATCAATAGATTGTTCGACAGAGAATTACGAGACGAAAATACAAACTTCAAATCTTATCATTTTTGCAGAAGATCTTTTTGAAATTGCTACAAATGCTGCGTTAGAAACGGCAAATCTTATAAATTCAATGCATAAAAACGGGGGTCAAACTGATTGGCCAAAATTCTATCAGGTAGTATTAGGTAACACTGTAGAACATATCGATAAGTCTAATGATATTAATGAACATATAGGCCTAAAGAATAATACTTTGCAAGTTTGTGTAGTTTCGGATGTTACAGCGTGTAAGTATGTTTCAAACACGAGTTCGAATCTTATGGAATTAGATAGTGTTTATAGGCCAAAGTTTGAAGGAATTGGAGAAAAATACGAGGAGAAACACATGTATAATGAAAATCGAATGACATTGTATCCACACGTCGTAAGAAGTGACGGCGAATGGTCGGAACCCTACTTAGATTGCTCAAAAAGTGGTATTTGGATTATTACATACGCTGTGCCGTTCATTTTCAGAAATAATTCATGTGGGTAGGTATACATTCTTTATACAAGTTCAACCGAGAGAAATTAGGCTAATACTAATTTAAATGCATTCATGTAGAAACTTTACGAAATTATATTTCCATACACAGTCATTTATTTTTCCTATCCTAAATCCTAGAATATTTACATATGTTCATAAGGAACCACACGTCATAACCGTGAATAATGTAAAATTATAATTACATCATTCGTAAAGAACATAGGCCTACTTTTACTTTCAGAGAGCTTTTGTTATTTCTTTCCCATTTTGCTTGATAGCTTACTTTATTATCACTATTTAATGATAAGTATATTGTATGCCACGTTGTATTATAATTTCAATAGCTTCCAAGTCAAATCATAGTAACACATTGACATTCATGATATCGATAATGTTTTCTATGTTAATATGAGATGTGTACTTTGTGATCCAGCCGCTTGTTACCATCGATGTCCAGACGTTTTAGCAATTATATAAGATGTGAATGAATGACTAACAAATTGATCAAAGTGATCGATATATAGTGACATATATATCAATAGATCGATTGATCAAGTGATCGATTGATCAAGTGATCGTTTGATCAAGTGATCAATTGATCAAGTGATCGATTGATCAAGTGATCGCTTGATCAAGTTATCGATTGATTAAGTGATTGATTGATACAATCAACAGATACATTAATGATTTACAATAACATTAACATAGCTGATTGATCTTTCCGTGTGGTCTACCTTCATTAAAATATCACTAGTAACAAACGGAAGTGTCATCAACTTTCGGCCTATTTAAATGTCATTACATTGAAATCAATTTTAAAACATGGTTTCCTGGTATAGTTATAAATTGAAAATTGCATGTCGCCTTATGGACAATTTTAAAAATATGATAATCCGGTGTGAAAAACAGATTTGCCTAATCCTTATTCATTATCTTGATCTTATCTTATTTTAATTAAGAAATGTGTGTGAACAAACCTGACGCTTGCTCGAATTACCTACATTGTGTGTGTGCTTTTTTTTCTATACTTTGTCAGGAAACTGTCACGACAGTCGTTTCCAGTCTAAACGCTCGTTTGATTGATAGGTATCACTGTAATATTTATTTCAGTAACAATTTATATATATATACAACAACAATATTAATAATAAATAAAATGCCATGTAATTATGATTAATACTATATGAAAGCAATTGGTAAAAAATAAGAAAATAAAATAAAGAGTAATAAGAAATTATAATAATAATGATATTAACATTGTTTCTAATTGAATATTAGATTGAACTAATACACAGAGGAATAGATAGATGTGCTAACATTTAAATATTCGCCGTATAAAATTCATAATTTATTATCAACATCATAAATGTAACGACACGACATATTAATTATTCGAGAGCATTATGTGTTTAAAGCCAGTTTAATTTAAAACTGCAAGTGTAGAACATTGAAAGGTTTGCCAATTGCCATCATGAACAGTAATCAATACTACATAGCTATTTATAGACAGATACTGTTGTTATATATGATATAGTCTTTATGTTAATCATAGTCAGGCCAATGGAGCTACCATGCATGGGTATCGTTTTTGTAACAGAGTAATTACTTAAAATGAAAACATAGATATGCCTATAGTAGTAAGAAGTTGTTTGTCTGTAGCTTTATGTCTATTATTCTTTCCAATGTTAATAGGTGACACATGAAGCAAGATTCTCGCAGTAAAACGTTTGAAATGGAATGTTCACCTTTTAATATTCTTTTCAATTACTCCTATCCATTTTTAAATTGATTTAGGCCTAATTAATTCTATAAAATTAATAGCATGATTCTCTTTGGTATGCTTAGGGGTCCGGAATCATAAACAGGTGTATACTATTATTATCCATGCTAATCATACTATAAACGCATAAAACCATGCCAAAAATCTCGATGTGCTATAGGCCTATCATAATTATGTGGAACGATTAGCTAACATAGCATTAGGCCCAACATTTAAAGAACACGCTAATAGGCCTTAACGCTATGCATAGTATAACATAGTGGTATATTTATTATCATTAATAATTCAATATTAATTATATGAATAATGATAATATTTACAATGATAATATTAACATTATCAGCCAGATACTCAAGTAATGAATTTCTGTCTGTGAGTATAATAAACATTAATAGTTGGTAATTGAAACTGTGTTGAGAGTTAGTAATATAAACATTACCGTGTTTAGCATACCCTGGCTGCCTCTCTATCCATTTAAACAGCATGCGATTTCCTACAGGTAAACACATTGTGTATGAGGCCTTAAGGCGATCGACTATCATTGCCAGCACATACAAAATATGTATTTGTATATTTTATAATTATAATGAATTAAGATGCACCAGTCTATAAATATACATAAAACAACAGTAGGCTTATTCTGCATTAAGTATTGGAGGCATGCCTCTTAACGGAGTATCATAATAAATTATAGATATTAGGATAAGAATATGACGGGAACGAGTAGGCCTATGCCTATATTCTTCTCAATAAAGGGGAAGTTTGCGATTGGATAGGGTGATGTGAGGGTTAGGGGTCATATTGTTGCTGACAGTGTGAATCGTTATATCAATGATATACTTAATATACGAAGTTTTTATTCCAAATGAAATTGAATACAGCAGTATTGTTGTTTGATACCATCTGTTTGTAGGTTTAATTACTCACTATAATAATGCTGATATACAATTATGGAAAGTGATGGTACGTAGATTATTTTAAATTTGAACGCTTATATAATTTGCATAAATTTACATAATTGTCTACAAGTATATGCATTGCTGTAGCCTTATGTGACTTGAATAACGAGGTTGCGATTACACGAATGTTTTAAACTATAATATTTTGGTAAATAATTTATTTATGACGAGTGAGGGTCTATTTATTTAACCAATTTTAATTATGATTAATATTTTAATTACACCTGTCGATCAAACGTAGTTATTATGACACTTCGTAAAGTGCTTTCTGGTAATTTTATATCTACTATAGCCTGCAGTGAGACCATACGATTCGAACCCGTATCATCAAAACATTGCTATTGTTTTCTCACAATATGTTAATTTTTAAAAAAACAATTAATAAGTCAAATGAACAGTAATCGATAATAGTATATGCTGAAGTGCAGATAAACTACATTGCATTCTTTGCCACATCAAATATGTGCGTTGCTGGTATCCAGCACTCCCATACATCCCAGTTGAGAAATGTAACACCCAAAAGACCTCCATTCCCCCTCTCTCCCTCTCACAACATCCCCTCTCTCACACACACACCTTAAAGACCTCCATTCTCCCTCTCTCCCTCTCACAACATCCCCTCTCTCACACACACCTTACAGACCTCCATTCACACACACCTTACAGACCTCCATTCCCCCACTCTCCCTCTCACAACATCCCCTCTCTCACACACACCTTACAGACCTCCATTTCCCCTCTCTCCCTCTCACAACATCCCCTCTCTCACACACACCTTACAGACCTCCATTTCCCCTCTTTCCCTCTCACAACATCCCCTCTCTCACACACACCTTACAGACCTCCATTCCCCCTCTCTCCCTCTCACAACATCCCCTCTCTCACACACACCTTACAGACCTCCATTTCCCCTCTCTCCCTCTCACAACATCCCCTCTCTCACACACACCTTACAGACCTCCATTCCCCCTCTCTCCCTCTCACAACATCCCTCTCTCACACACACCTTACAGACCTCCATTCCTCCTCTCTCCCTCTCACAACATCCCCTCTCTCACACACACCTTACAGACCTCCATTCCCCCTCTCTCCCTCTCACAACATCTCACACACACCTTACAGACCTCCATTCCTCCTCTCTCCCTCTCACAACATCCCCTCTCTCACACACACACCTTACAGACCTCCATTCCCCCTCTCTCCCTCTCACAACATCCCCTCTCTCACACACACCTAACAGACTGAAATAAAAGCATCGTGCCTATGTAGTGCTCCGCATTATTGCCAGTGACACTAAAAGCAAGTTTATTTGACATGGTATGTTTTTGCTTTGTAAATTTAACTTGTGTATACGTATCGTATACCAGATTATAATATTAACAACTGTACATTCAATTAACGTCATAGATAATGTCCTGGGTGTCGTTTGTCACATTAGGAGAATAATATTTTTACCTGGAATTAAATCCAAGCCTAGAATGATTGTTTTTCTATGCTTTAAATAGAATTACTTTGTATCATCTATTAATCTCCTACTATACCACTTAGTAGGCCTAGACTCTTCTGTTTCAGTGTTCAGTGAGATATTTCTCCATGATGCCCATCGTGAGTTGTGCTACACGGGCCCATGGAATTATTTTTTTTAAAGGGGTGGGGGATTCAATAGTTGATCATCATCTAAGGCTTCATTATCCTCCGTTAGCCCTCTTCATGTCTTGCTCAATTTTGTTGCAGTTAAATGATACCGTAATAATTCCAACTCATTCATTACGCATAACACAAAGAATATGTATAATCAACATTTCCATTCCCGGTGTGTGCAAGTTGACATCCATTTGTAACTATACTGTACACATCATAGGCGGATCCAAGAGGACCCCCCCCCCCCCACTCCCTTAAAATTTATAAATTTGCAATAAAAATAGGAAGTGAGGTTAGGTTCAGTTTAACTATTTAAAGCAGTACTATCGTAATTTAAGGTATTTATTCTCAAGTAAATTCAGTTTAGAGTCCATTTATAGCAACTGAACCAAACACGTAACAATAAACCAGGAGTGATATCATTTTTATATTATTAAATAATTAAACAAATTCAATTGCTATTTTAAATGTTTAACATAACAGAGCATGATTTGCGCGCGCAATATAACCTATTATTTTAAATTCCATTTTGTACGGGTAGCCAACAATGTTCAACCTCGTTTATAACATGATATTGATTTTAATAGACAGATGTTTAAGTGGGTTAAGAACACATTCCTAGTAATTATGACTGGCACACATCAATGACATCTAAAATGAAATTAATATTGTTTAATACATTCTGAGAGTTGTGTCGGGTCCTTACGTGATGCTTTGTTTTCAGTGGAACGAGCAAGTTCTCAACGCTCATGCTCACAGAGAATTGATAATTTTAAAATCTAGAGGAGCATTTTTATGGCATCGATCTAACCAGGGAGGCCTAACTTCATGATAATATAAATGGGCTTATATACCACGTGTTCCCAATGTGCACTGCCAATCTGGCAGTTATCGTATTGCATAGGTAGGCTATATTTAAATATAGGCCTGTGCATGCAACCTTTACACGTCTTATCCAAAGGGCTGATCTTTTTTAAACTAAAGCTTGGTTCCCACTAGAACGTAACGCAAGGACGTAAACGCAACGCAAGCGTTTTAACCAATGACAAGCGAAGTTATAGACAGTTAGCAATCACAAGCGAATAAGCCATTGCTTGTGATTGGTCAATTCACTTGCGTTGCGTTACGTCCTTGTGTTGCGTCGCTAGTGGGAACCACGCTTAACCTAGAAGATAACTAACCCAGCAACGATTTGATTAGTCGAGTTGGAATCTGTAGGCCTATCGTACGACGCACACCTATTCCTATCTGTCATGAAACACCATGTTTCATGACAGATAGGTATTAGGTCATGCTACGGATGGTTCCCTTTACATGTCTCATCTGAAAGGCTGATCTTTTTTAACTAACCCAGCAGATACTATTATTTATTGTACATTACGCTTGGTTCCTACTAGGATGCAACGCAAGGATGTCGTAAGCGCAATGCAGGTAATTTGATAAATCACGACGCATCACTGTCGTGTGAATGGTCATCTGACCAGCGTTGTGCCTAGTGTGAACCAAGCTTTAATGACAAGATTCTAAAACGTTTCTTCGTTTACAAGGATAGTTAATAGTCACTTAAAACTCCAGAGTAACAATTAATTCCCAATTGTCGCTTATTAAAGTAATGCCATTTACATATCAGTTTCATGCTCTTACGTCTTCCATTGTTGTCACAAGTTTGTATAGATGTGATGTAGTTTATTTTGTTACGCTCTAAGGCAATCATTTAGCCCAAATTATATTTACATTTCATAGATTCCGTATATAAATATCATCAAAATGTTAGCACGTGCAACTTTGTGACGTCAAATGGTTATTTTAATTAAATATCGTGTTCATATTGTTCAATTCGACAGACGTTTTCCGTATATACGCCAAGACTGACAGATGATCAATATTCTATGCAGAAACAACAAGACAACATTAGACAATTTAGCAATATCGATTTTTATAAATATTCTAATATGAATTATAATAGTTTTCTGATTTCACTAGAGTCGTTAAGCATACAGTTATTGGAAATACTACGTCATAAGAATTAAGTTTTTAAAACTGGTAATCGATTTTAGATTTCAGTGTTTGACATTTGTAAAATGATCAGGGTCATAATAAATTATGCTTTTATGAGCGAGGGCATGCAAAATATTATGATTAGAGAACTTTAGCCTAACCTTCACATTGTATAGATTGGCCAACATAAATACAACGTAAGGTAAGGACCTAAGGCATAGATGAGTTATAATGCTCTATACGATTATCGATTTATGAGATAATGTTTCAAATTTTGAAAATGCGTTGTTTCTATGATTTATACAGCCTACAGTCTACGCAACAACGCTAATTATAATATGTATCGATTGAATAAAACAATAGCATTACATTAGTACTAGTAGAGTTGGAATAGGCCTACCGTTTGGTTATAGTAAGTGCCTACTTTTATGATGCTCGCTATGTACGTAAGTGTAGGTGACTGTGTTCGAATCAAGGTTTTTTATACTTTTTTGGTAGGCTATAATTATGGGGCGCCGTCCGACGCACACCTATTCCACCGTGGTTAGGAGGACAGATGGGTATAGGTGCGTCGGGCGGTTCTCCGTATGCAGAGTATGTACATTCAGTATATGTTTTTACTCAGAATCGAGATATCTTCATAACAAATGAAATGAAATATTAAGTGCTATGAGACCACGTTTAAATATATTATGACAGAAATTTACAATATGAATCATTATAATAGTTTGTATTTCGTTATAAACAGCTGATTTTGTATACCATTAATTTTTGGCCGAGATTATGAATGAAGTTTATTTAAAATGAAACAAAAATAATGCTACTGTTACTAAGATAGTCGTGAACTTGATGTACGGCGATGATTATGTGCATGCTGTTATTCTCCGTATCGGTTTGCATACAAGGATTTATATGAAGACTTCTAATTGTAGAATGAAGAATAAAAAAACATTGAATCGTGTTTGCAATGGTTGCAAAAAAAGTGGAGTGAAGTGAATGTACAATATAACTTGTATTTGATTGATTAAATTACGACTTATACTGTGACTTTGATGTAAACAGTAGCGACTCTACATACGAAATGAAGATGCATTACCTGATATTGTTCTGTATTAAGCAGATTGGTCTTTTGGGACGGGAAATGCTACGAATAACGCCATTAAACATTTCCAGCATAATCTTAGCATCTCAAATTTCGAGAAATTGTGACTTCGTCGGAGGCAAAATTACCGATAATGATCGACTTAACGTTTTGTCTAGAACAACCTTGAATAGGCAAGATAACAGTACTAAAGTAAAATTGGAAACAAACCGACAAATTGACGCTGCGCGTCATTTTAAAACGTGGTTTAATAAACGCGATTATGTACGCCATCGACGCACATGGTGGACAGGTTCGGACGTAGTGATAAGTGATTGATATCAAACAATATGTCTTGAGTAACGAATGGCTCTATAGGCCTACTTACTACAACGACACACCAAGGCACAGGATTGGCTAACACAGCCAATACTGCGCATTACTCAAAGTGACCAGGCCTACACAAAATAATGTAAAATACAAAATCAAAAACAGTTCCTTGATCAGCCCTAGGCCTACAAAAAATAATGTAAAGTACAAAAACAAAAACAGTTGCTTTAGATTATTGGTGTGATACTTGGGGAGAAGCATAATGTTAGTTCAAGTGTAACATCTAAGTCATGAGTGGATATGTCTACATAATTACATTTTAGATTTCATTTTATTTGCCAATTTAAGATGGAAATAGTATTACATTTTCAACAATAAATTCTACAATGTATATTAATAACATTAATA